>NC_090934.1:1356321383-1356960311 GCF_040938575.1 Ambystoma mexicanum | reverse complement strand
GTTTTTCCTCTTTGGTAACTAAGCATTACTATCACCACGTTTGAATGTAATAGACACTTTACTGCAATACCGAAATGGTACAGAAAAGAAGACTTCAGATGAACATGTATCTTACCTGACAATTGTGCATGTGTTCTGCATGTAACGTATAGCAGAGCCCTCAACTATAGACAGTTGCTCTAGTGATGGACTATAAAACCTATGCCCCCTCTTGCGCTGCAACCGATAAAATACAGTTCAGTCCCACAGAACATTAGGTCCAGCTGCCACATAATCACTGACATAACAGTCTTCCCTGCGCCTGAGCAATATGCGCTGAATGATTTAAAAATAGTCATCTCTGCTAATCACCGAATTCGAGTTCCTGTTTTCATGCATTTATTGCTCCTTTTATTTACAAGTTTGCACAGACTACGGCCTTCCGAAAGGCATTGATCCACTGCAGTGCTCCGAAGCCATAACAATGGCATTAGCCATGATATACAAATCAAAGAACATAGCGGGAATATATTGTGATGGGTTGTGGGCGGGGGGTGATTACCGCAGATAGCAAATTTGGAGAGGCAGTACATACATCTGTGTGGAGAAATTTGATCAGATCTGATTGAGAACAGGGTATCGAGAATGTTAATGGGAAACTAAGTCCATTCGAAAAAAAGGAGGGTCGAAGGAGAACGCTTGGACAGGTAACAAATTAATACATTGCAAGCAATGAAGAGGATATGAGGGGAATAAGTAAAACAATGCAATTACTTACATTTTGAAAAAGACGTAGAGAGGATCCAAAAGAAAGGTAAATATAAAAAGTATAAAAGTCACCAGATGTAACAAGGGAAAGTTAACATGAAAATACACAGTATTATCATTAATACATTTGTGAAAGCAAACCATGCCCAGAGCGCCTGTAAAAAGTGTATGCCAAGTTAGAAGACACGGTTTTAAAAATCTAGTCAAAATAAATACAAAGGAAAAGCAATAGAGTGAATTCTAATCCAGATGGGTTGGCTGCCATCAGCATCAGCTAGCCTCGGAAGTATAATATGTGGCTTAGATGGCAGCATTTGGAACGGCTGAGGCTTCAGCTATTCCAGAAGAGCTGAACAGGACCATCACTAGGCTCAGCCACCTTCAGCTGCTCAGCGCTACCTGCTCCTAGCAAGGCAGGCCTTACATATTGCTTCTCTGCCTCTTCCTTGCACAGGAAGTGGCTTTCCTCCTGAATTGAAACCTCTTTAAAATCAAATTTTTGACAAAATCCGAATTCAAGTCAAGCAAACAGTCAGAATCTGGCTAGCATGTTAGCATTTCAGATATGGGCGTTCCTCCCCGTCATTGACATACATTATTTCCCTGTATCTTTAAGCACAGAGCAGGTAATGGTCAATGTGTACTCCCATTCTACATTCGTTTTTCTTCATATAGCACATTATACATAATATCGTTTACACGTTACTGTATTCATTAAAAAAAACATAAGTGAAAATATAAATGATCTTTATTAAAATATTAAAGCACAATTGTCTCAGATTAACACATTTCAGTCTGTACAAATATAAACAACCTATTTACACAGAAACCTTTACAATAAGACTTGTTCTTTGTAGGCCTTTGGTGACTGCTTCAAAAAGGATTTTCAAGTTAGCATGGCAGTCATATGTATGATTCAATCAAGTAGATGTACAAAAAGAAAATGACTTACTGCGAGGGGATTCTGCTTTCTCAAAAATAACAATGAAAAAAAGCACCAAAGTTTAAAGCGCTATTGTTGTTAAAAACACTTTCAATGTGTCATCATAATCGGAAACTTAAATCAAAACTGGTGTAATTGAGTATGCCACTCTGCAAACAAACCATGATATTTCTAATAAAGAAAAAACCATGTTCTTTCTTTTGAAACAGATTAACGGAATAGTTAAGTGCTGTGTAGTTTTGATTTCACTCATTAGTAACACATTTTTGTATCATGTTGGCTCCCTTAGTGGGAAGGGAAAGCAAGGCATCTTCGGAATACTAAATTCAATGAGTCTTACTTTGCCGTCTCCTTGCTTCTGGTTTCAACCTCCTGATCGAAACTATGCTTGCCTCAGAAACCCATGTTTTGGTGGCTTGTACAACACATTTTACATTATGAGGGAGCCATAAAAACATCACAGGCACCAGAAGGAAACCTCGGTTATTTAAACTCTGCATCCGGCGCCCCTCCACATAGCAGTAAGATTCATAATGCAGCGCGGCATCATCAGTGACATTACGAAGCAGGAGATCACAAAATGCCAACATTTTGATCATGTGTGGTACATGAACAAATGCAGTCCTTATTTTCAGAGTTCATCTTCTGAGTAATAGTCATCATCCCGCACTTCTCTATATTTCATGGAGGCCCCATCATCTGGATTATACTTCACCATTTTTATATTCAGTCTTTCTGCAAGCTTTTGGGCTGCGAGCTTGGCTTGCATTTCCTAAAGAAAGAGAAAATAATTTAATGCAGCTATAGGTCACAGACAATACATTTATTCTCCACCTAAAGGACCATTCACTAAAAAAAAGATGCATTGCTGCTCACAAGGTATCAAAAAAGAATGTTTCATCAATGTAATCCGGTTTGCATGTTCGAGTTTAGTTTGTGAAAAATGCAGTAACCAGGCTAAAATGTCAACGTTCTGCCATGAAGGCAGCCGGTTGCATCCAGCAGCTCACAAACGTCATAGGGTCAGCCCTCTAGTACCACCCCTTTTCCCAGCCTACATTGAACCAAATTGCTACCAGTCGTGCACAAAAACATTTGTATCTTTCCTTCCATCGCTTTCTGCCTCAGCTCCTCGCCAGCACAAAGTCCTGTGTGAGATTACCATTGGTTACCAGCTCATCCAATCTATCAGAAATTGACCAACAATCAGAGATATCTCACCACATAAGTCAAGGGTGTGATGTGCAGTGGTTGTGGTGTCACTTTTCAGGGTCAGAGGATCTTCGCACCCATGTCCCAGAAGAGATGGGTGGAGCTTGGGCAATGGAAAACGATTTCCATAGACGGACTGGTATGCAGGAGGTGCAGGGGTGGACTAATGCATTCAGAGGTTTGGAGTGTATCATGAACCAGAAACACCGACTGCTGCACAGCACAATGTAGGTTAGGCACAAAGTGGATGTGGGCCATAGGGAAGAAGTGTGCCAGCAGTGAAAGCTTCATAAGCAAAAACACCAGAGTAACACAGTTATAAGGGGGTATTCTCTGGAAATCAACTGCAAGCAATTTAGGGTTAAGAAAAAGACAAGCAGAAGAGTAGAGCAGGTGCTGAAATGGAAGCAGAAGGAAAATGTAAAGTGACCAATAAGAAAGGAAAGAAAGTAAATAGATGGAAGTCAGTGGGTGTGCAAAAGAAGGGAAGGATTCAGTGAAAGATAAATAAAAACAAAAGTCAAGCAATGATGAACAAGAGAAAATCACCAACCAAATGAAGGACTGCGGGGGACAACAAAGGAAAATGGAAAAGGAAAGGTAGTAGGACGGAAGTGACCGTTTCTTTTGCCACGTTCCATCTATGGGAGACGCTTTCTTTTTGCTGTTTCGACGGCTGACATGACTTTTCTGGAACCAAGTAAAGCCTTCTGCTGTACTTCCCTGGTCCTTTTGCCCATTCTTTAGGGGAAAATGATCAGTCCATAAGACTATCAGTCCAGAGAAACGTTGTCTTAGTGAATTTCCTGTATTGTTACAATTGCACACATCACCCTAAAGTGAAGTGTGCTTATGATACTATGCATCCTAATATCTTTTTCTGCAATTGCTTTTTGATAACATTTACAATAGTTACATTTACAATGTGCCTAGGATGAGCTGGTGCAGAATTTACTCGTGCACTTTTGCATTTAACACAAATAGCTACTAAAGATGGCTAGTACCCTGTCCCCGTATCGAGCATTGAAAGATAATTGATTGGTGAAGAGATATGGATTGCGTGACACGCGATTGCCCATGATATTCCAGACCGGACGCCAGGATCATACCGCAATGAATTAAAAAAACCAATGCAGGACGGGAGGCTGTTTTTACAGCCGCATTCTGGTTCCCACATTGAGCTCTAAATTGGAATGGACACCAGGTAACTTAATAAGGAGCTGTAGTACCCGGGTTTACGGTCACATGTCCTAGGATACATGCCATTTAATGGATACGTTAATTGAGTAGGAGACTTGAACTTTATTTAATTTGACTTGGTTCACAGTCAAGAACAGATAGGAGAGGTGCGGACTGGGGAACTGTGAGGTTGAGAGCACTTCTATTCATGACCATCAACCCCATTGAAGTAGGTGATTTTGAATTACAGATTGTGATTTAGAACAAATACACACACACACACAAATCATATTTTACAGCTTTTGGAACTGGTGATTTTCCATTGAGGGTTGATGAACAGATCTGGGATTACCAGACAGGTTAGTGCATGAGTATTGAGCACTAACTCGACACCAGGGTGACTGTGTAATAAGACATGCATTACTTAACGTAATAGCATTTCTGATGATTGTATCTGCTTAGATTCACATGCTGTGCATGTAGTCCGACATCCAGTGGTAACCACGGGGTATTGCATCTCGTCTTTCGGGGACCGAAAGGGGACGTCGGCATAGGCGTGTCTGTATCACTATCCCTATCGTGACGTGTAGTGTAGTGTACCCAAAATCCCTCACGCGCCGAGGTCCCTCCGATTGTATTTTTTCTGCCATGAGGGAGCCCAAGGCTATTGTGAGTGAGCACATGAAGAAGAGAGAAGTACTAAGACGTCTATGATCCTTCCACCCCGAGCGGGGAGGTAGGGAGGGCGCATGTTAATCTAAGCAGATACAATCATCCGAAGTAAGGCAGGTCTTCTGATGCTTGTGAATCTGCTTAGAATCACATGCTGTGCATAGACTAGTGAGCAGTACCCGGAGTTGGAGGTGGGTTGTGAGAAGGAACAGTAGAGAAAAGTTGTCTTAGTAAATGGACTTGAGGGGAACATTTGCAATGAATGCTATGGATGCCCCAGTGCTCGAGTAGAGTGTGCATTAGGCTTTAAGGGCAATTCTCTCTTAGCAGAGTGTAACAGTGTGATGAATTTGACAATCCACCTTGAGATAGCTGACTTAGACAGGATCTCCTTCTCTACCAGCTGCCACTGAAACTAAATATTGGTTTGTTTTCCTCAGTGGTTTAGTTGTTTCCAGGTAGAACATGACTGCCCTGCGCACATCTAGTGTGTGTACGCTTCTTTCGGCCATGTTAGTGGGGTTCTGGAAAAAGGTAGGTAGTTCAATCGACTGGTTCACATGGAACTTCGATATGAATTTAGGCGCAAATCTGGGGTGCGTGCGTAGAACTACCTTATCCCTGTGGACTGTAACAAAGGAGTCTAGAACAGAAAGTGCCTGTAGTTCGCTAACCCTTCTGATAGAAGTGATAGCCACTAGAAAGGCCGTCTTATAAGTCAGGTCTTTTAGACTTGCTTTATGCATAGGCTCAAAGGGAGCTCCCATGAGCCTGGTCAAAACCACATTTAGGTCCCACCCAGGAGCTGGGTGAGAAATGGGAGATTAAATCCTTTTAACCCCTTCCATAAAAGCTTTAATTACCGGCATTTTCACGACACCTTTTGTTGTGATGTGGTGTAGGCTGACCATGCAGCCAGGTGAACCTTTAGGGAATTGAAGACCAACCCAGTGTCCAACAGATGGGTTAGGTACAACACAATGTGTGTGGCTGAACAATCGATGGGATGGACACTTTTGGAATTAAACCAAAAGGACAAAACGTTTCCATTTGCTGGCATAGCAATAATGTGTGTTCGGTTTCCTAGCTTCCCTGGGTATGTCCATGAACCTCTGAGGGAGCTGTAGGTGTAAAAAAAACTATCAGGAACCAAGCTGCTAAATTCAGAGTTTGTGGGCAAGGGTGTAGGGCCCCCCCCCCCCTGTCCTGAGACAACATGCTGTATGGGCAGGGTAGTTTCAGCAGTGGTGGGGAAAGGGACATTTCCATCAGGTGAGCAAACCAGGGTTGGCAGGCCCACATGGGGGCCACCAGTATCATGGTAACTGGTTCCTGGTGCATCTTGTTGAGAAGGGGAGGCGGAGGGGCAGGGGGGAGTTTGGGGAGAGGGAGCGTAGACAAATTTCCCTGACCAGAACCGTTCCCCTTGGAGCGGTTCTGGGGGTACCTGGAGGCGTAGTCTTGGCAGTGGGCGTTCTCCTGAGTTGCGAACAAGTCGATCTCTGGGAAGCCCCAATCTGCAAAGACGTTGGCTACAATGTCTTCGTGTAGACGCCATTCGTATTCTTCGGGAAGAGGAAAATCTCTGCTGAGTACGTCTGCCAGAAGATAACAAAAACAACATCTGTTCGAGAGCCCATTTCCAAATGTTTTGGGACAGCTTGGACAGCCCTGGAGAGCGAGTGCCCCAGTTTGTTCAGGTAATACATTGCTGTAATGCTGTCTGTTAGAACCAGCACTGTTTTCCCTTGTAGTTGAACCTGAAAGGCCTTCAATGCCTTGAACAGCGCTAATAGCTCCAGTAAATTTATATGGTGGGATGCTACCTGAGGGGACCACACTCCATGTGCTGTCTGGTGAAGCAGGTGAGGGCCCCCCCCCCCCCACCCCGTGAGAGACGAGTCTGTCGTGAGAGTGGCTTCCACTGCAGGGGTGGTGAAGGTCATCCCCTTCAAGAGGTTTTCTCTTGACCACCACTGCAGAGAGAGAGAGAATGAGGGCTGGTGAGACAACTACCAGATCTTTCCATTGTCCGTTGGCCTGACATCACTGGCTGTTGAACCACTCTTGCATGGGACGCATGCGCAGCTGCGCGTGGGGCAGTATATGCACGACGCCATCATTCCTAGCAAGCGCATGACTTTGCGCATCATCCCCTCCCGACTGGCTACATATTGAGGAATCCGAAATAGCATGTTCTGAACCCTTTCATTGGAGGGGAAGACAAGCCAGTCTTTCGTTCGAATTAGAGCTCCCAGAAATTGTTTTGTTTGACTGGGCACTAGACTGGATTTCTTTTCGTTGATTGAGACTTCCAGACTGAAAAGAAGATCTACTGTTTTTTGGATATTCAAAAGACATGTGTTGTAAGAGTCCCCTGTGATGAGCCAGTCGTCGAGGTAAGGGTAAACTGGGACGGATAGTCTGCGCAGGTGTGCTGCAGCCACTGCCACGACTTTGGGAAACACCCTTGGCGCCGAGGCGATGCCAAAGGGGAATACCTTGAATTGGCAATGCCTGTCCTCTATCATGAAACTTAAATATTTCCTGTGCACTGGCAACATTGAAATATGAAAGCACGCATCTTTCATGCCCAATGTTGCCATGGAGTCCCCTTGTTTCAGCAATGGGATCACTTCCTGAAGTGTTAGCATGCACAACTTTTGGGGTTTTATGAACTTGTTTGCTGGGCGCAGGTCTAGAACAGGGCGCATGGTGAGGCCTTTTTTGGGTACAAGGAAGTACACTGAATAGATACCCTTGTTTACCTGAAGAATAGGGACGGCTTCTATGGCGTCCTTTCCCAGCAGTGCTTCCACATCTTGCTTCAGGATCTCCAGATGGTCCGGTGAAAGGCGCTGTGAGCGTGGCGGTCTGAACTGTGGAGGTCGGGCAAATTCCATGCAGTACCCCTGGGCAACCGTCTTTAAGACTCAATGGTGTGAAGTTATCTCCTCCCATGCCGTAAGGAAAGATGTTAATCGCCCCGCCCGGGGTGGCATGGGAGGGGACCTGGTGGTCATTTTTGACCAGAGGCTGCGGCTCCTCTGGGATTGGGGTCTCTACCTCTGCCTTATCGCTGACCCCTAGAAGGGTAGTAAGCGGGCTTCCTGACATTTGTCCTGTGTTGAAACTTCCCGTGCCATAGTTGTTTTGGCCTGCACAGGACTGCCCTCGAAAGGACCGCCGAGAGTTGTTACCTCTCTGGGGGGGGGGGGGGGGGGGTCTTTGTGTGATCTGTTGCAGAGACTTAAGAGTCTCATGCTCCTTCTTGGCTGTTTCCAAGGCCTCATCAACCGCTTTCCCGAAGAGGTTAGCTTCTTCAATAAGCATATTGATGAGACGCTCGAGTTTCGGAATTAAACCCAGAAGTACGCAGCCAAGCGTGTCTTTTTAGTAGGGTCCCTTGGGCAAGAGACCTGCCTGCTGTTTCAGTCTTGTCCAGGGTGTTTTTGATCACATTCTGGTTCACTTGTCTTCCCTAGACTACGATAGCGAGAAGCTTGGATTTGACGGGTTCTGGAACCTCTTTGGACGCCTTCCTGCAGCAGGTTCCACTGAGCGTCAGCATAGCTTGCCAATAGCGTGGTATTATTTGCTATCTGCGTAGTGTATGCAGCCGCCGAGGTGTCTCGTTTGCCTAGGGCATATGGTTTTGTGGACTCCTTTTCCAGAGGTGGCTCCCCTGTGGCAAGGGGTACCCCTGCCCTTTTTCGGGTGGTAGTTACTATCAGCGAGTCGGGGATGGCGTGCCCTTTAATGTATAAAGGGTCGGAAGGAAACGGCCAAAATAGTTTTTCGACTCTCGGGTTCACTGCTTGGCTTTGAGCTGGTGATATCAAGGGAGGGGCCAACCTTGTCTTGGAGTTAAGGAGGGGAATTGCCTGGCTAGATGGAAGTTTTTCCTTAAGGAGATTTTCTACAAAATCCTGCTCAGGCACTGCCTCTTGAGTAGATATCTGAAAATGTTCAGCTGCCTTTTTTTTAACATCGAGTTGAAGACCATTCGGTCATCTACAGGGGAGGCCTGACGAGCAGGAGTGGAGTCTAAACACAATACATCTGTGTCCTCAACTTGAAGTGGAAGTGTCCATGGGTCTGTACCCTCCTGTTGGATTTCTTCCCAATTGTCTGTGGTATCCTGCTGTTCTTCATAAGCTTGTAGAAAAGAAGCTTCTTCAGTGTAAATGTCCCCATAGGTGTCCTAAGTGGACAATGTCTTCAGGTTGGTCTAGGACAGACGGCTGCTCCTCTTGATAATGAGAAGAAAATTGATGGATAGGCTCTCCACAAGACCTTTTTGGAGATGGTCAGAAAAACGGATAATTCTTTCCAGCCGGTCCATGCACCCCTCAAATTTCTCTCTAGTCCATTTAGAGGACCCAGACGGCCCTATGGGAGGAAAGTGTCGTCTTCCACCCTATGGCGTCGAAAAGATGGTCTTAGGATGTCTGAAAGAGGTTCTTGGCTATCCTCATAAGTATCGTGAGAATCGGGGCCTAAATCCGCATCCGAAATTTTTTTCGGCGGCTTGCCCCATGTTTTTAGGTGGAACCGGGGTAGAACCCACCGCCGCCATAATCCTCTCGATGCTGTCTTCCATAATCGCCGAATCAGCATGTGATAATTCCGATGGTCTATCAGGGGGTATAGTACCTTCTGTGGCGTAAGAGGGCCTAGCGGTTGGTTTTTCGACTAGAGGTCTAGTCGTAGTTTTCGGGCCTACCGCGGCCTTCGGGACCATCAGATTTCCGTGCTTCAACGTGTGAATTTTTTGGAGTAGCGCCCTTATTGATTTAGATTGCCCCTTCGCAACACGCTATTGCGGATTCGGGGGAAGGCTTTGCATCTGCGCGATCCGAGGAACCCGTCGAAAGTTGGTGGTCCTGCTGCCGCTTTCACCTTTTTCGACGAAGATGTCAAAACTGGTGTAGGGTTTGTATGCTTAGTGTGATGTGTTGGTACACCCCAGTCACCGGGTGTTTTCCCTGCAGCGAGACCAGAGTCAGGCCTTAAAGGGTCGGGGACGGGCGTGGCCGACCTAAAGTGTCCGCCTCGAGGTCTATCACATCCACAACGGATATTTGGTCATCTGAGGTGCCCCTGTCACTCTCAGCGTGTGTGGCTCCACCCGCGACATACCGTACGCGGCCCACCGCTTTACCGGCGCTCCTTAAGGGTCTTGGGCCGAAGGAGTTTGCAAGCCGCACAACGCTTTTCGTCGTGCTTTGCATGTCCTGTTTTCGTCCTTCCAAGGATATCTAACCCTACACTTAGGGCAGAAATTAAAAAGGAGTCCTTTCCATAGCAAAAGCGAACGATGACCAGACCGAAAGAGTAAAGAGGGGAAAGGAAGAAAGACATACCAAAAATATGGCCACGCCAAGGCCACTCCCCAGAGGGCCCGACCAGGTGGAAAGTCCGGCCGCCGGATCTTGGGTGCCAAAATCCACCGCCGTAGACGAATCCCCCGAAGTCTTTGTCGAAGGTGTTCTTGTGACCAAAGTGACTTAACGGGGAATAACCAACAGGTCGGAACAAGAAACAATGTCTCTTCTGAAAGAGCTCTGCTATAGGGGGACCAGTTATCGAGGCGGAAAAAAACAATCTGAGGGACCTCGGCGAGTGAGGTATTTTGGGTACACTACTCGTCACAATAGGGATAGTGTTACAGACAAGCCTATGCCGACGTCCCCTTTCGGTCCCCGAAAGACAAGATGCAGTACTCTGCGGTTACCACTGGATGTCGGACTACATGCACAGCATGTGATTCTAAGCAGATTAACAAGCATCAGAAACATACAGACATTTTCCTTTTATTCCCTGTAAAGCTCACAACATTTGATAGCTGTTACACCTGAAGAACATGTCCCGAAATACGTAGTGTGGGGTCTACAGCAAGCATCACATTAGGAATACTTTTGATGTAGCAAGGCTTGGATAAGACACAGAACTGTGATTCATATGAAAACATGTATATAATCTTTATCAATGAATATTGAGACTAATCTGATTAACATGAATGCCTGACAAAACTCTTCCATTGAATGAATTGAGGAGAACAACACTTTTTTTCGTTAATCTTTTTGTGAAGAATTATTCAGCAAATTGGATACAGAACTTGTATTCACCTTAGATGTATGAATAATTCGAACAAATATAAATAGCGGAAGAGGTTTCTTGGTGCCTCGTGAAGAGTGACTGGGTCATTCATCAGCCTGACTGATGAATTGTGTTGGCATTTTACGTTTTCCCTTTGTGGCTAGGGTTGGGTCCGGAGGACCTGAAGTATAGTTACTTTGTTACTTCATTTATAAATCGTTTTCTGAAAGAATGAATATTAGTAGTGCAATGTTAGGCAAAGTTTGTATGCAGTACCCTTTGGGACCACTACACACAACTATGACTACAGGTGCAAGCAAAACCAACCTTTGGTACAAGTCTGTACAGCCAGGCTTATCTCAAGAGGGAATGTGAGCTGTAATGATGTTAGACAGAGGTCTACACTCACAAGTGTTCAAATAAACTCGTATACTCAAGGTTCCATTGTTAAATAATTTATTTAACTGTCCATTATAAAAAAACATTCATAAGGAGTCAATATAATCACACACAAATCTATTTCCCTACTGTACACTCTAAGTTTCTGAGGCATTCAGAATACATCGAAGGATGAGCAAAAAGGCATAGGTTATCAGAACATAAAATACAGTTATTTCTTAGGCAGTGCAGATATTTTGAGTTCACCAGAAGAGTCAATTCAATGGGCTAAAGTATTGCATAGGATAAAGCAGTTCCGTAGATAAACGGAAAAGTCTCTGCAAAAGTTCTTAGGAATAGTTTGTAGCAAGAAGGGTCACAAGCTGATTAGGCCTGTGAGTTGGGAAAGTTTCAAGCACTTTCACCATGAGTGGCAAGTACTCAGTCTGGTTTTACAGTACATTTACAAATGAAGAAAGAGATGCAGCTAGGGACTTCTGTTCCTGGGAGTTCCGGCACATCTCGCTGTTGCTGGGCCTCAGTCGTGGGGACAAGAGGGAGGACATCGGGGGGACTCTTGCACCGGGACTGATCAAAAAGCTGGCAACTGGCAAATCTTCAATTCCGGTAGCTGCAGTCAAGCCCACAAGCTGGTGTCCCTCTCCCTGGTTATTCAGTTTCCTGCAGCACTCTGAGGAAAATACAACCAGCTCTGAGAATGGTATCCAGTTGGCGTAGTGTCGAGTTGATTGGTCCCACCAACTCAAAAGGGAGAAGTCATCCTTGCAGGGCTTCTCTGTCGAGATTAACTTATTTATTTTATTTATTTGAATTTGTATAGCGCACAGCGGCCCAGAGGCATCATGGCGCTGTTACAGAAGGTTTTGCTTAATACATACATGCGCGAGTCAAGGCGCAGTACAAAAAAGGAACAGAGTACATTATATACAGAGAGGGAAGATGTGCATGTTATTTGTCAGGAATTACAATTCATGTGGCAGTGACAACATCTGTAAACTCGGACCTGCTGCCGGGTTTCACCAGGCAAACCAACGGTCCAGGAGTTGCAGCAGCTGTCCTCTTCAAGTCCGTCTTCGGTTCTTTCATTCCAGTGGTCGACTGCCTTCCAAGCCAAGAGACTCCTTTTATTCAGTTCTCTCCCATTCATTCCAGCCTAGCTGTCACTCACCCAGCAGAGTGGCTGTCCTTGCCAGACAGTCAGCCAGCCAATCATTACAGAGTGCATTTGGGTCTCCTAGGAGACTAAGCACATGGGGTTTCAGGCACCTCCCTCACTTCCTGCCCACCCCAGACACTCAGGCGCCAGAAGCAGTCTTCAGTCCTGAAGCCCGCCAAAGGCGAATGAACAAAGGAAACAAACTAGGTTTGACGCACAGAGCAAAACTCTAGAAGGACCTTTCCACAAAGAAATGGAGAAAAAAGAAGACCGGGACAAAGGGGGCTCAGACGCCATCTTGAAAAACATGGCTCCCACGATTTAACACTACCGGTGTTCACGGTCAGGAAAAATCATGGGTAGTTCATTGTAAAACCACTGCCACCAGCCAATTCGAGAGGAAAGGCTAGCATTTGACTGCTACATGAGTATCTAGACACAGGGGATACTAAGTAACCCTTCCAGCACTCTATTGTAAGACAGGGTGTGCTGGGTCTAGGAATTGAAAAAAGACTAGTAAAGTCGATTTAACTTTACTTACTCTGTGAAACAGTAGTTTATCTCAGAGAAGGCATTTAAACCTTGGGAAAGCCTGAAAAGGTTTCCCTGTGCCACTACACTGGGGGTGCTGTGAGACACAAACGAAAAGATGATGCCTATGGAGTTTTCTAAAACTCCATAATCAAATGAAATAAACACAGAAAACAAACAGAATGAAAATATTCAAAGTCCCAAAGTTTAGCAAAAGAGCTGGAGGGCTCGGTGGGAGGAATTGGCACATTTTGAAAATTCTCCCCAACATGCACCCTAGTCAAACCCCTACATATAGCACCCTAAGCTAGCCATTTTGGGAGGGGGGCTTTCTTTCGCCTTTACTGGTCCATAGCTGCCATGTATGGGAAACCCTTTACCAAGGAAAGCTGCTGTTTTCTGGGTTTGTGTGCATGCCCGGATGTGGGACCTGGGACTGTCTTGTCCAAGTAAACATCCAAGTGCCTGAATGTCTGTTGCTGGGCAGATGTAGCCTATAATGGGGTGTGTGCCCTAGCGACCCAGCTTGAAGCCTTCATTGGTTTTTTTGTGCTGTCTGACTTTCCAGGTGCTGGCACCTACCGACAACAAGATAAGGTGTGAAAAACTTGCAGGTCAATGAACTGGAGTCCTGCGTCACCAAAAACAGGCTGGACACTGGATGCTCCGTCTCTCTCTCACCAAGTTGCTCATGGCTCATAATAAAAAGCACCCATATCAGTGAGCTAAAGTACCAGCCACGCTGTTCGAATTTGAGCTCTCAAGATGTGCTATATCAGGTGTGCAAAGCCTCTGTTGCCCTAAAGCAAATGTTCCTGGAGAGCCTAGCAGCAGTTGGTAAATAGAAGTGGGGAGGGATCTGGGTATGTTGTAGAGTGCGGTTAGTAAAGATGATGACAATCTAGAAAGGAAGGCCAAGGAGAAGGTACTAGAAGTAGCCAAATTTGCTGAGCAAGTGGGGGGGGGATCTAGTAGTGAGCAAGAAAATGAAATTGTGTTAATGTGTAGAATCATTCACCCCTCCTGCAACGAAGAAGCATCACATCTAACCGGCCTCCTCCTTTGCTACCGGCGTAGCGCGGGACTTCTTGACTGACTATTCTGCAGTCACTTTACTATTTATGCCCTAGAGCGCTCTACATGGCCATACTATTCAGGCATATTTAATAAGGCACCCTGCTGTCTGTGGGGCATTCTTACATCAGTGGCTGCACCAGTCTGATTGCTGGTCCAGACAGGCTCTGTTGTCCCTGCAAATCCCTTGCTACTTGAAAAGATGGCCGCCACGTTTGCCGTGTCGGTGAGTGTCTCCTCACTGCATCCGCCTTCCTGTCCTTTGGCCGGCCCACCTTTTTCTAGCACCAACAACGAGCGCCGGCAGACGGTAGCCGGCCCACCTCCAAAGGCCCCCCCTAAGGCCCCTGTCTGCTATCAGGACGGCCTAGCCTACTCCACCCGCCACCTCCTGCTCCCTCCCCCCTCGGTCCCCCGCACTCTCCATCTGCTGACCGTAAAAGCAAACCGTTTCCCACTATCCTCAATGTGTGCTGAACATTTTCGTGACATTCCTCCTCCGGTGGGTTAGTCGCATCACCACCTCTCTACCCTCGGTCTTTCCCTCAATCATTCCGTCTGCACTGCATCTCCATCTGCTTTAAATCCTAGCTGTGCCCAGTGACCACTGTTTTACCTGCCCACTTTATATTTCAAATTTAGCTGTGCCCAGTGACCACTGTGTTTTACCTTTCTGCCTTTCCCCATCCAGTTCCATCTCATCTGCTTGCATCCCCCTCCCCTCCACCGATACAGGGTGCTCTCCGTCTCCCCCATCTTCTCCAACTGCTTCCTTATCAACTATCCTGCTCTCCTCACTTAGTCTGGTAGGAAGAAGCTTAAAAGGATACCCTGGTCTCCAACCCGGGTTTACCAATCTCCGATACCTACACCAGCGCTTCCACCAGAGACACACTCACTAACATCCCCTTTGTCGTTCCTTCGCCAGACCTTTGGACTCTTCATATGGTCTCTATGCTCTCACCTTTCTCTTCCTCTCCCATTAATAGTGGGACCTGCTGGGAGGCACTCCTGGATTCCTTCCACCCCTCTAAGGTCATCATTAATGTTTACTGCAATGGCACCATCTTGGTCCAAGGCCTTCAGGCCAATCTCCTCCTCTTTAACAGCTGTTTCCCTTGCCATATCAATTTCCTTTCTGCTCCCGCTATCCCTTCTCTCTATTCTGCGGTGTCCCTGCCCTCACCCTCCGCCACTTCTCCTGCACCCCACTTCTTCTACCTTGGCTACTCTGCCCCCTCCTTTCTCCTCTGCCCTTCCTCAGGCTCCTCCTACAACTCCGCAGGGAGTACCTCAGATGTGTACCCCTCACCGTAAGTCTTTAAAGGTTGGCAACCTTCTCCACCTCGCCACTCTTAACTCTCGCTCAGCTGCCAAACTAACGCTCAACTGGTAGCCACGGGGACGCCACTCACGTTACAACCTCAAACCATTCCCTGGAGTCTGCTCGACTGGAGACTGGGCCTGAAACACAGGATTGGTAGAGTTCTCCCTATTGTCTGTGTGCTTGAACCCCTTCTTCCCCGGGGTCCAACCCATCCCTTTGATCCACAGCTCACCTTGTTTTCTTGGATAGTGTGCTCTCTGTCCTGCTTAAAGCGCAGGGGCGCGTTGATTGATGCAGGCTCGTTGCTGCCTAGTTACTTCACTGGCAAGAGTCTGACAGGTAAGTATAGTGAGTCTTTTGACCAGTTCGATAACTTTGTTCCTTTCCTTCCTTAGATGATGGCTGGCATCCGGGAATGGCGATGTGCTGCTGAGAGGAGTAGCGCTGAAGGTGAGTGAGCGCGATGCGACCCTTTCGTATTTGTATTGAACCGAGTTCTTTTTCTGTGTCTTTTAGGTGCCGCAACATTTTCAGTGTGGATGCTGGTTATGAAGAAGAAATGCGGTGAGTAAGTGCGGTATGCGGCGCCTCTAGATGTTTCCACGCTAACCTGGAGTGTCTTTTCCCTTTTGCAGATGGATGAGAAGTTCCGGAGACAGAGTTCCCCAGAGCGGCTGGGGTTCAGGTAAGCGTTTGAAGCTTGTACAGTCTTTAAAAATAAGCAAAGATTTGATGAATGCTTACTAATACCTTTTTTCTGTTCTTTTCCCTTAGGAAGCGGAGTGCTGGGATGGGAATGACACCACCGAAGATGCCCGCAGAACAGAAGAAGTGATGAATGATGGGCAGAAGCGCTGCAATGTAAGGCTATTCCTAACGTGTTCTTGTAGGAGCTGAGCGAAGAAGAAAGATGCAGGCCTACTGGAGACCGATCCGAACACGGCGAGTGTCACGCTGCAGGTGCAGAAAACACAAAGCATGTTTCTCAGCATGGGCATGGCTTAAATAGTCTGTGGGTATCCCAGGTATCTCTGGGCTGAACCACACCCAAAAGACTAGACTGCACATGCAGTTCTGGGAACCGAAATATGTGGGGGCATCCATCTTGACCCCATCAATGCACTACAAGTCCAATCCCCAATGTTATCCTATGGGAGTGAGCGAGTCTGGTGCCACAAGCGCCAAGTCTGACTCCAAGTGGGTCTTTGGAGGGATGGAGAGGCCCTTGAGGGCCATATAGGTGATTGTGGCCTTGCTCCAGCCTGACATCTTGGAGGGCTGGGGACATGAGGGGCAGGAATCATGACAAACACACTCCTCTGACATCTGCTGTCTCCTTGAAGAGCATGACCTAGATGTACTCGGTCTCACCGAGACATGATTCATGGCTGGCTTTGTTGCGAGTTTTGACACACTCCTCCCTGATGAATATACGATTCTCTCCGTACCCAGAGGAAACCACATCGGTAGGGGTTTTTAGCCCTGATCTTCCCGAGTGGATTCCTGCCTCCATCATTCCCACTCAGTCCTACACCTCCTTTGAATGTCTGATCTGACTTTCCCCCTCTCCTGGCCAACATCTACCAGCCATCTGGTCAGATCACCTCCTTCCTCTCCGAGTGGGCAGACCTCTCCTCCTACTTCCTGGACGCAACCACTCACTGCCTCCTCCTTGGAGACCTCAACATTCACTTGGATGCTTCCTGTCCCTCCTCTCGACTCATTTGTAACCTCTGTGACTCTCTCCCCATTCTTCCCTCTGACCCGACTCCCTCTGCAGGGCACACTCTAGATGTTCTCTTCTTCCCTGACATCCCCCTCTCACCACTCCTCTTTCCAGGAGTGACCCCTTTCTCCTTTCCTCCCATCTTTCCCTCTCCACCCGCAGGCCAAGCCAGCACCAGCACTGCCACCCAACTTCTCAGTCATCCGGCCCATGAAGCTTGTGTCGGCTGTGGCTTTCGCTGCCACTTTCTCTCCCTCTCCTCCACCTCTGGCAGACTCATCCTGACACTGCCCTTTCCAAGCGCCACTCTACTATCACTGACATTCTCGATATTCTGGCCCAGTCACGAGGATCGACCTAAAGCCAAATGCAACTCTTGCACAACTCAGACCTTCACCCTGAAACGCAAGTGTAGGGTTGCCGAGAGTAAATGGTGGGCTTCTTCTGCATCCTCTGACAAATTGGCCTGCAGCCTGCTCCAAAGACATTACCGGCTCTCTGTCCGCACTAAGAAGAGGGCCCACATTCAAGCCTGCATCTCTGTTGCATCGAACAACTCGGCCGAAATCTAAAATCTGCAAGGAGCTGGCCAATCCTGCTGCAGTCTCCACCTCACCTGTCCCCTCCAACATCTATCTCTCTCTCTCTCCCTGTCCCCTCCAATATATATCTCCCCCCCCCACTCCTGCCCACAGCCGCCTTTCCCCCCTCTTTCTCTTCCTTTCCTCCATTATCCCCTGACAAGATTTCTAGACAAGTCCGATCTATGACAGTCTTGTCAAAACAGGTTCTTCCCTGTTCATCAAAAACCAAGAACCATAAGGACACCCTTGCTCCGGCCCTGATCGATTTCTGCAACCATTACTTTGCCACTGGAGGCTTCCCCTCCCTCTGAAGCACCCTCCTCTGCACCCTGTTCTCAAGAAATCCTGAGCCAACCCCTCCCTTCTGGTTAATTACCGCCCAATCTCTATCACCCCTTTCCTTGGCAAACATTTGGAAAAGCTGGCCATCTCCCAGCTTAACCTGCACACGGGATTTGGTTGGCTGCCTTCATGACCATCAGTCTGGCTTCATAGCTGCTAGGAGCACGGAAACTGCTCTCCTGAACATCCGTGAAGACCTGCTCTCCAACCTTGATTCCAACCTCCCCTCTGTCCTCATCCTACTCGATCTATCTTCTGCCTTTGACACGGTCAACCATGCAATCCTGCTCAACAACCTTTGTGATAACCTGGGTATCACCGATCAGGCCCTGGCATCTCTGATGCCTCTGCAAAATCAAACTACCAACAGCACCTCTTCAGGGGTATTCTTCCTTTCCTCTCCTTCCCCCAGAAGCTCACTGTCTCGTCTCCAGAGCGCAGGTTCTCTCCAGACTGGACTACTGCAACAGCCTCTTTCTAAATCTGCCTGCCTCCACTCTCTGCCCTTTGCAACCCATCCAAAACAGGACTGCGAGCCTCGTCCTTGGCCTTAAGCCCAGGAATTGCATCTCTCCTGCCCTGAAATCTGTTTGTTGGCTCACAGTAACTGCAATGATTAAATTCAAGACCCTCTGCATTGTCCATAGTCCTTCGGGGGCCTTGGTCCGCAATACCTTCAACTCTCCCTTCGGAAATACCTTCCTACTCTAGTTCTTCGCTCTTCTACCTCCAACTCCCTCAGGGTCAGTTGCTTCTCCAAGCGACAAGTTGGTGGTAGATCTCTCTTCGGCTGGGGCCTCCCTCGGGAATAGCCTCCTTGCCTCCCTGAAATTTGAGGCAAACCACCTTCGGTACGGAAGCACCTCAAGACTTTCCTCTTTGCTTCTGCCTTCCCTCTTCCCCTCCCCTGCTGATCTGTCTGTTTCTGCCCTGGGCTCCTGGTTACCCTCTGTATTCTGGCCCTGGCCCCTGCTCACCCATCTGCTTACCCCGCACTGCCTCTTGGCAACCTTTGCACTTGGGACTGTATCTGTAACCCTACAGTCCCCTTACAGGCACTTATCAGACACTCATGTCTGCGCTTAAATTATGCACTTTCCACTCGCCGACCTTTGTTATTTTGTTACTTTTAACTCCCGTTTCAGCACTTTCCACTCCTCCCTACCCCCTTGCACTTCCCCTCCCTACCTCTCTCCCGCACTTGCACGTTCTCAATGTGAGCCTAGTTCATTGTTTTTTCCTCCCTTGTACCCCTCCCTTGCTTCGTGGCGCCCTGAAACACTTGTGTATGGGTGCAATATAAATAAACCATTTTATCAGGAGAGGTAGTGGCAGTGATGAATTATTGAAGCATGAGGTTATCAAAAAGAATCGCAAGGTTTCAAGCCTTGGTTGGGCGAATGAGCAAGATGGTGAGGCGGGAAGGAGATGGAAGAGGGAATACATCGCTTTGGAAGGTGGGAGAGAGATTTTTTTAAACATTTATTTTTACTATTTCAGCATTTAACAGTGGAGAGCTATCCAGTGACGGATTGTAGTGAGACGGTTGGTAATGTGTTCCAAGATGGCTGGGATGAAGCAAATAAAGGAGAAAGAGTGGCTTGTAGTCAGCAAAAAGGTGATGGCGAAAGCCAAAAGACGAGAAGTCATCCCAGGGCAGAGGTATAGAGGGTGAAAAGCACGTTTAGGCCAAATTGCTTGCAAAAAAATGTCTGAATGCATGATTTGGCCGATTTACGGGCGTTCGAAAATTCTGGACGGCCGAAAGGTTCGACCAGATCACACATTCAGTGCTGAGGGCTGCGAGGGTGTCCCCCACACCCTTGCTCACTAGATTGTGAGTGGGGGTGTCCCCTGCAGCCATCCAAAAAATAAAAAAATAAAAAATAAAAAAGGGGATGCGGGGGTGTCCCCCGCAACCCCCGCTCACTATACTGTGAGCGGGGGTATCCCCTGCAGCTGTTATGCAGTGACAGGGAAAAAAAAAAAAAAATAAAGATTAAAAAAAGGACCCTGCGGCGCCCGTTTTCTTTCACTTTTGTGATCAGCAACAGGCGTTGCAGGGACACTGCGCATCGGAATTAAATGTAAGTAGGGGGGGGTGGGTGTATGTGTGGCCGGGGGAAATAGGCCAAGTTTCAAATGTTCAGGGGAGAAAAGACCAAAGGTTATTTAGAAAAAATAACCTTCAGTCATTTCTCCTTCAAACATTTTTACCTCGGTCATTCAACCCCAAATCGAAAAGCAGAGGTCCAAGCACTGATCCTAAGGGGACGCAGGCATAGAGAAGGGTTGGGTGTGGGGTTTAGTAAAGGGAGCGACATTGCAGGTAGGAGTCAATCCCGATGACAGATTTGCAAAAAGCAAAAAAGGTCCTAAAAGGGAGGAGGAAAGCGGAGTGAGCAACAGTTTAAAAAGTGGCAGAGCGGTCCAAAAATGATAAGTATAGAAGAGAGTGGTGAGCATCAGGGAGAAAGTTGGAGACATGCATGAGCGCAGTCTAGGTAGAGCGTTTACCTTGGAAGCAAGATTGAATTGACTACCCAAAGCCATTGTCCTCAAAGAACCGGTAGGGAGGGAAGTTCAACCAAGATATTTGAATTAGCAGAGGGTTTCTTCAAAAGGGGTAGGCCAGTTACGGATTTGAAGAAGGCAGGGAACAGTATAGCAGGGCGAGAGGTTAGGGAGCTCACAGGCACATGGGAGGGTGATTGAGACCCTGACCTTGAGCATTTGAGGAGCAAACGGGTAAATAGGAGCACAAGATTAGTTGCTGTTCTGAAGGATGGGTAGACGAAGTGGTCAATTGTAGAATGGTATAGCGTGGAGGACAGGAGGAGGGTGGCAGATGAAGAAAGAACAGGGCTGGAGTCATGAGTTTTAATCATTAGCAGATATTTGCGGCTGATGCGCTACAAGGGAGGATAATGATAGGATTAGGCATTTAGAACATGCTTATACACAAGTGTTTCAAGGCACGACGAGGCAAGGGAGGCAAACAGATGGAAGCCAGGTGACATTGAGATTGCGCAAGTGCAGGGGAAGGGTGGGGGAAGGGGAGAAACGCAGTACATAGGCTGAACAGTAAAATAAAAACAATAAATAAGAAGTGTGCCAGCTGGTGGCAAGTGCAACGTAAGTGCAGACATCAGGTGTCAAGTGCTGAAAGGGGACTGTGGGGATACAGAAACAGACCTAGAGTGCAAGGGTTGCCAGGGGGGCAGAGCAGGTGTGCAACTGGCAGGGAGGGGACATGGGTCTGAGAACAGAGGGTAGCCAGGTGACCAGCGCAGTTACTGTTTCAGCCAGGAGATCAGCAGGGAAAGAGGATGAGAGAAAGCAGAAGCAAAGAGGAAGGTCTTGAGGTGCTTCCAGAACCGGAGATGGTTCTCAATTTTTAGCGAGGCAGGGAGGCTGTGCCTGAGGGAGGCCCCAGCCGAAGAAAGATCTACCACCAACTCGTTGCTTGGAGAAGTGACTGACCCTGAGGGAGTTGGTGTGGATAAGCCAAGAGCTTGAGAAGGAAGATATCTAGGAAGAGAGAGTTGAAGGTATTGAGGACCCAGGCCCTAGAAGGCCTTGTGGACAATGCAGAGGGTTTTGAACATAATCCTCGCAGTCACTGGGAGCCAGTGCAGAGATTTCAGTCCTAGAGAGATACGATTCCTGGGCTTGAGGCCAAGGGCACGTCTCACAGTCCTGATCTGGATGAGTTGCAGAGTAGAGGCAGGCAGATTTAGAAAGGATGTTGCACTAGTCCAGTCTAGAGAGAACCAGAGCTCTGGAGACAGTGCGCTTCAGGGGGAAGGAGAGGAAAGGAAGAATACCTCGGAGGAGGTGCAGCTGGTAGTGTGACTTCTTAGAGAAGTCAGATGTGAGGAGAGAGGGAGAGTGTGGGGTCAAAGATGATTCGAGGTTTTTAGCCTCACAGGTGGGAGCAGGAAGAGGGCCGATAGAGGCCGGCCAGAGTCACAAGAAAGGAGGGAGTGGGTGTGCCGATGAGGCGAATCTCGGCCTTACTGGCATTAAGGCAGAGATCATTGGCAGCACATCATTCTTGGATAGCAGACAGTCGGAGATGAGAGAAGGAGAAGAGGTGACTGAAGGGAGCCTGAGTGTCATCTGCATAGCACTGAAAGTTGGGGCAGAGAGTGGCAATGAGATGGGCAAGAAGTGTCAGGTATTGGTTGAAATGTGGTGGGCAAGAAGTGCCAGGAGAAGTATAAACAAAAGTAGGAATGGAGCGAAGTCAATGTGCATGAGGGAAGGTAGAAGAAAAACAAAATAAGCACGTGAAGACCATGCAGCCCAAGAGAGAGAGTAGGTACCTATGCAGAAAAGGAAGAACGGTGGAGCAGAGTGCATGGTGGAGGAGGGGGAGATTCATTTGCGTTGGTTACCATAACTGTTCAATCAGTAGTCCTGGGATATGCATTATAACCATTACACCCCTTCCACTGAAGTGCTTTTTCTGGAAGTTTGCAATTTTGAGGCAGATTATTTGAATACCATACCCAAGAACAATTGCCCCATAGAATGTTCACTGCACAGGTTAACATAGCGCAACTAGCAATATTCCTGCACGTTTTATGAACAAATATGGACTACACAAGACAAATATACAATCTGATGATATTTCATTTGCGCGGTGGGTTTCATTTGCGCATTTGGTTAATCATTTGAATAACAGTGCAGTAGATATTTGTGCAAATTATTTAAACAGAGAATCACAATTAAAAAGAATAGCACATTTTATTACAATGATCAATAATATTTTCTCTACCTCATATGTTTGTTTTTGGATCACTTGAAGATTTACAGATTCATCAATAGCGATTAGCTGCACAGGCATGTTCTGAAGTTGCGGAACCCGGGCTGAAGTAAAATCGCTGCGGTATTTGTCCCTCATGTGTCTTTCTTCGGCAGACAAAGATGATTCAATTCTCGCTGGTGATCGGCCTGGTGATGAACTGCGAGAAGACTCATTTGACCCAGAAGCCAATCTTTAAATATACAAAAATAAATTACTAGAAATATTTTAAAAACTGTAAAATGCAGCGCTTTAAAAAAGGGAGCAGAATAGATAATCCAATATATGACTATATCAGCAATGGGAGAATTTGAACAGCAATACAAATTTGCAGAAGGGTGCCCACCAGTGCTGAAACCTTAATATGCTTTAAATTCATGTACAGCGCCTCCGAGCAGTCTTTGCTGCGTAGTGCTTTATTGTTGTCCCCCCTTCCTTTGTGTGCAAACGCTTAATTTTTCCCTCGTTCATTTTGATTTTCCAAGTTTAGTTTGTCCTTGCCTCCACCTCCCTCCCTGCCCCCAATCATTCTGTGTGTTGCACACGTGATCAAGAAATACATTAGCACTAAAGTCCTTTTAATTTCAGGCGCTCTTGGCTCCATTTGTGCGCAGACCTTGCCTCTGGTAAGCACCTCCAACCAGTCTTTGCTGCATAGTGCTTTATTGTCTCCCCCTTCCAGTGTGTGAGCGTGCTTAATTTTTTCCCCCTCGTTAGTTTAGTTTTTCCACATTTAGTTTGTCCTTGCATCCACCTATCTCCGTCGCTTCCCGCAATTGGTCTGTGTGGTGCATATGTGATCAGGAAAGACTTCTTCTGTGGCTGCAGGGTCCCAGCAAAGGGCAGCTACTCTTCTGGGCATCACATATTTCCCCATTTGCCCCTTTTCGTTCATAGTAGCCCGACTGGACACCCTACAGGGACCGCCAGGTAAGGTGGTATGGGCAGCGAGCACAGCCATTATTGTACTCCAGTAAAACCCTGCCACTTCCACTTACTATCACCCACCCCTAATAACACGTTTATCTCTTTGCTCCTAAGCCGGTCTTTCTACCACACTGTTTTGCCAATACACTGCTTATAGCATATCAGAGTATATTGGCAGATAGCCATTTCTCACATAATAAACTCAGGTGCAAAGCTAGAAATTCTTACACTTTGTTTTGAATCCAGGTGCATTTCCATATTGCAATTTGTTTTGAATCTAGGCACATTTTCGTACTGCATTTGATTGAATCCAAGAGCATGTATTCCTGTGAACATGCCTAGTAACAGCTCCAAGGCCAGAGGTGCTCTTTGGTGCACAAGAAACCTACCCTCCCTCCTACCCTGCCTTCAAAGAAGCCCCCCCCTTCATGAACCCACCATCTCTCCACCTCCCATCTAGCCCCCAAACTCCCCCACAAGCTCTCCCTTTAAACTCTCCCCAGGGCCCCCTCCCGCCCCCCCATCTCTAAACCTGCCCTCTCATCCCGAAGTGCAGCTCACGCAGCACTCCTCTTTCAACAGCCTAGGCGACTCTTACATACATACCTCAGGAATCTTCACACCGCTCAAATCCCAGAAGCAGATCTTGCCATAACAAAGCATAAAATAAACAGTATCACATCGCAATTTGCAATACAATACCACTGGTTTACTTTTTAATTCAGTAATCATGTTGCAGCAACTGAGATATTATTTATGTCACTGAGTGCAGAGCTTAAAGGCACCAATAACTGTGCCTTAAGCTCTGTGCTCAGTTCACCGACAGTGTGCAGGCAGCAGCTCCTGGGCTGGGTGAAATGTATCGCATCAATGTAGAGGCCCATCATCATGAAATCACATGGAAGAGAGAAAGAGATAGAGTGCGAAAGAGAAATAGATGAACGAGACAAAGAAAGATGGAGAAAGAACGACAGAGATAAAGAGAACGACAGACAACAGCAGGTGCACCCCAACTCCACTCACAGACCAGTAGTCATACTGGGGTGTTTAGGAGAGGGTGGGGTGGGGAGAGGCCTTTTGCAAGCCCCTTATGTGCGGGATGGGTGTTAAAAAGTGGCCGCTGCTCAGAAGAAATATTTCTCATGCCTGTTCAGATTGGAGATCTATTAATTCCAGCCACTTGCTAGTACCCAGGCCCACAGTATTACAGCATGCTGGCAGAACATCTTTCAAATATTCTTTCCTGCTTGTGATTCGTGAGAAGTAAAGAAGATTGAAAAGGCCTTCTGCAAGCAGGTTATGTTATTACTGCAGGGTCCTTAGAAAGTAGGTGGAAATATTATTTCCTGCACCTTTGCAAGCACCCAGTCCTGCACTAATAACAGCATGCTGCAGAAGGCCTTTTAGATATTCCTTCTGTCTCGTGATTAAACGTGCCACGAGCACTTTAATCGCGAGACAGAAAGAAAAGTAAAAAGGTCTTCTGCAAGCAAACTGACATGCCAGCATTCTGTGACCAAAAATCTGTTAGTTTCAAAAATAGTAAGTAGCAAATGTCAATCACAGAAAATGTCATATCAATTTTACCCAATGACATGACCAAGAAACACATGGGGGTGTTTAACAGCCGCCGATTAAGCCTAAATGGCCAGGGAGCTAAAACAAGAAATACCCACTGAAAGCTATACATCCTTCTATGTCAGCAAGTGTGCCTGCTGTGGAGGAACAGGTGTGAATAGGCAACGAGGTGGTAATATCTCTGTATACCCCAAGGGAAGTGACTGCCGCAAGGGCTCCTGCAAATGCAGTCTGTAAGGCAATCCCAGGAAAAAAAGTAATATAGCGAGAAATGTATTGCTGTGTTAGAAAACTGCTAACTGGCAACATGGGACAGTTGCTGGGGACATCCCTGAGGCATGTGGGATGCATTAACCCACTAGGCTCTGCCCTGCGACATCACTGTGTGCTGCTTTCACTAGAAACAGAATGACCGCCAAAAAGCCCTATGCATGCTAAAAACCTCTGAGAAGTATGCAGGGAAACCGGAAAAATAGGCTGCCGATCTACTTTGCCTGTGTCAGTGGTAGGACAGGAGCCCACACTGCCAAAACCTGTCATTGGGCTGCCAATAGAGTGAAATGGAACTACCTGAAAGCCTGAGCTCCATTGCCAGGAAAACCCAGAAGTGCTCTAAAATACGTTTTTCCTTGGCTGTTGAAATTGCAAAATAATGGTTCCCAAACATCAGAAAAGATCCAAAATCCTTGTTGGGTGTTAACCATCACCTTATTTAAGGAATCCCCATAAGCACAATGTCAGGAGAAGCAGATTTTATCACCAAAATATCCACATTAAAAAAAGTGCTTGCCTGGGAAAATCTGTCAGACATGGGCGCAGTACCGCTGGCCGCCTGTGTCAAAGCCGTCATTTACTTACACTGGGAGTTTAAACTTGTACATTAAAACCAAATGGTTGAAAAGAGGAGACTTGCCATAAAAATGTATATAGGTTGCTGCTATTCAATCTCTATGTTTTAAAGTGAACTGATGCCAGCCACCAAACTTCAAAGGCAAATTCCACAGCGTGCCCCAAACAAAGGTGCCTTCCTTTTGCTCTCTGCCCAGGAACTCTCAGGCAGATGTTAATGAGGGGGGAGGACACATTGCTCCGCTTCTCTGGGTAGAGACAATAGACTTCCTGGATTGAAAGGGAATGCAAATTCAAGTGTTAACAGAAACTACTGCCAGCAGGAAGAGGCCTAGATTGCTCTTGGCCCAGCAAAACCTTGGGGGCAGGACCAGACAGATGTGGATCTGTAAACTACAAGAAAGTATATTTTTGAAAAAGACTGCAAAATTTGTAAAAATCGGTCAAATATAGGTTAACATGAAAATTCTGCTCACATTTTGAAACTACTCTGAACACTGTGCTATGTTCGGAGACAGGACTACAGAAATTGTTTGTGATCTTGTAGCAATTGTGATGCTAGAAATATGAAACTTCACAGGATTATGCCCAGATGTCATGTGCAGATATGTAGAAAAATGTGGACAAATCTGACATTGGGTACCCAACCAAAAGCGCAAAAAACTGTCAAATCTGAACTAAAGCTCTCACTGAGATGGGACTCGGACGGATACTTGCTCTACTAAATCTGTGATGTAAATATGTATTGTTAGAAAGTTGGTTATATTGTAAATGTGCTTTATGTGAAAAATAGATTTACTGTACAGAAACAAAGGGGAGGTACTCACTGGATTGTAAAATACAGCATCATCATGGCACCAGAGTTCCTTCTCAAATCAGGAGAGGGCAGACCCTAACCAATAGGATTCCTAGAGGGTGTGCCTAGTATAATTCAATCTACCAACCCCTTAAGGAAATGCATAAATACAGATGGTTTAGGACCTACTGACACACACAGATTCACCCATCAACTGATTACTGGCGAAGCACTTTGCAGAAGAAACCCATATCCAAGACTCCAGAACTTTGAAAGCAGAGAGGCCCAATTCCAAAGCTGAACCCTTCTCAGCTGGCCTTTTAAAATCTTGTAACCTGATTTTACACACAGGCTTCCAAGGGGCCCAACAAAAAGAACAGCCTGGCTGTGCTGTTTCTGCTTTCTTTCCAAGAACTCTTGCTAGAATCCAGAGATCCAAACCAGTAGAGCAGAGCTGTAACCAGATAGCTGCAAGCCAGAACCAACCCGTCGGATCCAGTCCAGAGTGCCGTGCTGAGTGCAGAACCTGAGCGCCCTGAATCCTGTCTGGTGGGCTGGCAGAATTCCAGTCCAGAAATCTTTGACCATATCCTTGACAGACCCCATTCCAAACAGTAGTTGTGAGTATCTATAGCATAGAATTGTCCCTAGCCAGTATCTTATCGATAAGTAATCCTATCCAAACTTTTCTATCATATCCAGAACTGCATTGTAGAAAATCTCTTGTTCTCCTGAATCTTTCCCTCATCCATATAGTCCTTTGATAATGGTAGTGATAATATCTTTGCACTAATATATTTGCTGAAGAAAGACATGCGTCTCGGCAGATAGAAGCCATCCGGAGATTTCGCTGGATTGGTGGCTGTGCTGTCGTGTAGCTTGTGGCTTCATAGACTCCTTAGTGTAAAGAAAATCCTGTTTGTAATTCAAAAGCACATCTTTCATTTGTAAATTCTGACTCTTTCTGAGAAAAACGACCTCTACTGAAACCTTCATAACTTCCGTGTATGCTAGAAACGAAATGTAAGTGTCAAATTGAAGCTAAAAGCCTCAGCTTTCCAACTCCTTATAGTTTACCCGCAATCGCGTTTCTCGCGCACGGAAAAATTTGCCGCAAATTTTTCATTTGGCTCAATTTCATCACGTGTAAAACATCTGTTCTTTGGATCCAACCTCAGAATTCAGTTTTCAACCTGCTAGTTATTCAATCATCATTGCTAGTGTTTATCTGAAACTATACAAAGCGGCTCCCACTAGTTTTGAATTCAATTTGGTGAATTAAATCCATGTTTAAGTGTTTTTTTCCCCATTCATTCCAAGCCACATTCAAAATCATTTGATCCGTTTGCAATCATTCCTGTTCCTCTCTGTGTCTGCTGGGGGAAATAGGGATTAATACTGTATTTGTTGAGTTTGTATTCCTGAAACCTGTTTTCTCTCCTTCCATATCTATATTGCATATTGGGGGATTGAGTAGTGTGCAGGGGGAAAGAGTGACATTGCATTTGACTGAACCCACACAAAGAATTATTTTATGCTGCATTATTTTTCAAATCTATACTCCTTCTGATAAAGAGATTGTTGATTGTGACATCACCCCAATGGTGATCCTTGTATAAATATTAAATAGTGAGATATATATATATATATATATATATATATATATATATATATATATATTCAAATTCATAAAATAAATCTTTTAACTTTGCAAACCAGCCTGCTTCCTGGTTCAGTGAGACCGGGCGGGATTCAAAAAGAGGGGCGTGATATAAGGGTACATCATTCAGAAATAAAAGAACAGACACAAATATATAATTAATGGTTCCAGATGTGCATCACACGCTAGGCATTGACTTAGGTGGAGTGCCGGGTTGAAGTCACTTACAGGCTCATGGCCCCTTTCAACTGTAAGGCTGAAAGGCCCGGATGCAGTTCCTGCCTTTGACACAAGCTTCTTGCTCCTCACTTCCTGTATTCAATATTCTGCACCCGAGCCTTTCACATCTGTAGCCAGGCATGCACCAATCCACAAAATTAATGGGCCATTTAACAGAGGGATGGTGCTCTGCTCACGCCGTTGGGCCTAAGGCAGGCAGGCCCGGAAAATCGGTAGGATTGGACACGGAAATATGTAGGTGGTAGGGCTGTGTAAAAAGCAGTATCCTACCGCCCAAATCCTTAGCGGTAAGTTTGTGTGATATTACTGTAGGGATAGGTGTGTAGACAGTGGATGGAAATAATATTTCTCGCGCCCGAACAGGCAGGCGAAATATTATTTCCAGCCACATTGTAAGCATCCAGGCCTTGCACTAATAACACAGCTGCTGCACAAGGCCTTCGAAAAATGTAACTCTTGTGAGTAAAGGTGCCACAAGCGCTTTAATCACAAGGCTGAAAGAAAAGGTCTTATGCAAGCCTGGCAGTATTAGTGCAGCCAGGCCGGACTGAAGACATATGCCGCCCACCCCTCAAACCGCTCACCCTGTTGAGAGAGAGGCACCCGTGGGGTGTATACATTAATGATGAGAAAGGGTAGTAGCCACCAATTATCATGAGGAGGCTAGCCAGCTGGAAGCTTAAACAGTAACTGGCCACTGAAGAGCTATAAAAAAACTCTTCGTCAGCAATTGGCCAATATGAAGGAACCAGTGTTAGAAGGCTGTATATCCAGTGAAAAAGAAAAAAAATACAGCTTTAATACAAGCACTGCAAAGCACATATTTTAAGCCCAGAACGAAAATTGAGACAAGCTGTGCACGGATACAAGATGGCCAACTGGCAACATGGGGGCAGTTGCTTCCTCACTCTAATTCCCCCCCCCCTCCAGCCCTCCACCCCTCAGCAAGGCTTCTTTCGTTTGTAAGGCACTGACACCTCCCCGATTGTGGGGCTTGTTTTTACCAAGTGGCTGTCAATATTTCTCCTACTCGTTCGGGAGAAATGTTATTTCTAGACACTTAGAATGCACATTGCTGTGGGTAATGAGTTGCTCTTTGCCCGTTTTGTAGAAAATAGAATGTGTTTGCAGAGGAAGGTAACAGGCAAGAGTGGACCTTCACACTGACTTTGATAACAAAGGAATAGTTACCCGAGAGGTAAGCAAAGCATAGTCCATCGTTTTATACAAAAAAAAAAGAAAAAAAATTGCGTTTAGTGCCACGGGCAGGCTTTAATCACGACAATGGAAAAATATTTAAAAGGCCTTCTGCAAGCAGGTTGTATTATTGGTGGGGGGCAGTCGCTTGTAGTCTTCTATTCAGGGTGGTGCAAATACTCACACAAAGGTGGTTGCTTCAAGTGATTTGTGTATGCAAATAAACAACCATATTGTGGTTCTTGAAATGCAAAACAAATGCGTACCGATTAGAGCTTGGAAGGTATGTGGTAAGTTGCTTAAATTGTAAGCAAATTCTAGCGTCATTACTTAACCAAACTGTGATCCTGGGCAAATCATTTGACCCAACCCAATGTGCTGGTAAGAACAGAAATGTGCATTTCCGCCTAAGGAAAATGAATTTGTCTCTTGGATAATCGCTCATCCCAACTTTCATCTCCCATTCGCCCTCATAGAACCCATACTGCTCCAATCTCCTATACCAATGTAGAGAAGCAGATGTACACATCACTTATTGAACCCACCCCCTGAGCTCCGTCATATTGGAATAATAGCAAGAAATCACTTTGCATGACCCCTGAAATCATCCCAATACTGCATCGAAGATATGAAAGACGTTATGTGCTCAGACAACCGTACCAAATGTATACTTAAACTGATGTGGTAGAAGGAAGTCTGCGGACACCACTGGACATTGAAGAACTATAAGTAAAGTCTGACAAGTGTAACGTGCCGTCATGAAGAGAAGAAACAAGGATGCACTGAAACAATATAAGAAACTTAAAGAATGAAGATGTGACTGAAGTAACAAAGTAACTAAATATGTGAATACAAAGAAATTATATACGCTGAGAAGATAAGCGAGAAGAGATGCAGTAGATGTATATATGCAGACACGCAAGGAAGGTGAGACATATAGAAGCTTGGTAAATGTAGGAACTATAACACGAGTAAAGCAGCCATGATGAAAAGATCGACATCGGTTTCGTATGATAGTAAGCGAAAAAGACCCAATGAGAGAGACCAAGACTTCAGACCCGATAGGCACTGAAATACAAACTTGCGCAAGAACAAATAATACTTGTTTGGCTAACGATCAAGGATACCGCAGCAAGAAGCAACCCAAGTCAGTGTTATTTACGGGGGGTGTGAGTAGAGGGATGGCAAAGGGGAAAAGGGGTGGAGGGCTGCACGGTAAAACAAAGGGGAATTTGGAAACCGGGTAAACCAAATGTGGGGCACCACGGAGGCCGGTGTGGGGTGTTGCGGTTAGAAACAATGACACCAAGAGGAAACAGGGACATTGGAGAGTAAAAGTTCTCCAAATACTATTCCAAGGGAGGAGGGAAAGAATAAATACAGGTAAACTGCTGAGGAAGTGAAGCAGTCCCAGACGGAGGGAAGGGACGACCCATCCTGGAACCTAACTCAGGACATACACATGTCCTGGCGGACTGCAAATGGGAGTGCATGTGCCCAGGGAAGGTTCAGAGGGACCTTGTTCTGAGGGGTACTATGGAGGGGGTGGGGAGGGGTGGTTTGGAAAGAAAATTATGGTGGTTGTAGGGTTAATTAGGTATGGTTTATGGTATGGACCATGGGAGGTGGAGATGAGAAGGTTAAGTGGTTGGAGAAAGCATGCCCGAAAGCAAGGGGAGCCCAAACACCGACGATATGGCTGAAGTGAACTTCGTCTCATTCAATGTACAGGGCCTGAATTTGCCAGTTAAGCGCTGGTCGATCATGACGAGACCGATCGACTTGCAGGCCTCAATTGTCTTCTTACAGGAGACACCTTCCAGAGGATGAAAGAAGATTGATCCATAGAGCGTACCCACAGCAATACCATGCCTCTGGCGGGGGAAAAAACAAGGGGGTAGCTATACTAATAGGGGCCAAAGTGGTATTTAGAAAACGGGCAATACAGAGGGATCGAGAGGGGCGATACTTTATCCTGAAAGGGATGATACAGGACCAAATATACACACTAAATCACAATATACACCTCGAACGAGAGACAAGATCTATTCCTGAGGGAAATACTAAAAACCTTGGGGGGGATGGTGTGAAGGCCACATAGTGATTGGCACACACTCAATTGTGTCATGGATCCCATCCTGGACAAAACACTTCTACCCACAGCGGCAAGCGCGAGAAACAGACAGGCGTTGGGTACACTTTTCCAGGGACCTGGCGCAGATTGAAACGTGGAGATTCTTCCACGAGCAACAGAAGGAGTTCACCCACTACTCAGCTGTACACAAAGGGTACTCGAGAATTGACATGGTGCTGGTCTCATCCACTCTGATCCCCCGGATTTGTAAGGTAGAAATGTCCAATACCTGTCGGATCACGCCGCAGTCTTAGTAAATATGGACATGGGTCAAAATGTCCATGAGAGCCATAAGAATTAAAGTATATTAAGGGAGCTGGCTCTTAGGGCACACATGGAGAAGGTAATACATAACTGCTTCCATGAAAAAAAATTATGGGGAAACAAATTGGGGAGTAATCTGGGACACGGGGAAAGCGGTGATCTGGGGCGAATTCATCTCACAAAAAAAACGGCATACATGCGGGAAATAGGGTTTATTAAAAAGAAACAAGCATTGCTGAAAGCTGAAACACCACAAAACTAGGCAATCCCAAAAATCACTTCGATTGGTTTGAACAGCAAGAGCCCAACTCGACATGGGAGAGAAACGTGGATCCCAGCGAACATAAAGGTCCATTGTATGGAATCGAAGGACTTCTCCACATCTAAAAGAGGAGCCACTTCTAGTACCTTTAGGTCCAGGGTTGGCCCAGGCTACAAATTCAGTTTAGGTCGTAGACCTACTTGGAATAAGCCCTAACTGATCACCCACCACACACCTCGACATACAAGGTGCCAATCTAGTCGGCAGAATCTTAGCGAGGATTGCATCGTCAGTGTTTATAAGCAAAATCCGCCTATAGGCTGAGCAGTCAAAGAGGACTTCTGCAGGTTGAGGTCCTCAGCCTGTTTAAGTTGTTTTAAGATGCCTCTGGAGCAGGACTCCGCTACCAACCGGTTTATAAACAGGCATAAGCAGTCTGCAGACCTAGACCCCGCTCCCACACTATTTATGCCCTAAATGAGAGCTAGAAAGTCTATAGAGCAAACCCCTGCACCCTACTTCAGTTCTTAAACCAGCACAGGAGGATTCCAGATTAGGCCTCTACTCCCAAAGAATGAATGAGAAAAGAAAAAAAAAATCTGTATGGCCCCTGCAACACCACAAAGCCTTCCCTGGAAAAGCCCTCCGAACAGACACTTGCCATCTAGAGCAGAACCCCGCCAGAGCACAAATTCTGTCAAGAAATGTGTGGAAAAGGGGGCGCTGTTGAGCAGCCAGAAAGATGGCCGCTTAGCTCTAAAGCTCTATGACCCACAGACTATAATCTGCGATCAACGGCGGAATCCTTCTTCCTGTACCCCCAAGAACGACACCCGAGTGCCCCCTGTAAACGGGGCACACTGCGGAAAAACCGCTGTCGGCGGCTCAGCGGCACCGAAGATACAGCAGAGAACGTCAGCCAGCCATACAGGCCTGCTAGGCCCGCCTCCTGGAGACGCGGTAGAACCTGGGCGGCTCCCAGAGTACATGCTTGAGAAGCGGCGTCGCATCCCGTGGAGGAGCCCCTCCACCCCCGACCTGCTGCCGGCTCCAGTGCTGCCGTGGGGGGAGAAGGGACGTGACCGCTGATCCGCGCCCCCAGCCGGGGCGCCTTCAACTTTGCCGCTGCAGGCCCTTGCTGACGGCGGGCGGCAACGGTAGGTGCCCCCTAGGGGGAGGGCCGTGTCGCTGCAGTCTGCATTGCGGCCTCACCTGGGCCCCATGAGCCGCGTTGCATCGGTGGTGTGGCCGCGGCTCGCCCTCCTTCCCCAACATCACTCACTGCTTTGTCGGGGCACAGCCGGTGACCACTAGCCGGAGATCCGGATTAACTGAAGGAACACTCGCCGCGGCCTGGTCCCCTGCCTGTGAGGCCTGGCGCCACTAGCCTTGCACGCACAAACCAGCTCCCCAGCCCCCCCCCCCCACATACTGACTGACTGCTCCTAGGAATATATAAAATAATAACTAGCAGTAGGGGCAGCTGAAGAATTAAACTATGCGCCGGCCCACAATAGTGGGCAACTGACGCCTCACACGACTGCCTCCGCATCCGAGGGCTCCACACGTCCATGTGCTGCTAATCTTAATCTGGAGGAGCTGCGACTGTGCAGGGTGCCGTAAAGGATGCAATCACACCTCTATACCAGCATTCACGGATCGGAACAAGATCATCTCCTCATTTTAGGGGGCCCCTCCGATTTATCCCATCAACTGCACAGCGCCCAGCGACCCCAAACACTGTAAAGGGATACTGGCTACACAGAAGCCCTCCCGACTCCCCCCAGCTCCCCATACATAAAGAGAGGTAGGGATAGTCCCTTAAAGCATACTATGGATTGGGACATATGAAAATCGTTATACCAATGGTATCCACTATGCTTTTATAGAAAAAAATTGAGTGTAATTTAAAAGAAATGTTTAGCTATGGGGTATCCTAACAGCGGATATCACATTTATTTTATGCCACTCTCAATACTGAAAACATTCCTTGTTTTTTGAAAAAAGGATTTAATAATTTTTTTTAATAAGATTAATTTTTATTTCTTAGCAGCCATCAATGGCAGTTCTCACCATCTACTGTTCCTGCGACTACTGTGAAGCACTTGTTAAACCCACCAGCATACAGGCTGCCCACTCCCAACCAGTCGGGGCAAACACCTGCATTATTGGACCCACTTCCTGCACGTCGCAACCACGTGCCAACTGCCACCCCCACTCCGGGACTCCAGACCCACGGTCCTCACCAAATCTGTCAAATTAGGCGCTGCTCCCCGCCACAGCAATGCCCAACAGATCGCGAGGAGCTCGCAAAGCAGGCGCCATGGATAAACTTACCACGGTAACGCCCAGGGCGGACCAAACGTCCTCCTCCACAGCACAAGACGACGGGGATATCCACCCAGACCCCCCACAGCCTGACTTGTCTGCGATGATGGAGTCCCTGGCCAAGAACTTTGCAGCTTTCCACGAAAAATTGGATGATATCAACGCGAACGTTGCCTCCCTAAGAGCTAAACTCGACCAACATGGGGCCAGGATCACCGAGACAGAGCAAAGAATAGGAACCAATGAGGACAATGTCCACACCCTACAAAACACTGTCACGGAGCTCGTCCGCGACACGAAGCAGGTCAAAGCGAAGTGTGATGACCTCAAATCGAGGTTGCGAAGAAATAACATTCGCATAGTGGGGCTGCCTGAATCTGCGCTAAAAGGGCGGATGGAACTCACGGTCGAACAACTTCTCCAAGACCTCCTCGATAACCCCAAGTTGTCACCGTTCTTCACTGTTGAAAGAGCACATCGCTCACTGGCACCCCGGCCTAGACCAGGAGACTTCCCCAGACCAATGATTGCAAAACTGCTAAGCTACAAGGACAGAGACCACATACTCTGTCTAGCCAGAGAGAAAGGGGAGCTAAGGCTGGACTCACAAATCATTAGGATTTTCCCCTGACTTCTCAGTAGGGGTGCAGATGGAGCGACACCAATTTGGAGGTGTGAAAAAAAAAAAAAAACACCCGAACACGCAATGCTCTTCCCTGCCTGTTTAAAATTCACCCATCGAAACAAGCTGTACTTTTTCACGGCCCCGGACGAGGCAGTCAAATTCATCGAGGCACAAATCCCACTGGTGGATCCTCCTGAAGATCCGATGGACGACGACTAGGATCGGGGCTCCCGTGGCCCAGCCGTGGCCCTGACCGGCCGTGCCCAACCTACAACTGCCCCCCAGTGGGTTAACTTGTCCCCCATGTTGCCATTTTGGCTCCCATACTACATGGGGTCTGCGCCGAATCACTATGCTTAGCCAGAAGAGAAGCCCTGCTTACCGTCCTCTCCAAACAGGGTAAACCCCCAGAAGAATGTGGTTCCTATAAGCCCTTATCGCTCATCAACATGGACATGAACATTTTTGCTAAAATAATAGCGAATAGGTTCCTTCTAGTCATGCCCCATCTAGTGCACGCAGACCAAAGTCTACGGCACTCAATACCCGCCGTCAATTCAATGTGATGTCCAGAATTGACCCGAAGGCAGACGCAGTGGCGGTCACACTGGACGCCCAGAAGGCATTCGACATGGTCTCATGGCAATACTTGTGGGCCGTGCTGGGAAAAATGGGAATTGGACCAAATATGATCTCCTATATAAAACTCCTGTATACAGGACCAATGGCCAGGGTGCTGGTCAACTCCATCGTCTCCTCTCCCTTCGCGCTACATAGGGGTACCCGTCAGGGATGCCCGTTCTCCCCCATCCTTTTTGCGATCGCCATTGAGCCCATGGCGGACCATGTCAGAGACCGGCACATCCATAAAGGTATTCGCCTACAGGACACACCGGAAATCATCTCACTGTATGCCGACGATGTACTCCTATATGTCAGAAACCCCTCCACATATCTAGACTCGATCATCCGAGACAACTAAAATAGGCACTTACTCTGGCTTCACCATCAACTATTCTAAATCAGAAATATTCCCTCACTGCGGCAACCCAGCAACCATCATGCAAATTCCCCCTACACTGGTCCCCAGGTGGCATCAGATACCTCGGGGTGCAAGTGTCACTAACCAAAGCCTCCTTACTAGCAGATAACTATGAGACAACGGCACCGCTCATTGAAACCAAAATGCTCAAATGGCACAATCTCCCACTGTCCCTTGCGGGCAGGCTGTCCCTAATAAAAATGATCGCAGTCCCCAAGCTCCTCTATATTTTTGCCACCGTGCCAGTATGGCCTGTGAAGCAATATTTCAAGAGGTTCCACTCGGCGTGCGCCCAATTTCTCTGGCATTCTAGAGCCGTCTGTAAGAAGTGGCAACATATGACCGCACCCTACGCGAAAGAAGGTTTCTCAGCCCCAGACCCAACACGGTATTGGATCGCGGCACAGGCCCAACATGCCACACACTGGTACGCACACTTGAACCCGCCCCCTCATGTCAAATTAGAAAAACTGGCAGGCGACGGGAACAACATCATGACCCTACTACTACACTGCACGTTCCAGTCAGATTCCCCTTGAGAACCCGTGGCCGCCACGATCAGAGCATGGAATAGTATACTAGATTCGAAACAAGAGCATCGCCCATACTATAAATGGCTTCCCATATGGCAATTCCCTGGTCTCTCCCCACACACGACCAGCATTTCCTGCGGCACTGGGAACACCTGGGCTATCGAGCACTAACTGATCTATACCCGGACAGTAAATGTATTAGTCCTCAAACATGGCAGCCCGAACACTCCAACTCACCGCTTGAGCTACAACAATACTTCAGGCTAAGAACGGCAGTCCGCGAAATGTGGCCCCCATACCCAGACGAGCCCCCAGACTCACCAGAACTCCAATACTTATTAAATTCCGCAGGAGGCAAGGGCATAATACCCCCCCCTGTACAAAATGCAGCTGGGGAAATTAGAGGATGCATCCCCCAAATCACGGGAAGCTTGGGCCAGGGAGCTAGAAATGGAAATCACTCAAGGGATGTGAAACAAAATGTGTGTGCACACGCGCAAAGTCTCCCTTAGCGCTAGATTCCGCTGCATACAATATAAACTCATTAAAAGACTTTATTATACACCGCTCAGAGTTGCGAAATTCACACACACCCCGACCCACACATGCCCGAAGTGCAAGTCTGAAGAAGCAGATCATATACATATGTTTTGGTCCTTTGCTGCGCTGGGTGGGTTCTGGAAGGAAGTGATGGAAGCACTCACAGATAATTGGCTCCCCGGTAGACGTTGACCCATTGGCCTTGTTTGGAATTTGGACTGGAGAAAGTGTGAAAAAAATGTCAAGATTTTTAAATACAAGTACTATTGGGGCTAAAAGATGTATACTGCAATGCTGGAAGCGGCGCTTCCCCCCCCCCCACCCTGCAGATGTGGCCGAAAGCCCTTACTTGGGTACAAACGTGTGAAGAAGAGTATATCGGATCACTACCCATGCCATCTCGTCCCAAAAACATGTGGACCGAATTCTGCAGTTATCTAAACAGACGTGGTTGAGTGGAGCTCTACACCACCGCCAGGTTCGCCCGACCCAACATACGTACTGAGCACTTTATGATCCCTTGTGATACCACTCCTCCCCTTCCCCCACTCTGAGCTGCTAGCAATAGTGCATGATGTAATTCCTAAATGCAATATTGAGATTGTTGTTAATCTCTATTTAAAATGTGCTGTACCTGTCCTAACTTTCTGCCAATAAACAAGTGTTTAATAAAAAAATAAAAAATAAAGAAATCTGTGGAAAATGGAGGCATGAGGCTCCAAGAAGGTTCCTTTCCACACATTATTCTACAAAAATGGGGGCAGAAGGAATTCTGGCCTAGCACATGCCCCAGCATAAATCCTGCCCAGAAATGAGTGGTAGGAGGCCTCCACAGCGGGTCCATGAACGCTCAATAACCAATGCTGCCTAAAACATGGTCACAACAGTTTTTAGCTTGCTATGAACCCTAGTCTGCCTTAATGAAGGGATACATCTGTTGTGGCTGTCCCAATGCTGCGACCACAAACAAGGTTAGGTTGCCATCAGAGGGCCACTGTCCTACAATTGATGCAGCCTTGAAATAGAGGCAGGAATCCATTGGGGAGGCCTATGCTCCTAAAAGCAATAATGCTGCAAAACGGGGCAGGAGGGTGCTGCACCAGAGCCACTGATCCTCCGTTCCCACTAGAAACTGGATGGTCATTCTTTTCACTATATGGATGTATCCTCATTATGTGCTTGAACCAGGGATCGGTTTAAAAACAAACAGCCAAGCACATCCTTGCTGTATTGGCATTTTCTCTAGAGTGAAGCTAAAATGTTTCACCTTGTGGTGGGAGTAAGAGCGAAGGAAAGCACATCGGCAGAGCAATGACCCATAGACTTGTCATAAAAGCATGGTACCAGGTTGTCTGCAAGGCGTCATTCACCAGAATTGGTCCCGTGGAAGAAAGTTGAACCTTACACACAACCCAACAGGCACTTGTAAAGCCCAGACCAACATTCACAACCAACTGGAAACTAGGAAAATCATTAATCAGGACAGAATATAATGATATATGATATAATAAATATGGCATTTATAACGCACCTATACAGAAGTGCTTTTAGGCGAGACAAGACAAGGGGGGGGGGGACAAAAGGAGGACAAAATTTTACCAGGCCTTGTGTCCTTCAGATCGTGCAAGTGCGGGAAAGACGGAAGTGGAGAAGTGCCGGGGGAGGTGGGGATGGGTGGAAGTAGGAAGTGCAGTTAACTCACAAGTGCAGCCAGCATGTGCCTCATAAGTGCAGAGAGAAGGGACTGTAGGGTTGCAGATCCAGACCGGTATGTGCTGGGGAGTCCAGAGGTAGTGCAAGGACAACTGGAAATGCAGGAGCCTGGGCTCAAGTTCAAAGGGTGACCAAGTTACCAGTGCACAGAGCAGTCAGGTGCATCAGCAGGAGAGTGGAAGAGAGCAAGCGGAAGCGAAAAGGAAGGTTGAGTTGCTTCCGGAGCCAGAGGTGGTTCTGCTCAAGTTTGAGAGAGGCAGGGAGGCTGTTCCAGAGGGAGGCCCCAGCCGAGGAGATGTATCTACCCTCAATTGTCTGCTTGGAGAAGCGTCTGACCCTCAGGGAGTTGGAGGTGGATAAGCAAAGTGCTCGAGAAGGAAGATGTTTCGGAAGAGAAAGTTAAAAGTTAAAGCAGTCCCAGGCCCCAGAAAGCCTTGTGGACGATGTAGAGGGTTTTGAACGTGATCCTTGCAGCCACAGGGAGCCATAGAAGAGATTTCAGAGCTGAAGAGATACACACCCTGGGCTTGTGGCCAAGGACAAGTCTTGCAGTCCTGTTCTGGATAAGTTGTAAAGGTCGAAGAGTAGCGGCAGGAAAGTTTAGAAAGAGGCTGTTGTAATAGTCCAGCCTAGAGAGAACCAGAGCTCTGGAGACAGCAAGCTTCTGGGGGAATGTGAGAAAAGGAAGAATACCTCCAAGGAGGTGCAGCAGATAGTTTGACTTCATAGAGACGTCGGAGATGTGAGAGGGTGGAGTTGAAGATGACACCAATGTACTTAGCCTCACAGGAAGGAGCAGGAAGAGGGCCCAGGATGGGTGGCCAGAGCAAGAGAGAGGAAAGGAGGGAGCGGCTGTCCCAATGAGGAGGATCTCGGTCTTATTGGTATTAAGGCAGAGATCATTGGCGGCCTACCATGCTGCTGAATTGCGGCCAGACAGTCCAATATGAGAGAAGCAGCGGTGGCTGATGGAAGCTCGAAAGAGAGCAGAGGTCATCTGCATAACATTGAAAATTGGAGCAAAAAGTAGCGATGCAGTGGGATAGTAAGTGCTAGGGATTTAAGGTACCCCTACAAAAGTGTGATAGATCTAATGAAGTCCAATTCGATATGAAATAATATCACTTAATAATCGTGATATCCCATTTTAATTTGATGGGTGGTTTTAGGAAGGTTAACCCAAAGTACTTTTACTTGGTATTTGGAAGCAGGCATGTACTTTTACTTGGCATTTGGAAGCAGGCGTACGTACAGAAGTTGCAAATTGATTATATTTTAATAGATAAAGGGTAGGCTGTGGCAATGGGCCTGGTTATATTTCTGATCATCATTTGGTCAGAGCATAGCTACATTTGTCAAACCTTCAGTTTCACTTACTGGAAGTTTCTAGCGAAATACGAATTTTAGGCACCTTTCCTTCAGAGCTGGGGTAAGGCAATACATCAATAATTATTCAGATTTTTAAAAAGGGGGACCCAACCAATCTTGATCCATAAGGATTTGAACAACTGGAGTCGTCTGGGAATTCTTTTTCGTTCCAAAATAGGGTTTAGGCGCTCTATGAGCACCACACTGAACAGGACTATTTTAGCTCATATTTTGGCAGAGGTGGAAAAAGCAGTTATTGGCAATACATACATTGCACCTCTCGACATGTGTAGCGCTTTCGATAGAGTCAAGAAGAAAAAAAACTCTGGGAAAATTCTCTTTTGTCACAGAATATAGCTGCTCCTTTCATTCAGGTTATTTCTGTTTTACGACATTAGGTTAATCAAAGAGGGCTCTTTGGCAAAACCAACTGACACGTTCATCGGTCTTAAGCAGGGTTGTGTCCTGGCCCAAACTCTTTTTAACCTTTATCTTGTGAACATTGATAATTTGTGGCAAACAAGTACTACATAGCCAGTTAGGCTGGGAGAATCCAGACTTAACTGGAAGGCTTTTGCGGATGACCTGCTTTTCTTTGATCAGACACAAGTAGATCTGTAAACTGAATTTATCTTTGCACCATTCACTACAAGGTTGTTATCCATGGTGTAGTGCAAAGTTAAAAATGATACAATACTCGACTAAGAGAAACCTGAAAACAATTACATGGCAGGCGGGGGATTACTGTTTGGAAAGAGTATCCTCTTCGGTCTATTTGGTATTTACTAACTCAAACTCTGCTCCAATCGCTGAATTAAGGGATAGACTTGGGGCCAGAACACAACACTTATTAGCGCAACTCAAGAGAATATATGGCAAGATGTGTACATTTTCTTTACTACCGCTTTGGGGATTTTCGCTTGGGGAAAAGAAAAAAAAATAAATAATTTAAAAAAAATTCGAACCATACACCAAAGTACCTATCTGAATTCACTTCAAGGTATCATTATGAAAATAGCCTTGAGACTCATTTGCAATACCCAATGTCTCAATTAGCCATGCATTTGGGCCAATTTCGATCAAGGCCAACTGGAGACAACCATGTATTTTTGCAAAGATGAACAAGCCCCCCCGCCCCCGCACTTCTAAATCTGTATACCAAGACTTGCGGCGGTGAGGGTTAACAGCGGCAACACCATAAACAATTTAGAGACCGAACACATGCACTACTTTGTGAAATTGATTCTAAACTCGGAGTGGATAACAAACCTGCATACAACTAAATCCAAACTGTTTGAAAAAAAGATTGGAAGGGGACTACTGAATCATTGAAGTCAAAAGCTCTATAATGAATATGCGAGTTTTGTTAGAAGAGACCAGCTATCAAAATAAAAGTATGCGTTTCCTTGCACAAAGACTCGATATATTTACATGTGTTTCAAATTAAATCAGCTGCCCACTCTTGAATGCCTAAATCCTAAAAAGCAAAGAAAGGGAGTCTGTACAGTCAGACTTTGCCATGGAAAGGATGAGATGGAGACAAAATAACATCTGGTCAATGATCGTGCGGCTGTTACCGACCTTCAAACTGTATATTTTGGTACATTTCTCCACGTTTACTTTGAAAGGGCAGGGGACGCATTATGATGCTCTCTGATGCAAAGCAACAGTATTACCCAGATTTGAGCACTGTGTAGATTTCTGCAAGAACCTTTCCAATTATTACAGTTTGAAATTGAATGCACTGAGTTCTCAGGAGCACTTTTAAGTACATGCCGTTTTAGTCAATAGAGGAAATGTCTTTTATTTTAGTGTTTGCAACGATTTTAGTTGATGTGTGAGGATTTTACTACTAGTCTGTTATACATTTGTAAAATCCTACTCTTTGTATTTGTATGTATTGATGTATTCAAGTAGATTTGAGAACATCTTTTAAATACAAAGCACACCACAAAAAAAAAAATGCAGGATACGAAGCATAAAAATATCCCCCTATAATAGAAAATAAAATCAGTTGGAGCAGGAATTCACACACACTTCGGATGGCAACTCTCGCTAATTTGATTTAGCACCCCCGCTCTCCTCCGCCACTCAGACAGAGGCAAACCCAGGAGTTACGCACCAAAATTTCAACTTTGTTTCTTTGAACATCAAAGGGCTCAATTCTCCCTTAAAAAGGAAATCCATTCTGAAACGACTGAAAGACTTGGAGGGCATGGTGAAATTCCTTCAGGAAACATCTGCCGGAAGACTATCCGCCTCCGTAGTAGACTTTCAGAAGCAGTTTTTGGCCTCCGGTAATTCCAAAAAGGAGGGGGGAGGGGGGGGGGGGGCACAGCAATCCTGTTGCCAAGAGGCATTCAGTTTTTAGAGCATGATGTCATCAGTGACCCTGGAGGCCGGTTCATAGGGGTAAAGGGTATGCTCTTGGGTCAGCTATACTCATTGATCTCGATTTACGGTCCGAATTAAGGCAGGTTTGGAAACTCTCCTTCCTAGTGGCCCAGGTCGTCATGGGGGGGGGGGGGGGGGGGGTGTTTAACGGGGTCCCTGATCTGGACAAAGGTAAAACACACGCCCCCTTCCCCCAGAGATTTTAAGACGGCCCCGAGTATTCGCCATCTGTTCAGATCACTGGGTGTGGTTGATACTTGGAGGGTACTTCATCCAGAGCAAAGAGACTTTACATTCTTCTAACAGGTTCACTGCTCCTGGCCTCGCCCCAGCTCCTGTCATTTACAGACAAAGTAAGCATTGTCCCGAAGGTTATCAAAGACCATGCCCCAGTGGTGCTACAATCAGAGCCTGGAACCCAGCCCCGTTAACCAGACCACAATGGTGCTAATATGACCCAATATTGAAAGATATTGCCCCAAGGGAGGAGATAGCACAAGCGATTGAGAACTACTTTCAGGAGAACCCCACGGAACCAACATCCCCAGCCATAACATGGGATACCAGGAAGGCAGTCTTCAGGGGGATTTTAATAGCACATACAGCGGCATAACACAAACGAAAAAAACAAACAAATTAGGACCCTCCTAGAACAGGACATTTTAGAAATTGAGGGCACATTTTAAAGGTGTTGGTCCCCTAAAGTCCACTCAGCCCTTCATATAGCTTGTAATAAATTAGAGGCCCTATATGCTGAAGAGACGGCACAACCCCCGATTTCTGGCAAACAGGGGTACTAGGCAAAAGGCAACAAGGCCAACCAACTCTTAGCAACGAAATTAGCAGACCAGAAAACGAAATTTCATTATAGGTCTTAAGGACCAACATGGCGTAACTCAATATGGGGAACAAGACAAATTGCAGCTAGCGCAGCCTCACTTATTGGAGGCTATGTCCTGCTCAGGAAGATCGGTCTTGGAGCAGAGACGGTACAATGCGGAAGCGATCCTACCCAGTTTAGCCCAGGAAGAAATGGAGGCGTTAGAAGGCCCAATCCGACAGGAGAAAGTGGAGGTGGTAATTAAGTAGTTGAAACCTATGGCCCCAAATTTTATAAACTTTTTAGTAGTCAATTGCTCTCTCCCCTAACTGCCCTTTTTAATTCCTATAGAGAAGAGGAAGTGTGACCCCCCCTCCATGCAAGCCTCTAATACAATACTATTATTGAAACCAGGCAAAGATCCTAGGGAGTGTGCCTCCTATATCTCGTTCTTGAATATCAACACCAATATATTCAAAGGTATTTGCAAATCGCTTAGCTCCACTCCTCCCTGCACTGATAGACACTGACCAAACAGGCTTTATCCAGGGTAGAACAACGGGGGATAATATTAGGCAGGCGGTAAATGTAATTGAATCCAACACTAGGCATAAGGGAAGTTGGCCCTCCCGGCTTTGGACGCAACAAAGGCGTTTTAGAAGGGTGGACTGGTCCTTCATGCACCATTTAGGAAAATGATAGCTGATCAACTACTTCACCCCGAATACTTCACTTCAGGTTAACCGTGAACATTCACCCCACGCCCCCCCAAATCCCCCGACTTGTGGTACACGACAGGGATGCCCTCTTTCTCCCCTCCCAATTGCCCTTATTATGGAACTAATGGCACGGCATATATGTACGAATGTCGGGATCCAGGAAGTGGGGGCTCACGATTCTCCACACAAGGTATCTCTATATGTTGACGATGTGCTTCGCTCTATCACTAACATTCGACCTTCCCTGCAGGCAGCCCTACAAGAACTTCAAGCCTTCAGCCAGGTCAAAATAAACTATGGAAAAATGGTGGCGCTGGGGCTATCAGCTGAGGACATCACTTCCTTCCAAACACCCTGCCCTATTCATTGGGATACCACATCCATTGAATGCCTGGGGGTCCGGTTTACAGCATCTCTGATCACCAAGCTTTGGAAAAGTATCTTTAACGATGGGCGGGCCAGGAAAATTCTCTCATGGGATGGATCACAGCATTAAAAATGAACCTCCTCCCTCGCCCATTATACTGTGGTTTGTCCCTCCTGGTGGAAGCTCCGAAACGGATATTGAACCGGCTCCAATCTTCTGGGATTCATATGGCGGGGTAAAAAAAAAAAAAATAAATAAAATCTGGGATCCCTATGAAGGTAATGATGGGTGGATCCCGACTAGGGGACCTGGGGGGTTCCCAATCTACAGAGATATGCGGAGCCAAGCTCTCCCACTTAGTCACTTGGTCGTCCGAAGTTCCCGCACTGAGGTAGATGTTGATTGAGCAATTTCTTCCCCTTGCTTCTTGCCCTTCATCCCCCATACGAAACAAAAGCAATGGGCGCACCTGCTCTCATCAACAAAGGCTACCCTAAAGGAATGGGATGAGGTATTGAGGAGGAAGCCCACTGTCCCCGGTCTTTGGCAACCCCGCTTTTACACTGGGCATCCACCCAGGGGCATTGGAAAGAGGGGGGGACCTACTTACACTGGCACACTTATTTGAGGACTGTCAACCAGGCTCATTCGAGGACTGCAAAAGGGTATTCCACATCTTAAGAGTCAGATAGGTTCCCATACATTCAATTACATCATTGGATCACACACTCAGAGATAAGAGAGAAGGCCACTCGGACCTTGAGCACACTTGAACTGACTGTCTGGTAGGGTGTCAGAAAGGGCAGGTTCTGGAAACTGTATTAACTCCTGAGGGAGGATCCCTCTAACCCCCCGCCGCCCGGACTATATGACCCAATGGGAAGCAGATTTGGGCCACCAATTGCAAGACGTAGAATAGCTGGAGATTTGGGCCAGGGGCCACGCCTCAATCAGATGTATGACAAATAATGAAAGCGCTTTAGAATTCGCTGGTACTAACCCCCGGCACAAATACACCACTTCCAGGCTTCAATTCCCCCCACCTGCTGGTGAAACTGTGGGATTCATGGCTCTATTTTCAACATGTGGTGGGACCGTTACCTGAGCCGATCCTATTGGGAAACCATTGTACAAACCATAGAAGCTATCACGGGTAGCAAACTTTTGATGTGCCCCAAAAACTTGCTCCTGTGGGCCCCATATGAGGTGATATACCCGAAATCCAGGGCCAGGGCGAGGTGATTTGACACACTTGCTGATAACGTGTATTACCATAGACTGCCGCTCGATAGCGGCAGAAGGCCCACACCAGGGACTATGGTGGATTAAGGTCTGGGATGTGCTAGTGGCTGAGAAGGTTACAGCCGCAAAGGAGGGTAAGCTCCACCAATTTCAAGCCATCTTGTCGCCACTACTGGACTATGATGAGAAATGTCCGGCTTTAACATTTAAACCCTGCATAGCGAGACTAGTTGTCCAAGTGGGAACAGGTGATGAGGCAGGGCAGATAAAGAGTTATTTGGCGAAGGAGGTGCGATTTGGGTGTGGGGTGTTGGGGAGTCAAAGACAACATGTCCTGGGATCTTCCCATCATGTAAGCGTAAATTGAAGGAATCTGGTCATTTACTTCATGATACATGTAAGGGTTTATTGACATGTCAGATGCGGATGTTTGCTCTAAACGTTTAATTCATAAAAATATATTTGTAAAAAAAAAAAAACATCTTGAAGGATAGGGTAAACTAATGACAGTGTCGAAAAAGGTTCCTACTCAGGTGAACAGACCATAAATCTATTAAGTCCAGAAAAAGGTTCTGGCAACTGGCTGTTATGTTATAGGATATTTATACCATGCACTGTCACCAGCTGCATTGTTCCCTGGCGCTCTGAAGAGGGAAAGTTAGTAGGACTGAGTGGGAGAAAAAGCAAGAGAGCTGTGATGTGATGTTGGCAGCTTTAGTTTGATTAACACTGTTTGCTGATCTTAGATGTGTTTTTCGGTTGGTAGCCTTTAAGTGCTGTTGTGAGAGGCTATATTTGGTTTGTTTTGTTGTTGCAGTGTAGTGAAGCGAGTGCGGTCTGTTGTGCTTTAGAGGTATGTTGCGTTTAGTTGAGAATGAGAGGTGTACAAAGAGGGGTAAGTTATTAGTAGGGTTGGTTAGTGGCATCACTACCTAGATGGGGCGTGTAATGATATCCACAATTCCATCTTGATGTGACACAAGCTAATATTCACAAATTTGTCTCAATGTGACGCAAGAAAATATTCACAGTTCTGTCTGGATGCAACGCAAAGCAATCTTCACAATGCTGTCTGGTTGGGACGGAAGACAATATTCACAATTCTGTCTGGATGACGCAACCTAATATTGACAATTCTGCCTAGAAGGGACATGCTAATCTTCACAGTTCCGTCTAGAAGAGACACAAGCTAATAGTCACAATTCTGTCTGGTTGGGACGGAAGCCAATATTCACAATTCTGTCTGGTTGGGACGGAAGCCAATATTCACAATTCTGTCTGGATGTGGCACAAGCCAATATTCACAATTCTGCCTAGATGTGACAGGCTAATCTACCATTTTTTCTAGATGTGATGCAAGTTAATATGCACAATTCTGTCTGGATGTGATGCAAGCCAAAATTCACAAATCTGTCTGGATGTAATGCGGGCTAATATTCACAAATCTGTCTAGATGTGATGCAAGGCTAACCTTCATAGTTCTGTCTAGATGGGCCGCATGTTAATAGTCACAATTCTACCCCATCCAGAACTGCCCAAAATGGAAACTGGGGCTGACTAACCCAAATGGCTTGATGCAACGTAACCTTACACATGGAGGCTGGAATCCGAAAGGCTACCATCTAGAAGCTGGGTAAATGCTGACTAGGGCTGATAAGCAACAAGTAGGTTGAGTGGGGAGTAGGATATTGGGTAATGAGACGGTGTGGTAGTTAATGGAGTACAGTAATGGCCGACTAACACAATCAGGCTAAATACGAGAGAAGATTACTATACAAACTGGTCTGGACGCATCAGAAAACCAGCTAATGGAGAATAAAATAGGATTAGATTGGGTTGGTCAGATTAGTGGGGAGCAGTAATGGCTGCACCCCCTGCCCAAGTCGCACTTATCAAGTGCCAAATAAATAACTATGGTTCCAACCTGCTCTCAACATCGAGAATCATCTAACAATATAATAAAAAGGCCAGAAGTAGGTTTGTCTGATGCAGTAGCTTCACCTGTTGTCACCGCTAGAGGGAGCCGTTTCCTTAGGACATATAGTGGTCCCACTGTGTCAATGAAAACCTGCACTCTGGCCTGTGTACATGGGCATGTACACTAGTGCAATATAAAGGCTTATTTTCCAGGACACAGTTTATGGTAGTACAAACATCGTTTCTGTAAATCACAACTTCACAACCAATTGCAGCACATAATGTCGCTAAGCACTTCTACAGCCAGGTGTTGGCAACTGGTCAGTCCAGTTTCAAATGCCTTTTCTGCCATCCAAGGAAAGGACAGTGCGGAGACACGAACTAACCACACAAGTGGACCACAAAAGCAAAATTGGACATGTCATCTACTCCAGACTGCCACCACGCAAAGCCGACAGCATTTCAAAGGACTTGCCTTCATTACTAAAAGATAAAATGTGAAATTAATCAGTCACAAGGATAGCTTGAGCCTCTGCAAGACAGCACGCAATAATGAGTAATACATAAAAATGAAAATCTACTGTAACAAAACGGTAAGTATTACTACTATTAATATCAGAAAATGTTTAGCCAAAGCCCTTCCTATCAATGACAACAACAAAAGCAGTTCTACTTTTTTCTTTTTTACCATCTCTGCATCTTTGAGATACCCCACAGCTTTCGAATGTCCATCTTTGAGCAATGGAAGGACTACTGAAGCTTGACAGTGGCCTGTAGAACAAATCCACTTTAATGGCCCATGACGGTTGGAATGCTCAATCCAGATGAGAGTTCCTTTTTGTAAGCTCACTATGATCCATTTTACTCAGCATTAAGTGGTCAGTGGAATTAGGCACAGAGTGAACATGTGTGGTCAGGAGCGCACTTGTGCCAGATGGTAGCCAAAGTCTGAGCTGAAATACTAAGGCGTTATGGTCAGACAATGGCTTTCCTGACAATGAATGGCCTGCAAGCTTGTGGGCAGAAGCGTGAGCGAAGCAAGGGTTTTCAACGAGGGGTCATGGTTACTAACAGCCTGGAAGTCTACACTCCCCCTCCAGGTCTTTAACACTCCGGACAAAACAACCAGGGTAATATGGGTAAATGTTTGGGAGGAAACATGGGTGACGGCAAGCACACACCCTGTATATGGCAAAGCCAAGTTGGCACTACGTTAATGGCCCAGCTGTTTCACATGGACACCTTTTCAATTTCTATGGTGCTTCAGACAATGAAGTTGAGAAATGGCGGTGTAGTATGTAGGTGGCAGCACCCACAGTGGCATACAAGGAATGAGGTGTTCATTTTGATTTGCCCACATTCCGAGAGGACAGATTCACCAAATCCATTGTCACTGAATATGTGTAACCAGAACTGTACCCTGCTGAGGCATCTGTGCGCCAAACACACACTCATTGGAAAGCATGGTCCTCTTTCCATGACCAGTGTATGCCATACAATCGGCAGGAAGGAAAACGGTAAGTAGAGCATGGGAGTGTGAAGTTAGGAGGCATGGGGCACAATGGGGCACGGCAGGACAGCACCCTTCGCTGATAGAACCAGGCAACCAGAGAAGTGTTCCATCAGGCCTTTTTACACATGAAAACCTTGTAAATACAACACATTGTTCTGTCCATGCGTATAATTTGGGAACCAGTTCAGAGCAAAGGGAAAGTGACTTTAGAGAAAGCAGAACACATTTTGATTTTTATCTGCATGGATGAAATTGCAGACCTTTGAAAACAAGACATTTATTCTCTGAACTGCGTGCACTGAGCCTTTCAGAAATTAGCACATTTTGTTTCTGTTCAACGCATGCCTTCTTTACATAGCTTCATTTTATGTTTGATTATCATTGAGAGAACAGAATTAAGCATGAATATTTATTTTCCCAACACATTACCTATTAGTAATATGGCTGAAAATTATAAATTGGGAAGTATCCACTATAAGGAACAAATTATGCGTTTTCCCTGAATGCATGCTTGCATTGCACAAAAGTAATTGTAAGAGTTCCTGTGCTGTATGCTCGTATAAAGATACAGCTATGTGGTATGGTGTAAGAGAAGGGTTTCCACTGATCAATTATTTGAAGTCCGATATATTTTCAATTTAATTATTTTGTTTAATGTTTTCTATTTATTTTCACGTTTAGGCATGTTTTGATACTCGTCACATACATTTTACACTGTTGCATAGGAGGTAACCATTTTCACTCTTAATTTAGTTCTCGCTCCAATCATAAATACAGTGCGCAAAATATTCCCATTTCAAAATCTTCTCTGGGCTACTGAGAAGCATGTAATGTCAAGTTTAAACATGCATTCGGCCTAATCTTGGAGTCAATGGGGAAAATGGTCAGCAGCAGCAGGACCCTTGCTCACGGGTAAACACAGGGGCCACAATCCTTCGATTAAAACCGGACTCCCCAGCCAAAGCAAGTTCTGCCACAAATCAACGAAATTGTTACATTTGCAATTGAAATTGAAACATAGCAAAACGTGTCGCTGTGGTGTTCGAGATGGGTATTTAACTTTGTTCATGTAGTGCTTCATGCTGGGTTCTTCCAAGCAATGTGATTATGGTGTCAAACGACAGTTGGTATATCTAAAGAATGAAAGGAAAACTTGGTCCAGCCAATATTTGACGAGGCTGCAAAATTGCCTCTCTTGCCTCTCCCAATTGGCGAGTAGTACTTTAAAAGTGGTAACAAGGTTATCATTTGCCAACGAGCCAAGTACTCAGCCTCCACACGTGGTCTGTTCCTGCATGCCCCTCTGCACTGCAGCAAACTCATCCCACTAAATAATATCAGCCCGGCTACTTGTTATGCAGTAGCTCCCAGCAGGCAACGCAAGAGAAGCAGACTCATGCAGGGTGTTCGAACATTCAGAGAGGTGGGATTTGGATGGTTCCTAAAAGTGTGAGCCCCCTCCATTGGGTGAGAAGGCCCGGGAGAGGGACTTGTGGGTGTGGCTAGAGCACGCCATCCCCACAAGCTTCCATGTAGGAAGGAAAAGGGGTAAACGGGTAGACAAGCAAGAGGATGTCCCAGCTGGGTTTGAATTTTTAACATTTTAGCACCTCTGCTCCTCAGCCCACATAGCAGGTACAGCTAGACTTCTCCAACTCTGAAGTGCGTTATGATCGGCCCTCATAGTTCAGCCTGACTCGCTGCTGCATTTGCTCCCCTCTCCCTTGCCGCCTAAAGTCAGCAAAAATACAATTTCACAGCACACATGACGTGGCAGAGTAAGGGACATCAGTGAAGGATTATGAGGGCAGGAGGGCTCCGAGGACGGGTGTGCCGAGAGGACGGGAAGGTTTTGGATAGCCTGCAAGAGGGTCCACTAGAGCTGTTGTGCAAAGGTTTCTGAAAGGGAAAGGTTTGTGTCAGAGTAGGGAAGTGTGCGCACAGGGGCACAGTGTCTTAAAAAGGTCTGTTTGTGTATGTGGCAAGGGGAGCTCAAAAGCAGAGTGAAAAGTGTACGCAAATGATTGTGTGCAGGGGGACAGACTGTAGGGCACTGTTGCTTTGAGAATGCATGTGATATCTGTGGGGAAGATATCGGGTGACTGATGTTGTCTTTGTGACTGTGTTAAGGGTCTGCTAGGGATTGGGTGGCATGGACAGTATACGAGGTGCTGACTGGTGCACAGAGTATAATTCTTGGGCGTGCCACATTCCTGTTGCGAGTGAGTAAAGGGCAGAGCCCCTTTAAGGAGAGCAGGACACAGAACAGTGGGAGGGAGCGGGGGGAAAGGGGAGGGGCAGGGGAGGAGAAAAGATAGTTGTAAGGAGGAGTAATAAAGAGAAGGTGAAACATGTATCGACTCCAGCAGTGTTACTGAAAGTGCGTGATCTGGCTGGAGGCAAGGTCAACAACTGGCAACGAGGCCGATGAGAGCTCACGGTGCGCAGCAGGAGAGACAAAAAAGCCCAACAGAGGAGCCATAGTTGCACCATGACAGAAGGAGGGTAAGCGGTGCCCAAGACAGCCAAACCAGCAGCACGAGGGTCGACATGTCCCCAAGGATGGAAACTAACGCAGTGAGTCGGAGGAGTCCAGCAGTTGGAAGAAGCCCAGTGCCCAATATCCCGAGAGCGCACTAACAGAAGGCAGTGATAGCGCATCCACGAGGAGGAGCATCCTGACCTGCCCTGAAGCGAAGACCAGCCCGTAGAAGCAGGCCGCATACAGAATACAAGAGCACGGCAGAAGGGACAAGCCCAGCAGGATTTGGCGCAAGTGACAAGCGGATGTAGAAAAAAGCCCAGCAGTATGGAGACAGAGGGTCTGGTGAGCCCAGCAGTGCACCGGCGAGACAGTGGCACCTGAAGGATTGAAAGTGCCCAGCAGGGTGTAGCCACGACGAGGAGGTCTATGCGACCAGCAGCAGGGGAGGGACGCTGTGCCCCGCAGCGATGCGACATGCCAATTGGAAACGAGAGGTAGAGTGCCGCGGCGAGAAGTGTCCGCCATGCATAAAAGCGCCCATGTAAGGAGGACGAGCAGCAGAGCGAAAGACATCTTGGAGACGCGCGGCGAGGTGGCGCCGCACTGCCCACAGCAGACCGGCACATCTCCACAGTAACATCAAGCCCAGGACAAGGAGCGCACCGGAGCGGCTCCAGTGGACCGACGAAAAGCACAACAGTAAGGGGAGCAGACCCTGCAAAGCATCCACGCAGCCACACAAACCCCAGACATACAGGCCCTAAAGACTGCGCACATCTGACAGTACCCCATGGGGGCGCCGGCACACGATGGACACTTCAAAGGGCCCGCAATCACTGCCACAGAGCAACACACTATGCAGGAGCCCTCAGCCACCGCCCTACCCTCAAAGGGCCCACAAACCAGGCCGCTACCTACTAAGCACCAGGCGTGACACCAGTAACAGCCACGTGCCACCAAGCCAGCGGCAGGCAGACAAACCCGCCTGCCCAACAAAAACGAAACTCACGAGGTGCGCACACCGGCAATTGACGACACAGAGGCCCCTCCACCACACAGACCAGCAGAGTGGCACCACACCACTTGCAGTTTCACCAAACCACGGTCCAACAGAGTGGCACAGCATCCACCACAAAGAAACCAAGGTAACCAAGAAGGATACCCATCAGCAGTTGTCAACACAGTGGCCCACAAGCACATATCAGCCACACCCCACGCGGCAACCCACTTCACGTGCCTACGCACGAATGGAACACCACCAGCAGCTCCACCAGAGCCAGGATCACATCCAGGCCCACGCCATCCACCCTGCAACCTCACCCCGAACTCCAGAAGAAAGGTAGGACAGAACGAGGCAAAACTACACCACGCAATTCAGCAAGAGTGACAACACACCACTGAACGCCACCAACAGCCCACACAAACCACAAAGGGCAGTGGCCCCGAGAAGGCTGGGATGCCTCCAGCGCCCCGCACCACCTGGTCCTGACACAGCCGCATACGGCCCCACAATTGAACACCGCCAGCAACCCCAACAAAGGCTAGTAACACCCACAAGTGACCTGCAAGGCCGCACAAGTCTGTTCACAAGACCACAAACTGTGCCCACCTCCGCAGAGGGCCCAGAATGCCACACACGACCTGCCTACCTACAAACAACCAACTTTCCGGGTAAAACAGATCGGTGACGCCACTACGCTACACCCGCAAACCACACACAAGACCAGGGCCTCAACGAGACGGGAGATCTGACACAACAAGCGGCTGACGCAGGAGCATGTGCCCTTACCAATATGGGGCCCGCCTCCCACGCCCAGTTCCTACGATGGCCCGACCCGTTCGCCCTCCACCCGCACCATGATCAAAGCCAAAGGTGGGAAGAATGGGTTGAAGAGTTTGAGGGCTTCATGCCCGGCCATCAGAAGGAGATGCCTGCGATGTGGCCAAGAAAGCCACTTTCAGGCGATGTGCTGAGTGAGACCGCCTACAATACCTGAGGGCCCGACGCCCCAGCCACTGCCACAGCAAGATAGATACCTGGTACCAGAGGTGGCACAGACTGCCATGATGAGAGCCATCCCACCCAGGCAGGAGCACCCACCCCACCTGGAGTCAAACCACAGAGGACCTTACGAGATTCAAAAACAGGCGGTGGGGTGAAGACACGCAGAAGCCACAATCAACATCAACAACGAGCAACGTTATCAAACCAGAGAGGAAGCATACCACCTGGGCAAGTCCCAAGCACACATTCCAATGGGGAATAGTACACCCGGTACAACTAAAAGGACAACCACGCTGCGACCCAACCCAGGGACACCGCAGAGTACCCACCTCCATCCACATGATACCAAGTCCCGCCATAGGACACAGCCATCGGATGGCACTACAGCGTGCCCTCTTGAACATACACTACAGATCATTTGGAGTCACCCAGGTCAAAGACTATACGCCTGAACAAGAGACGGGAGAGACAAGGAAAACCAAAGAAAGGACGGACCGCGCAGATCCCATCCTAGCGACAAGTGACAAAGAACCAGCCACAACCACAACAAAGGACCACAGTGAAATGACGGCATAGCCATCCCTCTTCCACGAGTTATACCTAGAGGAATATGAACCAACGAAAGAGGAAGTGATCATGATGGAGGAAACAGAGCGAAGAGACATATGAAACACCACAACGAGAAAATGCAGGGGAGACACGCGAGCAAGTGAACGGGCCTCATCGAACCACAAAGAAACCCCACGGAATATTGAGCAAATGTAGCCCGGGAAGTCTCATGTTAAGTGGGGAGGTGTTGCGAGTGAATAAAGGGCAGAGCCCCTTTAAGGAGAGGAGAACACAGAACAGTGGGAGGGAGTTGGAAGGAAGGGGAAGGCAGGAGAGGAGAAAAGGCAGTTGTAAGGAGGAGTAATAAAAGAGAAGGTGAAACATGTATTGGGTCCAGCCGTGTTACTGAAAATGAGTGATCCGGCCAGAGGGAAGGCCAACAGTTCTCTCTTTAACAAGCAGTGTGTGCCCATCAATGCATTTGTTCTCCTCAATCCAAGTGGGCCGTCTTCTCGGAGAGTCACAGCATGTCACAACCTCGGCAAGGAGGTGCGTGTGCTCGCTTCTCAGAGGCACTTACGTTTCTGGGGAGATTGCAGTAGACAGATTGGCATCCGTGCTTCCTTGTTATACATCTCTAATTACGTATATTTCAAACATTGCAACAGCTAGACCAAGCACATTTAATACCAGCCTCCTACAATATATTTTCTGTGCATTTGTTGTTCGATCTGGGGATACTCTGCGTCGAGGTTTTCATGCTAATGTAATCCACTGCCTTTCATTCACAAATAAGGGCGAGTGCATTTTATGGGTGGCTGGTAGCTTACAAATTGACATGTATGCACCCTGATTTGACCAAGAGATTAGAGATAGGTCAGCATTACAAGCTGGGCAGTAAGTGGAAAGAGTGGCAGTAACGGAATTACCTTCACTTACCACTCTGTCGGATTATAGGCACCATAAACATGGTCATACCACCATATTACAAGTGGCAATAATGCTGAATATATGTCAAAGATGGGCAGTGATTTCACTAAAACCACAGCGCAGGTACCACCACTTAAAGCTGACCGGTTCTGTGTGTGAGCGAATAATTGAAAACGTCTGTTGTCGTACCTTTTCTTTGAATACAAATGCAGGCCCATGGTGTTACAGCTAATCTGCACCATTTCTGATTTGGGGTTTGCACTACTACAATTTGTGCTGTATGTTAATTGTAAGTAAGATACCCTTCTGCACAATGTGGACCCCTGCACACGATAAAACATTCAATACGGTTTTAATTCTTTTTAAATGCGTTGGTTGGGTGACCCATGCATTTTTACTCTTGTGAAGGAGACATTTACGTGTAAAGTATAAAAATATAAAGTAAACTACTTCTACCTGAAAATCTTATCTGGAGCACTGGCTGGTAAGAGATTTGGTAAAAGGGGAATTGGCACACATACATTTGTTAATTTAATGTTGAGTTAGGGGGATTTTGATGCTTGGTGGGAGAGATGTTAGGGTAGAAAAATGGCATGGGCAAGATAGGTGGCTAGGCGGAGAAGTGCATGAGAAAGCAATATCAACACAGGCTTATAAGACGTTAAAACTGCGTTTAAACAATAGGCCACCCTCGTTGAGCAAAGAATTTGATTGCTGTGCACACATTATCCCTGGAGACCAAACAACAAAAGCAGTCTAACTTGGTGAGGGTTAACAGCATACAGATACTGTAAGGTTTCATAATACTTACTGGTTTGGTCTAAATTTTGGTCTTGCTAGTACTGGGTGATCAGCACGGTTTTCCAAAACTTCAATGTAATGTAGTTTCTTTGGAATACCAGCCAGAAAAGGAACAGTTTTCTTCAATTTGCCATTTTCTTGTTTGTTTCTTGAAGTTGTGTTGCCATCTAGTTTATCCGTAATAGTGACATTCTGGATAGCAGTAATCAGCATATCAGTGTTAACATCACATGCTTCTATAGCACATCCTGTTACACTTAGAAGACCATTCACAGATTTTGAAACTCTGTGTCCAGGCCCATCAGTAAGAGAGTGAGAGAGACTTTCACACTTGCCTGGTTCTTTTAATTGACCTCCAACAGATTCTACATCTGTATGATCTTCGCGGTTGTATTCTCCATGCCGCTTAATGTTAGAAGTGCTTACAGTATCTTGAATGTGCTGGTTTTCTGTAATAGTCATATTGCTTTCACTGTTGTGGCTAGTGGAAGTTGAATCTATTAGCAGGAGCATGGGGTGTGCCGGGTTCTCCAAGTCATCAGTGCTCGATTTGCGCTCATCAAGATTGTCAATGTTCTTCTGAAAATCGAGTTTAAAAGAAGATAGCAGCTCAGTTGTTCTTTTCAGCTCTTGCTGTTCTGCAATGACAGCCCTCAGCTTTTCAGCAAAGTCTGAAATCCTTTTTCCTTTATCAGGAAGTTTACAAATGAAGGACCTAAAAGGCAAAGAAAGTGTGTTAACTGAAGAAAAGCTCAAAAATGCTAAAAGCCAACAGTTTAGCCGGCTAGTTGTACAGCTTGAACTTTAAAGTATTGTAGTAGACATTTATATAGCGCCTCTTCCCATTTGTATGCCCTTAAAGTGCTTTGTGGTAGGACCACCATCAGGGACCGAAGTCCAGGTATGGGAAAGTTCTCGGAGGAGGCTTAAGATGCGTGTGTGCATTGGGACAAGATTAGGACTTAGGATGGCTGGCTAGGCTCCAGTAAGCAAACCAAGAGGTCAGGCATGTGGACGGGTGCTGAGGGAGGTCACGACAGAGCGCTAGTGCAAGAGACTAGATATGTACCCAGCTAGATCGAAATTTGTCGTAGGTTGTCGCTGTATTCTAAGGGCAGAGGTGGTTGCGGCAAATCTGGCGTTTCAGTGCGAAGCTGTTATGTGACCAGCTAGAACGAATTTGTTGTATTCGTAGCTGCATTCTAAAGTGCGTGAATGGATAGCCGTGCCTGCAGCAAATGTCCACCGAAGTGGTGCATTTATACATACCAAGCTCATCTTAGTGTCGCTGTGCAATCCGATCTTCTGTGGCAAGAAAAACCCAGCTACCTTTGTAGACGCACTATGGACAGGCTACCCTGAAGTGCAATAGAGTGGATAGGATAATGGGATGCTTTTAGTGCAATAGACATGTTACATTTATAGCCTTACTACATATCTTCCAAGTTCTACAAACGCTAACCAAAGTAGTCTGCTAAGTGAGATATCAAGGATACCTGCATATAACCATTGCGTTACAATGACTAACTTAGTGCACTTATAAGTGCAATGGAGGGTTACCAACCTATCTCCATGCGCCATGAGCGGGCTAAACATTTCTAAGGTCGCGTGCTCTAGGTGTAACCCATGTGTTTAACCTGCATGAGCTTTCTTCTAGTTGCAATGCCACGCTACCTGCATCTCTAGGTACAATCCCATGGCTGTCATTCCAAGACTATAAAGCAGGCTAATATCAAGAAACTGTCAGGTTTATCAGCGAATATAGTGGTATTCCATAAAGTAGGGCGAGATCCGGAAGAATGTAGCTCGTATCGGCAGATCTCGCTGAGCAACTCTGACTAAGATCTTAGCGTAATGCCTGCTGCAGCAAATAGAGGGGAATCCTCCCATCCCTGACCTATAAAGACCAAACTGGTTTTATTCGGAATAGACACTTCAGAGACAACATAAGCAGACTACTGCATGTTTTGGGGGGCGACAGGGATCCAGAGAACGTAATTTTGACGGTCGACGCTGAGAAAGCGTTCAATAAAGTCCAATGGGAGTTCCTATTCCTTGCCCTGACTAAGTATAGCTTTCCTCCACAACTCTTAAGGCTAATCAAATTGCTAAACAAAAGAAAGGATAGAGGCTTGTCTGTGTGGTTAGGATAGCTGAAGTGGGGGGGGGGGCTTCTTTCATTGGTTAAAAACCAATTTAATCATAACAAATATACACATTGTTCATTATACAATTAATTCACTAAAATCACATAAAACCCCAACATATTTGGATTGATTACTCGTTGGTTAAACACATTTCCAAAGGGTTTTTTTTCCCACACAAAACTGTGGTTGTTTGCATTGACTTGAACACTGTATTTTCATTAAACAGTATATTCTCTTGCATACCACTCTGGTTATTTGCATCAGTAAATCTATTTTCAACATGTTTCATTTCTTAAAGGACAAATATGCAGAACATTGCTTACGTACTGGAAAGCAAGCTCCCCACCCACCATTGCATTATAGAGGGGACTTCTCCCTAAAACATGCTTGTTAGAACGAGTCGCATTTAAAGGACAATCCTCTTCAACTGCTGAGCAGGTGGAATGGTACTGGGAACTAATAGACTCATATGAATGGTCTTCCTATATGTCAGTAGATCGGCAACAGATAGTGGCAAGGTGAGACCCCGACTAGACAAATGGATAATGACATCTATCTACACAGGGAACCCGGGAGTACGATATGAGAAGGGGAATTGGGGGGTGTGGGGAGCATCATGGGCTTGGCCACAGTTTTGTTTGAAAGGGGTTGAAATATGTTGTAGAAATGTGGTTCACTCCGAGGGGCCAATGTGCACCAGGACCTATGTACGATAATGCTCTCTCCAAGTTTGGCTCTCAAATATGGCCTTAGGCTAAGCCTGGTGTTTATCCTATGAATTTGTACTCCTGTAGCTTCAAAATAAAAAACTGATTTTACAAAGAAACTGTCAGGTCCAGTACCAGGCCACAGAGCAGTGGCAAGCTATCCCGACAGATATTTAAGCACTGCAGGGTCAATACTAGTACATCTTGGTGCAATTAACAGTCTTTTCAAAGTACTTCAGACACATTGGGCCAGGTCTACATTTGTGGCTTAGACTGCAGGGGATATATTGTACATCTGCCTAAATGGACAGGCTAGATAGAGTAGTACACTATTCTAAACCCCTTAATACATCCAGTGCGTCACATTTCCTCCCCTAAAATCCACCCAAGTGCATCACAGATTCCTACCCCCAAAAATCCATCCAATTTCAAGACCCCATCGGCTGTCCTTTTCATTGGTAATGTACAAGCTACCAGCAGACCGTCAGGTGTTGAATACCAGTAGCCTAAGCGCAAGAGTCATAGCAAAGGAGGCCCGGGGGCCGATGCGTGATCGTGTGCAAAGAGTGGTCTGGGAGAGTTAGAGTGGGCCACCATGACAATGGCCGGCATTCGCTGCAAACATGACTGGTTACTGTTTCAGTGAACCAGGCTACAGTGATGGAAATTAGATGGGGAGGAGAGGGAGAGAGGATTTCAGGATATTATTAGGAATACCCAAGGTTTGAGGGCCTTTCTGAATGAGAGGTGGTTATCAATGCATCGGATGTTGAGAGGAAGCAAGTCCCAGATGGCAGGGGCTTGGATGTAGAAAGAGGAACCTCCCAATCTAGTGGAGTTGTAATGGGGGATAACGAGGAGTAGAGCAGAGCCAGATCTGAAGTTCCTGGTGGGTTAATAGTGTATGGGTTTATCCTCGAGGAATTCAGGGCCAGAGTTGTGGAGGGCACATTGAGTGATACACATGTAGTAGGGAGCAAGTGCAGGACTAGAAGTGCAGGGCTAATATGTTCTCTAGGTGAGAGGCCAACGAGAAGAAAGTGAAGTTACAACAGAAAAAGTGAAAAATGAATTTAATTGCTTTTATTGAAAGTTTCAAAAACATAGGGAAGAAAAGCAATACATACAACAGTGTTTGTGCTCTATTAACCTAGAATACAGATAAATTGAGCATTTTCCCCCAGAAAATATTGACATAAGGTAAGTGAACAAAAGGTGATTTTCTCCCTCCCACCTCCACCCACACCCTCTTCGAACATTCTTCATTCAACAAAAAGTACACATTTCAGATGGTCATTTTTGATGTACCGTGTGTTTCGGTCAATAATAGTGGCAGGCCTGGTTAAATAGGTATGCGTTCTTTTAGGCCATAAATGTCATTTTTTCCCATTTCAAGGGACAGGATGTCCTCGTCGTGTGGGCGAGCAGAATAATCCGGTCTCTTTCCAAGTCTTATTGATGAGTCTCATGCATGTATTTGCATACAAAGTCTTCCCAAAGCATATCACATTGTGCTGGTTTTCAATGTATGGTTGAAGTTATCTTTTCCATAACACACATATTCAAAGCAACAATTACTTGGTGTGTTAACAGATTCATTACCAGTGTTGCGCGCGCTGCTGTAAGAGGATTCAATTCAGCACTACAGCTAAGTTAACGCCTAGTCTAGAATACTGAATGAAAACCCTTATTGATATGTCTTTATGTCCAGTTCATGCGTTCTGGATGACTACCCCTATATAACACCCCTCTCTTGGAATCCCCCTGACCCCACTGAGCCAAGAAGTAGTTCTGTTTTGCAAGTTTAAAAGGTTTATTTGATAATTTAAAATATATATATAATCACACTTTATAATAAATTAATAATTGAATAGCACACTTAATCTGATATGATAAAGATCAACAACGGAGAATCTGGCACTAGCACACTTCTTATAATCACTAATGAGTTGACATGAAATGGATAAGGTAGCACACTGGTAAATAGGAACAAAAGTATAATGCGGTAGAGGATGCTTTATGTAAGCTCCGGTGGATGCAATATTCAATGAATGCAGTACAGAAAATACTCAATATGATTTCAACCAAACAATGTAATCACTTTTCTCTGGCAATCCCCTCCCCCCCTTGATGCAAGGCAAGGAAATGGAAGGAAAACACACAGTTCTCAGAAATGCAATCAATGTAAATCAGTTCACCCCAGCAAGCTTACACTACAGAAAACAGATAGGAGTTTTGAAAACACAGGCAAAATGCTTTGATATATGCTAGCAATGGATGAGAAATATGCTGGAAATGCTTTTAATTCCCTTTCAGAGGTTCAGGGTGAGTGGTATCTAGTTAATATTAGTCCAGGCTCACACTAGCAATGATGCAGGGATAGTTAGCAGGTTAAACGAATTTCTGGCAAATGGAAGGCAAGCAGCAGCAGTTTTTACATGTGAAGAAATTTGCAAATCGCGGTAAAATTCGCGAATGCGTGTTCCGCGATTGCGGTAAAACTATAAGGGGTAGGAATGCGGTTCTAGGTTCATAGGATTCTAAGCTTTCAGATAAAAGTTACTGCAAGTCTCTAGCCCAAACGGTTACAGAGTTATGACCGATTTAATAGAGGTCGTTTTTGGTTTTGCAAATTTTAAAAGCTCAAAATGACAAGTGACAAATTTTGCAGCTAGAATGACAGGTGACAGATTTGGATCTATCAGGCAGTTCTACTTAGGTTAAATAGATTGAATTAGATGAATTTAAACTAAGAGATTGGTTCTACACAGTTCTGCTGGGTACTCACACTATATTCTTGAATTAAATGGGCCTCGTCACGGATCTGGTCAGGGTTTTAGACTGGGCTCTGGTCTCTCTCTTCACAGTGATCTGGGTCAGCTCTCTCTGGTTCAGCTCTCTCTGGTTCTCTGGTCTGGGTCTCTAGTTCTGGATAGATTGAAGTCTCTAGTTTGGCTCTCTGGAGGTTTGATGAATTTGAAGTCTGGATCTCTGGATGTTGTATGGTCCGGCAGAGTGCGTTGCAGCAAATGGAATTGAAGGTCTCTATCTGTCCTGACTCTCTGCTTTTATGTGTTTTTAGAGTGGGGTTGTATGCAGCATCACCAGCCCCTACCCCTCTCCACTTGCCATTGGTCAAGCTTCCATTTCTCACTTGATTGGCGAAGGAGCTGTGAGTTAGAGTGATGTCATCCATTTATGATCTCTTGAAACAACTCCCCTATCATCTGTGCACCCAAATCTATATATGATCAAAATCCATATTTCACAGTTACACAGTTGTTTGAAATTACACATACATGGTGTGGCTGAATTTAGCCATGTCTCTGTCCAAATCTGCTCTTTCTAGGAGCTTGCATTCAAAAATGGCAACTTCTAGCACTTTTTCATGTGCTGAACAACATTGGATCTTCATTAAATTTCATACAACTGTTCCTCACATATCTACCCACATACCAATGCATTTTCGTTTGTCTAGCTGAAACAGGGAGTCTGTAATATTAATAAACAATGGGGTTTTGCCCCAGAACATCACACAAATTGGAGTTTGGGCTTGAATTAAAGGTACATTTTTTAAATTAAAGCTCTCAAAGTTATACATTTCTGTCATTTGATTACAAAGAGTTATCAGTGTTTTTGTAAAATATATATTTTACTTTCAATTCAGTCCTCAGAGTGTTGAAGTCCGCCTCCAAGACTTGGGTGGGTCAGTCACAGATCTCTGCTGGCTGGCAGATCTTTGTTGACAGCAAACATCCAGAATTAACATATTCCTTTCAGAGGAAAGGGTCCTTTGTGTGGTGTCTGGCAAGCTCACATCAGGAGGCCAGGGGGCCACTTTGCATTTAATTAACAGAACCCTGTTATTTCCTGGCTTCTTGTGTTGAGTTCTGAAGTGTCAAGAGTTCTCAGGACAGGCAACCCCTTTGAACCTTTGATGAAATAAGACCCCTTTCTTTGCACTCATGCAGTTTGCAAGACAGCTCTCCTGTCAGAGTTTAGACCGCTAGCGCCACCATCAGGATTTTGTGGTTACTGCATCCATCCTTGGGATTTTTTTTTTTTTAGATTGATTCCTTTCAGCAAGTGATATTATATGGAGTAGATTGTCCATGTTCAGGACATGGCATTGGTGTGTTTCTGCAGTAAAGTAATTCTGTGCCCATGATTTTGCCATATTTGACATTCAAGAAAAATGAATTCCCAACAGTATGGGTTTGCTTTTGGCAATCAGCATTGCATCTCTGAACTCACAATATAGGCAAAATGGGATTTTCCTGTGCATTTTCTGGGGAGCTCTGGCCATTATGATGTTTTCCATGTCAGTACTGCACAGTTTTGAGGTAGGGCCCGGATGCATGGGTAAATACATCCCACACTGCGAGTAGGAGATGGGCCGCTAACCCCTTAATCTTTTTCCTTTCATTTTCACAGAGCTCAAATCCAAAAAGGATAAAGAAAGGGTCAGCAGACCTTTGAATTCCATCTAGCTCCTTGATCCACCCGAAGACACTGCCAGTAAACTTCAATCGAGTGCATCCCCACCACATATGCCAATAGTCAGCAATTTCCCCACAGTTACGCCAACACAATGAGCTTGTTAATTGGTACATCTTTGAAAGTCTGAGGGGATCGTATTGCCATCTGTGCAACAATTTAATCACAAGCAGCTTATATTGACTAGATATGGAAACCTGAGGGGTGGCCCTGCACATCCTTCCCCCACATGTCCTCATCGACTTCTTCACCCAAATCTTTCTCCCATTTACTCTGGAGGGGCGACGTAGTGCCTCTCCCCGCCTCAATCAATGCTCTATACATTACAGATATTAATCCTTTCATTTCTGTTCTAGAATTCAACAGTTTTTCAAAGGAGGGGAGATCCCTGCTTACATTTTCTTTCCACTTTTCCTTGGTCAGGACATCCTTGATCTGTAAGGAGAGGTCTCTTCGCCTGAGGAGAGTATGCACTCCAGGAATCTTGTTTTAAGTTACTAGTTCAAGTGCAGGGTTTTACTCTTCTGTGAGTAGTTTGTGGAGTGAATCTCGTGTTCGACAATCGCTGCACCCTACCGAGATCAGGGCTCCGCGCCAGATGATTTGGGAGTGGTTTCAGGGTCATTTCTTAGTGTGAGGCGATAATACTTCCGTTATATATTGTAGGGCAACCCTCAACGCATCGATCCTTCCAGTGTCGAGTCATATATTGCTTGCGGGCCACATTATTGTGATTGGGGTTGAGGTAGGGGCCCAGGCTTGAAATGACTCAGGAATACTTCCAAGACAGGATAGAGGTGGGAGCTCTAGTGGTTGCGATTAGTCCCGATTTACTTGTCCTGCAACAAAGCCTAAACTAAAAATTCTGCTTGGGGGTGTGCACATTGTGAGCGCATGGAGTCATGAGTCACAGCTCATTATGCGGGATCTTGCGCAAGTTGAAGAGGGTATCTGGCTTCAGAATGTGTTGTCGGGGGCACCCTCCTCTTGGATGGGTGTCCGTTCCCCCCCTCCCAACCAGTGACAGACGTATTTTAAATGAGGGGTGGTAGGCCAGGCACTATATCTGGAGTGTTGCAACGTCTCAATTGTTCCTTAGCCGCGACCGTCCCGTAAACAAAATAGGTTCGAGCAGGTGCAGTACATCGAAAATATGGGTCACTTGTTCTGCCGGGGTATGTGGTGTTGAGGAGGACACACCCTGCTGCGCAGAGGCCCAACCCTCTGGTGTTTGTTTCTTGCCCCCAGACACACTCGTCCTTCAATAGTGCTTGGGGTCTGTTCCCGGCCTTCAGGGTTCCGCTGTCGGTGGTGATATGGTGAGTTCATTCTTGTGGCTTCTAGCGGGATGGAACCAGTGCTACCGCACTCCAAGGAAGGAGAGCGTGGTCCGCCACTCCGGGGGGGGGGGGGGTCTTCTCTTTAGTCGCCTCTAGATTTGTGGGGAGTTGTTGGAACAGTCAATCTATGGGGGAAATTCTCACCCAGTGGGCGCTGTTTCCGGGTGTCAGTCACCAGGGATTTCTGGGTTCATTGCAGACTCAGTGCTTACTACAGGTGGTTTCAGAATGGTTCCAGGCAGCAAGAGCAATACTATATTTCTTCAGAGTACTACCCTTCTCTGGACAGAAAAGGGAGACTGGAGGGACCAATGGCCAGCAGGCCAAAGGAGGAGGAGCCTGGCATCTGCTGCAGCTTCAGGAAAATGTGCGATTCCATGGGCAAGGCTACACCCGAGACCACTGGTGGCCCGCATTCACCACCATTTGATCCTGGCATCATAGGATTCAGACAAGATAGTTACAGTGTCTACAGACGCGAGCAAGATCTAAAATGTTGACTAATTCAGGACAAACTGGAGAAGAGATGTTAACCGATTGTCCATCGGATACCATTCTTACTAGACATCTGCGGCCTGTGCTGGGCCCTACCCTGAACAAGGAGGTCCACCTGGAAATCGAACTGGAAGGAGATAGCACCGTATTCCAGGCTCTGTAGGTGTTACAGAGCAGATTAAGAGGAGAGTTTGCCCATGTTAAGACAGACAACACTACCACTGTTTCCTACATAAATAGACAGGGGGTGGGCAGATCCCCTCTAGTGGTCGGTCAACCTACAGCTCAGTCGTTGGGCAGTACACTTCCCAATTTTCCTAAGAGTGCACTTCAAGGAGGTAAACAATTCCTCAGCAGATCAGCTAAGCAGAGAATGTCCAATCTGGCGGAAATAATTCAGCCCTGGGACTTCAAACAACTTGTGCAAAATCTAGAGTACCCTGTCTGGGTCTTTTCTCATCTTTGGAAAATACAGCTCTGCACTAGGTTCCCAATACAAGGCAACATGGACAGTGAAACTGATGTCCGACAGGACCATCAACACCACCCGTTGATTCCCATGGCACTGAGAAGAAGAAATGTTAGGGCAGAGGTAGTTATGGTAGCCCTATTTTGCCTGGTTCCGGCTTCTAAAGAAAATTGCCACAGTCAGGGTGCATTCAGGACAGGACATGGAAATGGCCGCTGTGGGGAGTGAAAGGATGAGCTTGCCGGAAGAGGATTTGCCAAACTCAGCTAGCTCTGTCTGTGCAGAATTATAAACACCCTTCAACAGTGAAGGTGTACGACCTTTGCAACTTGGCATTGTTGGAATCACTTAAATCCACTGTTGCGGGATCCTACCCATGTTAAAACTCCTCTACGATAGGTTCTTGGGAGGGCTAGTGCGGTCTATCAAAAGGCTCAGTGGTAGCCATAAAGATATTTCATACTGCATAGAAGAATAACACCCAGGGGAAAGTTCTCATAGAACTTAAGGAGTTTCTAGATTTCTGGTCCTGTGCTGTACTCGAGTGCCACCCTCAGACCTGCCCTTAGTTTTGAGGGAGTGGCACTTTCCATCATTTTAAACTTCTATGTTCAATCAATTTAAAAATGTGTTACTCTTAAAACCGTGGTCTACGTGGTTATTAGATCAGCCTTTTAAACTGTGGAAATCAGAGATTCATTGATCAAACTGCCTTTCTTGACTCTTTTCATGCAAGTACTGGTTTTAAGGCTTGTACTCCTGGAGAGGCTCTCAAAATGTCATCAATTCCAGGAGATCGTTCACCCATCCTTGTTTCTAGTTCTTTTTTCAGCTGAACAGTTATGGTATCACTTGGACGTGAAAAGCATGATTCTAGCTTACCTGGACAGAATGGCTCTAACAGGACAATATGTTTGTGACTTTTGGGATAACAGGGACATGCAAAAAGGTGTTGGTAGTTTCCATCAGTTAGTGGCTTCAACAAGACTGTTGCGCTAGGATAACGTAGTGGGAGCATCCTTACTGGACATTTGCATGGCAGCCACCATGCTTGACCCCAAAACAGACATATGTCCTTACAGACTATCTGGCGCCATGCTCTTTCAGAGGCATCATACCGAACGTAGACAAGTAGGAGCTGGATTTGGTCTGAAAATGAAAACAGTAGTTGTTGCGGGAGCTGATCGGCACTGTCCGTCAGTTTGAAACGTTGGCTTTCCTCATAAGTAAGAACTGGAATCAAAAAAGGACACAGGAGGTACAGCTTAAATATACCAGTCATCTTCATTACAGGTAGTCCTTCTATCCCTTGTCACAGTACTTGTGCCCTGCCTCTTTCACCTTTGGGTGGATGGAAGGGAGCATAATCCACTATCTTGATAAGTAAAGGGATTTTTTGTTCAACTATTAAATGTTTGATTTCAGTAAACCCTCATGTGTCTCTGTATAACCTCACCCCACTCCAAAGACAGTGGACCAAAACATTGATATAGCAGGTGCAGAGTGTCTGACTTATGCAATAACACTGTTATCACCAAAAATTGTCCAAGCACATTGCACACAGGGCCTAAAACTCGAAAGAATATTGTAAGAAATGACCCTCACAGAAAGCAACTAGCTTGTAGCAGAGTTCTCATCTCAAAGGTATTGTGCTTCAGTTGCACACACCCTCCAGTGAATAACCAAACCCTTTGTACTTGAGGGACAACAAGCAATGCACTGAGCACTCCCTTCATACTTTGATGTCCAACATATCATTCTGATACCGAAGTCTATAGGACATTTGAATGAATATTACATGCCTCGAAAAGAGTCAGTAATAAGCAGCCACTGCAAAGCTAAACAAGAGCTCTGCACTCCTAAGAGCATATAAGTGACACGCCCTTTCAAAGCAGCCAAAAGGGGGTAGGAGCTTCAAGTGTTTCCTAGCCAAAAGTAATAAACACAGCACTGGTAGGCTTTATAGTGTATAGTAATGACGAGTTTACTTACAGGTAATCGTCATTACACAGACTCCAAATCTTTCTCATCACAGTCATAGGTGCAATCTCTCAAAACACACCTGTATTGCTACCATCCTCAGAAAACCTATTAGAAGCATATCATCTACCACAGAGTGATCCTATGTTTTTTTACTTGGAAAAAAAGGGGCCCACCCCCCACCAGAAATGCGTACTGATGGGTTTAAGATGTAGCATTGAAAATGTCTCAATGTTCTTAATTTGACGCCACCCCAAATTCTGCCTCAGTTGTAGAATGACACTGAATTGAAGCTGGGTGTGGCAACAGTAAATGCATATTTACTAGTTTCTAATCGTTACTTGGATGTGGGTGGGGGGGGTTGTCCCTCTGGGACGTTCCAAAGGCGATCGAAATAGAATCTGGCTCATAAAACATGCTGGTACCCCACAAATATGGCTGTGCCTGCATGCAATGCATGTGGGGCCACATTTCACCTGTGGAATCCTGTCCTCTCAAAACTAGCATACACATCCATGTGTGGTGAGAGATGGAAGGCAACTTCAGGTGAAATAATGTGGAAGCTGCTACAACACTATCCTCCACGAATTGAGGTAGGGTTTGTGGTACAAATGTGTTTAAACCTCCCTGATCCCATCTCCAGGTTATTGCTACTAGTAAAGCAATTTTGGTTGATGGAAAGTTGAATGGAGCACGTTATAAAAGCATGAATTCAGGGTTCGAAATTGGCAGTAGCTGGGAGCCATTTAGCTCCTGGTTCATAGCCAAGGGGAGCCTGGTTAGCTTGAAGCCAACACCTACCAGGAACTACTTTTGACTTCAGGGGCAAGTCCTGCCATACAAATCTAGCTACTGATTTTCACTGTGTGAACGTATATAAAAGGACGTTAAAGAAAACACTTAAGGGTTGTTTAGAACATATTGGATAACATGAAATGGACAAAACAGGTAGGGTTTGCGTCTTGCGCAAAGTGAAATTTGCTGCACACACTGTACTAGCTTCTGGTTCCCCAGGGGTATCTCCTGGCTAACTGGTTATGCCCAATAACAAGTAGCTACTTTATGCTCATGGTCAACAAATCCCAATCAATCCCTGGGAATGGGTGATCTTCCAATGATCAGAGGACATGGAGATGATCCCATGGAGGATCCACCAAGTGCATTACAGGACAGTAACAAAACTGTGGATTACCCTAGCCACAAGTAGCTCCACCTGGGATATCCCTCCTCAACTGTCCCATATTGCTTGCAAAGCTGCCCATTGACATTGGGTGGTGGGGGGTGGAAAGAGAAACTGGAACCCAGAAGAACCCATCCCTTAAGACACTATCAGCAATGAGTCCACATATGTGGGTAACATACCTTTCTTTCTTAGTTACACCAATGGCACTGGTATGCTTATAGCACTAATTGTTATGACCTAGACAGTGTATGCCTTCTCATTCATCGATGTGGTTAACTATGGGGAGTGAAAGGGGGGGGTTGAAGGGGTGGGGGAAATTTGGAAAGGTTGAACCAGAGAATAGTCCTGTGCCAATTGCTGCAACAGGGGAACCCATGGTCCAGGGTATGAGCACCAGAACCTCTGCCCACTTATTCCCCCAGGATCTTCTGCAGTACCACTGGGAACCATGTGACACTCAAAGCAGACCTTGATATCATGACATGGACAAGGCATTCACACTCCACACCCAATACAAAGATTGGAAGCAAGCAATCTTACCCGGAGGTGAATAGGTCCACCAAGGTGCGTGAAGAGAAGGGAGCAGTAGAGCATAATTGACAGGGGAGGGGGAAACGTCCTGCTTAGATGCTCTGCAAGTGTATTCTGACCCTGGCAAAGATGCTGCGGTTAGCAATTCCAGGTCCTCCGCCGGCCACTGACCGATCTCCTGGGCAACTATGGCAATGGTCTGCATCTTGCACCCCACCGTTGGTTGCTATAGTTCTTCAGGGCATGATGGTCTACCAAGGACTGTCTCCTTGTACAAGTGAGGAGCAAAATGGAGTGTGCCACCTCGTACCCGTTCGCATGTGTGGCTGAGCCTAGTGTGGTTCACCACCCACCCTCTATGACATGCAAATGAGGTCAAGACAAGCGCTGGTCATTGGGCCAGCTCCAATGTCCGGGGCCAGATGTGTAGCCAGATCTTGTGATCCGACCAGTCAGCCGTCCCAAACCCCTGCTCTGCACTTGAGAGAAAAAAATAAATAAACAAGAAAAAAAAATACGCCCGTGAGAAAACTAACTTCCTCTGGTGACCTCATGCAAGAGGTCACGAGAGAAAGTTAGTCCTCAGCCACGACCCGGTTTATTTATTTATGCAGTGTCTGCCGGACACATGGCCACAGATTAGATACCTGTATCCGACAAAGATTGCATGAATAAATATCCTTATTAACATCACACATCATGCAGCCACCCAACTGCTTTCAGGGGGGGGGCTGCAGGAGCTGTACTGGGTGTGGGTCAAGTAAAAGAACACACTACTTATGGCGAACAGAAATCACCCTGTTTGAATAGTACCCAAGTGGGATTTTTGTTTTTTTTAATAAAACGGGGTGCACATTGTGCATTTTAAAGAATATTTACTCAGCAACGCTGGTCAAAACTATTATCCGCATAGTGAAGTAACTCATCAACAGCGCCATGGAAGTGGTGTATAGTTTGAATAAGAAGCAGCATGAAAGAAATAGTGCCCTTTTAAACTATTATTTTGGACATTTCCTTTGATCGGAGGTCAACTGCCAGCCCCGGTGGCCCCACCCCGGCCCTTGTGGGATCCCCCACGATTTTCTTTTCCATTTCCACCACTGGTCAAGATTGAAGTAACTGTGGGGTAAATCATACTCCCTTGAGAAGGAGGCTCTGCAACGGCCAGCATTGCAGGTGCGCTAGAGGGCATGTTTCTAAGGGATCGGGATATCGTATTGTTGTGAAGCAGGGGGACCAATGGTTGAGGAGACGGCAGACTAGCTGTTTGAGGAAACATGCCAATAGCACGACCTGCACTGTGGATTTCTCGCGCATAGAACTGGGAACATGAAAGCTCTGTTGGATGTGCGAATATAGTGTGATGTACACGAGTGAGAGCTGCACAACGTCACATCCCACGGTGACAGATGCGGACAAGTATGACAGGGAGCGCCAAAGCGTGAAATGTCACCAGTGCTAGAGAATGCAATCGAGCTACTACTGGGACTTCGGGGGGTGCACGTTTTCCCACCCCCTCGCGTGGCACCAGACCTGTTCTCCAAGAGCTTTTGCTGCCGCGCCAGCATCTCCCGCAGCTCCTCGCCGCTCTTGACCCGGAGCTCCCGTTCCCCATGGCTCTTCTCCCGCGCGCCCTGTTCCCCAAAGCTCTGCTGCTGGCTTCTCCCCCGCAGATTCCGCTCAGAGAGGCGCACCGTCTTCCCCCGTGAACCCTCTTCTGCCAGGGACATGCCTTCCGGGTGCGATACGTTCTCCGCTCGTATTGAAGACTACATGTCACGTACCGACGTGACTGGCCTGCGCCGAGCACGTGACAAAAAGCGTAACGGCGGACTCTCCCCATACGAAACAACAGAACGCTCCCTGCGCCAGACTTGACGCAGTGACATCACCAGCCGCCCATCTGTCACGTGCTCGAACATCATAACAAGGCTGTTTGTAAATAGGCTGGCAAAGTAGAAGATGAATCTATGTGGCGTTCCAGATGTTTTGTATTATGACGCCCATGATCCCTTCACCATTACTATGCTGGCTAGGGATAATGGTAATTGCAGTCCATGACATCTAGGGAGCCAAACATTGCAGACCCTTTCCAATTCAAGAACTAACCAACATGGCTGCACATTAAGGACATACAACTAGCTTAAAAAAAGCCCTTTTGAAATATCTTAATCTTGTATTTCAGCAGTGAACTCTTGAAGTAGAACTCAGCATACCCTGCAACTTGTTTAGTCTCCATTGCAGCAAAATCATGCTATTGGAGAGGTATAGGAGGGGGGGCAGGAAGTGTCGGGGGAGGGGTGACAATTACATAACATATCATGCAGATAAAATATGGGTGATGTACAGGGAGTTAGACTTGCTTAGTTTAGCACGCAAGGGTACATGCTTATTCCCAGATCAATCAATTCACCATCGTTTGGAGGTGCTCATCCACCTTGAGCAAATCCCAACCGACCAAACTGGCGCCAACTCATTAATAGACTTTGATGGTATCATTCAGCAAGAAATGTGTGCATTTCCATTGACTTTAATGAGGTGACCCTCCTGGAAGATCTTGACCTCACGTGGTCTAGCCAGTCACCCACATGGCCTTACTCATTCATGCCATGCAAATGAGGAGGCGGTCACAGGAGGAGGAGATCAACACGTCTTTAATCCCCTAACTGCAATGATCAGTTGAACTTCCCATGTCCCGGCCCTCCCCTTCCCGTAGCCCCATGTCCATCTCGACGTGATGTGGGAGCTGGCTAGTGCATAGCTCTCAACCATTTCTGTTGCAAAGGCGGGTGAAATCACCCGATTTTGTTTTTGGCGGGTGAGACGCCCATTGGAATTAATGGGCGTGCAGGAGGCTTGGCGGGTGAGTCAGCCCTTTACAGGGCGGGTGACACCCGCCAAAAGCGTGTGAGTTGAGAGCTATGCTAGTGTAACGACATGGCACCTCCTTGAAGGCAAAAAGAAAATTGAGATGCATGCATTCTTACTGGCGGCTCCTTACATTTTGAACAACTGCCACATCAAAATCAGAGTCACTGAGGTCATGCACATGGCAGACAGCCTTAAGGGTATAGTTTTGGGGCTATGGCTTGGCGAAATGACAAATAAAAACCTCATTCACTTAATAGTGGGAAGCTGTTATGATAGTCCACATAAGCAGAGGGTCAATGTAAACCGTCGTAGATTGTGCTCGATCTAGTGAATAAAGCTTTGCAATCCAAATTGTGACAATTAAGTACTACCCCTTCATCTTCTTAATGCCATCACTCCTGGTCTGTCTTATATTCATTGCTACCCCTCTTCCCAAATCTCCTCTATTTCAGTCTCCCCCCCTCAACTCTAGCTCTCAATCTCTCATCAGCATCTATGCCTTTTTTCTCTCTACCACCACAGCTCTAATCTCTGCCATATTCTCTCAACTTCCCCTGTCTTCAACGCTCACACAGGCTTTATTTTCACCTTCTCTTTTATGGGTTCTACACCCTCATTGTCATTTTATCTTATTTCCTTCTACTTCTTCCCTTTCTCCCCCCATCTTACACCACTATACTACCACTTCCATGTTTCTCTGTTTCCTTCACCACCGTTCTTGCCCTCATTCTTTCTTCACCCAAAACTTAAATCATCTTCCTTTCCACCTCCCTTCATTTTCTTTTTCTGCATCTTTCCTTTACTTTCCTCCTACCATGCTCTCTGGTTTTCTTTTTTATTGTTTAAAGTATTTCTCTTTCCATTTTATATGCTAGCATGTTTGCTCCTCCTGCACCATTCATTTTCACGTACCTCTTCTTTCTCTGGTTCTTCCTTAGTCTCTTCTTTCTTTTCCATTTACTGTTCTCTTCCTTATCTTTCTTGTAATTATGTACCTTTGCATTGCTCCTTTGGTGCTCATAAGCCCTACCTCTTGACCCTTGCCAACTATCAAAAAATAACCTGTGAGGGCTAGTGCCTTCACACATTATTTTTAATAGTTTTTCCAGAGTAAAATGACAGTCGTGGACAAATGTTAGTTAACAGGCACTAAAATTGGAATGACCAAAACCCTCCCACGGTTCTGATCTGCTCCAGTAGTAGTTTAAGACTGAAGGGTTTTTGGTATAGGTAGGACCAGTTTCTGTTAGTTTGCTGCTGCTGCTGCAATACAAATAAACTCACAAACAGTAATCCTCTGCCACTTTTTCACTCTCTGGGGCAGGAACGTTACCTGTCGAGGTTGCACCATTTCCTTGTAAGCTTTGTCTTTTGTGACCTTAGCAAAAACGATGCCAGCTGAGTTTAAATCTTGGGTAGGAGTCCTACCATGGCACAAACCAAAATTCCATCACAGTGTTTTATTGCCAAATGTACTACAATCTGAAATGATATTGACCAACTTTGAAACTCTCAGCTTGGCCCCAATCTTGGCGTTAATTCAACTTGCACTGAATGCCATGTGAGGAAAAAGGGAAAAGGAACAGCCACAAGACAATCCATCTGATTTTTTAACCTGTAACCTGTTTTCCAAAATATAATTCCAAACAAAACACATGTATCAGTCCAGCAACGATAGCACAAGTTACCCTTTTGGGTGTAGTACAAGCAGGTATACCCCCACCCCTAAAAAAAAAAAAAAAAAAAGAACTGAATCTGGTATCAGCAGCCATTTTGGATGATCGGAGGTGGTTAGTTGATGCAGGAGAGGTTGGTGTGCTTATCTTATTGGATCTCTCGCTGGCATTCAAAGTGGCTGACTATTGAGGCTGCTTCTTGGGATAAGAATTCAACTTCATGACCTTCTATGGGTCAGCTCCCTCCTCGCAGATTGCACATACTCAGTGTTCTTATCACCATCCATTTCATTGAACTGCAGCATTCCACAGGGATTGATGTGTCCACTTTACATCTTAACATTTTTCTGTTCACACTTAATGCAGGTCATTCTTTCCTATGGTATCCAATGTCACAAGCATGTGGCATAAACCCAGTTGCTGATTAAATTGAGTGCTCTATCTTGCAGATCAGTCAGTTCCCTCCCTCTGTATTTTGGCAAAAGACACGTCTACGTTGACCCACAAATTAAAACTAAAAGCCCATCAAAATTGAAATCATGAATGTGGCGGGCCTCCCTAATCCCCGCTAGTTCTGTAAAACCATGATGAGAGTAGATAAGGCCACACGCTTTAGACCTATATGCTTCTCTCAATTCAGGTGGTGACGAATCTGGGCTTCTTGGAGGACAGTGACCTTCCCATGTTCTTGCAGATTCACAGCTTTCCAAGATGCACATTTTCTTCAAATCATTGCATTAGATACATTCCATGCTGACCTCCTTTCATAGGGGTCAGGGGATCTTGCTTCTTGCCATTACAGAGCTGGACTATGATGATAGTGCCTAACTTTGGCTCACCAGACCCTTTTGTGCCAGCTCTTTGATCATTTAACATCTATTTTTTGCTTTCACCAACATATTGGGAAGGACAAGCTCTTTCTTAACAAGCAAAAGTTCTTTACAAATAATAACATATGACTTGGCAAGGATGAAAGTTAAATGCAACAAAACTGTGAGAGCATGCCAGGTTCACTTGCAACCACACAAAGCACAGATCCTCACTTTTCTTCCAATAGCAATAACTTACCATGAAGGGGATGGGTTGTACAAATCAGAACAAAGGGTTTGCAAAGTGCATGTTACTTAATGAACAGGTGAGTGACCAAACACGACGAGTTTTAGCCTGCAACAGAGCAGGGGAGAAGTGGGGATCATATTAAAAAAGGATAGGCTGCATGTGCCTGCAAATAGTTTGTTGGCAATATCATGAGAATGTTGGGGCCCGTACAACATGGAACTGCATTACTTGCAAGGAAGTTTGATGAATCTGTGGATGTCATCCCTTCTCCCCTATGGGGAGCTCTTTCCCATGAAGCTAGGGAGGGGAGGCCACTACCGATATTCCCCCTGGTGGTGGTACTCAGTGAGTGGATCTCATGGGGATTCCCACTATGGGACAAGGTATGACTATCTAGGAAGAACACAGTATGCCCAAAACATATGCACACATCCCTCATCCACCTACCCTATATACAGGGTCCCATAATTCCCCTTTATGCCATGTACCTCTGTAGGGTAGATGATCTGAGCTCCCTAAAAAGTACTGGGACGGGGAAGAGCAGGGACTACATATAGAAATCAAATACAGAAACTGGGAAAAGAAGAGCAAAAGTAACCCACTTGAGGATGAGACCATCAATACTGATACAAAGAAGAGGCACAGAGCTGTGGAGAGTGCCCCACAGAACCAACATGTGCAGTCTAGACAACTTAGAACAAGTAAGACCACCTGATAATACAAAGGGAAGAAGGGCTTCACAAATGGTCAGGCCATTCCTGGAGGAACAGGAAGCTTGAAACAAGCTGGAGGAACAGGAACACTGGGAGTGCAGAGACCAGGACACTTGGGCGCAGGCAGGGGCGTCCTGGACATATCCGACATGGTCGGACCAAAGAAGGAGGCAGAGACCAGGACAGCCAGCTGACTTGGGGCACTGGCATGCAAAAAGAGCTGGAAACACACAGCCCAAAATCAGGGGAACGCTGCAAAGCCATCATAGTCCCTGGAGAAACAGAAGCCAGAGCAGGGAGGAAAAGCCCACAGAAAACAGAAGGTTACCGGTAACAACCCTGTAGAGGTCTGGGTAGCTGGGATGGTTGGTGGGATCCCCGAAGAGCAGAAGAGTCACCAAGAATAGGTCTGTGACCCACACATAAGAATGCACTTCCTCCAAAATCATCTTCATAGTCACAATACCTGGCAGGATAATGAACCAGGTGGCCAGTGAGACACAAAATCCAAGACAGACCTGGGGAAGGAAGACATTCCCCCAGGAGTTGAACATTGTAAGAAAGGCCAGGGGAATGGAGACATTCTCTTGGCATTGTGAAAATCCCAAGAAAGGGAGCCATTCCCTCCCTCTGTATGTGAACACTCAGAATATCCAAGGGGAGGGAGTCATTCTCTTGGCACCAAGGTTTTGCGTTGGAACTTTACTTTTTGTGAATGGAGACTTCTCAATCTGTAACTTTATTTGGCATCCTTGGTAGGTATTGCAACCTGGGGAAGGGAGTCATTCCCTCAGGAAATAGTCCCTCCAGACTACTCTCTTACGTCTGACATCTGCAAGACATCTTCCACTGAAGCAAAAAGATTCCTTCCCTGGGGGAGGGGGGGGGTTCCTTCACAATTGGATCTTTCTTTAGGGCAGACCCACTCTTACTCCTGTTACTTCAGGGTTCGAGGTGGGTTCCCGAAAGGATAGACCATACTTCTTCCCTGAACACAAACAAACCCAGCCCCAGGTAAGGCGCGCACCTCAGATCTGGACCAGAAAGATGTTCTTACTCTTGTAGGATCTCCAGTTTAGATAAGTGGTTGGTCTCAACTATCACTCTTTCTTTGCCAGATGTTCACTCTTGATGCTCACACTCTCATGCCTGTTATTTTTTTTAGCATATTGTAATTATTTAGCTCAATTCCCAAAAACCAGTCACAAAGCTTGGTCTGGAAGTTTCAACTTCTCACAAAGTAGATGCATCCTGTGGTACAGATCTGGCAAAAACAGTGCACTGTAAGGTCTCGTTTTGTTGGTAGCTTGGAATCATCAGACAATACCTCTTGAGCTTCTGGCAGAAAGATCATGAGTGGAAAAGTCATTCTGAAAAAGAGGTCTATGAGCATGAAGACTTTCATCATATGAGGGTGTGCAGATTTCCTGCAGACCTTAAGGTTGAAGGTTTGAGGGTGCAGCAATCCACCGGTGAATAGAGGCTGTCAGATTGATCTTTGTTTTGGTCCTCCCCTCTGAGAGCACAGTCTGGTGGTCTATGGGGCTGCAGCTCAAAGGGTCTACTTCAGCATCTGGAGATATTTGTCTCCATCTCTACCATTGCTTCAATTTGAGATCTTTCCCTCAAATCAGCTCATCTTTTGTTTTTTCTATCAGTTTTCCCGCTGAAGGATTTGGCCAGTCTTCTTCATTTGTTCTTCAAGCAAGCCTCTCACAGTTCATTTCAGAGGGCAGTCCTTTTTCTTGGATTCTTTAGGTGGTGGTAATGATATTCATTCCCACAGGCTTCGCAAGATGCTTCAAATGTTTCTCATTTTAGATCGAGCAAAAATCACCCCCTCAGATCAGCAGAACGATATGTGCTGCACACTTTGTCGTTATAGCTTCTCATAGGGAGCAACCAAAGTATCCTTTCTGGTGGAGGTTTTGAGACCAACCTTTTTGAAGTTCCCTTTCAATGGCTACTGGAATGCTTCTGGTATTTCTCTGAATGGCAGAATGTGGGCTTTATCTTCAAACAGTCAGTGGCTCATGGATCACCAACCTGGATTCTTTCATGTTATCTCATAAACAAAAGTAGCAAAGTTGAGAGAGTTATATCAAGAATTAACAATGATTCATGTTCAACTTTAGACAATAACAGAAGACTACTCTTAGTGGCTTTCTAAACCTGCAGTAGTTTTTCTAGCCCCATTAACAATTCCAGTGCTTTTAGCTCATTAAAGTAAACAAGATATATACATTTCTGGACAGAGCAGCGCCAGCCAAAGATCATCCCCGCCCAGTGGAACTAATAAATGCTTACCAAGAGGCCCTTGTTAAGCCAATGGTAAAGTCCTTATGATGAAGAAAGGAAAACGTGCACAAGAAGCACTTCTGGCACATTTGCAAAAGTATAGCTGTGTAGATGTACAATATATAAGGGCGCAGAAGGAGGCCGACACAAAGGTGGCATATTCATGGGCAAAGACATTATTCAGTGAAAAAGAGAAAGGAAAACCTACCTATCCCTATCTCTAAAGGGGGGGGGGTCCTTGCCTCAACGAAGAGATCTAAGGTGACTGTCATGATGTCTCAACTCAAAATATTCACCATTGTGTCATCAAAACTTCTTTCTGACCCTCATGCTAGAAACTATATCATTCTGACCAACCCAAGGTGAATGACTCCCTTCTTCTGGGTTCAAGTTCCTGGTTTGTTATAACAGTTCTATTCCATTCAAAACAGTCTCTCACATGTTGTCAGGGGGAATAGCTTTACTGCCATTCCCAGCTACCAGGTGAATTACTCCCTTCTCTTGCTCTTATTTCCATCAGGAATCACACCTACAACATTCCATTCTGGTTTCACTTCTTCATTGACTTGGCCCACGTGGGTCACTTACCTATCAAGTACTGCCACAAGGAAGGAGACTTGTATCTCCTTCGGGTATTGGTTCTCAAACCGTGATTTCTCTTTCACCTCTTCTTTGAATTGGTCTACTTGGTTCACTACACTGCCACGAGGAAGAGGAATCAGCTTTATCTTGCTCTCCATCATTGGGTTCCTCAACCCTTTTCTGATGGCTAGTTGACTTGGGGGGCTACCAACAACATGAGGACTCCTCCTCAATTGCAAAAGTCACACTCTCTCACATTGGGGTCCATGCCCCTTCTCTGGTGGCTTTGATACTATCACTGACACAAGGAAGATTTCCTCTTATTCACAGTTCTCTTGTACTTCCTTTAAAATTAGGTGACTTGTGTGTGCCCCTATTTCACCATGTGCTGTTGTTCGGTTACCAAGACCCTCCTGTACCCCCACCAGTCAGTCTGTTCTCTCCCATACCTTCTGGCATCTTCCCTCTAGGCTCTGGTCTTTCCTTGGATCTGCACTGGCCTTGTCTTGGTTTTCAGCTCCTTCTGACAACTTCTGGGTCGCTGTGGCAGTTTCGCAGCCTTTGACTCCCTGCGTTGTCAGCACCGGTTATGCACCGTGCAGTCCACCTCCTCCTGGAGGTAGTGCTACTGCCTCACCAGCTACTTGCAGAGTCTCATGTTAGACCTGCTAGAGATGCAACTCCTCCTCCGATGGCATCCCAGTCACAGCCCTTTCAATCTCCCGCACAGAACAGCTTCCACAAACGCTGCTGCTCCAGGGACATTTGGACATTGTGTGAAGTCCAATGTTCCTTCCTCGAAGGCTAGACCACTCCTCTGAGTTTAAAGAATGGCCTTCCTGCATCCATGCATTCCCTTTGTGTCAGTACCTGCCCCTCAGGTATTCTTCTTCATCTCAGTACTGAGTCAGTAAATGGTATAATGCCACAATAGCAAACAGAAGTGCTAGCAAGTGGAGGTTGGCTAAAACATAGCAACAGGACGATTATGTTGGGGATATTGTGCCTAATTCTACCCAGGTGTTTGTCTTTCACCTGGGGGGAGGGGGGTCTCCCCATGAGAGCCTCCTACATTGTACCACACCGAGGGGGACTATCAGGTAGCAGCCACACCTCCCTGGGCTCGTGGAAAGGAGCACGCTCAGGAATTTGTGATGATTCATCAGGTGTTGTCACTTTCCCCGAGAAGCACGAGCGGTCAACAGCCAGTACTTTATTTTCTTTTTTTACAGTACGTCTCTGCAATGTTTTCCAATGGACACAGATTTTTACTCATAGGGCTAATTGGAGGTGCCCCACCTTTGCATCTTCAATGAAAAAAAAGCACCTATTCTAGATTTGGAAACCTGCAGATTAGACCTTGGGCATTTGAAAGAGGACTGTTCATCGCAATGCCCTAGAAACTAACCTAGAGGTTGTGCCTTCATTGAATAGTAAATATAGTAATGTTCTTTAGGACATGTTTCCGATTGATTTCTGTCCTCTTCTCTACACAGGCAATTCCATGGTACAGAATCAGTTTGATGGCAGTTCGTGCAACACAATTGAATGAGATTGAAAGGACAAGACAGGGAACTTGGATAAATGGGTGGTAAAGCTGTTGTATGCCAGCTGCAAACAGAAAAAATGTGATTGGCCAGACAAAGGGATTAGAAGTTGGAAAACTCCATAGAAACATGGAACAAAAATATAGGGCATGGTCACAGCAATTTTCAAGTGCTGCAGTAGCATGGAGTTATTGCATGGATATTCTTTAGGGACAGACTAGGTGTGGCGAGCAGGATAGGAGATGAAGGGTGGGGTGGATAGGCCTGTAGATAGTCAGTGCACTTAAAGGAATAGCGCGCTCAAAAATATTATTGTCCCAACAGATGGGCAAATGGGAGCATCCATTTCAGACAGCCTCCTTAGCTCATGTGAAGCGCTGCCCTGGCGGCACTAAAGAAGCAGCAAAAGCCCCCTACTGGGAGCTTTTGCTTACTGCAGCCAGAATAGAGCTGTACATGAGCTTGGGGGGGCTGCCTTCACTTTAATTTTGCATTTTCGGTGCTCCCCAAGCCCAGGGAAGCATAGAAAAACGTAAAATGAAAGGCAAAAAGCAAAGGCACAGCAATTATAAATACAACGTTGTAGAGGGTGCTAGAGAGCCATCCAAGATGGCAGCTCACTAGCAAGCTCCGCACTGAGCCCCGAAAAGATCCTGAAAAGAAAGTGCTTCCCAAAACTTCTTCCACCGACGAAACAAGCTACAGGAGACTCCCGAGAAGTCCTAAAAGCAGGCAGCTGAGACCCATGTGCACAGCCACCTGCCGTCACTCCAACAGATGTAGTAAGAGGTGGGGGGGGGAAGGGCCGCAACCCAACAACAGCTCAGAGCAGTCCCGATGCCAGAGCTGCAATCCCCAACAGCAGCCGTCTCAGTCCGCAAGACACTTGATGTGGCAGCATCCCATATGACCCGTAACGGCGGAAAGATGGACCACTAGCGGACTGACATAGAAGGCGACTTGAGCCACAGCCCTCAGACCAGCCGAGGCAGGTGTGACACAGGCAGTCAGGAGCCCGTTCAACCATCTGTATGAAGCACCCAGAGCCACAGAGGAGAAGAGGAGCAGTACGCTGCGGCACACCACGGGCCCACGAACGCTACACGGCCGCAGAGGACAACATTAGAACAAGCACAAGGTAGGAGCGGCATCGACTCACCAGCCCACCCCATCCTGATCCAGGACACTCAATGAACCCAGCAGTGGGCCCAAGCAGGGGCCAGCACTCCGCATCCAACCCCCTCTTCCCCCCATGCCTAGAAGGGGTGGCCACCTAATCATACCAAGCCAAGGGCCTCAGTAACTCTAAAGTGAAAGAAGCCCCGGGGCCCAGGAGCGCACCAGCTCCACGCCGGTCCTACAGGTCAGGACAAACAACCAACCCGGGAGGTGGGGGGGGAGGCCAGTACCCCCCCTCATACCACGCCAGCAGCAGACCTCAAACCAACTAAATCTGGAGGTGTGTGTATGTATGTGTGTGTATATATATATATATACACACACACACACACACACACACACACACACACACACACACACACACACACACACACACACACACACACACACACACACCACCCCCCCCCCCCCCCCCCCCCCCCCCCCCCCCTCCCCCAGAAGCAAACGGGCAGTTAGCCGAAGGCCTCCACCAATATTGAAAGCGCACACACAGAAGCCAGCACATCACCCGGCTTCCTCGCCAGCACCAGAGGTTCCATCCAATCTCATCGACATCCACTGAGGCATAGCTAGCTCACACGGAAACACTGTGCACCACCAGATTAAACACTTCCAGCGCAGGAGAGCGTCCACCTCAAATAGAAACAAGCAACTTCCACAGCCCCCTGACAACAGCAGACAATTGCGAGCCCCCAACACACCATAACCTATGGAAAGGAGACTACAGCAGACCCTACAAAATCTCAAAACGCAGCCTGGAGAGAAAGCAGGGCACCCCCACTCCGCATGGCTCCCTACCAAAAATGTATAGTATAACGCCCACCCGAACACCTACCAGGCCCAGCGAACCATCAGCTACAAAAAAAAAACTCGTCTGCTCTGATGCACAGGAAGTCAGCTGCCTCCCGGAGGGACTCAATACATACAGTCGGTAGCACCCCCCAACCTCCAGTCAGACTATACTCAGACAGCACCCTATCCACAGCATAGATCTCTTCATCTCCTCACCGTCCCCACACAACCACCATGAATGCAACAACACCAGCATGGGAAAGACAGACAAGTCTCAACGTACCTGAGGCTGAGGCCATAATGAGGAACCCCAAGCAACTAAACCAAGAACCTGCCCTGGCTTCAGACATGGACTATGAAAACGAGCCAGTACATCCCTCAACCTTCAACATAAAAGAAATCCTCCTTGAACTCAGGGCGGGCATAGGCAATTTGGACTCCAAAATTGATACCCTTTCATCCAAAGTGGATCAAATCCAGCATAGCCGCGACAAACATGGTGAAAGGCTGGAAACTGTCGAACAGAGTGTCTCTGACCCAGAGGACAATACCACATCATTGTCAACCAAGGTATTGACATTAGAGCAACAGATGAAAGAAATTGCGGCAAAAAATGAAGCTTTAGAAGGGCGCAGTCGCCGAAATAACATTAGGCTGGTGAGAGTAAGGGAACAACAAGCCCCGTTAAAGATGGAGGACTTCGTGGAACAGTTCTGCAAAGACCTCTTCGGAACATCTGCGTTCTCCCCATTATTTGTTGTGGAAAGAGCCCACAGAATACTGGCTAACCACCCAATCCCCAGGGCAGCACCCCGTCCCACCATTGCCAAATTACTGAATTTCAGAGACTGCAACTTGATACTCAGATTGGCCAGCGATAAAGGCGACATCTAGTACGATGGGGACAAAGTCCAGATCTTTCTAGATTTCTCACCAGCAGTGCAACCATCACACAGAGCCTTCGGAGGGGTAACACGTCGCCTACGTGAGGCGCAAACACAATACTCAAAGCTATTCCCAGCCAAACTGCGCATCCTCCACACAGAGACAACAGTTCTTTTTGTCGACCGAAGAAGCCAACTCTTTCCTTCATGACATTGGCTGCTGCCAACTAAGAGACCTTCCAAAACCACAAAGAAGAGAGAAACGAGAGGGAATCGTCTTGAAAACAGACCAGTGGAAACACCATGTATCCTGATAAATTTGTGAGAAGGAAGCACAAGCACATGTTCCACTGCACACAGGTTGGGGCCAGTGGCTCTTGGAGGGCACTAGCGCCCCGAGCACAGCACTGTTTGCTATGGTTGTATTAAGGGGGTGCAGGGTTGTTCACTTCGGCTGGATTGGGGGTTGCCCAACAGGGAGGGGGGGGGGAAAGGGAAGAAGGGCCTCAAGTTGGGGAAAGAGTGCACAGTTGAAACAAGTTAGTTACTCAAAACATGCACCGACCGGAGCCAAGACGTCCCACACCCAACCCCCATCAAAATCAACAGACCCACATCTACCACATGACAACTCAACCCAACATCAATCGCCAAGGCAGCTACCCCAACAATAAATGGCCAAAGATGACTGCCCAGAACCAAGAAGCAAGTCAACTCAAAACCACGCAGCTAAAACAACAAAAGGACACAGACAAATTCAAACTAGCCACATGGAAGATTAAAGGAGGCAACCAGCCAACCAAAATGAGGAAAATAAGAATACCTGCGTCGACACAAAATTGATGTGGTCTTCATCCAGGAGACACCTAAGCCCCACCTCAGAAAACCACTGGGCAAGAGAGTGGGGATGCCACAGATACTTTGCCTCTTTTTCTTCCTACGCCAGAGGGGTTAACGTGTTGATCAACAAAACAACCAATTTCAAGCTGATACAAACCCCAAAAGACTGAGGTTCAGAACACTACTGGTCCACGGAACTATCGACGGGGAAGAACTCATCCTGATCAACTCCTATGGCCCCAATATAGACAGCCCTAATAACTTCAACTGGGCGCAGACACACTTTGAATCCAACAGAAAAGCCACAATAATTTGGGGTGGCGATCTCAACACACCGCTCCACCCACGCAAAGACAAGTCACACAAAACAACGTCCTCACCCTCCAAGGCGAGTTTACAAATCGTAGAAATATGTAAAGCCTACAACCTCAAAGACATCTGGAGAAGCAAACACTGGGATTCCCAAGAATACACTTTCTACTCCTGGGTCCACAAATCGAGTTCGAGACTAGATTACATCCTCGTGTCAGCACACAGCAGACTCCACTGGGGCAATTGTCAGATCCTACCCAAATCCCTTTCAGACCACTCAGCAGTTACTCTTGAGTGTACTACGTCCCGAAACAGCACCACTAGACCCCAATGGAGGTTCAAACATGGATCTCTCCTCGACCAGGTCTTTGCTGACTAACTACGAACTGAACTGATGACCTTTCTCAAAACAAACCAAGGCACGGTCTCATCAGCCGGTACACTGTGGGAAACACAAAAGTGCTTTGTTAGAGGAGTGAGCCTAGCAAAGGATAATGGAATCCTAAAGTTAATACAAAGTGAATTGTCAAGCAAGTGAGAGTCATCTAAAAAACACTCAAACAGACTCTGCTGTCCGCAAATGACCCCAGCACACTGGCAACACTCAAATTAGAACTGGAATCCTTCAGAGCGGCAGCAGAGAGAGAGAAATTAAGTTCCTAGTGAGACACCACAAGATCCGTCAATACAGCGAGGGACAGAGACTAGTCAAGACTAGTCACAGCAGAGAGGAAACCCACGACAGTCAAATCGGTCGTCGACCAATCTGGCAACCTCGTATACTCAGAAGAAGATATAGTGGAAACATTTCGCAAATTCTACCAAAGCTTATATGACTCCCACTACATCATGGATCCCAATGAAATAGCGCAGTATCTAAACACAATAGAACTCTACTGGACAAGCACCGAACTCCAGGAGCCCTTGAATGCACCCATCACCAAAGAAGACATCCTAGAAGCAATTAACGAATTACCAAACACAAAAGCTCCAGACCCAGGCGGCTTAACAAGCAAGTTCTACAAATTCTTCGCAGACCTCCTAGCCCCACTCCTGCTACAAGTATACGAGGAAACAATAGAAAAAGACCAGCTACCACCAACACTCTACATGGTGAACATCATTCTCCTTTACAAACCAGGCAAACCAAAAGAAGACTGCACTTCCTACAGACCCATATCACTAATCAATTTAGACAAAATCTTTGCAAAAAACCTCATCAGGAGGCTGATGCCACAAATGCCCACACTCGTAATGGCAGACCAAGCAGGGTTTGCCCCGGGCAGAAACACGTCATTCCCCCTCAGAAGGATGTTTGGAGTGATGGGAGCTCTCAACCCAGAGATTTAGGCAGTGGTGGTTTTATTAGATGCTGAAAAAGCATTTTACTCCATCGAATGGCCCTTCCTCTTTGCCATACCGGAACGAATGGGCCTCTGCAAATGATTTATACATATGATCGCCCTCCTGTATAAATGACCAACGTCCAAAATAACACTTGACAATAAAAGCTCTACTGAAATACACCTGCGAAGAGGGACAAGTCAAGGTTATCCATTATCGGCATTGTTATTCGCTCTAATTATGGAACATTTAGCATCGGAACTCAGGCTATACCATCTGCACAGAGGCCTCACCTTGGGACCGCACAAATTAGTGGTATCATTGTACGCCATTGATGTCGCACTTTTTCTTCACGACCCTCAGGAAAATCTAAACGCAGTGATGCGAGCAGTGTTCAAATCCGGCAATTTCTCAAGGCTAAAAATCAACAATTCAAAATCAATCATCTTCCCCCTCACCGTATCAACTAAGGAATTTACAGACAACTTTGGCTTCAAATGGCAACATTCAAAAGTTAGATACTGGGCATCTTAATGTCCAGGTCCAGCATTGATATTATGCAGGATAACTATGAAAACACGCTAGATACAATTCAAGGCAAAGAGAACAGATGGAAAACGCTCCCACTCACACTCTGAGGCAGAGTATCCCTGACCAAAATGGTAATCCTCATCAAACTGCTCTATCTTTTCACAAGCATCTCCCTAATATTGCCACAATGGTTTCTACATCGAATTAGGACTATGATCCTCAACCTGGTCTGGGCAGGCAAAGTTGCTAGAGTAGCCCACATCACTATGATTCTTCCCGTAGCACAAGGCCGACTCGCCCTCCCGGACAGAGAGCTACTACTGGGCAGCACAGGCCCAATACCTCAGCCACTGGTACGCTGTACAATTAATCCGACCCCAGGCACAGATCGAGAGAGCCTTGGCAACAACCCCCCCCCTCATCTCCTCCGAGCGGTAGTCTTCGGCCCACGACAATCACCTTCAACACCAATGAACACCATGTACACGACATACGCAATATGGAAACAAATAGCAAAAAAAAGAAGTGGAATCCAGACTAGATATTCCCCTCTCCTCCCAGTGAGAAGCATACCAGGAATTCCGATCACGTCAGAAAAAGTATTCCAGCAATGGACTAAAAAACTACAAATGAACACACTGGGTGATCTCTTTCCAACAATCTCGTGAGAAAGGATGTAACAATACCTTAGATACTTTTATCTACTACAGAATCCGGCACACCCTGCAGTCCACGAGTCCCACCTTTCCACTCCAACCCCCAACCTGGCCACTGCTACATGGTGTAATACAAGCCCAAGTTGAAGGCCGGCTAGTAGCAAATATCTATAAAGCCCGACTGGCCGAAAAAAAGCCCCACTCTGCCCAAAGTCCAGAAGATGGGAAAAGTCCCTAAACATTGCGAAATCCGAAGAGGATTGGGCTTATATACAAAGACTTACTAAAAAAAAGTGGCAATAAACCCGAGATACAAACAGATACACTTTAACTACGTCCATCAAGTGTACTACACCCCAGCGAAATTGCATGCCCAAAGAGCAACGATATCCACCACATGCACCCGGTGTGACCACCCATAAGCAGACTTCGTCCATCTCGCATGGTCATGCCACGAAATAGCAGCATTCTGGAAGGCTGTACTAGAGAAAATATCAGCACTAATCAGGGTGCAACTGATCCCCTACTCAATGTTGACCTTGCTGAGCCTGACCAACCAAATACACGAACATGCCAGGAAATTGGCGAACCTATCACTCAGACGAATAGCATGCACCTGGGGGAAGAGGACCACCACCAAATCTACAATGGCTATGAGATGTCACATACTGTCGAGATGTTGAGTCCAGTTACATTAGGACATTACACCTTCATGCCCGTCCTCCAGACATCTAGGGCTTGTACATATCATTTCTAATGACAACAGATGAAAAAGTGCTACCACAGAATCCATCCCCAACACAAAGCCAGAATGAACCACCAGAGACTGGGACAACACCATCAGATGCTGCACAACAACTAGACTTGTACCCTCAGACAACACAGCTGACCGCTTGGGAGAACATGGGAAGGGGTGGGAGGGGGAGGAGGTAGGAAGGGTTCGAGGAACCTTGGTCTACGGCGACCGGTGCATGGTCTTGATGTTTACTGTTTAACTGTGTTGAAAACCCAATAATGAAATTTAAAAATGAATAAATACAACCTTGTTGTATTTCTGATAGCCGTGGTTGCCACGGCAATCACAAATACAACAACGTTGTATTTCTGACTGTGGCAGCTTTCACTTGGCGTCTCCTTGGCTCCCCCAACACGGGGGAGTCCAAGAGACAAAGCGAAAGCTGCCGCGGTCAGAAATACAACATTGTTGTATTTCTAAATGCCACGGTATTTCGAAAAACAATGTTGTATTTCTGACTGTGGCGGCTTTTGCGTGGAGTCCCCTGGAATCCCCCCCGACATGGGGGAGCTTCGGTTTTCTTTCTATGTTTCTCGGGCTCCTGGAAACGTAGAAAGAAAACCGCAGCATTTTTAAATACAACATTGTATTTATGTTTGCTGTGGCTTCAGCTTTAAGTCTCCTGGGCTCCCCCGACCAGGGGAGGCTTAAAGCCGAAGCCACAGCAAACAAATACGATGTGATAAATGCTGTGGTTTTCTTTCTAAGTTAGAAAGAAAACCGCAGCACTTATTTTGCAGTGCTTTCAAAAAAGAATTAAATTTAAAGCACTTACCAGCAGCAGCTTGTGTTAATCTCTGCTCATCGGCAATAATGAAGCAGTGCCGCAAGAGCAGAAATTAACACACACGCAGGAGGCTCATCCATTTCACAAAATGGATGCCTCCTAGTGCTTGAAATTTTTGAGTGTGATCCTCATTTGCTCAAAACTTCGCATAGGAACTTTGTTTAAAAATAATTTTTTATATATATTTTTGATTATGGGCCATCTTTTTAGCCAATATAATTTTAGAGTGAACTATCCCTCCAAATGACTGCCAACTGCTGTGCATTTCAAGTGCATTGCATTGAGAGACCAACGTGGAATGCCTGCTTGGAAAGGACCCAAAACCAATCCCTGGACCACTACATGAAACCATACCTTGTATATTTGAACGTCTCATCTGACCACTTGCTAGTAGACATTCATAGCGAATACTCATTTATGATTTACATAGAATAGACTTTTCTCATGCACATACAACCTCAGCCTCAAGGTACTTTTGGGAATAGACGTAAGACGGGGGGGGGGGGGGAATTACTTCCTAGTCTATTGGAAGAACAAGGGCAAAGAACATATTTATGCCATTTACTTTGAAGAACCTAACGGTGCTACAGAGCGTTCAGAGACAGTCAAACTGTCGATAGGATTCTGGAACAATAGAGATTAAACCAACTGAGGGTCAAGGAACATGCAATGTGTGTATTGCTTATTTACTAAGCCAAATACTAGAGGAGGTGCAACTCCAAATGCTTCCCTGGTTGAATCCTCCACACTGACCCAACCAAGTTTCAGAACACACTGTTCCTGCAGTGGAACAGGCCACCAAAAAGATTGACTCACAATTTAGCAAATGTCAAACTCCCAACCCAAGAAACGAGTCAAAGGAAACATTCAAGTTTACATGCCAGCTTTTTTTAATCCGGTCTACAAAGCTCACAGATTTAGTCCCCCGAGATGGCATAATTGCTCCCACTATTCTTCTTTCTCCTGTCCTGCCCTTTCTAAAAGGGAGCACACCATTGTTTCCCAATTTGAGCAGTATTGCAGGTACAATCACCCGAGGCCAAACACTGTGGTCCTCAATTTTATATAGTATAAAGCCTCTAGCTCTAAGTGTTTACGATGCCGTACACCTTATCTTGCCTGGTGCAGAAAGACCAATTCCCACAAAACCATTTTCTTCCTACATTAGGAGGCAGCCATTTTGGTATACTTCCACAAAAAAGAAGCAATGTTATCATGAAATCCCTGCTCCACAATGCGTACTCTCCTCCATGTAATGCTTTCTGTTGGTATTCTGCTCCTATGTGCCTCACTCAATGTTCTCCGACTTTCTTGGGCCTACTGGTATGACCTTGGCTTTCTTTCTCAGACTGTTGCTGTATGATGCATACTGGTTCAATTCCAGCGTGGTGGTTCCACTATGGGAGGGGACAGTATGTGGGCTGTGTGCAGTGGCTAATTTATTTAATTTATTGTTCACTCGTTAAGCGCTTATACAGCAAGTACATACTGTTTCAAAGCGCTGACAGGGCAAGGAAGTGATACACATTGAATACACAACAGAGGAGGGGAAAGGAGAAAAAGGACAAACCCACTACGCCTTGTAAGTATTCCGAACGTGCAAGTGCAGCAAGGAGGGCAGAGGGCGAAGGTGCTGTAGTGTCTGTGCTAGTGAGTGACCAACATATGAAGTGCATGGTGTGTTAAGTGCTACACGGCCTGGAGTCATGTCGGGTGAAAGTGCGAGACTCCAAGGCAGTGGGAGTGCCAAGGCAAGTGCTGCAGGTAGACAGAAGCTGGGCAAATTGGGTGTGGTAGGTCAGGGGCCACCGAGGATACATAAGGGCCCAGGACACCCATTGCAGCAACTTCGAGATTAGCAGAGGAGAGAAGATGGGAAGGAAGAAGTAAAGAGGAGTGTCTTGAGGAACCTCATGGTATTCAAGGAAGTCCTGCTCATGGTGCAGAGGGAGGGGGAGCCATCTGAGGAAAGTGATCAACCTCCTGCCCTCTGTTTAGTAAAGCACTTTAAACACAGAGAGTTGATGCCAGAGGAACAGAGGTCTGGAAGGAGAGTATTTAGTGAGGTAGACTTGAAGATAGTGAGCCCCCAGCCCTAGACAGCCTTGTGGATGACGCAGAGGGATTTGAATTTAATCCGAGCAGGAGTCAGTGAAGACTTTATGGCAGGAGAGATAAGGTCCCTGGGCTTAAAGCCAAGGAGAAGTCTTGCTTCCCTATTCTGGATTAGCTGGAAAGGTCACAGAATGGAAGAAGGTAGATTCAGGAGGAGGCTATTGCAATAGTCAAGCCTAAAGAGAACCAGTGCTCGGGTAACATTGAGCGAATAGCTGAAAGTGGGACTTCTTGGCAATGTCCCGAGTGTGAGGGAGGAAGGAGAGCTAGAGGAGTCAAAGATGACTCAAAGGTTTCTGACTTCCTAGGAAGGAGCGGAGGGGGGGCACATGGAGGAAGGCGGAGCAAAGGGGTCCCAATGGGAAGGATCTGAATTTTACAGGCGTTGAGGCAGAGATTGTTAGAGGTGCAACAGGACTGAATGGCTGATACAGTCAGGGATGATGGAAGGTGCAAGGGGGGGTCAGCAGGAAGTTTGAGAGAAAGAGTAGAGTGTCGTCTGCATAACTCTGGAAATTGGGGGAAAAGGAGGCGATGAGCCGTGCCAGCAGAGCAAGATAGATGTTAAAGAGCCAACAAGATGGAACCTTTGTGAATGTGACATGGCCAAGAGACAAACTACAGGGTGTAGCAGTTATGAAAGGCAGAGGATGGGCATACATGCTCAGAGAGTAGGGAGAATGTAAGGGCAGCTTAACCACTATTAAAGCTCAAAAAGTGATGGCCTCAATGGAGACAAAATAAATGTTGCCTACTCCTAGCGCTAAAAACAAAGTGGTGGCCCGGTCTCATTTTCCCTGGATTCGAGAAGTGCTGCACTTATTTCATTCAAAAGACGTGTTGACTCAAAAAACATCTTAGGTTGTGTTGCACTGGCTCCATACAATGCCAGCAATGTCGGACTGGGCCATAAAATTGAAAACAAAAAAGTGGCCCACAGTTGCGAATGGCTATTCATTCCTTTTGTGAAAGACTTTTTGAGAAAATATTAAGCAAATTGTGCATTTTACAGAACATGTATTCAGTAATACTGGTCAAAACTACTAGCCGCATAGTGAAGTAACTCAAACTGGCCCACAATTGCCAAAAAGTGGCCTACCATGACCAAAAAAGAAAAAAAAAACCTTGCCCACACCAGCATTTTGGGCTCAGCCATTTGCCTATTGCCCTACAGGCCAGTGCACGCCTGAATGCCAGTAGCTATAAAGAAACACAATGTGACATTTTATGGCCCCAATTTAAGGGAACAAAATGATAATGGGCTGGAGACATTAAAATCACAGTCTATCTGGACTTGACAGATTGAAGTGTTGGGCTAAGCAGTTTCCAAGATCTGCTCAAGCAAGTACTATGGGTAAGTCCAAGGCTGGCATGGTCGGTGGATATGCAGTGGAGTGCTGCAGGTAGTTTCCCCTATTCTTTTACCTCCACTTGGCAATCTGCATTTTTTTAATAGTTTGCATGAGCTCAACCCTTCATCATGTATTGTAAAATCTGTTTAGCAATATAGTATGTCCTGACCCATCATGGATCAACATTTGCTGAGATCCATGCAGAAAGATATAATCTAATTTAGCTTGTCATTATGTAAAGCACAAATTCTAGTTATGAAGCACTATATAAATGTTTGTATGCCAATGTGTTAATGCGAAAATGCAAGAATGCTGCTGAACACAGTGTAGAGATGTTTTCATAATAACTTGTCTCTTGGCAGACTGTCAGCTATCTTTTAGCCACAAAAATAGCCTTGACTGATGTTTTTGTCCTGCAGAGTCCTTCTGTCTCGTGCAAGAGAAGGAATGTTAGCAAAATATGCCTTGCTGTTCTTAGCATGAACTGTACTGGAACACGATTACATGTTCTTCTATAATATTCTATGTTGAAAATGTATGCACGTAGGCAAAATGCTGTTGCCATGGACTCCTTTCTATGCATGTAATATGCATCAATGCCAATATTCCATTCTGTATAAACAGTGCTTTTCTGTTCAGTAGAGTGTGCACTACGGAGAGGGAGGGGGCTGGTGAGCTCTCAGTACGAGGGTGTGCTGCGAGGGCTAGTATTGCTGAAGCTCTCATTGCGAGAGAGTGCTGGGGGCTTGGCTTGTTAGTGACTAGTGACTGCTGCCATGCATAATAAACATGTATTTGTTTGAATATCCATTTCAGTGATCTTAATTTTGTTTCCCTAATAGTTTTTGTTTTTAGATTCACACACTCACCTCTAGAATACCTCTCATACTACCTTCAGAAAGGGCAGCCCACTGTGTAGTCAAATGTAGCTTCATTACCTAACCATTTCTGATTATTCTACTATTCTGACCCTTCAAAAAGGACATAACAAGGAGACCACAGGGGGTACGGACCTGCCACGACCCTCGCCCAAAACCCCCTCTGGCAAACCCATTGGCCAGGTGGAGTCAGGACTCGGGCCTCTAGAGCCTGGTATCCTCTTCAAAAGCCCTCATGGCGCCAGGCTCATGCACCATGAAAAACAATGTGCTTGGGAACTACTTTATTGTATTATCAGACAACATGGAGGCATCCACATAGCTTGGTTCCTAAGAACCAAGCTATGCGGTCTAGTGTTTTGGGTGTGGTAGCCTAGGGACTACTTTACCTGGACTATTTTGGTGGGGCTATTTAAACCACAAACGAGCAAACACGCTTTGCATTACTTTGCAGCTTGCAACGTGACGCTCACCGTGTCAAGCTATTCCCTCGAACCTCGGAGAAGCAGAACCTGCAAGGAGGCAAAAGGAACATCATTAGCAGCAGCATCTTACCTGCAGTCTTCATCTTTAAACACTCGCAGCTACTGAGAACAGCTTCCTCGAATCTGCACGTCTCCTGGACAGAACGACCTGAAAGAGGAAGACAGAGGCAACATTAAAGAAAGCAGTAGAGATATTTACAAATTAGAAACTGCTCAAAAGGCTTACCTGGCTGGTTGCCTCTCAGCTGACACCACTCCAGACATTCCACTCGCGCTGAAGAACACTGCGACCTACAAGGAAGGAAAACACAGGTTAGCAAAGGCAAGACTTCGCAGCGCTGCGCATAGCGCTTACCGCTCATAGCACTCTTAATGCGCTATCATTTACCAGCGGGGCTCAACCAAGCCAGTTTGCCGCGCTGAAGCTCCACATACCTAAGGGAGAAAAAAAAGAGACATTTTAAACAAAGAAAGGCATGCAGGATAGCAACAAAACTAAAGAACAGCAATAAGACCTACTTGAACAATATCAAACGGGCCGGCGTCAGTGAAGTAACTGGACCGCACTCACCCATGAAGACAATGCGCCCCTGCAAAGAAGGCAGGATGGAGAGCACGCCTAATTCTACCACAAGGTGAGGAGAGGGCGCCAGAGGGACTGAAATCATACGGGGAGGGAGGATACTTACCCCAGTCGGTCAGTCTTGAACACAGACCTCTGTATTTGCAGGCAGAACCTTCCCCGCAGACCACATCAGGGCAAAGCTGAGAAGCATACCAGCGAGTAACCCGGCTGGGTGCAGAGCGGAGCCCGCCGGACCAGAGAAGGAGCAACAGAAATCAGGAGAGGACCTACGGCCCGGGCGAAGCCGGAGTGGTGAGAGGAATTCCAGGATGGGGAATCCCAGCAGAGCTGCAAGAGGCGAACCGGCTACTAGAGGAATGCATGGACGGGACAAGAAGCCCCACAGGCGAGGCTGGAGAGGGCAAAGGAGTACGCGGACGAGGGAACCCAGCACCACAGTGTGTGATGCAACAGCCCTGGGTGGAATGAGAGGAGCTGAAAATAAAGGTAAAGCCGAGGAGGAGATCTGGCCCTACCCCACTGGAGCAGTGCCGGGCCACAGAGAGTCAGCCCACAGAGAAGAGAGACGGTGAGCCAGGAGGCCATAGAGAACTGGGATCCGGAGCAGTTCCCATGAGTCCCGGGGAACCCTTGGAGCCCACGCAGACCAGACAGGCTAACAACAAGCTCGTCCACATCACGTGGGCGATCCCCATCACATATTGGAGAAGAACAGAGCCAAGTCGGGGGGGGGGGGGATAAGGCGCAGTTGACATGGGGGCTGAGGGACATATAGAAGAAAGACCGAGAGTGGGGGGGAAAGGAGCCACACACAGACCTGTGGAAGTGGATCTAGAGGGGCCCGGAGCTTGAACTGAAAAAGGAGATTCATTTGCTCAGCAGGCCACAGGGAGAAGAGGGGTTGAAGAGTGACTGTGGTGGTTTGAAGGTGTCTTGGGGTGTCAGTGTTCAGCAGACTTTTGCCCACGACCACACTGGTAAAGCCCCAGGGTGTCAGTCTAGAAAAATGGATACCTCTACTTTGTGACCGCAAATGCATTTTGGTGGTCGTGGGCCAACCGTCTCATGCACGATATGACAGAATATATGTTTGAGTTTGCCAATGAACGGCCATTTTGATGTAACAAGAATCGCCATTTTGTTTTCCAACCATTGCTCATTGCTTTCTGTTCCTATTGCTTCGCAGTATATTTTCCGCTTACACTGCTCGACTGTAAAACATCGTTGTCTGTATGTGAAAAGGACAAGGCCGCAGGGCCGAGAGGATAACAAGAGTTCGTTGAAACACAAACGTAGGCAGCGCCAGGAAGAATGCCCGGCTCCCTCCCGAATGTAGCCTTGAAGCAGAGCTGCAGGGCATTTAATCATTTCGCAGCTGCCAGCCAGTCTCGTTATATGGTAGAATATGTTAGAATAATACCGCTAAAGGCTTGAATTATGCTTTTCTTACGGCCCCCCTTTATTGAGCCCGCTAGAGCGTGTCGGCTCCCAGGACACGAATAGCACCTAATACATAGCAAGGTCCGGAATGCAACTCTTCCCCCCGTATGTAGCTTGCTTCCAAGCACAGAAGCACTGTGTTCTATTCAACAACTGAAAGATGCCTTTGCACTCCCAAATTTCAAATTGTTACTAGAATAGATGTTTGAAGGTGTCATAGTAGTCGGAGATGTCCATCATCACACCAAGTTCAAAGAAACCAATAAAGGGGGGTGTTAAACATCTCATAGCTGATAGTTTGATATGCATTTTGTATATGTGTAACTGATGTACGTAATTCACTCTCTTGCGTCCCGCGAGGTCTAGAGATACACGTTGCGGGGCGTGAGACCGAGTTGGCCAACTGAGACTTTTGCTTTGCAATAAACCCTAGCTTTGGGAATACAACCTAGTGTCTGGAGTATCTATCGTGTGTGGTTACTCGCCTTGTTTCCATAGACGTCAGGGCCCCCTAGGGGCCCCTTTCAAGAGCCCGTAGACTGAGAGGCAGCGCATTGACTGGGATCGTTTCCCTACAGCCCTTCAGAAGCTCCAGCAGTGGCCAGAGGAAAGCCCCGGTTACCCAAAACTAAATGGCGGCAGGCGGAGGCACACCGGTGCAGGATTTAAAGGACATCTTTCAGGAAATAAAAGCAATCAAGACGGACATCCAGGGGTCAAATGGTGATCTCAAGGGCCGAGATGATGGGGAATAACAATTTACAGGTGGACCTCCTGGACATGAAATACAAGGCACAACAGACAGACCTGGATGTAAGGTAAGAAGAAACCTTGCTGAAATTGGACGATTTGGAAAACTGGGAGCACCAGAATAATCTGCGCATTTTGGGGGTCAGAGTGCAGAAGGGAGAAATGGCAGCAGAGCTGGGATGAAAGGTTCAAGGACTGATCAACCAGCTCTTTGCTCTGGAGGACAGAAATGAGGTGCAACTGGAGAGGAACCACAGAGGAGGAGATGGAGGAGGAAGAGAGCCAAGGTCAATAGTAGTACGCTTCCTAAGATAGAGAAGAAATGGAAGTCCTGGAGAAGGCAAAGCATTTGGGGAGCCTCCAATACGAGGGGGTCAGGGTGTTCCAGGTCTCACCGGAGGGATTATACAATGGTTGACGGAGAAGGGTATCAGATACCGTTGGTCCTTTCCATTCACCCTGTCCTTCGAGGCGGACTATCGGGTGACCAGTGGCCAGTAGGCACAGTATGTCCTGCAGGTCCTAAAGGCGAAGACTCGAATGAAGGCCCGGAAGGTGCTGCAGCTGGTGCAGTGGAGCAATGAGGACCAGTGGGACCCCAGGGAACAAAGATGATGATGATGATGATGCCGGGCAGCAGGAAATTCAAAATGCTTAACACCACTCCACAGATGAAGCATGGGGACCCCGAGAGGGGGAGCCACCCTTGGAATCACATAAGGGCAAAGATATTGCTGGGAAAGACTGAAGGGACTTTGTGGGGAAGTGAGGGGTTAATTGAGACAGCGGGCGAGGCAAATAGTTGCACCTTGTGGCCCATCACAAGGTCGGTGTCCTGAAAGGAAGATTATTCTCCGTTAGGAGGAAGGAAGGGAGTTGGAGGGGGGGAGAATAAAGTGAACAGCTCTGTGTGAGTTGTCAGTGGTGAGTGGAGGGGCCAGGCCAATGTGTGAAATGTGGCAACCTTAAATGTGAAAGGACTGAACTCACCAATGAAATGGTCATTACTGGGGAGGGATTTTCGTAATAGACGGTTGGATGTGCTGGTATTCCAGGAGAAGGGACTGCTCAGTGGGGAAGAAAGACGCATTCCAGGTTCTCAGATCAGACAGATCTACTGGGCATCTAGCAGGGTTCAGAAAGGTGCAGTAGGCATCCTCATCAATAAGAGAATCAGGTTGGGCAAGCCACGGGTGTGGAAATGGGCAGATGAGAGGGCCATGGTGGTCTCTGGGATCTTGGAGGGAGTGCAGATGTCCCTAGCTACCACATACTGGGCGAAATACTGGCCCAGGCAGTGGGGTTACTGCTACTTGGGTCAGGGGCGGGGGGGGGTTTAATATGTGGGCATACCGGACCATGGATCACAGTGGGGGAGAGGGGTGGCGAAGGGAGCGGGAGGACAGACAGGGCAGGGGGGGGGGCCTACTGGACCTTATGAGGCATCAGGACTTGGTGGATGTGTGGAGGGAAGGTCAACCGGCTGACATGAGTTACACCTTTTTCTCCTCATCTCATGGGTCCAGGACTCAGATTGATTATTGGCTTATGCAAAGGTCACAGGAACAGAGGGTGTTAATGAGTACACATATCCCCATTAGTTGTTCAGACCATGACATGATCGTCATGTCGGTGTCTTTGTTGGGCCTGCAAACAAAGGAATCTCTCTGGTGCTACGACGACATGTTGTTGAAAGACACAGACTTTCTCTAGGAAATGAAGGATGCCATAGGAGAATATGTTAGCATCAATGACACGGGGGAAGTGGATCTGGGTATTGCCTGGATGCGGCTAAAGCCACAAGTTGGGGCCTCCTGATACGTGAGGGCTCAACTGGTTTTTTCCTCCCCGCACCCTCTCCAGCACTATCTGAAATGTCATCAGGTCTAGTATGATAGTCACGTGTTTTGTTCCTCCCCTACCTTTCTGCACCCCTCTCCCTCACCTTTTGTTTTTCTCTGGCTCTACCAGAAACGTTGTCAGGCCTAGTACGGTAGTCACCTGTCTGTTTCCATTTCCTTCCCACTCTGCCCCTCCCTTCCTTATCTATGTCTTAGCTATCTGAAATGTCATCAGGCCAAGTACGATAACTTCACATCCTTACTGTTCATGGCCTGTAAGAATGTCATTGTATTTTCCTTGTTCCCTCCCTTGCTTTGAAGCGCTTTGAAACACATTGTGTACAGGCGCTATATAAATGAAATATGATAACTAAAAACACTTCGAGCAGAAACACCGAGGAGGGAAATTAGGACCCTAGAGGCAGGAGTCCCAATACAGGTGCAGGGGGATAACGGCAGGGAGAACCTGGAAGTGGCCAGGGGTAAACAGGCGGAGGTGAGGGAAATCAAGGTGGGGTGGGTGGTGGCAGGCCTTCAATCATTGAGACAGCGATATTACAAGAAGCCGTCACGACCCTCTCCCAAAACCCCCTCTGGCAAACCCATTGGCCAGGTGGAGTCAGGACTCCGGACTCTAGAGCCTAGCATCCTTTTCAAAAGCCCTCACGGGGCTAGTCCTGGTGCCTATGGCGCCAGGCTCATACACCATGAAAAACAATGTGCTTGGGAACTACTTTATTGTATTGTCAGCCAACATGGAGGCATCCACAGCGCTTGGTTCCTAAGAACCAAGCTATGCGGTCTAGTGTTTTGGGTGTGGTAGCCTAGGGACTACTTTACCTGGACTATTTTGTTGGGGCTATTTAAACACCACCCGAGCAAAACAACATGCTTTGCGTTACTTTGCAGCTTGCAACGTGACGCTCACCATGTCCAGCTAATCCCCCCGAACCTTGGAGAAGCAGAACCTGCAAGGAGACAAAAGGAACATCATTAGCAGCAGCACCTTACCTGCAGTCTTCATCTTTAAACACTCGCAGCTACTGAGAACAGTTTCCTCGAATCTGCACGCCTCCTGGACAGAACGACCTGAAAGAGGAAGATAGAGGCAGCATTAAAGAAAGCAGTAGACACATTTACAAATTACGAACTGCTCAAAAGGCTTACCTGGCTGCTCGCCTCTCGGCTGGCACCACTCCGGACATTCCACTCGCGCTGAAGAACACCGCGATATACAAGGAAGCAAAATACAGGTTAGAAAAGGCAAGACTTCGCAGCGCTGCGCATAGCGTTTACTTCCCGCATCATAGCGCTCTTAATGCGCCATCATTTACCAGCGGGGCTCAACCAAGACAGTTCGCCGCGCTGAAGCTCCGCATACCTAAGGGAGAAAAAAAGAAACATTTTAAACAAAGAAAGGCATGCAGGATAGCAACAAAACTAAAGAACAGCAATAAGACCTACCTGAACAATATCAAACGGGCTGGCGTCAGTGAAGTAACTGGACTGCACTCGCCCATGAAAGACAACGCACCCCTGCAAAGAAGGCAGGATGAAGAGCATGCCTAATTCTACCACAAGGTGAGGAGAGGGTGCCAGAGGGACTGAAATCATACGGGGAGGGAGGATACTTACCCCAGTCCGTCAGTCTTGAACACAGACCTCCTGTATTTGCAGGCAGAACCTTCCCCGCAGACCACATCAGGGCAAAGCCGAGAAGCATACCAGCGAGTAACCCGGCTGGGTGGCGTCCCTGTGGATACCAGGTGAGCGTAACAGAAGCGGATGCCCTACTGGCAGCGAAGCTGCGGGAACAGAAAGCAGAAAGATGGGTATCAGGTGTTGAGGATGCAGGGGGATCCTACATACGAGCGCGTGGGCAGTTATGGAGGAAATTGCGGTATTCCATGAGCAGTTATACCGAGAAGAAGGGGACTTAGAAGAGGGCGAGGGGTACTTGCATGAAATTTCACTCCTGCGACTGAGGGAGAAGGAGCTGGAAGACATGGAGACCCCTATCACCCAGGAGGAGGTACTAAGGGCAATGAACCAGTTTAAGGTGGGTAAGGCCCCCAGTGAGGACGGGTACACCGCAGGGTTTTATAAAGTGTTCTCAGGCAACCTGGTGCACCACATGGCTTGATTGTTCAATCACATCCTGTCCACATGGAGGGCGCCCCCCTCATTTGGTAGGGCATTGATAACAATTATACCCAAGGAGGGGAAGACCCTAGGCACTGTAAATTGTACGACTCAATATCGCTTTTAAATGTGGACACCAACATTTTCACCAGAATACGTGCCAATCGGATGGAAGGGGGTCTTACCGTGCCTGGTCCATTCTGACCAGGTGGGGTTTATAAAGGGGAGTCGGCGGGCAGACACATTGCGTAAAATGATGCACTTGATAGAGGAGACCATGAAGGGGATGGGTAACCCGATGTTGGTGGCCCTGGATGCCAAAAAGGCATTCAATCGTGTGAATTGGGGCTTTCTCAATTGGGTGCTGCAGAAATATGTATTTGGTGAAAGAATGCTGAAGGGAATCGGGGCATTGTATGCTTCCCCAGTGGTGAGGGTGGCAGCCAATGGAAGGCTATCTAGGTTTATTAGATTGTGGAGGGGCACGAGGCAGGGCTGTCCTCTCTCACCGCTTCTCTTCCCTCTGTCAATCGCACCGCTCACGGAGCATCTCCGGCAGGCCCCACAGGTGGCGGGGATTAGGGTAGGGAAGAGGGAATTTAAGGTAGGACTATATGCAGACGATGTCCTGCTCCAGCTGGTGAATCCGTCGAGCTCTAGATATTATGGAAAAATATGGAAGATATTCCTGCTTCAAGGTAAATAAGAGGAAATCCGTTTGTGGGGGAAGGCCAAAGACAGGTGGAGACCCTGCAGGCTGGAATTTGAGACAGAAAAAAAATACAGTACCTAGGGGTTACCATAGTTAAGCCGGGGGAGAGACTTGGGTGAGGCCAACTATCCTCCTCTATTTACGAAACATTTCAATGAAATGTCAGGCCGGGGTAAAGTGTAAATTTCCTGGCTGGGCAGGTGGAATGCCATCAAAAGTGAACCTCCTGCCCAGAGTGTTATACCTCTTCCAGATGCTACCATGAAGGCCCAGGAGGCCCTCCTGAGGGAGGCTAGATCTCGGATGCTGCGGTTCTTATGGCTAGATCGGAAACAAAGGGTGGGATACAATACGCTGATACCACCCAAGGAGAAGGGGGGAGGGCTTTCAAGATCTGGGATTTTACTATAAAGCAGCGCAAATTAGTTTAGTTAATTTATTTATAAAGCGCTCCGAGCCATTAGGCAGCTGGGCGCTAATCTTACATGTTGCAGGCAATTTATCAATTTTACAGAGTTTACAGGTATACTGACAATGCAGGCAATTTATAAAGGGCACTTATCAATTTTACAAAATTTACAGATATACAGTGGAGAGAGCAACACAGTTTACAAATAACAGCAGCGGTGCAAGGTGGGAGTCTATACATAAGAATAAACAGCAGTGTTTGTGTGTGGTTAAGCAGTAGGTCTGGCTTCTTGCTTGTGGGGCCATAATTTACTTTTTTTTTCGGAAGAGGTGGTAGGAGGTTTCATCTCTTAAGGCCAGTGGGAGGGCATTCCATGTTTTGGCAGCAAGGACAGGGAAGCTAGCTCCACCTGCTTGTTGTTGCCTGAAGCGATTTCCTCATGGCTGCTCCGATGGGTCGCGTAGAGGTATGGCAGGGGATGCTGTCAGACAAGTATGTAGGTGCTTGGTTGGAGAAACATTTGTGAGTGAGGGACAATGTTGGTTATTCTTTGGTTAATGTTGAGCCATTTTAGTGAGTGTCTGGTCTCCGAGATGTGATAATTCCTCAGTATGTTTAGTGCTGCCTGTATGGCATTATTTTGCAGTACTTGCATTTCATTAAGATTCTGTTGAGGTACCCAAGTATAGTGCATTACAGTAATCCAGCTTAGAAAGGACTAATGCTCTGGCTACTGTAATGCAGTTAGCTATAGGTGGGGGGGGGGCAGGCTGTGGTGAGCTTGCAGGTAAGCTATTGAGGAGGCCATGGCGTTGGTTTTTCGAGTTGGTGTTAGTGCTGAATCAAGGTCAATTCCCAAGATTTTTGAAGTGAGGGTGCTGGTACCCCACCTTATAGAAGACAGGGATAAACAGTTTTTTCATGGAACATTTCACTTGCGCCCAGCCAGCGAGTGGCTGTGGGTCCCAAGAGGGTGACTCCTGAGGAGCATTAGAGATCGCTCCCACCTAGGAGTATGCTGGGAGGTTTGGGGAAGGAGAGCAGGTGGAAGAGGGATAACAACATGGCCCTCGCCAATGAGTCACATCTGGGCCCCACCGGTGCAGGTCGAGATTCTAGAACCGGAGAGAATGCAGGGTTGGTTTGAGGAGGGATTTGTCCAGAGTCGGGCAGCTGTTGGTAGAGGGGAAATGTATTGGGATACGGGACTTGGAGACAGCCCTGGAGATGGAAAGGCTCCCGGTCCTTCTATATTTGAAGTTGAAGGGTGCTCTTTGCAGGGCGAAATGGCGGGATCTGATCCAGAGAGACCTGACACCAGTTGAAAAGGTATTAGATGGGCACTCAACCATGCCATGACTCATATCACGGTTGTTCAGAGCTCTGGTAGAAATGTTGAGGGGGTGGGCGGGTAAATCAGTGGAATGGCTCCAGCAGAGGTGGGAAAGGGATTTGGGCCTGGAGGTGTAGGTGGATGCACGCCTGTGGGAATTAATGTGTAGGAGAGCCGGCTAAACATCTATAGCGTGCCAGTGAAGAGGAAGTGCCAAGTACCATCCACACTCCAGCCACTCCCTTCGTAGTACCAGGTTCATTAATGCCAAAATAGGTGACATATGAAGAACAGATAAACCAGCAGAGAGCCACAGTCGGGCTCTGCCCAGTGCCTATAGTAACAGCACCTATTGAAGTACCGACCCCTAATAAAACCTGGACAGTAAGGTACCCATTGAAAAAACCATATCTACAGGCCAGACAAAATTACGGTTGTCAGAATGGGATACCCAAAGAAGCCAAGAAGATAATAAAGGAAGTCGAATGGTGACATCATAATAAATTGGACTGACCCACATAGAAGATATGACCTGACAATACTGACAACGAGACGAAATACCATGGATAAGTGACATCTTAAGCCTAAGATGAAGATATTGATGTCAAGATGCAGAAACCTCTGCCATATGCACGATGAAGATATTAAGTTAGTTTAAACGTGTACAGATGCAAGAAACCACAAGAAGCAAAGGAATCATGAAGCTTGCTTATGCTTAGTAGTAAAATAGATTGTGGCAAGCGCCAAATATATATATATATATATATATATATATATATATATATATATATATATATATATACATATACACACACACACATCTCAAAAGCACTTTATAGAGGAGTGTAAATCCACTATGCACATGAGCAGAATTGAACAAAGGTTACTAAAGGTCTGAAGAGAAGAGAGTTGCAGCAAACGAATTGAGAATTAAGACGGAGAATAACCCAGCTGAAGGTAACCATGCCAAGAAGCCAAGGTCGTATTGGGCTGGAAGAGGCCAACAGTGGATACAATTAAAGAGAAAAAGAACAGAGTATCCTGTTCAGAAAGGTCAAGATAAGCCACAGATGGTCGAAGACTGGCAGAATTAAATCAAATACACAAAAATGAATGAAGAAGAGGCCGATTTCACAGTGTCCGAATCACGTGACAAGGCAGGCAGGAAGGGATGAGACTTTCATACCTACGCATGGATCCCTGCCATACCCATACTCCTTAACTTTCTCAAACCAAGAAGCAGACTCGAGGCCAAACTACAAAGCAGTAATTGACACATGACCACTGAGGTGATGAATGATTGTAACATAATTGGAGGGAGGCTGGGGTGCAGACTAACTCCCTGCACCTGGCTGGTTCTGCATGCTGCTAGACACAAGTGTAAAAGGTTCCTAGTGATTGCCTCGACATCCAAAGCATCGAATGCAAAAGCCTTGAAAAAAAAATTATCAAAAAAATACATTTTAATGGGGGGCCCCCCCAGCCCCCATTTTTTTTACCCCTTAAAACCCATTTTAATTTAAAAAAAAAACCTTTACCTACCAAAAAATATGCATTTTTCGATGCTTTTTTTTAGGCTTTTGCATTCGATGCTATGTATTTGATGGAATGACTGGATACCGTGGAAAAGTATGAATGAGGTTGATGCCAACCCAATCCTAGTGGACCGTGTAATTTAGGGTCCTATAGTGGGTAGAAACAATGAGGAGATGTAGTTTTAGTGATGTTTATAGTGGCCATTTTGAAGGAAGGGCTTAGTTGCCCCACCTGACATTGATTATCCAATCCCCTCTCCCCGTTACCATATACAGTTATAGTACCTATGTAAAGTTACCTTCCTATAACCAATCAGATTGCACGTTAGGTTTTTAAGATTGCATGTCAATGATGACGAGTCTTTGATATAAATACTGTGTTTTTTTTTTAATTAACCAGAGTTGAAGTGAGAAGGAAGATCGAGCGGTTGCTGATGTTCATTGAACTCCCCGTTTTTTGTACTCGTCATTAAACAGACTCCCTTTGCCAAACTATTGAGTCGTCAGTTATTTGGTGCAAGAGTACAAATCTGCATCCCCATCTATCTCGAGGGTGCTGCTACTCATCTTGAAAGGGCTGTTTGGAGACCCCCCAGTCTTATGGGCCGGCTGGGCACTTGGTAGCAGAGATTAGATGGTTAGATTAGGTAAGACACCCATTGGCCATCGACATAAGTAACTTCGTGTCCTCTGCAATATCACAAGTCCTTTGCCATCCGGTTGAAAGAACGAGAAGCTCCCCGTATATAGTGGTTAGTTTAATTGAAAACCCTGCAAGTTAGGTGTGAAGGGACCTTTACTTCCCCCCCACACCTCCCCCCCCCCCAAGAACTCCTTCCCACTTCTACAAGCAGCTGATCGAACAAGCAGCACGGGAAGGCGATAACAAAAGCGGTGATCCAGAGTGTCTGGAGAGGAAAAACATGCGAACAGTGAGTGAAAAAGACTGAATGCTTTGGCAAAATGTTGCATGCCTTAAAAACAAGTAAAGGGAAGGTAACGCAGGGAGGTGGAACCAAAAATAACGTCAGAGTAAGAGTATAATGCATATACAGGGGGAAAATATTGACTCAAGGGTGGCCGAGCAATATAGAGAGATACCAGGAGTGGCCGAGACAAGAGTAGACGCCCAAGTTCCTAGGTTTTAAAGAGAGCAAGAAGAAGCCTTCATTTAAAGTCCTGAATTGATCGGATGACGTAGACGACCACATCGATTAAAGACGATCTGAAATAAATGGGCTTCAATTCCATGTCGGAATACAAATTAGGAGCAGGATGCATCTGAGGAAGCAGATGGCATGACATTTTTGTGGCTGGCCGGAGTCTGTCTGTTTTGGTAGATCTATGATGTCATAAGGTAAAACGTTTTTTAAATAGCATGAAAATTGCACGATTGTAATGATAAAATGTTGCATGGCATGGATTGATGGTTGTAGTTAACAAAAGTAAAAGTGAAATCATTGTTGAACAATTGGTGCCTGCTCACATTGTTGAACTTGTTTGTGAAACTTAAAGCATAACAAAGTGTTATATAAGGAGAGGATAAACAGGTTAAGCATGGAAGACATTACCCCACTGATACACATGTGCAAACAGCGGCCGAAGCATGCACCCAAGCTTAAAAAGTAGTGCATAATGGGTTAAAGCGACCGCAAACAAAATGTTTATGCCATGGCCATAAGGAGGATCACTATCTACAACAGTCCTGCAGCACATGACATATTTGCATGCCACATATACTGGCAAAAAGTTAGACAAACGCCCAGCTAGTTTAGAACTTTGGAAAATGTACCAAGAGGAGAAGGAGGAAGAGCCACCGTTAGATTGGATACTGAATATATGCACAGAGGGGGGTAAAGAGCCTTCTGCATCACCCGCCCCATCTGAAACCAAAAATGAAGCTAGTAAAGACGAAGGATTATACCTGTTGAGGGAACTTAAAGCAGTATACGGGATATAGCAACCCGTCATATGAGCCACCTATGCAAAGTAGTGACGAAAGCCCAGAGAAGGATAGAGAGATATTACCTCCCAAGTCCCGAACGACAAGGAGAGACGCGAAAAAGAAAAAGGAGACCAAGCACAAGCAATTACATCTCTAGATACGGGAAGAGAGGGAAAGAGATGGAAAGGAGAGGAGGATAGGACTGATGAGACAGCATTCGCACAGAACAAATGGATGGGAGGTCAGATTTTATCGAAACTCGATGGTAAAGGCATTGAGGATATGAGACAAAGGGGAGAACAAGATGACTTAGAAAGAAAAGAGAAGGAAAAGGAAAAATGATTGAGAGACGAAGGGGCTAAGAAAAAAGATAGGCAGAAACGAGAGCAGTTATATCGTGATGAGCAGGCCAGAAAACAGAAAACGGCAGAAGAACAAAGAAAACACGATCATAAGCAGAGAATAGCTGATGATCAGGATAGAATAGAACAAAGGAAAATAGAAGAAGAATATATGGGAGAAAAGAATAAAAAGACGAAGAGATGAGGAAATGCAAAGGACAAATGAATGAAGAGATGTGAGGAAGCAAGAAGAAGACAGGGTCAGAGAGGCAGTGAGGAAGCTTAGAGAATTTGATGATTACATAGAACGCAAGCGCAGACAGAGCACGGGATCTCGAATATCTGGAAAGAGAGGTTAAAAAACCTGATCTTCTACTAGACTGGGAAGGTATAGAAGAATTCTTTCCTGAGTACGATTCAGTACCAGGCACATCCAAGGCAAATACAGAAGATGACTTCAACACCAGAAGCATCAGAGAGACGATCAATAGAACATATGATGAGATGGGGCTAGAAAAAGTACCCCAATGGAGATGAGGATGAACGTCTTGAAAGCACTCAGCTGTACGATACTGAAGACGCCTCCCAGCAGAAATAGAGAGCTGTCCTTAGATAGGCTGATTCTAAATAGAAGTGAGGAGGGTGAGGAAAGTTGCACGAGTTGGGCAGAGACAATATCGGATGCAGAAAGAGAAAAATGTGAAGAAAGAGAAGACGAGAGAAGACGCAAAAAACGCTTCTCTAGGGAAAAGGAATAAGATGGTCGGATTCTAGTGGGTCTGCACCCAAGACATCAGAGTTAGCCATACCATCAGATAAGCATGAAGGAGTATCATACGGTCAGAGGGGGGTGTCTCCACCACCCTAATGTGAGCAGATTAAGGACATTGCCAGGTAGACGGCGATGCAGGAATATTACCCTTGAGGTAGACAGAAAAATGATGCGAGAGGAAAAGGAGTGTCATGTGTCACAGTTCCCTTTACTAGAAAAATTAGAGGAACAAGGCCACAATATATACCTTGGCCACACATGGATAGAGAAAACCTGAAAAATAAGCTCCCAATGTTGACATCGGGAGCCGGAAAATGGATGCTTGAGTTAGAAAAAATGACAGGAGGGAACACGTTTGCTATAGAGGATATTAAGGGTCTTTTAATCACCATACTTAGTGATAGAGCTGACGATGTGTGGACACGTGCAGGTTATCCTGGGGTGACCACAGTAAATACTGGACATGACTAAGCACCGTTAACAACTGCAGAACCACGGTATGGAAAGCGCTTCAAGTGCTATACCCAGACACTTCTGATATGGGAGCTATAATCAAATGATCCATTGCTTTACACTCAGAATTCCCAAGAGACCTGGGCATTGGAAACTTGTGAATCTTGGGGGAAATCTATACCTGTGTTTTACCATATATTGTGCCAAGGGCTGCCAGAACAGGTACAGAAGCAGCTCAAGAAATTGGTAGGGATTGAGGCTAAGCCATGGTCTGAAATACAGTTGACCATCGCGCACTATTGCCGATTGCTGCAAGAGAAGAATCGCAAAAAGGAGGCTGCACGAAAGGTGAAGAGGCTAAGTTAGTGCAGAACAAATGATCAAAGTATGCCATTGAGGGGGCAATGATAACTAACCTAGACGGATCAAATACACAATAGATCAATAATCAAAGGCAGTTTGATCAAAGCAATGACAGGCTTTACCCAAAGGAAAGAGGCTTTCGAGGAAGAGGATGGCAGAGCAATCTGAGGTTTTCAAAATATGCAAAGTGGAAACCAGGATATGCAAATGGGCAAATAATCAGACCACCACCAACATGTTGGACGTGTGTGATGACAGGGCATCTAGCACACATGTGCAGAAGTCATGGAATGGTGCAAAATGACCAATACACAAGAGGAGGGATGGTGAATCTATCTGCATTCTCACAGCAGGGTGGAAATGGATTCGTACAGAATCACACGGTGCAGCAGCAAGTGCCAAGAGTACAGCAAAGCTTGCAACCACAGCAGAAGGTGACATTTTCCACAGGGACAGTCTCAACACTCGCCCAGATGAGTTTCTGTTCATGCCAAGACTACCTATGCATGAGGAAAAGGAAGGGACAAGTGTTTCCCTTGACAATATAAGCAGCCACAGTGCGAGGAGAGATGGCTTTGCTTGATGGTTGTGATGATGAAAGCAGACAATGGTGCGCAGTAGTCGCCATTGGGGAAGGTTACAGATTGACTGACGTCACTGATTATGATCTATTTGAAGAGCAAATAGGTGAAGATGAAATGACAGTTCAGGTTAATCTCATTTATTGGGTGAAAATGATCAAAAGAGAGGTACCTCAGAATGATGCTGGCACAAAAACGTCCTGAATTATTTGATGACGACATGGAAAAGGTGCCTGTCTTAGTAAGGACTACAGGCCCTTTTGACGTAGGCTTCCTAAAAGGAGTCTGAGAAGTGAAGGTTAAATTGAAACCAGGAGCAATATTACCAAAAGCACAACAGTATCCCATGTCTAGGGAGGCAGATGAAGGGATTTTTAAGACTATTTCTGCCATGATGGACCAGGGCATCTTAGTGACTTCAGAGTCATCATGCAATACTTCAGTTTATCCGATTAAAAAAAATCAAAGGGAGGGTCTTGGTGTTTAATACAAAAACTTTGCCAGATAAACCAGAAAATTGAGGCAGAATTCCCTCTAGTCCCGAACCCGTCCACGATCCTATGTAATATACCCGTTGAGGCAAGGTATTTCACAGTGATTGACTTGAAAAATGCATTTTTCTCAATCCCATTGCACAAAGACGCACAAGATTTGACATTGTTTACGTTCAGACAAGTTTGTCTGAAAATCACAAGGCTGCCTCAAGGTTATTGTGAGTCTCCTTCGACTTTCAAGAGTCCTGCAGATGGACTTCAGCAATATTGCATTAGAGAGTGTTGTCTTGCAATACGTGGATGACATTCTAATTTGCAGCACAACAGAGGAAACGTGCAGACACGATTCTATTCAACTGTTACCTATACTTTCTCAGAAGGAATATAAAGTTGACACTGAGAAGTTACAGTATTGTCAACAAGAAGTGCTGTACATAGGCCAGCTGATCTCACGTGAGGGGAAAAAAGGTTACCCCTGAAAGAGCTGAAGCCATTTCAAAAACAGCCAAGGCACACACGATAAAACAAATGCAGAGTTTTCTAGGATTATGTAATTATGTCAGGGCTTCGGGCTTTGACTACAGCTCTTATACCAGGCCCTTGTTACAAGCCTTAAAGAAAGCACAGGCAACTAAAGAGAAAATTGTGTGGACCGTGACCATGGAAGAAGGGTTTGTTGACCTAAAAAGGCCATTTGCACGACACCACTCTTAGGGATCCCCAATTATGCAGAGGAAGTTTACCTGTTTTCACACACGAATGGCAGTGTTATGACATCAGTACTCACACAGAAAACCACATTGGGGTACAAGCCCCTAGCATTCTACAGTGCGAATTTAGACTCAGTGATGAGGGGTCACTTCCCATGCGAACAAAGTTTGGATGCCGCAGAGTTCACCATAGAGAAGGCTACAACCATTGTGATGGGATGCCCAATGACGTTCATCAAGCACGCATTATTTGCCATTTTAGAACAACCAAAAGGCACATTGACATCTCAGAGAGCTTCTGCCTATGAAGTGGTCATATCAAATCCAATGATTAAAATAGTTCGAAGTGAGCTGAGTGTTTTCTGTGCTCATTTGAAACAATTCTACTAACTTGGTTACGGTGCTTCCAGACCGGAGTCTGTTTTTCATGTAATTGCTGGCATCAGCTGGTGGAGGAGGAGCCTTTATAATCCACTGCTGAGGCGGAGTGAGCCGAGTGTTTTCTGTGTTCACTGTGTGAGCTAGAGGCGTGTCTCGACTAAGCGCCGATATGATTCCTGTGCCTGCACTAAATGCCGTTGACAGACAGGGGAAAAGAAGATTACTTGCACCCTTGACTCAGCTGCAGCACCGGTGCCACTCTGAGTCAGCACTTAGAGGTGCAGCTGTCCTGAACCCGACAATCTCACAAGTGCAAACGTGCGATCACAGTTACAGACTTCTACTCCTAATGCAATCACGCCTCCGAACACAATTAGAGCAGCACCAGGTTTACAATCTGATGGGGGGAGGGGCTGTACCTGGAGAGAAGCCTTGGTGGAGCCCTGCTCACATATAGCCAACGCCATTGTGTAGGAGGTTTATTGCTCGCCGTCCTGCCCCGTCATTCGATTTAGGGGCCCTGCACGCAGTGAGTCCAAGGAGGGCCAAAGCAGTGCTATGGACACTATCTCAGCCAGCAGATGTAGGCACTTTCCCTTTCAGCAAAAGAAAAATGGGAATATGGGATGCCGTCTGACCGAAACAGACTTGAATTATATGATAAACTGAACAGACTACACAAGGCGATGCACAGAAAGTGCCTTACCTCGCAAAACGTCTATTGTGGCCCATGAAGGAAGCAAACAAAGTGAAGAAATGAAGGCTGCTGCTACTGGTGTTCCTTTGTTGAGAGTTCTAGTATGGTGAATTGTGGAAGACCTGAAAACACGCTTGGCAGCTAGTGAGACAAGGCTTTCCGTTAGTGATATTAAAGCTGCGAGGCACCTAGTTCTGCGTGCCTTGAAGCCGCTGACGCCACTGAAATTAGTGAGCCGCTCCATGAAACCTGTCAGGATGAAGTATTCGTGGCTGCCATTGTAGCTATTCCAGCATCTTGTAATGCCCAAACTACGAGCCACGGGGTAAGAAGGGTGGAACCGGTGAAGGGTTCAGAATGATGAAACTCCTTGGCGGTCGCTGATTCTTTATTGAAAAACTTGACAGATATAAATGCGTCCATGGCAGCAAATCAACTAATTAACGCAACATTGAGAGAATCTAGAATGCTGCAGGTAGACGTAAACAGCATGGTAAAATGGAATCATGACTTGAAAAACCAGGAGTACACCTCACAACTTGATCAACGTGTGATGGTTGGCTCCAGTCAACCATGTAACCCTCAGAAAAGGGGACTGGATTCCAGCCCCAACTTGACTCTTATATGCTCCCAAAAAAGAAATTGTCATGAAGTAATGTTCCAGGATATTGACAAAAATAAGAACAGTACCCAAAGCAAGTAGCTATACAAAAATCAGCCCCCCTCAAAAGATAGAGAGGTTTGCTTCAAGCTAGTGGAACAAGTGATAAATGAACTGCGACCAAACATAATTTCAGTCTTGACTATTACTGTGGCTCCGCTTATAAAACTATACAAGCAACTAAGTGAAACATATAAGGCCAAAACACGCTGATGGCGCTTGTAAACTCTAAAATCATCAACATGGAAGTGACAATACAGAACATGAAGCAAGAAATTAATGTAAAAAAAAAAAAAAAGTCAAACTCTGTTTAGAGACCAACTGAGAAATAATTCTGAGGACAAGTGCCTACTGGCCAAGGTAGCCAGAGAAGCCTTGTTGATATTAAAAAAACAGCAATCTGGTGGAAACATACAAGATAAGGAGCTTGTAGTGAAGGACTATAGAGATTGGCAACACAACAAATCTCTGCACGATGAAATTACAGACGATCGTACTGCGTTCATTTCTAATGACACCTCCAAATGAACCAGTAGCATTGAGAGCTCAAGATAAATCTGTTGGTGGGTCTGCGACATCAAATGAGCTTGTACTGAAGGAATGTACATCACTTGGCCTGCGTCAAGACCTTAGGAGCATAACCGATACCAGGGATCAAATGACCGTGCAAAATGAGTATAACCTGGAAGCGGTTTCATCGACATCTGCTAATGCAGAGGGACTTTCATCACTACCAGTAGACTTGGAGCCTTTAAAAGATAAGAGGTGTGATCAAGTCAGTGCAAATGTTGCAGTCTTTGAGAAAGCAAAACCGAGCGTAACATTAGACGACGAATGCAACAAAAAATCCGGGAAACATAACACAAAAAAAAAAAAACATAGGAAATCTTAACACATTGGCAAAAACCTTGTGTACATTTTTGCACAACATAAAAGCTTTAAATGTGACTATACAAACATTCTCTGAAAGCGTCGGCCACGACAAGTAGAGATGTCCAGCGCCTGTTACAAAAACCATCAAGTAAAAACGATAGAGAATGTGGGAAAACTTAACACCCCGAGTGAACTACAAATAGAAGATGCCAAGATACTGGAGCTCCTTGTGAACCTATCAACCCACGAGGTGGAGCTTGACAACGAAGTGGTGGAGCAGATAACTGAGGAAGAAGATTGCAGCGGCCATGACTGACTCTGGAACCGAATCACAGGTTGAAGCGAACAAACCCAGTAAATGAACGGAACTACGTCCAAAAAGGAAGTGTATCATTGTAAACTCTCCAACTAATGAGAATCAAGACAACCCACTGTCGATTGAAAACATAGGTGAATGCAAACGGTTCCGGACCTTAGTCGAACGTAGAGATCTTGTCATAAACAAAACAGCTAAAATTCCCTTTCAAAGAAGGGAAACACTAGACAAAGTTAGCCTGATGGAAGAAAATCCTCAAAAATCCAAATATCCAAAAGTAGTGTTGAATAGTGAAATTGGCAAGAAGAAAGCTGAAACCTGGTGGACGGCTCCGCCGGATTGGAGAAATGACAAAAGACCCTCATTAAAAGCTGCAAGTAAAGACATGATTAAAAAGCATAAGACAGCTTCCAACTATCACCTCTTGATAGAAAGAATCTTTTGCTTTTGAGACCCTGTTACAATTATTCAGACATATGCCGCAAATGTGATCTGTTGCTACTGAGGACATTAAAACTGTCGAATTTTTGAACCAGGTGTCATCTGACAGAGTTATATTACACATATTATCAAGAATTATTCATGATCTGATTCTAAATTGCAGTATGGATAGGAATTTACTGGGCTTTGATGTAAAGAAAGTCTTTACTGAGGATGATTTATCCAAAGATCATGACCAAAGAAATCAGCCCATAGAAGAGCCCCAATAAACAATAACGAGCGAAACTGTGATCGGCAAGAAAAAAGCTGAGAAACCAAGAGCTGTCCCGTACGGACGGAATATACTACCAAGTTAGTCGATAACAAGTACCACCTTCAGGAAGATTCCGAAAGCCCAGTGAAACAGATCAAAATCATGGTGGAGTGTAATGTGATACCAACGAAAGATGCTAAGAACGAATTAGAGACTTCAGGACCCAGGAAGGAACTGAGAAAATGGAGTTGGCTGGCAGAAAGCTTAAATCGCTCCTCAGAGAGCTAATGCCAAATCCACGACTCAATATGGATGGGCTTGTGGAACACGCAAGGGTTTACTCATGTTTTTGGAGGGTCGGAACTAGACTTGAATATTTTGGACATCATCTGCCTACAAGAAACATGGCTTCAAATATTGCCAATTGCGGTAGGCTTTGAAATCGTTTTGAACCCTGCCATTAAGCAAGACAAGGGGGTAGCCCAATGGCAGTCTTAATAACGATGGTGAAATCAAGTAAAAAACCTCCATATAAGAAAAACAACAAACCCTTTGCCTTATCTACAAGTCTCAACTATTGAAATAGGAGATAGAAGCAAAGGGAACAAGAACTTGCTACACATTATAAATCATCTATTGCCAACATTCTGCAACATACGAATGGAAATTCCTTGAATTGATTTGTTAGAATACACTATCAAAAGAGCAGGAGAAGAACCGGTATTCAGTTAAATTTTCGAAAACACATTTTGAACATGCCAAAATCTCGGAACAAAAATGGTGAAAAAAAAATTCGGAATATATTATTTTTTATTTTATACGTTTTATTTTTGTTTCATTCGTAAAAAAAAAAAAAGTTTAAAAGAAAACGGGCTGTTGGGGGGGACCCCCCATTAAAAAATAAAATTAAAAAACTTTCTAGATTATTTTTTTCACCATTTTGGTGTTGAAAAAAATGGCATTTCAAAAGTGTGACGTTCGAAAATGTCACTATAAACCGAAGAATCAGCCATTCTATTGTGCGGAGACCTTAATATGGAATGCCTGCAAGTAAACATGAGTAGAACGTAAAAAAGAAATAACAGACCCGTATCAAATAAAATCAGCAAGGGCAGAAGAAATTAATGAGACAGACCTAACCTTGATAAATGGTAACGTTCGAGGCAATATTCCCCCAAATCCAACATAGACCCAAGGTCAGAGCGAATCAATACTGGACTACTTTTACGTTCTCGAATCTTAAGGTGATAAGAGACGGCTCTGAGCGATCATAATCTGGTCACATTTAAAATAAATGGCTTAGATAACCAATTGAAAGTCGTGGAAGGCGCAGATAAGTGTAACACTAGGTAGAAACCGGATCAGAATTGATGGTGAGAAAATATTACTGCTAACTAAACTGCTCCAATATAGGGAGAACTCCGATCAGATGGATCCAATAGAATACGCAGCACTCTTACAGCGCTACGTTGAACAACAAGTTGAAAGGTGCAAGTCAGGCTTCAGACACCATCATGTTTATGATCCCCAAATTGGGTCAAGATAAAGGGAGCAAAGAAGACCGATCCTGGCAAACCATCTATGTGAACATCAAACTGAAACCAGGAAAATAAAATCTGAATATAAAATGTGGTTACGCTCTCACAAAAACGTAATGCTTCAAAAAGATGCAGAGGAGATGAAGACCATGACTGACAGGAACACGAGAAATTTCTGGAACATTATCAACAATGTCGAAGCACCGCAAGGATCCCTTCAAGTTTCACAGGTTACGGAGAGGCAATGGATTGACCATTACTCAGAATTATTTAAGCAGCAGGGTCAACTTGATTGCCAAGACCTAGAGTCCGTTGGCTCTTGGGATTTAGAAATTAACCAAAGTGACATTCTAGACAACATCAAAAGAATAAGCTCTTCAAGGGCCCCTGGCCCGGATGGGCTCACTAACGTGATACTAAAGCAGAACCCAGAAGAATGACTTCTGCTATAATCTTTTTTAAAACATCTTAAAAGAAGTGAGGGTGCGAAGGTCCTGGAAAACTGCCCCAATTGTTCCAATATTAAAAAAAGGCTTAAGATTTGAGCCAAAGAAATTCAGACCCATAGCCTTATTGGACGTTGTTGGAAAGATCTTTGCAACCCAGTTACTATACCATCTAACAACATGGATCAAAGGAGCAGAAGCATTTGATATTCGACAAACAGGGTTTGTGAAAAGGAGTTGGTTGCTCCTTGAACTTGTTTCTGATCAATCTGTTAAAGATGGAGGTGATTAAAAAAAGATCAATAATATATGTAGCCTTTGTCAACCTGGCTCAAGCCTTCAACAGTATTGATCGAGAACTACTCTGAACCAAGATGGATGCAAACAAATGTCCTAAAAGTCTAATGAATGCGATTCAAGAGCTGTATTCGGAGACCGACATCAAAATTTGGCTCGATCAAACGGGTTCCCTCTCGGCTGCAATAAGAGAAACAAGAGGAGTGAAGCAGGGTTGCCCATTGGGAGCAACCCTATTCAATTCCTTCATCTCAGACGTAGGAAGAGCAATCAACGAAGTAAAGGCTTTCCCTGTACAGATCAACGGAAACCTGCTGCACTATGTTTTATATGCAGATGACATTGTTCTTCTGGATTTAACTCCAATTGGATTGCAACGTAAACTGACAGCTCTGAAATCATACTTGGATTCCAATGGATTGTTCATAAACTTTGCCAAAACAGAGATTCTAGTTCTTCAAAACCTATCAGGATCAACGTCCAACAAGAACACGAAATTTAACTTTACAATTAGTGGTGAACCAATTAATTGTGCCAATCAGATCCAATATTTAGGAGTCCTAATCGGCTCTCACATTAATGATGACCCAATTGTACAAAAAAAAAATCAAAAGAAAATATAAACTCTTATCTGTTCAAGGAATGCTAATAAACAAAAAATATGGAACATGTTCCTTGAAAGCAGCAATAGAGTTTTCCACATCTAAAGTTATACCATCATTGATATTTGAAGCTGAAACAATGCTGGGATGCCCGCATGCTACACAGCCATGGTGTGAAAACACCTATTGGAATACAATCCTGCAACTCCCAAGAGGTACTCCAAATGCCTGCATACATTATGAATTGCGATTAACAACAATAAATGAAAGGGTGATGTGGAATTCCCTAGTATTATACAGAAAAATCATAGGAGCAGATGACTTACCACAATTCAAGATATTAAACTTGCCGAAAAAGAAAGATTCCTGACTCAATTCTCAAGCAATGGGAAGGAACCTGTGAAAGTCCCTTGTCACAATTAAGTCTTGACAAAGAAACCTTGATCAAGAACCCAGATAAAGTAAAGAGCAAATTATGGGAGCAGGATTGGTGTCAAACCATAGATGTAAGATCTACTCAGATGAATGAATCAAGTGGCCCCTGAAGCAAGAGCAATGAATAACCTATCTAAATATCTGGAAATCTTTCCTTGAAATAATAAAAAGGAGTATTTTCATGAAATTCTGACTAAATTTGTTAAAAACAAAGGAGGTACTGAACTTGTGGCACAGAAAGGAGGTTATGGATGAACTTTGTCGATTCGGTGACACATCAAGCGAGACCCTGAAACATTTTGTTCTGCATTGTAAAAAATGAAAGGACTTTATTCCTGGGGAAAGTACTGATAGAAAGGCCTTGTTTAAGTGAAGAAGAGTGCTGGAGAGAGATGTACGAAGCTACTGACAAACTAATTTTTGTTCTTCCATTCTTTATGGAAGATCAAAAAGATACTTGCGGAAAATAGTAATAGTAATTAATTCGATCCTAGATAATCTGACCTTTGCTAAGTGTGCGGCTATTGCTGCTTCAATATGACTAATTTGCTTTTCTAACTTAATGGAAACCATGAGTAATGTTGCTAAACAAATTTTTAAAGTTTGTAATGAACTATAATTAAAAAGAAAATAATAATAATAGTTCGATGCTAAATAGTGAACCCAGCTAGGTTTATAGCGGAGAAAGTCATTCAAGGAGGGCCAATACGCCATTGCGCGAACTATGAAGAATTTTATGAGATTCCCAGAGTGAAGGAAACTGCATTGTCTGAAGGCGAAATTGTCTTTATTGATGGTTCTTCGAGGATCGATCAAAATGATGGACAGAGATACAGGTGCCGCTGTGATGAAACACATGGCAAATGGGGAATTTCGAGTACTCATTAGTGCATGATTACCCTCACATTATTCAGCACAAGCTGCAGAATTATTGGAGTTGATACTCTCATTTGAGAATCACGCAGACCAGAAAGTAACAGCATACAGTGACTTTGCCAATGTGACGTTGACAGTACACGCAGGCTTAGCACACTGGAAAAGGAGGGACTACATCCGATAGGACGGCACACCAGTGCATCATGCAGCCTTAGTGGACAGACTCATTACAACTCCCAGAGGGCATAGCGGTCATGGAATGTGCCGCCCACACAAAAGGAACAGATTTTATCTCACTTGGAAATCAAGCAGCAGACACTGAAGGCAAGCGTGTGGCAACCAAAGACGAAATAATAATGAATGTGGAAATAGTTGATGTGCATGAGAGAATGATTGTTGCACGAAGCGAGCCTAAAGGCTATAGCAATATGGCAAAAACTCAGTTAATAGAGCTTCAAGGAGAAGCACCACAGGAAGAGAAGAACCTATGGAAGTGACAAGGGTGTTCTTTAAACCCCCCCGAGAGCTTGTGACGACAAGATAGCACTGGTAAACCGGTGATGCCTATACCCTTATTGAAAATAGCACTGGAACAGTTACACTATCCAGCGCACATGACAAAGGAGAATCTAGCAGTAACAATTGCCGAAAACTGGTTCATACCAAACGTGGCAGAGCATGTTGCATTTTTTATGGTAAACTGTATAATTTGTCAGCAGTTCACAGCTGGGCATACACTACCTGTGATTAGAGGAGTTATCCCAAGGCCTAATGGGCCTCTTTAGCACTTGCATATCGATTATGTCAATATTATTCAAGCATGTAACGGGCACCGGTATCTAATTGTTATGGTGCATCCTTTCTCTAGATGGATAGAAGCAGGTCCATGTATACACCCATACTCTACCTGTGTGGCCAAATTCCTGGTGAGGGAGGCGTTTTCCAGATGGAGATTGTGTGAAGTCATGAGGTCAGACACTGGTCCACATTTTGTAAATGCAGTATTTGAACAGATTAACTTGTTGCTTGGTATAAAGCAAATGTTTTCCTCGGCGTATCATCCTCAAGGGAATGGGATATGCGAGAAGCTCAATGGCTTGTTAAAGGAAAGGATAGCCAAGTTGACGCTTACTCTGAAGAAGGCATGGCTGCACTGTCTTCCACTGGCACCGTATGCACTCAGAAACCAGCCTGGTTCTGTCCACCATCTCATGCTGCATGAAATGGTGACGGGCAGAAGGATGCGCATGCCATTAACACCTTGAATTACAGCTAGATGTGATGCTCAGCCAACAGAAGAAGTGGTAGGATCAAAATGCAAAACTACATGAATTGCATGACATCTTGTCTTACTGTAATTTCAGGTGAGCTACAGCGACAAGAAGGGTGTAGGGCAGTACAGAACACAGAAGGAGATGCTGCAACAGACCAAGTTCCAAAATTATGTGTTCCTCCAATATTCCCTGGGGACACGGTCCTGGTGAGAAATCGCAAGAGAAAAAAGTGGGACGAACCAATGTTCAAAAGCCCCTTTAGAGTGGAGGACATCACACTCTCTGCAGTCAAGCTACAGGGAAGAGGAGCTTGGATCTTCTTGGGCGACATCACGCCATAAATCGGAGAAGACCCTCTGCCTGCACCCCACCGCCTGCACCCCACCGCAAAGAAACTATAGACAACGGGGAAGAACCACAGAACATGCAGACAAGGTCCATGAGGTGGAAGAAGGACGCAAGACCAGCCAAGCAAAGGCAAAGAATTTTTGTGCATAGTTGTGGCTTAGTTCTGATCACTTCTTTTGAGCAAAATAAGGGAAGGAGGACATAAAAAAACAGACTCTGTGCATCCTAGTTGCAGGGTGAAGAAGAATTGCACGAATAAGCCACAAAATAGTTTGTTGACTTTGAACTTTGGCACACTGAAGCCTTGATAAGAAAAGAGATGCCAAATTTTGATTGAGGATACATCAACTGGCAGAAAATACAGTATCCTGACTCTTTTGACACACAATCCCTATTTGGACTCACTTATGGTGTCATGCATTAGTGACCTCACCAAAGACATTCTGATCTATTTTGAGTTAGTATTGAGGTTATACCCGTCGTTGGTGGGAACGCTCACGAACATAACAGTTTTGTCAAGATCCTGAAAACGAAAAGACAATATGGAGGCTGCTCACAGTGATTGCAGAGCAGTTTCTTTTGCTCCCGGAGTACAGCAAGGACAAGACAAATGTCCCTGTCACAGAAGAGCAGACTAGCCATTAATGTATTTTTTTGCTTAATTGAAGACTTTCCAGAACTTGTGGGGAGACATGCCACTGTTGACATCCTCACTTTCATCAGAGACCCAGCGAACACTACACATCTGAGTATGCTCCTGCAGGGTATCGTTATACAGGTCAAACTTTCTAGTCCGCATCAGAATCACAGGAGAAGAGTGGAAACTTTCCTTTGAGGGACAGATCGTAAAGGTGTTGCAAAGGACTTCACTTATGTTTATGCTGACAAAGAATCAACATGTCATCTGGAGTGAAACAGATTAGAGGCATAGACTGGGAATTGGTTTACATGGAACACACAAATAAAGACTTGCTTAACTTATTGCCTCACTTGGAACTTTTGTTAATGGAAAAATAACTGTTTCCAGAGACCAGAGACAAGAGACAGTCTATTATTCAGACAAAGAGGATAATTAGTCCAGCATTTGTGACCCAGATAAAGTGGCAATGTATTAAAGAATTAATTTTGCTTCTTAGATGATCGAGACGAGAAACCAGAACAGCAATGTTGTCCTCCCTCATGAGGAAAGATATTCATATTGGCCCAGGCTCAAATGCTGCAAATTAATGTACAAGTATCATTTACACATGCATTGTGTTCATTATTAGATTACTGTCATTGACGATTAGGACTGCATTTTTTATTGGTGCACAAAGCGTTCAGATTCCCGTGCACCCACCTAATGATGCACCTATGAAACCCACAAAGGTACCCAGACCTTACATAGTCATTCCAGTTCCTAGACAGAATGACAGAGTGACAGAGTGACTGAACTTGAGATGGATGTGATAAACAATGACACACACTTAACAATTGTGGTAACAAATTAATTGGAACGCCGGAGACAAGGTTGGCAAAGTAAACCCGAGAAGGGGTTGATGAAAGGTACACGTACACAAAGAATGAGTACATACACACCTGGTCTAGTGTCGATGACTGCAGAAACACATTCCAGAAAATGGGGAGAGTTTGGACAGAGCTCAACAAGAAGCTTTTTACCGAAGGGTGCCATAAGACACATGGAAAAGGAACTGTTAAGGAAACAAAAGACTCTAGAGAATGACCAAACAGACAGCACCGATGAGCATGCCTGATCCAGTGATGAAAGGGTCAAGCTTAAGTCCTGCAATACAATCAAGTGCTAAGATAATGGCAGAATTAATATGGACGTTCATAAACAGAGCCAAAAAGAGACAGAAAGACAAGGAAAGACTTACCGGACTTTCTCCTAACCAAATGATACAGATGAAAATGCCCGAATCCTTAATGGAGATACCTGAGAATCCTCCAGCAAAAAGAAGCTATACAGATGTGTTTAAGGATGTGGTTTTAGCAAACTACAGAAAGACCTTAAGAATTAGAAGCAGCACACAAGAAGACAATAAATTGAACGATTACCTGGACAGCACAGCACACTTGGGAAACAACATATGGTACCAACATATGAAGGAAGTTGGAAGATGAACTTCAGAGGAAGAATGCTTTATTTGTGCACCCCTACCCTACAGCATGGGGAAAGTCAAAAATCTTCATTGCTGTTGAGATAGATGTCATAACAGCACACTGCTATGCACGACCAGAGGCCAGTTCATGGGAAATAATGCTTTGCTCAAATGGGCAACTGAAGCAACTGACACAGATTAAGATGATTATGTCCAAGACAAAGACGAGACACAATGGCAAAACGAAGAATATCGTGATCAGATATGAGAAGCCTGAAGTTAAAGGAGCAGAGATCAGAAGAGAAACAAACAAAAATCTGACCGTCAAAGGGAAATCTACAGAAGAAGTTCAAAGATGGAAGGACAGAGGTTAAATGCAAATTTGGGAAACAGTGCTTTCTCCAGAGGGATGGGAGAAAGGAGTAGGGATCTGCAGAGCATGGACAATCCTTGGATACTATAAGGAAACAATTGAAAATGCACAGATATGCAAACCATTATGGCCAAGACTTGCAAGACTGCTAACATGGGTCGAAGATAGAGGACCCCTCCCCCTACAGATAGGGCCATTGGAGAATTCAAAACTCTGCTTTAGAAAAAATGGTACAAGAAAAATGGGAGAAAATCAGAACTGTGGACAAATCTTCGATGCTACAGAAATGATGCATGGAACAGCAATGATCATGGATCATTATTGGGCGTCTGGATCCAAATTATATATCAGATTGCCGAAGAATTGGGGAGGTATGTGTACATTGGTGAATGTACATGTTTCAGCATTGGTGATTCCAAGAAGTGATCTGAATATTGACAGTTTCCCGAAAGCAGATGCTCACCTGAGAAAAAATATCTGTGGAACTGATGAACGAGATGGAGAGAAAACTACTCTGCCAAATCAACAGAAGCCTTTGATGCAATCCCATATGAACATAGGTTGTTCAGCTTAACCTCATCAGTGTCACAACAATCCTGATGCCAAGAATTCAGGTTGGAGAAAATACTAAATGGTTGCAGATAACCAGGTGGGAGTTACTGCAGACCATCAATACAACCATAAAGGGATTGAATGCAATTAAAGAGGAGTTAAGAGCAATTTGACTAATGACGCTCCAGAACAGATATGTCCTATACATGATCACAGCTATGAGTGGAGGTGTTTGTGCAAAAAAAAAAAAAGAATCGGAGAATCATGTTGCACATTTATACCGTCACACGATGATGAAAATGGAACCTTAACAGAAGCCATAGGTATGCTGACAAAACTACAGAACCAGATGATAGATAAGTCGAGGATGACCGTTGGTTTGGATCACTGTTCTCATGGGTTCCACAATGGATGGCCAACGCATTCAAGTTCCTAGGAGCCCTGTTGGTGATATTGCTTGTATTCTGTATAATCAAACCAATAATCTCTCAGTGCCAGAAAACTGCAAAAAAGGTCATAGTGATGAAAATCCTGATTGATGTCGAGTCAGGATGGAAGCCTAAGGACCCAACTGATGAAGAAATAAGAGACTTTGTGAAGGCCAGCATTTATGCACCAGAAGGAACAAAGTTTCGGTATCCGAAGAAACATAGAAAATATGTGGGAAAATGGATCTATTGCAAACCAAGTGGAGAATGTCAACTAATGACATGGAACAAAGATGAGCATGTAACAACAGCAGGATGCTTGAAGGGAGTCAAAGATATGGACCCCAAAGAAGCATTTCTTCAGACATAGATGTCTAGATCCGAAGGGTGAAATACAAGTGAATGCAAAGAAAGAAGTGAGAGTGGTCGATGAATCGCCACGAGGGGGGAGGGGGAGAGTGAAGAGGAAGTGCCAAGTACCATCCACACTCCAGCCACTCCCTTCGTAGTACCAGGTACATTCACGCCAAAATATGTGACTTATGAAGAACAGATAAACCAGCAGAGTGCCGCAGTCGGGCTCCGGCCCAGTGCCTATCAGAGTAACAGCAACTATTTAAGTACGGACACCCAAGAAAAACTGGACAGTAGAGTACCCATTGAGAAAACCATATCTACAAGCCTGATGAAATGATGGTTGTCAGAATGGGATACCCGAAGAAGCCAAGAAGATAATAAAAGGAAGACAAATTGTGAATTCATGATAAAATCGGACTGACAGACATATAGAAGATATAATGATCTGAGAATACTGACAAACACGAAATATCATGGATAAGTGACATCTTGAGACTAAGAAATTGATGTCAAGATGCAGAAACTTATGCCATATGCACGAAGATATCAAGTTAGTTTATACGTGTACAGATGCAAGAAACCGCAAGCAGCAAAGGAATTGTGAAGCTTGCTTATGCTTAGTAAAATAGATTGCTGCAAGCGCCAACTATATATATATATATATATATATAACTACAAAAAAAAATGTTGTTAATGGGGACGTTATGGTTAAGTTGCCCTACCAGAAACCCGTGCACTTCACAATTTTTTTTTTAAATAAAATAAAAAAATAAAAAAAAACTTTCCCACCTCCACACTATGGTTCAAAGTAAAACCAAAAACCCCAGAAATTCGCCAGTTAGGCTAGACTACGCCACCATACCTGCCATCACCAGAGTGCACTGCTAACACCCGGAACATGAAAGATGGCATCACAAATGTCATTGATGACATCACTGATGCCATCACTTGTTTAGCCCCTTTGTTTTCGTTCACATATACATATATATATATATATATATATATATCCATTCAGTAAAACAACTTTGTTAAAGGGATGTTACACAGTGAAACCAAAAACACTACACTTTCCCTAATTTTGGTAAACTAGGCAACCATAACTCGGACCACCTACATTCATTGCTAAGACTAACACCCAGGACATCAAAGATGAATTTCAGGGGTTGTTCGGTTTTACTTTGAACCATACTGGGGAGGAGGAAAGTTTTTTTTTTTTTTGTGAAGTGCACAGGTTTTTGGTAGGGCAACTTAACCATAACGTCCCTTTAAAGTTTTTTTTGTAGTGAATTTCATAGGTTTTTGGGAGGGCAACTTCATCGTAAGATTGTGTTAATGAAGGTATTGTGCTGAAGATACACTGTTGTCATGTGATTTTGGGAGAAATGTAGTATAATGTACGTACTTGATGTACATGTAACATAGAACATACAGAACCCCCTCCCTATTGATATTAGAGAGGGACGGACTGAGCGCCTGTATGTGGACGGGCGCAGACGAGGGCAAAAGTACCCAAACAGGCAGGCGGTATCTGAAAATGTACTATTTTCTTACACATAAAATGTTGAACTTCGAAAAAGGACAAAAAGACATAAGTATTAATAAATAAATATGGAAACCTAAACGTATGAAATTAAAACGCTGCATTCAATAACCATGTAGAATGAAATGGATGGTACCATAAAAAAAAAAAAGGATGCCTCCATCGTAATTACTTCAAAGAAACTCTACAGCCTGGACTGACAGTGGACGGACGCAGTAGGACGAAGGGAAATAACATCAAAATAGTAAGTGAAAGTCATTTTTTTGTATGTGTGTGTATTTATTTTGGTAGTGGTGCAGGAATAATGCCTTTCTGTTTTGACACAGAAATGACGAGTACTTTGGAGTGGTTGGAACAGTACTTTCCGCATGGGGAAATATCTGAAGAGAGCGATAATGGTACACAGCACTCTGCGAATGCAAAGTAATGGCCAGTTAATAGATATATATTTATTTTTTACAGACCAGGAAAGAAAAGAAGAAAGGCCAACAAATTACACAGAAGAAAGGATAAAAAGGGTTGAATTGAAAATGGACACACTGAGAATTTTAAAAGTTTAAGGGAGTTTGTGGAAGACAGAGAGGAAAAGTATTTTACCACTGTCACACCTGTACCTGCCCCCCTTCTCCTTTCCCTAGTGAACCATCTCCAAACCTTCAGGAAGAAAATAGATGTTTCGAAGAAACATCCATCCCTTCTTCCCCTCACAAATCTTCCCCTCATAACTAGGCCGTGTTGAATCCTAATTCCCCTATATTTGTGTCAGTATCTGCTTCCCCCGGTTTTTCTTTGGAATGAAGTTTGTGTGTGTGTTTGGAATGTTTTTGTATAGTAGTTGTAGTTAAAGAAAATGTTCGCAAATAGCGCGCCTGTTCGACCTATCCGAAAGCAATGGAATGTGGATGTTGTAAAGGCAGTACACCTTCCCTTACTAATGTCAAGTAAGATGGAGTTGATGTTTTACCACACCATCTGTGCAAGTTGTGCATACATAAACAGAAAGGGGCGTCCCAAGGACATTATACCTCGGTGCACCACTTACAAACAAGATAAAACATGTTTGTAGAACACACCAGGTGTCCGGGATGGCAGTAAATGAGCAAAATGGAAGCGTGTTAAGGACAGTATACATGTCCGTATTGTCCGCAGCCAAGATGGTGCCGTCCATAGAACAGGCGCGGTGGCCGGGAAGGTCGTAGTCTAACAAAATGGAGTTGTCCTAAGGACACTGGACCTGTCCGTACAGTGAGCATATCATGTACGCACATGCGCATTACAACCATAAGTACACGAACATCACGCCTGACCCCAACTGTCTCACTTGTGTCACACACTGAATTAGTTTGAGAACCCGAACACTGTCCTTAGGACACTTGCGCGCATGCGCAAGTTTGTTAGTCTGCATTTGCTGTCTAGCGGACACCCATTTCTGTCATGGATGTGTTCAGGATGATGATATGTGGACTAATTTGTGCAGTTTGTGTGCTTCCCCAACAGTACAAAAGGAACCTATGCAAAATATTGTAGAGTCTAAAAATATCATTTCACATATTCCAGATAATAGCTTATCTGAGGACATGTGTGAAATTTTCAGAAATGCGTTTCAGTGATGAAGATGGTCACGAGGCGCACCACTCCACCCCTATAAATGGCCACACCCCCGAGCGCATCTTCATTGTCCTGTTAGCTATAGCTGATTGAGGTGTACTGCATTTACTGCTGTAGTGACCAAAAGGAAAGTAATTGGTATGGCATCCATGGCTGCGGTTGCTTCATTAGCCTCTGCACCACCCCCAAACCCACCACCACCACCTCCCCAAGTGCCTGCAGAGAGATATATGGGTGAGGATGTAGAGAAGAGGAAGAAGAGAATGAAGTGGAGGAACTCTGCACTACAAGCACTCGCCGGGAGTCATGGGTGTGGCGGTTGTTTTCCATTTATGGGAACGTACTAAAAGCACGTGCGAACCTGGTGAGGTGTAACCAGTGCCAGGTGTTGCTAAGTCGCGGGAAACTTGGTCCGTACAGCTTTGGTATGACAACCAAGAAGCGACAGCTCACTTCATTCCACACCACGGACATTCGCAAGGTGGCGCCATGTGACGAGCGTAGCCGACTGAGTTCCTCCACAGCATCCTTTGTGTCAGATCCTCTCACCACAAGAGACACTCCTGTGGGGGGATCACCTCCCTCCAGATGCCTCGCAAGCCATTCGCGATGCTGTTGACCCTTACCTTTCAAAGGTGACAATAGTGTGTATGTATTGTGACGCAGTACTCTTCAGGGGGAGAGTTTTCTAAGTGCTTTTGAGGCTACGGTCACAGAGCACCAGAAGATCTGCTCCTTACCTAAGTAAAGCTCACCCTATATCTTTCTCTGTCCACTTGCCCTTTCTTATCCCCGTGGTTGGTGTCCCTTCCTTACCCTCCTTTGTCCTCCTCTCCTAGTGTGGGCAAAAGCAGGAAAGTTGAAAACAACAAAAATTAAAACAAAATGGCTCTTTTCAGAGCCACCTTTCTCAGTTTAACAATAGAACTATTAACTGACCGATGTAGGCATCCGCGCATTCGTGAAAAAGTTTGTGGACAGTTGTAGGACACACAAAAAAGGAGGGTGCAAGCCGGGCAAACCCAATGAAGTGGACGCTGGGAGTAAGTGGTGGCTCTGAAAAGAGCCTTTCGGTGGTGTGTTGTGTGGGTCAAAAACTGGATTGGAGAAAACGGATTGTCACATAGGTTATTGTGAATGCAAAAGAGGTCGCAATGCATTTTGTACATTGCGAAGAAAAATCTGATTGCCAGCATATCTGAGATGGACTCCATCTCTGCGGAAAATGAAAGAGCTGCGAAACAAAATGTTTTCATTGTGGAATGAGTACATGCCAACATCTCTGAGAAAGGCACAAACAGCCTTATTCACATTGCGTCTCGCTTTCTCCATTTGTGGACCAAATGCAGGAGAACGCAGCCATATTTGTCTTTGTACAATACGGGAAAAAAGTATTTCACAATTTGGAAGCATATCCATGACCATCGCAAGTCCTTCCTTCATTGCAAATTGCAAAGAAATTCCAGAGATGTCCTAAACTGTTGCCTCCGCAATGAATGATAAGTATATATGGAGGACGCTATGTCAGTAATGTAACACAGAGAGGTACCAAGTCCAGCCACCTCATTCCACGCACGCCATGCCAGTGCACTTCCACATGAGGAAATCCGAGATCTGCAGATAGACGGCAGCTTTCTGCATGCACCTTCAACCAATGTATCCACAAGTCTCTCAAAATCCAGATAGTCTGTTTTCGAGCATGCAGAGCCATGGCTGTGTGATCTTCTGTCAGGGACAAGACGGTCTTACTGAATCTCGCCGTTCAGAACACACCTACTGAACTTTATTGACCTATCCCTAGCTTCACTCATTCTCATTTGCATGCGTCTCCACCCCAGAATCCCAGTTGGTGATATGCGCAGCATGCAAACTACCGCCATATCCGGGGACATGTATAGGATCAGAGCGTGATGACGGTACATTAAAGTATTATTCTCCTTTTTCCCCTTTAAGGCGGGCTCTGAAAAGAGCTGTTTTTTTGTTTGTTTTTGGGCAGATGCCTTACAGACATCTGTTATTTTGTTTATTTTTTTGTATTTTTTGTCCTTCTTGTACTCCTACAACCATTGCAGAACCTTCTCTAAAGCAAGCCTTACATTCCAAAAGAGCATGGCATATTCCAAAAGAACATGGCATTTCCCAAAGAAGATCGCGCAACACCATCTGCTTCAAAATAATCCGCATTACTTGGAACAATGTTATCGTGGCTGCATAAAAACATACCAGCTCGTAACATGAAAGCACGCATGCCATGATTGATGATACACCTCCCAATACTTTGATCTGGACAGAAAACAGAATTGTTGTTCCATTTTACTCTAGGGAGTAAGCCATAAAAAATTACTTTCATTGTTGGGAAGATGTTCATCAGTGCTTCAACCAACTGTCCCAAATTTGCCAACAAAGTACGTGAACTCACGTAGCCCAAATAGCAAGCACCGTAGTGCAGAATTACCACATGAGGAGTGGTCATCGTACGCATGTGTCTGCAAACTTGCAGAATTGCCGCAACATTGGCATCAGTGTCAGCGCTCCACACCTCCTCCACTCCTCTCATATTGAAATGGTGTGCCACATGCCTACTCTCGGCATAGTGTTGTAAGCCATGGATAAAAATGTCTCCAAGCACCAAAACCTTGACCCTCTCCACCTCTGCCATCTTCAGTATGCGCACTGTCTCTCGACACAAAAGAGTAATGTGAACATCTGATTGGCTGATGTCTACAACCCCCTTTCCATGCAGGATTTGCTGTAGAAACCCGTATGTGACACACCCTACCCGCAAACAAGCGTTGCCGACATGCGGCCCGTAGCTCTTACCCAGTCCTTCTACCCTTTCCACATTGGTAGCAAATCGAGTCCCTCATTGGACACAACTAAGCAGTCACACAACCATCCACCAATCACATTGAACATCGCTAAATCTAACTCCGTCATCAACATAGCGCACTTCAAATGTACTGTCGATGTTGGAAGTTGCATATCATTGCAAAGTACCTACTTCACAAACTACTGTGCAAGTGTTGTGGATTTCTACGTACAACTCCATGCATGCACACATGCACGAGTATATAGAGTACAGGTATGCATATTTTAATCAGAGAACATGTGCAACCCTTGTAATGAAATTTAAATAAATTAATGCTGCTAAATGTGCATAGGCAATACATACCAACGCTCCCCCTTTTAAGTGCAAGATGTCCGATTTATCATTAACAAACCGCACGACTTCTTACCGTCTTCGGCATAACCTATACATACGTTACAAGCATGCCTATTTGGGGCGAAATCGATTTTGCATTAGAAAATGTCAGAGTTGTGTACTGTGTAGGGCCTACAGTAATGCTACTTGCAATGTGATCGTATGAGAAAAATAAGCGCTCCCGATTACTGTGGTGACATCTCCCTCTGAGGGTCTTCCGATGTGTTGGCATAGTGCTTATAATTTGCAAGTAGAAAAATGTTTCCCATCTACTATGATGCCCTATCACTTACAAACCTCTCTCCTATAGATAGTCTACCTTTTAAAAAACAAGCCATTACCATAACCTTAAAATTGTTCTCAATTCAGAAGGACTTGCAAGTAACATACAAAGGCAGCACAGAGTGAAGTGAAATGCCCATGTGCACTGGGCTGTGTGCAGTATCATCACTGCTGTAAACACACAAAGTAATTAATGTTTTTTTTATTTTCCAATCGCAGTGAAGACTACTCTCCTGAGAATCAACATCATCTACACTGCAAACGACATATCTGAAGAAACCTAGTCCTTTCGCAAAAAATATTAAGCACAGTACTAACTTTATATTGTAACTATTCCTCAAAGAGGCTGCATGTGTTATTTGTTTAATTTGTTCACCAAAGCAAACATTGATTTCTGAACCATTCTTCCTACAAATACCCATTTATTAAACAGAGAATAACAGGTAGAATGGCTCACAAATCCCTGTGTGTTTGGAACTCAAATAACATACAGAATCATTAGAAGGTCAGTGCTAGAAAAGAAGTTGCCGTTTCAAGTTTATGGCCTTTTGTTTACTAATAATGCTTCTCGTCACCACTAGGCCACTTTGTACTCTCATCTGAAGCACATTGTAGTAGTATACAAAGTATCCCCTGAAAACTCAGAATTACATCTCGATTCGACAGAACCACACCATCGAGTATACAAATGGCCGTGCACATCAATGTGTGCCATCCAAACAAACCTTTCAAATCTTTACATCAGTTCCTCAATATGTATGTAAAATGGAAAGAAAAGTCAAATGAAAGTGCTGCAAAATATGGATATTTGTCCAGTGCGCAAAAACACAGGATAACAAGGACATTCATTAGCCTGCATTTCTGGGCCTATTTGCAAAAGCACCTTCCATGATATCAAAAGGATATCAGTACATCATTCAAATGTAAGAAATCTAGTGTATAAAATATACTATGCAAAAAGTCCAGCTTCAGAATAAGGCAATTTAAATAACACTCTTCTGCATGGTACACCCAAATACTTACAAGAAGAAATTGACCGTATTCAGAGAAAGTATTTTGGAAGTGAAAGCCACTTACAAAATGCAATAGTTTTAGAGCATAGTAGCAACAAATCTGCACATGGCAACCTTCTATTACACACATACAGAAAAGAAATACTAAAATTTAAAAGGGCATCGGCTGAAGTACCAAACCATGTGTGTGTGTGTTGCAGCAGAACGTTTTACCAAAGGAACACAAACAATGTGGACATAGCATACAAAATAGAAGACAATGAAGATTCCAGATGGTTTGAATTAGCTCTCTCCCTTTTAGCAGAAAACAAAAATGAACTAACTGAACGCCTAATATGTTGCAGTTACTGTACTACAAAATTAGACAACAACCACACTCCTTCACGTGCTATTACAAATAATTTGGAATTGTTCCCACTACCAAAAATCCTGCAACCTCTCAATTTGTATGAGAGCATCATAATTCAAAGAGTTCACCCATTTCAAGCAATTATACGCCTTCATCCAAAAACAGCAAAATTACCTCCCTCTGAACTAGTGAAAGGCATTCGTGGCAAAGTAGTTTATTTGGCATTAGATCTAACCGAAAATGTACACACTCTGGGAGTGCAGCGTTCAAAAGAGCATTCTTTAATAGTCTTGGTAAATGGTGTACCAATAAAAGAAAAAATGTGGCAACAACTGGTGGACTTACATAAAGTTAGACAAGCATTGCAATATCTAAAAGGCAATAATGAGTACTACAAGGAAATAAATATAGAAGAAAGCTTAAGGGAAACAACTGAAATAATTCAAGAGCCATCAGAAACTGGACAATTCGAACTTCTGGATCCTGCTACAGTATCTACTCTTTTGGACCAGTAAACAATTCATCCATTGCATTCCAACGAAAACATGGATGGTACACTAGAAACTTACCAAATGCGACAAACCAAAGGTTCACCAATGAGTATATGGGAAAAAAGTATAGAAGCACGTGCTTTTCCAATGCTATTTCCTACTGGCAAAGGTGGAAGATACAATGATAGACCCACTCAGATTGGGGCATCAGAATACCGCTCATTACGATTGTATTCGCAAGATCCCAGATTTAGACAAAATGTGGAATACATATCCCACCTACTCTACGAAAGTGAATTAGCAAAGCTATGTTACGGAGTTGCACACATTTTGAAATCTGGAACCCACTTTCAAAATATGTCAGCTACGCAGTTAATACAAAATGTACAGGAAAAAGATGAGGTTTTACAATGAAGTATAACAAATTTGTTTGCAAACATGCGTGGTACAAAGGAATACTGGTTCCGATGGCACAGAGACGTGCGTTGTATGATCAGAAACCTTGGACCACAGACTTGGTTTGTTATGCTAAGTTGTGCAGAATATGCATGGGAAGTATAAAATGAGTTCCTACGCATAGCAAACAGCAACAAAAACAACATAGATATATTAACACCTTGAGAACTTTGCTCTCTAGATCCAGTTAATGTGTCAAGATATTTCCATCATTGTTTCATTGCCATGCTACACTTTATTTGCAATAAAACTGTTGCTCCCTTTGGAGAAGTGCAACACTTCTTTTGGAGAAAAGAATATCAAGCGAGAGGAGCACCACATATTCACATGCTGTTAGGGATCAAAGATGCACCTAAATTTGGTCACGATAGTGATAGCACTGTTTTGCAGTTTATCCAAAAATATGTCACTTGTGAAATCCCTTCACAACGAACACATAGTGAGCTGCATGGGCAATTTCAAAGACACAAATGTGGCAAACATTGTCGCCGCAAATACAAAAACAAAGGTCAATACTACACAAAATGCCACTTTGTTTTTCCTAGACCAGTTACAGAAACAGGTGAAGTAAACAACTTCATGTCTTCAGTTTGACATAGTGTTAAAGGTAAATCACCTAAGAACACGTATTACATAAAAAGAACAGAAGAATCAAAATATATCAATGATTAAAAAGCAATCATTGCCCTCTGATGGAATGCAAACATAGATGTGCAGTACATTGCAGACAATTCTACTGCTGTTGCATGATACGTTACAGCCCATTTAACAAAAGCAGAAAAAACAGAGCTTCAAGATCTCTGGGATGACCTAACATCAGGCAAACACAATCACAGAAATTTTACAGCCTAGGCATAAAAATGCTCTCTCATAGAGAATGTGGCGCCTATGAAGCAGCAGTTCGTTTAACCGCTACTGCTTTGTATGGAAAATCAGACAACATAGTATGGCTAAATCTTGGTCCTGCTAAATCTAGAAAAAGAGTGCTGAAATCATATGAGGACATAGAAACAATTGCCACAAATGATCCCAACAGCAAAGACATTCTAAAAAACAATTTACTGGACACATACTATCCGAACAGGAGTAGCTCTTTGGAAAGCATGTGTCTATACCACATAGCTCAAAACTTTGCATACAAAAATAATATAAAACCCAATGAAAGCAAGAGTGACAGATTGTGAAGGGAGCTTAGTAAAACTTACCAAACTAAGCTTAATTAATCATGTAAAATTATCATTAAAAACTGACAGAAAGAACTATATTACATGTCTGTTACAACTTTTTTAAACCATGTAGAAAAGAGGAAGACCTACTAGATAACTATGACTGCTATGAAGATGCGTTTAAAGCAAATGAAAGCGCTATCACAGATGTGAACTTTACACATTACAAAACAATGTTACACAATGAGCAGCAACAGGAAGAACTTCAGGCCCAACTAGATAAGGACTCTTCCGACAGTAGTCCACCTTCTGTAACTGGAAGTCAAGAACCACTAGGACAACCACTACTAGCAAATGAGGCAGAAGTAGCTATGGCAAAAGTAGAAAACACCATGTATCAGTATCAAGAAGATACAGAAGACTTAACTGTCCAACAAGCAAAACTTAAAGATCAGCGCACCATTTTTGAAGACGTAACAAAACAAATTGTACATGGTGTACAACACGAAATCAAAAATGCACCTGCCAAAATTACAAACCTATACTGCTGTACGTGAGTGGTGAAGCTGGATCAGGAAATACATTTTTAATCAAAATCAGCAAGCTCCTTCAACAATTGACAAACAACAAACTGTTAGCTGTTGTAACGGCCCCCACAGGTTTAGCTGCCTACAACATAGGCGTTGTCACTTTACAGCGATTACTACTGCTTCCAGTAGAGCATCAAAATAAACTAGACTATTACAAACTTTCTGCAGAAGCTGCAATGGAAGTACGCAGAGTATTAAAACAAATGAAAATGCTACTAATAGATGAAGTGAGCATGGTCTCCAACCTAATGTTGGCTTTGATTCACCTCAGATTGCAAGAAGTACTTAAAAGTAACCACGAAGAACTCTTTGCAGGGAAACACATTATCGTTTTCGGAGATCTTCTATAATTGACACCAGCGAAAGGTGAACCTATTTTTAAAACCTTAGGCCACAAACTCTGCCGTAAAACAGTTGGCAGCATAGGAAATGTCAACCTTTGTCAACATTTCCAATACAGAGAATTAACAGAGAACATGCGGCAATCTGCAGATCTCACTTAGTACACCAACTGTAATACTTTTTAAGATGTTGGCATACTATCACAAGAAGCACACGCAGTATTGAAAAACCAGCACATTCATGCACTTTATAGCATTAATGCATGTGCAACTGATGTTATGGAACAAATTGCGCACAAAAATGTCAATTGTATGGCCTTAATGCCAACTCTTGCAAGCTGTTTCAAATTCAATGAAACAATGTTAAATAAAGAAATGCAACCATAATTGAAATTAGCGCCACAAACAAACGAGACATACATGGTATGACAGTACCCATGTGTGAGCAAGCCACAACAAGACTAAATAGTTTAGAAAATTCAATCTCCAACACAGCTGGGTTGGAAAAAATATTAAAATTATCCTTAAATTGTAGAGTAATGCTTAAACGTAACCTTCACGTCGAGCAAGGACTTGTTAATGGAGCACTGGGTACAGTTGTTGGCTCTCAATCATACCCACGTGACAGCAACATTCAGTTTGTCAATATTAGCTTTGATAAACTTTCAGAAGTGAAAAGGATAGGACGCTCAATTGCTCGATTCCTTCTCTTCAAAGACATGTAAGTACGTAGAGAGCAATTTTCTCTAACTCTTGCATATACAGTTACCATTCATAAATCCCAAGGTCTTACCCTAGACAAATCATTGATATAGGAAACAGTCTTTAAAGAAGGCATGAGCTATGTAGCATTATCACGCCTGCGTACACTTGACGGTCTATTGCTAATGAACTTAGATGCAAGTAAAGTCAAAGCTGATATTCCTTGCATTCTAGAATACAATAGACTGCGTTCACTGTACACCCCCATCTGAAACAATATCCTGTTCCAGGTAAAGTGAAACGTGATAAAAGACAACTAAATCAAACAGAAATGCAACAGAATCCAACAGCAAATCCCTCAAAGAAAACAAAAGAAGGTAAAGCTTCATCAATTACCACAAACAAAGAGCCACCTATTACGGAATGTGAACCAGGTACGTCTTCAAAGAAGGAACAAAAACTCAGAAAAATGCACTCAGATACAGAACTAGCTGGTCCAATCAAATTTGCAAATGAAACTGGGGTAAGTTGCTATGCAAATGTAGCAATGAATATTCCATTTCAATTGCCACCAATTGTTAACAATATTTACTTACACAGTACAGACCAATTGTGTTTGCAAATGTTAGTGCTTCATAGAAATGCAACAAACAATCCTGACAACACATACAGTGTTCATGGAATAAGGCAAGAATTGGACTACTGTGCTGGAATGGTGAGATTCACCATCAACTCATAAGAAGATCCACAGGAATTTCGAATGTACTTACTACTAGTATTGGAAAACAAAAGCATACCTGTAAATGAAATCTTCCAGATATCGTACATGTGGAAACATACATGCACTCTCTGTAACAATGTCATATAGGAACAAATCCCAAATGAGCGATTTGTGTACGTTTCCATACCTAATTGTGAATCCATTCCATTTTAGCAACTTGTACAGAATGCAAACCATGGCAGATTATGTACTATTTACAATTCAGACAATCGCTCCACTTTACTGATACAATCGCATAGTGCCTACATAATACTTATGCTTTTACGTATAATGCAGATGGTACCAAAAACAACTGCAAACTGACTGGATTCACACACGGTCAAGTGTCACTTGGAAAGAAAACCTTTACAACAATAGGTATAATCTACCATGCAGGAGCTACAACCAATGCAGGTCACTACAGTGCATACATTAAAAAGAAATGTGGATGGTTCAAATGTAATGATAGCATCATTACTCTAAAGCAGAGATTGCCAACTAATCTTACAAATGTGTATTTAACCTTCTTAAAGCCAAAATTTAATAAATAATGTGTACTTCAAGACTACCAAAAAATTATGGAAAAGACTACAAACAGTTAGAATACGCCAACAGGTATCTAACTGCCCAAGAGGATATAACAACACAAATAAATGAATATCACAGAACTGTAAGAACAAATGCACAGTTAGAATACGCCTACAGGTATCTAACTGCTGTTAAAAATCGGCAGCAAGGCAACAAACATAACATTAATCAGAAAGATGAAGGAAACACTCAAAGGAAACAAGGAAGTAGTTAGTACCATAGCAAATAAAGGTTTTTTTTAATCTGGCATGGATTTTCTTTCCCCAGACCCAAGGATTAGAAAAGCAAACACAGAAACTGAGCAGAATGCACAGTACACTGGTTTGTAAACTAAATATGAGGGTAAAAAAAAAGGTACACTTTTATCACAGAAATTAAAAAAGGAAACTTCTGCCAAGTACTAAAGGCATTTACTTAAAGTAAGGAGTAAGTATATTGGAAGTCATTTTTTACACATGCGAACCTACACGTCTAATCTATGGTGCTAATGTACTGCAGTGGCTGTAGACTGGCCCTTGCATCTTGGTTGTGTAACCTACTACCTACGCCTTACGACCAAGGTACAAAGAGTATTGTTTCTACCCACAACCATCGCTGCATATCAAAACCATGGTCCTTGTAAATTAACTACTTATAAGTTAACTTTTGGGACCATCGTCTGCAGCCATGAAGCCAAGACGCTAGGACGTGCACACAACTACTGCATTACACCACACCCATATTCACTTATAACCCCACGGCTTATGACTTCAGTCTTAGGTGCATGGCCTTTGGGCATGCAGGCAAGACTCTGGGTCCTGGGCAGAAACACCACAACATATCGGAACCATTGTGCCTTGTAATTTCACTACAAACAAAGTTGCTTTTGGGAGCATGGCCTTCGGCCATGCTCCCAAAATGCTACGCCCTCCCCACAACCATCTTAATGATGTTGCATAGTACAAGTGTACCTATAGCTGTGATATGCTGCGGTAGTTTGTAACCACAGGCTACAGACGCAAGTGTGAGGCCATAGATTTATCAATGTATGGGTATACAGTATTTAAAATCCATAGTTGCTTACAAATACGCTACATCCTGGCCACTACTACCACACCATATGACATCCATTGGGGCATATAACATACATATAACTACACTACATACAAATATGCTTTTGGGGGCATGGTCTTCGCCCATGCACCCATGACTGCAGCCCCTCCCCACAGCCGCCTGAGTGATGCACTACCACACCATATCACACCCATTGTGTCTTGTAAGTACACTACATATAACTGTGCTGTTGGGTGCATGGCCTGTGGCCATGCATTCATGATTGCAGACCCTCCCCACAGCCACCTGAGTGATGTTCAATACTAGGGGTGTCTCTGTAGCTGTGAAATGCTGCAGTGGTTGTGGGCAGGGCCTAAACTATTAGGTGTATGTCCATACATTTCAATATATGGATGTGAAGTAGCTTAATACTCCAGTGCTTAGAAGTTTCTTCTTGGGTGCATGGCCTTCGGCCATGCACCCTAGAGTGTACACACGCCCCACAACCATCTGATCAATAATGAATACTACAGCTGTACCCATTGCTGTGACATGCTGCGGTGGCTGTGGGCAAGGCCTACAGTCTTGGAAGTATGGCGTCCGGCCTACGGCCATGCACCCAACATTATAGGCCCTGGCCACAATCACCGCAGCATATTACACCCATGGTTGCTTAAAAATCAGTAGCACACCCATAGAAGGAAACATTGTAAATGTAGCATGTACTGAATATGTACCCAAAACTCTGGGAGCTAGCCACACCTGCCAGATACATAATCAATAGCGTGGGTGTGAAGTATAAATGTGAAAGGCTGCAGTGGTTGTGGGCAGGCTGTACATGCTTGGGTGTATGGCATACATCCTGCAACCATGCACCAAAAAGTATACATCTTTGCCACAACCACCGCACTAGTTAAAACCCATGTTGGCTTTTAAGTGAAGAGGGTATAACTTTGTTGTTGGGTGCAGGGTCTCCCCACAACCACCTCAGTAATGTGTGGAAGTTGGGGTTTTTCTATAGGTGTGGTATCCTTCAGTGCTTCTGGCCAGAGGCCATGCATCCAAGACTGCACACACTCCCCACAACCAGGCAATTGATACGCATTACTACGGGTGTATTCATGGGTGTGACATGCTGTGGTGGTTGTGCCCAGGGCCTACAGTCTTGGAAGTAAGGCCTTCAGCCGAGAGCCATGCATCCAAGACTCTAGGCCCTGGCCACAACCACCGTAGCATGTCACACCAATGGCAGTGTACTAATGAATACAATACCCATAGGAAAAAGTAATGCAATTACAGCATGTTGTCAATTTCAATGTTCGCCAACACCACGCGTGTCCTTATAACAGTTACAAGTTCCCTGTGCACTGGACGGTCTGAAATGCTACCCTTATTACACCCCTCATTTTCTGTGCATACAAGGTGGCCATAGAAAATACATCATGAAGAGGTTATAACTTTGTTGTCGGGTGCATGGCCTTTGGCCCAAGAGTGCAGGGTCTCCCCATAACCACCTCAGTGATGTGTGGTAGTTGGGTTTTTTTTATAGGTGTGGTATCCTTCACTGCTTCTGGCCAGAAGCTGCACGTCCATAGATATTACACGTGATGGGTGTGCAGTGGCTAGGACATCTAGTGCTTATAACTTAATTCTTGGGTGCATGGCCTTTTGCCATGCACCCAAGACTGTACACACTCCCCACAACCAGGCAATTGATACGCAATACTACGGGTGTATCCATGGGTGTGACATGCTGCGGTGGTTGTGGCCAGGGCCTACGGCCTTGCATCCAAGACTCTAGGCCCTGGCCACAACCACCGTAGCATGTCACACCCATGGCGGCGTACTAATGAATGCAATATCCGTAGGAAAAATTAATGCAATTACGGCATGTTGTCATGAAGGGGCCCCTAGTGGACCCTGGCGTATGGAAACAAGGCACAATCACCACACACGAACTGATACGACAGACACAAGGTTGTATTCCCAAAAGCTAGGGTTTATTGCAAAGCAAATAGTCTCAGTTGGCCAACTGGGTCCCACGCCCCGCGACGTGTTTCCCCAGACTCCAGGGGACGCAAGAGAGCGAGAATCGTACAACAGTTACATATATACAAAGCAAGCATCTTACAATCAGTGGTGACACATTCAATACCTCCCACAATGTATTTCCTTTGAATTGGGTTAGATGATTGACAATTGTGACGAGTAGGACACCTTCAGACATTTATTTAGCAACAGTTTTCAATTTCATGAGCCTGCAGACACAATTCTTTGTTTTAAGAACACACTGCTTCTGTTCTCTGCAAGCAAGCTGCGTGCAGGGGAGAGACACATTCCAGGCCTCGCTGTCTCCTAGTTTCTATTTGTGTACTGGGGGGTCAACTCGCTCTCCAGGGCTCTACAGGGCTCAGGGAAAGGGGGCCGTAAAGGAGAACATAATTCTAGTCATTAAATGTTCGTTTCTAACATTTCTACTGTATTAGCGAGACTAGCTGGCACCTTTGTAATGAGTAAATGCCTTGCTGCTTACTTCCAAGGACTTGCGAGGGAGGAGACCGGGCATTTCTGACTGGGTCGCTGCGTTATGTTTCAACAAGTCTCTCGCGGCCTTGCTCTTATGCATGAACAATAATGTACTAGTGGAGCAGAATAAGTTTTCAGCAGAGCAGTTTTAACAGAAGGCAAGAGGCAAATGTTAGAAAACAAAATGGCGATTTCAATCACATCAAAATGGCCACACTTTAGTCAAGCTTATGGCTATGTATTTCTAATACTAAACACATGAGGCGGTTGGTCTTCAACCAACAGAATACATTGCCTCTATCATTGAGGGGTGTCTACTTTTTCTGGACCAACAGTCAATTTCAATGTTCGCTAACACCACGCGTGTCCTTACAACAGTTACAAGTTCCCTGTGCAGTGCATGGACTGAAATGCTACTGTTATTAGACCCCTCATTTTCTGTGCGTAGAAGGTGGCCATAGAAAATACATCATTAAGACCGACCGCCAGAACAAATGCATTCATCACCCAAGTCTTACTGTCTCAACCTTTCCCAATGCTCTATGACACAGCAAAAGAGTTTTATAAATATAGCATGTTTCCGCTGGTTGTTGCTCCGATATCGGCAGATCCAAGATGTCGGGCGCATCCAGAACACGTCTCATTGCAGCTAATCGGCAGAGACGTTGCGTGTCCGCGGTCATGACACCAGCCCTTAGCCAATCGGTATCTTGTCCGTGGACCGAACAGGGAAGTGTGACCGCGAAGCGGACATAGATATCACTAATTTTTTTACACCTACTTTTTGGTCATTTTAATGACATGTGCTGCACGGAAGGTCACCAAATTTACAAAAGCACACTTTCTGGACCAAGCCCCTGCCCCTGCCGCAAATTTGGTGAAAATCCTTCCAGCGGTTTGACCTGTAGCCATTCAGTCTACGGGAAAAACAGAACTTTTGGGACCCCCCCGCCCCCTATAAATTTGCTCCCCCTGGAACAAACCTCACCAAACTTTGGAACAAAAATTCAGAGTGGCCCATATACTTTTTTTTGCAAAGTTTGGTGAGGATTCGTCCAGGGGGAGCGAAGTTATAAGCCGCCCAAAAAGTGCTCTTCCGATGGAAACAGCAAATTAACCATAACCGTGTAATTATATATATATATATATATATATATATATATATATACACTCATACATACACACACCTCAAAAGCACTTTATGAGTGAAAATCCACTATGCACATGAGCAGAATTTAACAAAGGTTACTAAAGGTCTCAAGAGGAGAGTGTTGCAGCAAACAAAATCAAGAATTAAGACTGAGAGAAACCCGTCTGAATGTAACCATGCCAAGAAGCCATGGTCGTATCGGGTTGGAATAGGCCAACAGTGAATACAATTAAAGAGAAAAAGAACAGAGTATCCTGTTCAGAAAGGTCAAGATAAGCCACAGATGGTTGAAGACTGACAGAACTAAATCAAATACACAAAAATGCATGAAGAAAAGACAGATTTCACAGTGTCTGAATCACGTGACAAGGCAGGCAGTAAGGGATGAGACTTTCACACCTACGCATGGATCCCTGCCATACCCATATTCCTTAACTTTCTCAGACCAAGAAGCAGACTCAAGGCCAAACTACAAAGTAGTAATTGGCACATGACCACTGAGGTGATGAATGATTGTTACATAATTGGAGGGAAGCTGGGGTGCAGACGAACTCCCTGCACCTGGCTGGTTCTTCTGCATGCTGCTAGACGCAAGTGGAAAAGTATGAATGGGGTTGAGGCCAGCCCAATCATAGTGGACCGTGTAATCTAGGGTCCTATAGTGAGTAGAACCAATGAGACGTCATACTTTTAGTGACTTTTATAGTGGCCATTTTGCCCCACCTAACATTGATTATCCAATCCCCTCTCCCTATTACCACATACAGTTATAGTACCTATGTTAAAGTTACCTTCTTATAACCAATCACGTTGCATGTTAGGTTCTTAAGATTGCGCGTCAGTGATGACAAGTTTTTGATATAAATACTACGTTTTTTCTGAAATTAAGTGGAGTTGAAGCAAGAAGGAAGTTCAAGCGGTTGCTGATGTTCATTGAACTCCCCGTTTTTTTACTCGTCATGAAATGGACTCCCTTTGCCAAACTATTGAGTCGTCATAGTTATTTGGTGCAAGAGTATGAATCTGCATCCCCATCTATGTCGAGGGTGCTGCTGCTCATCTCAAAGGGCTGTTTGGAGACCCCCAGTCTTATGGGCCGGCTGGGGTCCATCCAGTTCACCAGTATAAACTTCCTAGGGTGAAGTTGTTGCATAGGTGGCAATACAACCCTGTGAGGCTCTCTAAAATGTTTCAGATAGTGAGCCCGTGTGTTGGCATGGTTGCGAGGATGGAGCGGACTATTGGCATGTGGTGGGGATGCCCCACCTATTGGACAGAAGTCCTGCGTTGGATTAAGATTGTAGGTGGTATGAAATGGGGGCTAGACCCAGCATTGATACTTTTTGGGCTGGAGAACCTAGGAGCACACTGGCAAACCCTGCCCCACATGTCACACTTTTTATTGGCAACAGCAAGGGCGCGCAAAGCAAGATTCTGGAAAAGAAAAGAACTGCAAAGCCAGAAGGAATGGTCGATCACGGCCAAGGACATCCATTTACTGGAAAGAATTACAGCTGCAATTCATGGCGGGGGGGGGAATGGCAACAGTTTCACGCCAATTTAGGCTGAGAAGATTAGGGAGAGACAAAGTATTCAGTGGGACTTGACTCAGCACCCGCCAAGAAAAGTGCAAAGTTAAAAGATACACAGAGACTTGAGTAATAACAGTGGCCCGCTCCACACAGACCAGTGAAACCAGGGGCTGAACTTTCACTATTATAGGGAATGGTAGGGGCTGGGGGCAGGGGGCTTGAAGGTGGGGAGGGCACATATGGAATAACTGGTAGTACAATGTAAGCTGTGGTGGGGAGTTTCCCCTTGCTTGCTTGTACCTTTCCTTGTTATAAATCCAATACAATTTGAAAAATAAAGTAAAAAAAGACATAACTAATTTCTTCACTTAAGGATGGGCAGTCGGTGTAGACAGGAACTTTGTATATGGGCAAAGTTCAGACAACGCATTGTCCTTAGTTCTGAGGGCAGGGAGAGGTATGAATGGTATCAGGAAGCTGAAACTGCAGCACAGGGAATATCCCAAAAATATTTCACTTCTCCGGAGGGCAGCCACCATCGCCTCGAGTGAAGCTGTTGCCATAGAAGGCTAAATGAACTTGGATAGAGGGTTGTTACACTGGTTGTCAATGAAACAGTAGGGGCCACAAAGTGGAATGGCTTTGCAAAGGAGGGGTAAGGTGCTGGACCACATGGGGTGTCAGTTTTATAAAGGCATTCTCAATTTAGGGACCTGCATAATGGTTGGCTATGAATTTCTACATGGGTTGGGAACTAGCCGCACTGGGAGGGCCCACTAACCATAGTAAAGCCAGATAAACCATTGGAAACATGTTCCTAGCAAAACCAATACTCTGATTAATTGGGACAAACAACCAACTAGCTGGCTACAGTAATTTACCCACTTCTGCCAGTTGGTCCCACCAGATCAAGGTGACTTTACTTCTGGGAGGTCTACTGCTAACAGTACTGGAAAAATGTTTGCTCTCCTGCATCGTGTACTAAACTAACATTATGTTAGGAGAATTTTCAGAAATGTGCTAATTCCCTTCTACCTTAGAGATGCCCAGCTTTTTTGCTGGACTTTACGACTTTTAATTTCTCACCTGGAGAGAGTGAGGGGAGTAGTTTCTTACCTGTAAATCCATTTCTCCAGCGTTGGTATCTGTCATGGATTCACATGCTGTGAATATTCCCCATCGTGAGGCTGGGAAAACTCGGGAACTTTAACTTAGCATTTTCCTATGGAAAACTTTCACACTTTAGTGTCCTATCAGCGTCCTTTTGAGGTGCTTTAGGCCCCACCAAAAGGACATCTGGTGTAAATAGCCCCTCCCCCATGACTTCCCTTCAGATTTTAACCTCCAAAGTAGAGGAAACCCGAACCAGATTTGCCAGCAGGGTCAGCCGGCGGGTGCATGTGAATCCATGAAAGATACCAACGCTGGAGAAATGGAGTTACAGGTTACAAACGACTCCCTTATCCAGCATTGGATCTTTCATGGATTCACATGCTGTGAATAGATTACTTAGCAGTACCACCAATGCATGGCGGAGTGTAACAGGCAAACCAATAAACACTTAATCACATACATAAGACAACAAACCCATCAAGTGAAAAAGTTCAAAATAAACACCCCCAAAGCTGCAGGGATTACCTTACTGGAACAGGCGTTGTAGCACCGCCCTCCCCACCTGCACATCATCCACATGCTGCTGCCCCAGACAGTAATGCCGGGTGAAGGTATGTGGCACCACCCAGGAGGCCACCTGGCAAATCCACCAGCGGAATCCCCGACCAGAACGCCGCCGACGAAGCCGTAGACCTTGTTGTGTGAGCCTTAGGAACCCTCAAAGGCTTCCCAGCTTTCGAGTGTCACAACGAAATTGTAGAATAAACCCAACGTGAGTCCTTGCTTGGAGATAGTCTGTCCTTTGTTGGACGGGCCATAAACCACAAACAGCTACTTTGACTTCCTGAAATTCTGAGTGCGATTCAAATAACATTTTAAAGCCCTCTTAACGTCCAGAGTCCTTTCCGCTGGCCTGTATGCAATAGCCTAAAACGAGGGTAAAGCAATAGAACAGAGTTTGTGAAATGCTGTCGAACTTTGGGGATAAAGTGCAGGTTAGTAGCCAGAATAACCTTGTCCTTCATGAAATCTGAAGTATGGCGGGTCGATGACCAGTGCCTGCAACTCTGATATCCGCCTAGCCGAAGTAATTGCCACCAAAAAAGCCACCTTCCGTGATAGAAACTTTAAGGTAGTCATCGACATTGGTTCAAAAGGAGGTTTCATCAAAACCGAAAGTACCACATTAAGGCTCCAACCCAGCGCAAACCTCTTCATAGGAGGAAAAGTTCGAAACAACCCTTTAAAATGTTTTTTCACTAACCGATCACTGAACAGAGGAGCAGCATGTCGCCTCCTCGTGAACCTAGATATCGCTGCCAAATGCACCTTAACGGATGACAATGCCAGGCCCCCTTCCACCAAAGGTAACAGGTACATGAGAACCTGTGCCGGAGAAACGTTCAAAGGGTCAACCCCAGGGTGGGCCTTACACCATTCGCAAAATCTTTTCCATTTAATGTCCGTATGAGATATTTGTGGACGGTGCCCTCGCTGCCTCCAAAATCCATCGACAGTCCCGGGAAATACCTAAATGGCCGAATTCGGAGTGGTCAGCAGCCAAGCCGTCAGGCTGAGAGAGCCCGGATCATGATGCCAAACCTTGCCCTCGTCCTGAGACAGGCGATCCAGAGCCACCCCCAACCAAATCGGCGCTGCGATCGACATATGAAGGAGATCGGAGAACCACGTCTGTCTGGGCCAGAATGGGGCCACCAGAATCACCTGGCATTGGTATCTCCGAATCCACTGGACGATCCGCCAAATGAGCGGGAATGTGGGAAATGCATACGCAAATCGGCCCGTTCACAGGAACGAAAAACGCGTCCCCCAGAGACTCTGGATGAGCCCCTCTGCTGGCGAACTCCCGACACTGCTTGTTTTCTATAGTTGCAAAAAGATCCAACGGAGGATGCCCCCATCGGCAGAATATCATCGAAACCTACTGCTCCTTCAGCTTCCACTCATGCAGCTGGCTGGCGTCCCTGCTGAATGTGTCCGCCTGAACATTCAACACCCCGGCAGATGATAGGCCACAATGCTGATCTCGTGAGCCAGAGCCCAATGCCAAATGCCCTGCACCTCCTTTGACAGGACCCTGGAATGTGTGCCCTCCCCCCCACACACCTGTTTCCTTAAATAAAACATTGTGGTGGTATTGTCCATCAATACCCTCACCACCAATACACGTATGAGCGGCAGAAATGACTTGAGGGCCCAGTGCATTGCTCAACTTGAGCACATTGATGTGGAACAGAGACTCCACCAGAGACCACAGGCCCTGCACCTGTGAAACGTCGAGATGGGCCCCCCCCCATCCTGCCTGAGAGGCGTCTGCCACAATCGTAAACTGGAACTCCGGCCCCAGCATGCCCCGCACCAGATTGGCCGTGCATGTCCACCAGCGAAGAGCGTCCAGACTTCCGTTGACCACCAACTTGTCCAACCATGACCCACGACTCTGCATCCATCTGTCTGCCAGGAACTCTTGCACCGGCCTCATGAAGAGATGACAATTTGGCAGAAGCGGGATACACAAAGCCATGGCCCCCCCAACAGCGACATGCAACTTCGGACTGACACCAGTGTGCCCTCCTTCCACTCGCCTGCTCTGTTGCAACTTCTTGACATGCTCGCTGGAGGGTTTCATCAGATTGTGCTGGGTGAGAAACTCCACCCCCAGAAACACCAATTCCATGGACAGCGTCAAAAAAGATTTTTCTTAGTTGATGGCGAATCCCAGTCGTTGCAAAAGCTGCATGGTTACCACAAGACTGTTGAAGAGGAAAAATGGGAGTGTCCCTTCCCTCAAGCCACGCCTCCCATTTGGAAGATGACGTCATGGCTAAAGAACCACCGGCCACATGAGTTTGCACCTCTGCCCACTGACCTGAATGCCAACACACTGACCATGCTTCACCTGCGAAACTAGCACGCACCCCGCCCAATATCCGCGGCGGGAACCAAGACGGAGCTGGGAATGATCGCATGGACCATCTTGACTAAACGCCTCGCAACCTAAGCTGCCATCGTTGGAGATGACATGACCACATAGCCATGACAGACAGAAAACACGTGCTGTTGCACACCTGGATCATTCACACACCAATCCACACGAAGAACACATTCAGTACTATGATTTAGCAGGCCACGCACACTCACAGACGTGCATCGTTATTTTCCACATAGGTCAGCAACCATGTCGCAGAAATGCAAGACGCCAGAAGAGTTTGACTATATGCTTGCAGAGGCTTCATGCTACCAACCCTGAGGATGAGACCCTATAGATGAACTGACGCACCACACCTCCTTGCCCTATGGACATTATGCCACGACATACAGCCCAAGCTGAAGTAGGCCTCAGAACAAAGCAGACAGGCCGGAACCGGCTCATGGAAACTAGAAGATGCTGAGCACGCAGAACAGCCCCCGGTTGAAGCCACATTAGCCAAGGTTGCGATGTTGCAATCCTCATTCCACACTCTCCAAGCCAAGGCGACGCCCACCACCGCTGCGACTGTCCGAAGCAAAATACAAATCAAATCACCATAATTCTGCCTCAGCCATGGTCTCCTAACACGTGACACGGCCGACCCGATATAATGCCAATTCCAAAAGACTGAAGAAGCACCGGTGTCCCACGTCTGGGGCCCCCCCTTGCAGCAAAGTTGTAACAACTCAGACACAGGCAGCCTGGGAAAGGAGCACTCTAAATGCAGTAGCAGAACCTGTCCATTGTCTCGCAGTGACACAGTCATACATTGTTGCCAGCAACGGGCTGGGAACAACGATGGCCCCAGGCATGGGGGCTCGCTGATGGACCAATCCGAACACGGGGGGGAAACCATTGACGACAATACTACATAACCAATCAGTAACCCTCTCCATGTATCATTTTCGGAGTAACCATTTTTAAGGACGAACCAAGCGTACCACCTCACCTCTGATCCACCAATAACCCTTTTCACTTTATGGTCCTATACTGAACCTACCACTTGGGGGACCAACCCGGAGTGGTGATAGGTTTGGGGATGAGCTTTCGCCAGTGACGCAAACTGTTACGTCACACTGGTAGAAAACGGGCCTGCGAGCCCGACTCGGATGAGATGTTGCCTGGAACCTACTCTCCATGAATTTGTCTCTGCTGGTTTCTTCTAATAAACAGCAGTAACTAATTGCTTTTGTGTTGATCCTCTACTTCTTTGGGATGCGGAATGTGTTAGGGCCTCCGAGAGCTGGAGGTCCGCGGACTCCGGGTACGGCTCTGCAGACCACCAGAAATTACCCTAACACACTGGAGGCCCCAGCGAGATTGACTGTGATAAGGTGGCCCGGCAACGCGGCCCCTCCGCCGTTGCCCCCTTGGAGGACTGCAGGACCATCGCAGAACTGCAAAATAAACCGGACTGCGCAGCCGGAGATCGGTCGTCGGGAGCAGACTTCAAAATTCCTCCGCCCACAGTTGGCGAGTGTCCAGAGGAGGGGAAGTGGTGAACAGATTGGGAGGGGTGCCCGCAGCCGAGCGGCACCGGCAGGCATGAGCCTAATGTGAGTATGCACCACACAACAAGCAATATTGTGTTGTGCAGGCGGGGGGAGAAATTGTAAATAGGGTGGCGGGTGGTTTTACATTGTTGCAAAATTTGGTGCATCAGTGGTGATCGGCACGCGAGTTGTGGTAGGGAACAGAGTGGAGGTAGTCCCTTCTTCTGTTGATGAGCCTATTGGGTGGGGTAACGAGTCCCCACGTGTTGGACGGAGTGCCACGCTGATTAGTCTGGATGGTGAATACATGTATAGGGGTGTGGTATTCCTATGAGGCAGCGTTTTAGTCCAATGAGTAGATGAGGATTCCTATTAATTGAGTGTTTTAGCTCGGTGAATAGATGATGGATTCCTGCAGGAGGTAGCTAGAGTCGCTCTCAGATTGCAGAAGATAGTTGGCTGGCTAAGTTCCTCCAGTGAGGGAAAGTATCGCACACGAGGCGACGCAGCGTGTGCAGACTAACTATATTGAGAAAGGTGATTAATGGATACTCCACTCCAGGTGTAGTGTGAAGACAGCTGTGAGGATTGTGGAGTTTACTTACGGGGAAGTGGCACGCATTATATGTCCAAACGTTGTGTAAATAGTAGTTTGTGGTCAGCCGGTGACGTCACCCATAGAGTATTGCACAGGACATTGTGTTCGTTTTATGAAGGATTGGAGCAGCGGCAGGCGGCCGCGCACGGAGAACGCAAGCACGTCCTCGAGGGGGGGGTGGCGTGTAGTGGTACTACTCGTTTGGGTGGGACAGTACGAGAATATGCAGCGCAGGCTGTAAGGAAGGAGAGGAGGGGCTCAAACAGTAACAAGGGCGTGCCGAGCAGCGGCTATCCCAGAAAGGAAGGGCGACACAAGAGCACACCCCGCCAGGTGTGGGGTCACGGGGGATTTTGCACGCCGCAGGCTGAAGGGGGCCCTAGAAGCACAGAGGGGCTTGCCGGAGGATGGCAGCCCAGACCAAGACAATAGAGAAATAGACGCTAAAGCAATTAAGATGATTTTAAAGCACATTTCTTTTCTTTCCTGCTGACAGCAGAGAGTCAAAAGTCCCCAATTAGGGGCCAGGTAAAAGTGGTATGCATTGAAAATGACATTATGCGGGAGGGACCCAGCAGGGGTACCACACGTTGACAACACCAATCCAATACATTTGCAAAACCTTGCCCACCTACAGAGATAAGATAGTAAAATACAGTGTAGAATGGACTAAAGGCACAGACGAAAGAATACAAATTGCTTGGCTGTCTTATGGTAGTTTTTGCAAGGAAACTCAACATTAATTGCTGGCATACTTACACAACACATACAAGGGGAAGAAGTTGGCAAACCATTATACATTTTTCAGCTTTGGAGAATGTTCCAAGGATATGCCCAGGGATGATGAGCGTACAAGAGCTAAAAGATGGTGAGAGAGGGGTGCGCTCCGCCTGAGGCCTCTCCCAGCAGTGTTGCAGATAGCGCTGAGGAGAGCGAGGAAGAGAACAAGGGTCTGTACCCTATGAGAGAATTAAAGGAAGCAGCACAGCCCAGAGAAATGACAGCCGCAGAGGAATATTCGAACCCTACGTACAACCCACCACTGTATTCTTCGGGAGAGCACTACCGAAACACCACTTAATGAGGGCACGGTAGGTATGGAGGGGTCATAGGTGGATGATGGCGGCATAAAGGCAGTGCAGCTTCAGGTCACAGGGATAAGGCCTGACTAATGAATAGCAGCACAGGTACTATTAAACCTACAGGGGACAACCATGGGGAAGGATGAGGGGGCAACCAAGGTAATAGAAAGTGTGCAAGCGGAACAAGCGCAAAAGGAGAAAGAGGTAAGCAACAGAGAGGAAGGGAACTCAACGAGTGAGGAAGAAGAAAGATTGGAAGCAAAGATAGCAGAACTAAAGAGAAAAAGAAACACTCATTAAGCAGCTGGAGTTAAAGGAACTAGAAAGGCAGGTGCAGCTGGGGAGGGAAAGAGGAGTGAGGATAGAACTAGAGCAAAAAGGGAAAGAAGACAGGGAGCGGGAGGAGGCATTGATACAGGGCATCACAGAAAGGGCAGCACGTATGGAACAGTAGGAGAAGGGAAGAAGAGAAGGAAGAGGCTGACAGAGAAATGACACTCGAAGAAAAAGATCCTATCAGAGAGAGCACGCAAGTACGAAGAAGGCCGGATAATAGAGAGCATACTAGCGAGGGGTAGTGGAGACGAGAGTACGAGGGATCGGGGTGTGAAGGCCCTGAGTGAGGTGAGTGACGCAATAATGAGGAATCTGCGCAGGGTCAGAGCGGATGCAGAAAATCACTACGAGCGGCCAGGTGAACAAGCACAAAAGGAAAATGAAAGGGAAACAGGGAGTAAGTGGAGTACACGCGGTAGTGAATTGGTGGCAGCAAACCAGGTAGGGGCAGATACTGAAGATGCAGGTAAGTGCGTGGACATAGATATGGAAACAGTAACAGTACAATATCCACGCACTAAGCTCACATTCTCAGGGGGGATCTGCAGTGATGTGGAAGCAATGTTCGGAGGACCGGGTGATGAAGACGGAGAGGGGCTAAGCAAACTCTACATCACATGTACAGGCACAGGGACGTCATGGGAATGCAGAACACAAGAAGGGAAAACAGCAGGACAGGAAGGTACAAGTGCATGAAGGGGGTGTGCACTACAGACAGTAACATCGTCAGCCACACACATGCCATATGTCAATAGGCTCAGATTTCCCGGGGCGTAAAAGGGAGGGGGTCAGTGATAGCACTCAACAACGGTCATTTATGCCAACGGTGGGGGACGCAGGGGATATGCCTCATGCACACAACACCATAGACCTCCCCGACGAATTGTCAGATATGGAGGATGACACAGAAGACATACAGGCCACACAGCATAAGCGCACACAGGAGGAGATAGCCGAATACATGCAGATGGCCTTATTGGAGAGGTGAGAGGCAAGGCCACAATGTGTACCCTGGAAGCATGCAGACAGGGACAATGTCAAGTGTAGGCTGCCCTCCTTGAGTGGAGGGGCGGGGAAATGGATATATGAAATGGAAAAATTGACAGCAGGGCACAGTCTAGCAGTTGGTGACGTCAAGGGGCTCTTGATTTCAATTTTGGGTGACGCTGCAGTTGACATATGGAAGAGGGCGGGGTTCCCAGGGGTGACCATCAGCAACAAATCGTACGACGGGCCACCATTTGCTAACTGTAGGCACGCGGTGTGGCAGTCATTGAGGGTACAATACCCTGACACATCATATATAGGGGCAATTACGTCATGCAAAATGCGTGAAAATGAGGATCCTGTTAATAACATCCAAGAAATTCAGGAGAAGTGGCGGCTGGAAACACGGGAGCCATGGGACAAAACATTAGCCATCTTCTATCATATATTAATACAGGGACTGCCCGAACCCATGCAACGACAACTAAAAAGGTTGGTGGGGATGGAAGCGAGGGGGTGGCCAGAGATTCAACTGACTATAGTTCACCATTGTAGACTATGGCAAGAAAAGATTAAACACAAAGAGGAAGGGAGACGAGGCAAAATTGGTTCCCAATAAACTATCAAAATATGCCATAGAGGGAGCGCCCATAACAAGCTCCGCCACACAGGCGCAACCACTCACACAGCAACAACCAACCATACAGCAACCACAAATACAGCCCATGCACCAACAACTACCTCCTCCACCCCAATACACAGCACCACAACAAACTACACAACCCATGGGGGGAGTATACATGACCATGGGCAATGGCTATTCAAACAACTATAGAGGGAGAGGAGGATTTAACCGTCACGCTCACCTGATTCCCACGGAGGCGCAGGTCTGGCTTCGAGTGCTGATGCTTCTTCAATGGTGAAGCGCAGGACTCTGAAGATGGACAGGAAGGGCCCCTCTACTGGCTTTTCTGGCTCGCAGGAATATTCCCCTGTGCGTGAAAAGGGAGTATTACCTACTGACGGAATAATGCTCAAGCCTCCCACTCCCTTCCAACCCTCCACGATACCCTTCCACGATTCCCCGTGAAGTCTCACCTTAGGGGCTGGAAGGATGAGTTCTCCATCCTGCTTCTGATGCAGGGGCGCATTGAAACCCAGTTACTTCACTGGATTGAGGTTTGATGGGAGTTAAAAATAAGCTCGACTATTCAGGTGAGGCGCTGTAAGAGTGCTGTTGCAAGTTCAAAAGTTCAAGCTTTAATATTAATGTTCATTGTCTTATTGCAGCAAGCGCTAACGCTAATGTCTTTTTCCCCTTAGGGGCCGGGGTTCGGAATGCCGGAGATATGGCGCCGACCCGAAGTGAAACGTGCAGTTCCAGTAAATGACAGGTAAGTTCTGGATGAGCGTTCGGGTAATGTCTTTGCATTCGCTCATTCAATGTCTTTGTCTTTTTTCCCCATAGGGGCCGGGGTCCGGAATGCCAGGAAGCGGCAGGACCCGAAATAAAATGGCAATGACCCAACAGGTAAGTCTTAGAAGGAAACTGAGCTTTTCCTATTCCCTTCCTTCTCTCACCTTGTGTTCTTGTCTTTTTCTCTCTAGGCTCTGGGAAGTGGCTGCGGATCCGGATGATCGCTGCTGAAGATGGAGGTGCCCAGGAAAGGTGAGTGAAATGCAGCACTGCAGCGATCGAAGCGAAATGCTTTTAAAAATGATGTCTTCCCTTTCAGGATCGTCGGTGTGATGTCTCCGTGATGCAGCTTTAGCAGGTAAGGTCTTCTTTCTCTCCAATTCTCTATTATCTCCCTTTGCTGGTGACCCAGGATTCTGACAGGCGTGGCTGAAGTCCAGATGCAGGAGCTGACACAGTGAGCGTCCAGCTGCGAGGAGCAGAACAACGCGAAGCGTGAGTTGCTGATCGGGTGTGGTTTAAATAGCTTTGGACGAAGTTCCAGGTATGTATCCTTCCACCGATCAGGTATGTATCCTTCCCCGACCACACCCAGGTGGAAAGTAGTCCCACAGGTAAAGTAGTTCCATTCAGGCCTCAAGAGGGCCTGGATGTAGCAGCATGGTCTGCATCAGGTAAGTGCACATTAAAACACTTGAACACATGTCTAGCTTTATGAGCCTGGCACCAAAGGCGCCAGGACAGGGGTCCAACATGAGCCTGGCGCCTAAGGCGCCAGGACTGTGTCCAAAGGGCCCCAGCTTGGGCCCACTGGCACTTCCCTGGAGGTAATGATGCCTGCCTCTGGGGTTGCTGGGTCGGACCTGGCTCCTTGGAGGTATGCATCATGACAGTACCCCCCCTCAAGGCCCCTCCCAAGGTTGTTCCCTCCGGGGGGTTTGGCTTGTTCGTAAATCTCCGGTGGAACCTTTGTATTAATCGAGGTGTGTGATCATGGTTACTAGGCTCCCACGATTTCTCCTGAGGTCCATATCCCTTCCAGTCAACAAGATAGAAGAGTTTTGACTTTAACACCTTGGAGTCTAAAATGTCTTTAACTTCGAATTCTAATTCCCCTTCAATTTGAACTGGAGGCTTGGACAGTCGGGTCCCTGGTTGTACTGGCTTCAAAAGTGATGCATGAAAAACTGGATGAATACGCATGTTAGACGGTAAATCCAGTGTAAAGGCCACGGGATTGATTATAGCCTTGATGGGATAAGGTCCTATGAATCTGGGATTGAAGGTTCACGGGCCCTTGAGGGGTAAATGTTTCGTTGCTAGCCATACCTGGTCTCCTACTTGGTAAGGAGGAGTTTTACTTCGGTGCAAATCAGCGTTTTCTTTATACTTTTTCTTGGCTTGTTGTAAATGAGTTGCAGCTTCTTTGAAGGCTCGGGTTATTGTGGAATGCAGATGATTTACTGCGGGCATTTCCAGGGTCAGAGGTGGATCTAGGTCAGAGGTCAGAGGTCCGAGGATGGTGACCATACAAAGTATAAAAAGGAGTTTCTCCGGTTCCAGAATGCACTGAATTGTTGTATGCATATTCTGCGATCCAAAGGATGTCTTTCCAATTTAACTCGGATTGGTGTAACATGCACCAGAGATATTGCTCGAGAGTCTGATTGGTTCTCTCGGTTTGTCCGTCGGTCTGAGGGTGGTGGCTGGTGGATAACCGCACATCTATTTGTGCTAGTTGGCAACACTTCTTCCAAAAATGGGAGATAAATTGACTTCCACGATCCGAGACTAATATGGAAGGGAAACCATGTATGCAAACTATATTCTCCAGAAATTCCTTGGCCAAGGTGGAAGCTGAAGGCAAACCCTTTAAAGGGATAAAGTGGGCCATTTTGGAGAATAGATCCACAATTACAAGGATAGTGTTGTAACCAGCACAAGGAGGCAGGTCAGTTATAAAGTCCATTGACAAGGTGTGCCATGGTGCCGGTGGAATATCCAAGGGTTGAAGTAGGCCGGCTGGCCTTTTCTTTTGACCCTTGTTTTGGGCACAAATTCCGCAAGACAATACAAAAGACTATGTCTTTTCTCCAAGAAGGCCACCAGAAGTGGCGTTTGATTTTTTCCTCTGGTTTGGCGATACCAGGGTATCCTTCCATTAATGATTCATGATGATGGGCAATAACAAGTTCTTGCAATTCTTTACTTGGCAGAAACAACCGCTCCTGGAAGTAGGATAAATCATCCTTAACGATGTAATGAGGACCCTTTTGACTCCATTCCAGTAAGGCTGAAGAGTCTAGAAGTTGTTTTACTTGCGTTTGGATGTCCTCAATAGTTTGCAATGAAGTTAGGCCTAAGATTCTTTGTTCAGGTATGAGTGGCACAGGTTCTAAACTCGAATTGGGTTCTTCCATGCCAATCCGGGATAAGGCGTCCGCTTTACCATTCTTGCAGCCAGGGCGATAGGTAATTACAAAATCAAATTCCGCAAAGAATAGAGCCCATCGGAGTTGTCGTGAAGATTGAGCTTTGGCGTCTTTAAATACTGTAAATTTCTGTGGTCCGTAATTATGGTGATGGTGTGTCTTGCCCCGAGAAGGTAGTGACGCCAATCCTTGAAAGCAGATTTAATAGCAAGTAACTCTTTGTCGGTAATTGCGTAGTTGATTTCAGGAGGAGAAAATTTCCTGGACCAAAAGGCCACAGGGTGTAGTTGGTTAGTTTCTGGGTCTCTTTGCAACAGGACAGCTCCCATGGCCGAACTGGATGCGTCGGTTTCCACAATGTAAGGGAGATCCGGGTGCGGGTGCTTCAATACAGGTGCAGAGGTGAATTTGGTTTTCAGGTCCTGAAAGGCTTGTTCGGCCTCAAGAGTCCATTCAAAGCGTTTGTTTTTCTTTAGGAGAGCTGTGATGGGTTGGACAGTTCGGGAAAATTCCGGGATGAATCTTCGATAGAAATTGGCAAAGCCGAGCATGCTCTGAACTCCCTTCACCGAGCTAGGAGACGGCCATTTGAGGATGGCGTCCACCTTTCGCGAGTCCATTCGAACTCCTTGAGGTGTCAGGATGAATCCGAGAAACTCAACTTCTATGGTATGAAAAACGCATTTTGAGCTTTGCAAATAGTCTGTGCTGCCGCAATTTCTCAAGAACTGCCCTAACATGTTTTCTGTGATCGGATTCTGAAGAAGAGCACACCAGGATGTGGTCAATGTAAACAATGACACAGACATCGATAAGTTCCCGAAGAACATCATTCATAAAGTACTGAAAGGCGGCAGGTGCATTGCACAAACCGAAGGGCATCACCTGATATTCGAAGAGCCCAAATTTGGTGCGGAATGCAGTCTTCCATTCGTCGCCTTCTTTTATACGCACCAGGTGATAAGCTCCTCGGAGATCTAACTTGGTGTACACACAAGCGTCTTTCACCTGGTCGATAAGATCAGGGATCAGGGGCAGAGGATAACGATTCTTAATCGTTATTTGATTTAGGGCGCGATAGTCTATACATGTTCTAAGGTCACCCTCTTTTTTCGGCACGAAGAACAGAGCTGGGGAGACAGGAGACTTGGACGGGCGAATAAAACCATTGGCTAGGTACTGATCTAAATACTGACGCAAATGCAGGTTCTCAGGTTCCGTAAGAGCATAAATCCTACTACAAGGTAGTTGAGCATTGGGTACCAGATCGATTTGGCAATCATAAGACCGATGGGGAGGTAACGTGTTAGCCTGTTCCTTCTGAAAAACGTCTTGGAATTCTTGGTATTCTGATGGTAGTTGTACAGGGGTGGAAGTTGCTGAGGCTAGACCCATAACTGGATTTCTTGTATAACAAGTTGGTTCACAATCAGGAAAATATATCTTCTTTGCTCGCCAGTCAATTCTGGGATTATGTGTTTCTAACCAAGGAATTCCAAGAATTACTTGAAATTGTGGGGCCTTGATCACATCAAACATGATTGCTTCCCGATGTCCATCCTGACCCACCAGTGTCATTTCAACAGTGGAATGCGTTACAGGCACTGAGGCTATTTCGGTTCCATCTACTGTAGTAATGACATCTTGGGTTACTTTCGGGCGGAGAGGGAGCTTAATCCTGGAAGCCAATTCACGGTCTATGTAATTTCCAATAGCTCCACTGTCGATGTACGCTTTTATAGCATGCAACTGCTGAGGCTGTTTTGGATCCACGAGCACCATTGACATGACAAAATGCGAGGTCAAAGAGTTTGTTTTCAAGCTCGGCAAGCGGACCCCTACGCTTGTCGGGCTAGGTTGTTTCCCGAATCAGGTGTCAATAAATCGTTATCAGTTGCTCCAACCACCTTCTTAGGTGGTTTAACCGGACAATTTCGAAGAAAGTGATCGGAAGTCCCGCAATACAGACAAAGTTGCATTTGCCACCTTCTCTCTCGTTCCTTCTGCGTTAATGGTCCTTTAACACCGCCGATTTGCATAGGTTCGGATACGTCGGTACTCTTGGAGTTAGCGTGGGTTTTGATCGGTACTTGGGTTTCGTACTTGAACCGATCTGCTTTTCTATTTTGAAGTCTGTGATCAAGTTGAACCACCAAGTCTATGTAGTCTGCGCAGACCTGGGGTGGATCTACTATCTGAGCTAGAACATCCTTAAGCTCTCCGTGCAGGCCTCAATGAAACAATGTGATCCTTTTGTTTTCTGGCCATCCAGTTTCCACAACCAGTCTATTAAAGGTGGCAACGTAGGACAGGAGATCCTGATTACCTTGTCGTAAGGATAGCAGTTTGTTATCAAGGGCCTGTCCTTGAGAGTGTCGAGCAATCAATCTTTCCATGCTGGCCTGGAAGCCCTGAAAATCCTGGAGAATGGGATCATCCTGATTTACCAGTGGAATAGAACAATCGGCTGCACTGCCACTGAGGTAAGATAGTATAAAGGCTACCTTGGTCTGGTCGTTAGGGAAGGCCCCGGGTCTGCATAGAAAGTGTAAACGACATTGGTTCATAAAGACGGCATATTTCTTGGGATCCCCGCAAAATGTTCAGGCGGCGCCAAAGGCACGTGTCCAGGTAGATTGATTTGTACCGGGTTATTCAAACCCATAGATGTGGAAGTACCTCCGGAATTAGGTAAAGGAGTGTGCCCTGCCTGGGCCTGCAATAACCTTTTGGCCAGGTCATCTGTTCTTTCCTTGTATAGGATCAGTTCTCTTTTGAGAGCGTTAGTCTCCTGGCGGGCTGAGTGCACTTCTGCCCGTAATTCCCCTAAAAGCTGGGCCAGCTGATCTGTCTCGGAAGTCTCCATAGCGCCCGGGTGGGAAATTGTGGGTAGGCTTCGCGTTCTGTCACGCTCACCTGATTCCCACGGAGGCGCAGGTCTGGCTTCGAGTGCTGATGCTTCTTCAATGGTGAAGCGCAGGACTCTGAAGATGGACAGGAAGGGCCCCTCTACTCTGGCTTTTCTGGCTCGCAGGAATATTCCCCTGTGCGTGAAAAGGGAGTATTACCTACTGACGGAATAATGCTCAAGCCTCCCACTCCCTTCCGATCCTCCACGATACCCTTCCACGATTCCCCGTGAAGTCTCACCTTAGGGTCTGGAAGGATGAGTTCTCCATCCTGCTTCTGATGCAGGGGCGCGTTGAAACCCAGTTACTTCACTGGATTGAGGTTTGATGGGAGTTCAAAATAAGCTTGACTATTCAGGTGAGGCGCTGTAAGAGTTCTGTTGCAAGTTCAAAAGTTCAAGCTTAATATTAATGTTCATTGTCTTATTGCAGCAAGCGCTAACGCTAATGTATTTTTCCCTTTAGGGGCCGGGGTTCGGAATGCCGGAGATATGGCGCCGACCCGAAGTGAAACGTGCAGTTCCAGTAAATGACAGGTAAGTTCTGGATGAGCGTTCGGGTAATGTCTTTGCATTCGCTCATTCAATGTCTTTGTCTTTTTTCCCCATAGGGGCCGGGGTCCGGAATGCCAGGAAGCGGCAGGACCCTAAATGAAATGGGAATGACCCAACAGGTAAGTCTTAGAAGGAAACTGAGCTTTTCCTATTCCCTTCCTTCTCTCACCTTGTGTTCTTGTCTTTTTCTCTCTAGGCTCTGGGAAGTGGCTGCGGATCCGGATGATCGCTGCTGAAGATGGAGGTGCCCAGGAAAGGTGAGTGAAATGCAGCGCTGCAGCGATCGAAGCGAAATGCTTTTAAAAATGATGTCTTCCCTTTCAGGATCGTCAGTGTGATGTCTCCGTGATGCAGCTTTAGCAGGTAAGGTCTTCTTTCTCACCCAATTCTCTTTTATCTCCCTTTGCAGGTGACCCAGGATGCTGACAGGCGTGGCTGAAGTCCAGATGCAGGAGCTGAGACGGTGAGCGTCCAGCTGCGAGGAGCAGAACAACGCGAAGCGTGAGTTGCTGATCGGGCGTGGTTTAAATCGCTTTGGAAGAAGGTCCAGGTATGTATCCTTCCACCGATCAGGTATGTATCCTTCCCCGACCACACCCAGGTGGAAAGTAGTCCCACAGGTAAAGTAGTTCCATTCAGGCCTCAATAGGGCCTGGATGTAGCAGCATGGTCTGCATCAGGTAAGTGCACATTAAAACACTTGAACACATGTCTAGCTTTATGAGCCTGGCGCCTAAGGCGCCAGGACAGGGGTCCAACATGAGCCTGGTGCCTAAGGCGCCAGGACTGTGTCCAAAGGGCCCCAGCTTGGGCCCGCTGGCACTTCCCTGGGGGTAATGATGCCTGCCTCTGGGGTTGCTGGGTCGGACCTGGCTCCTTGGAGGTAGGCATGACATTAACAGGGTTAGGGGATTTGGACCATTGGCGCACCACCCGGGGGGTGGGTTCCGAGGCTACTCCCAATACGGGCAGCAGGGATACATGGATGGCACAGGGGGATTTCCATGGCAGGCACGGGAGCCACCCACATGTTGGACCTGTGGGTTGGTCGGACATGTAGCGCACACATGCAGGGCAATGCCAGCACAACCAGGATGGGGTGAACAGGGACAACATGGCTACCAAGGGGGACCAAACGGTTATTACCAACAAGAAGCCCAACAGACGGGTCAGGTGCAGATGGGACAGCAATATAACGTGCCACAACCACAGCCACAACAGCAACCACACAATGTCCAATACACAACAGATACCACAACAACCTGCTCAACAACAGGCACAACAACAAATGGTCACCGCACAACATGTCTACACAGTGCAGCAACTAACACAATTGCAAGACAATTCACAACAACCCATGGACACCACATTACTGATGACACAAATGGGAGGAGTGACGATCATGGGTCATAACCCCTACACGGGCAACGGACAATCATTATACCCCCAATAGGACAGCCCACAGACTTACTTGTTGTGTCCCTTCCTGTCGGTAACACCTAACCCTGCAGAGGAACCATGCATAAAGGTGGCGATAGGAGACAAGACATTCTCTTTCCTAGTTGACACAGGGGCCACTAGGTCCTGCATCAGGGAGGGGAAGTTCAAATTGTCAGGCTATGCCATGCACACTGAAGGATTTTCTGGGGCTCGAGGGGGGGTTCCATTTACTGATATCTCCTTATCCATCGGAGATCATGATCCATCTCTGCCATTGTTATATTCAAAACAAGCACCAGTGAATATACTCTGGCGTGACATCAGCAGATTAATCAAGACTTTCTCCTTCACTGACAAAGGCATAATATGCTCTACACCAGGCATGCACATGCTCACAGTGAGACAGATACTTCAGGCTTATTGTGGCAGGACAGTCCTAAGAGCAGAGCCAGTGGACCCCGAAGTATTCAAATATGGAACAGACATGGCAATAGCATGGCTGCCAAGTATTGCGAGTAAAGTGTGGAGGAGACCAGCCGCCTATCTATTTAAACCTAAGACACCCGCAGTTGAGGGAGACGGGACAATGTCAGTGGATATCGAAGGGATAGTGGCTAAGCAGGACTGGATTGCCGTTCACGCTCTGGATGAAGGTAAGGCATGGAGAGCATTGATGGCACTGACGGAAGGGTGTAGGTTAACACAGGTGTCAGATGAGGAACTGTTCTCAGATGAGAAAGGAGATGGCGAGATGATTTTCAGAATGAGTGTCTATGTCTGGTTAAAAGACATTCAAAGAGGTAGCACAGAAAATGGCAATGGCATTAGAGACGCCCCTCCTGGCACCACCTGATTTTTGCAAGGAAGATTTGGCTACTGTACCTGCCTTACTATGGACGACTAGTCCCCATGATGTAGGCTACATAAAAAGCATTGGAGGAGTGAAGATAAAATTAAAAAAGGGAGTAATTCTACCCAGAGTAAGACAATATCCACTGTCAAAAGAAGCTGATGAAGGGATTTATGAGACAATAAGTGCCTTATAGGAAGGGCTATTGGTACCATCAGAATCACCATGCAATACTGCGGTCTACCCTGTGCACAAGGCAAAGGGAGGGTCTTGGCGTTTCATACAAGATTTGAGGCCTCTTAACCACATTGTAGAGGCAGAGTACCTGGTGGCAGCTAATCCAGCCACAATACTATGTGGGATACCAGCATAAGCCTCACGATTCACAGTCATTGACTGCATAAATGCATTCTTTTCAATACCACTATATCCAGAGTCACAAGATCTGACAAGTTTCAAATACCGCAACACAAAATGGAAACACACTAGGTTACCCCAGGGATACTGCGAGTCACCATCCATTTTTAACAGGGTTATACAGATGGACCTAGGGAATGTCGAGCTTGAGAGCACGGTGTTGCAATATGTAGATGACATTCTCATCTGCAGCACCACGGAAGGAGTGCAGGAGAGACTCTGAAGATGCTCACAGTGTTGGCCGAGAAAGTATACAAGATTGACAAAGCAAAAATTTCAATACTGCAAAGAACAGGTTCTATACACAAGTCAGATCATAACGCAGAAAGGGTGGAACATCGCACCACAAACAGCACACACAATAATGAATACACCACAGCCACAAACGGTGTGAGAGTTACATCAATTCCTCGGCCTGTGCAATTATTGCAGCGCATGGATATTCGACTACAGCACATACACAGGACCCTTACTGACAGCCTTCAGAGAAGCACAAAGAGGGGGGAGAAAGTTGGGATGGACAAGAGAAATGACTGATGCATTCAATGAATTAAAGGAGCACATATCAACTGCACCAGTCCTGGGCACTCCCAATTACAAACGAGAATTCTACATCTTTTCGCATTGGGATGGTGCAGTAATGAAAGCAGTGCTGACCCAAAAAAACAAGCATGGTACACAAACCTCTTGCATTTTACAGCGGGCATCAAGATCCAGTAATGATGGGACACTTCCAGTGCGAATAACACCTGGCTGCTGCTGTGTTCGCCGTAGAAAAGTCATCATCCATAACAATGGGATGCTCTACAACACTGTATGTGGAGCACGCACTTTACAAATCTGCGCTAGCCAAAATGTGCATTCACTACCCAAAGGGTGACATGATACGAGATAATACTATCAAGATCAGAACTGAAAATAGTGAGCTGCAACAAGGTTAACCCAGCACATTTCATAGCAGAAGAGGTAGCAGAGGGGGAACACACTCATGATTGTACATATGCCATTGAGTACTACTCATCCACTTGTAAGGTTGAGGAGGACGCCCTAGAAGGGGTGATGTATTGTACATTGATGGTTCCTCAACCATTGATCAGAGTGACGGCATACGAAGAACAGGTGCAGCTGTAGTGCGATTAAGGGAGGACTGGACAAGCGAGCCAGTGAGATGTGTCAAATTACCCCCACAATACTCAGCACAAGCAGCAGAACTAGTGGCCCTCATACTGGCTCAAGAAGAAAGCAATAGCAAGAGTAACAATCTATTCAGACAGTGCCTACGTCATGTCAAAAGTGCACTCAGGATCAATAAAATGGCTATGAAGGGGGTTTAGAAGAGCAGATGCCCCGGTGCAACATGCTCTACTCATAGGTGATTTAATAGAGGTAATAATATACCCACATGAACTAGCACTGGTAAAATGTCAGGCACATACAAATGGTGATGATCCAATATCTAGAGGTAATGAGGCAGCAGACTCCTATGCAAAGCATGCTGCATATTTCGGCGAGATGTGGGACTGCCAAGAAAAACAAAAAGAGGGGGAGGGCAAGACAGATAATGAAAGAAGGGTACACGCACCTCCCAGAAACACAGATTATGGAGCTGCTGGCAGCAGCACCAATGGCAGAGAAATAATTGTGGGTAAAAGGAGGATGCACAATGTCCACAACAGATGCACTATGGAGACAAAATAACACAGGAAAAGTCATTACGCCCCTGGCCCTACTAAAGACAGCCCTAGCCCAACTGCACCACCCCACTCATACAGGAAAGGAGGTCATTACAAAAAGTCATGGTTCTGCCCCGAATTAAATGCACATGTAGCAAACTTCATTAGCAATTGCCTCACCTGCCAACAATTTTTGGCCGGTCACACGTTACAATAGATCAAAAGTACAATACCAAGGCCTGAAGGACCCTTCCTAAACCTTCACATAGACTGCGTCAATATGATCAATGTATGCTAAGGCTACAGATACATGATTGTGTTAGTGTGCCCCTTCTCAAGGTCGATTGAGGCTGGCCCGTGCTCCCATGCTGATGCACTTCGGGCAGCAAAATTCCTGGTGAGGGAGGTATTCCAGAGATGGGGGGTTTGCGAGGTATTACGATCAGACAACGGTCCCCATTTCGCGAATTAACTATTCCAGTACATCACTGCGTTGCTTGGGATAAAACATAAATTTGCTTGTGCGTACCACCCACAAGCCAATGGCCTCTGTGAACGCCTCAATGGCCTCTTAAAAGAATCCATTGCGAAAATGCAGCAGACTACTAAGAAGAATTGGCTCTACTGCCTTCCTCTAGCCTTGTTCGAGCTGTGAAAAAAGCCTGGATCGGACCACCACCTCACGCCCCATGAGGTGGTGACCGGCCGCCAAATGACCTCCCATTAACACCACCCACAAGGGCTATGTACGACTGCAAAGGAGCTAATGATGCATTTGGACGAGAAATGTAGGACTATGTTACTTCCCTGCTTACTAGTGCACCTTTTATTTCTCAACAGATCTGACGGACACAGGGCACATCAGAGAACGATCAACAAGACACAGCTAAGAACGAGGACCAAACAGGACAGTGTACAGTGAAAGAGGGGGATAGTGTGCTCTCAAGGAGCTTCAATCATAAGTGAAACACTCACGATCCACATGTAGAACGAGTGGCAGCCAGGGCTGTGAAACTAGTAGGTAAAGACGATTGGACACATATCCACGACATCAAGCCCTACAAAGCACCGGCCTCGCCCCATCACAGCAGCGACAGGGCCAACGAATTGGCAACTGTGATGACAGACGAAAACATATCACAAGCACCAGATACCCCTAGGAACACAAGCGAGTCACATCCCGCATCCCACCCCATGCTCAGGAGATCTCAGACACAAACTGTCCCCAATGCACAACTGATTGACATTTGATATGAAGATGATATTGGAGTAATGCAGAATGCAATAAAATAAACAACTGACAATTGTTAATAAACAACAAATGTTGGCATGGTTATCAATAAGCACTACACTGTGTAACACGTGCATGTTCTCTTCTCCTTTTGTCTCGCACATGCAGGCCTTGCGCATTGTAATGTTATATGTGAATACATAATAAACACACTAAATAACTGCCCAGGCATAAATGTTATCTCCCATCGACCACCCAGAACCACTGTCACACCAGTTCATATACAGGCTTAGAAGGCCAACTCATTTAAGACCTAGACCGCCACTCGTTTATTCAATTTTACGCCTTTGTTCAATTCATAGTACACACTGCCCTACCTGCTCTGAGAAACAGGGTAGTTGGGAGAGTGTGGGAGGAACTTTTGCATGGCATTGAATGATTATTTGACCCGCAGGGCTTAAGCAAGTATCAAATACTAACAATAATAATGCAACATTTTAGACAATTTCAGGTGGGCACCTATATCATATAGACACAATAGCTGCAGGATGGCAGCACAGATAAAAATAACATGCCAGTGGTCGCGATTGTGATTAAAATGTTATGGGTATTTTTGATCACTGGGTTGATAAATGCTGCTGTCCGGCAGGCTTACAGTGATTTGCATGCACCCGCAACACCCAATACTAATATTTCTCCTACCCCAGCTGCCAGGAGCACCGTCAGGTGGTACGAATAGCCCAGAACAAAAGGTAAGAAGAGGTAAACGTAGTGTTCCTACTGATGTAAATGGGGTTGACATCTCTCAGAATCTGCACATGTCTCAAACAACAAATGGTATAAACATGTTTAAAATTGGTAAAGATACAACAAAGGACAGCTGTTCCGTTTGTTCATTGATCCTGTATGCCATGAGTGCCTCCCGAACATTAGTTGCCACAGAAGTACCAGCGCCCACAGCACAGTGCCTCCTGTATTTAGCACTGTTACAGACACAAAGACGGTTCCAAGGTAAAACAGCAACACTTAGATGGAAATCGAGGTCAAAATACCCATACGAAGATAACTTCATAAAAACACTACCTATGTTTGACAACTATTGGCAGCTCACAGAAAGACTGCAGTACATAACAGACAGACCAGACAAAGGGGAAACAAAAGAAGTGACATTTAACTACCTGCCATGCAAATGGAACACAAGAGATAGGAGGAGAACCTGGATGCTTGGCAAGGTGTACACAAAGAATGGATGGGTGGATGGAGTAATAGGGAGCAAGATACTGACCCTGGCAAAGACCCCAGCAGTGACAGTGCAAGAAGAAAACAACAAATGCTATAAGCAGTGGGCAAAGAGTGCAGGCCTGCTCACCTGGTTGGATAAGGAATAGGAGCCATTAACAATAATTCCCCTGGCATCCCCCACACTATGTTACCAACATGGAGAGATTGCTGTAGGAGTAAACGAAGGATGCAAAAGAATAGTAAAGCTTCCCGAGGGGGGCACAGGAACAGCAGTACTAATGGATCACTATTGGACCTGCGGAGCTAAAGCATACCGCAGCCTACCACAAAACTGGGGAGGAGTATGTACCTTGGTACATGTTAATGTACCCTCCCCAGTAGTACCACAGAAACACATCAAACTGGAAGACTTCCCCAAAATGGCTTCAGGGAACAGGTTGAGGAGAAGGTCACGGGGACAAACTACCCACACACCCCAGGTTAACAATCCCCCAGACAAGACACTGATGAGAGCAAAAAGACAAGCAGAACCTCTCACCGGAAACTACCTCTGGGGCAAATCAGAAACTGCCCTCAGCGAAATACTAGCACCTCACAGACTGTTCAGTAGAACGGCTATGTTCTTCTCATCCATAATACATCTGGGGATACAAGCATATGCGAATGCGAAATCGCTGCAAATAACCAGGTGGGAGCTGTTGATGACAAACTCCACGGTGAATGGCTTCAACGCCATAAAAGAAGAACTCACAGCAATACAAATGGTGGCCTTACAGAACAGATATGTGTTGGATCGCCTCACTGCAATGCAAGGAGGAGTTTGTGCAAGGATTGGGAGTTCCTGCTGCACATTAATTCCCATGAATGATGAAGATAATGGTACACTATCTGAAGCGGTATTGCAATTGGCAAAGATGCACGTGAAGATGGAGGAAGAAGCTAAGGGAACGAAAAAGGATGGAAGCTGGTTCTCGTACCTCTGGTCATGGATGTCATACCTCTGGTCATGGGAGCCATCATGGCTATCAGATGGTCTCAAGGTGTTAGCGGGGTGTATAATACTGGGACTGGTAGGATTGCTGGGAATAAGTTTGGATGGCAAGATCAAAATAGATGGCAGAAGAAATGATCGGAATGGATGTCCTTATGCCTGCAGACGAATTACACACAGACGTGATCATCAAGGAACGAGAAAGACTACGCCAGCAGATAATGGAAGCAGACTTGTACCCACCATCAATAAAAGAAGAGAATCCACGAAATTCGAAGATATATGTTGGGAAATTGGTCTACTGTAAACCCGATGGTGGATGTGAATACATGTATTGGTTGTTTGACGATCATGCGATTCACTACAGACATCTGGCAGGAATGACAAAGGTGTGGCGCTTACGAGACGATAAGAGTGGATAATTTTGTGGTCGACAAGTCGACCAGAGGGGAGACCGGAGAGGAAAAATGGGAGTGTCCCTTCCCCTCAAGCCACGCCTCCCATTTAGAAGATGACATCACGGCTAAAGAACCACCGGTCACACGAGTTTGCAGCTCTGCCCACTGACCCGAATGCCAACACAGACCGTCACCATGCTCCACCTGCGAAACCAGGCTGCAGCCCACCCAAGATACGCAGCAGGAACCAAGACTGAGCTCGGAATGATCGCCTGGACCAGCTTGACTAAACGTCTTGCAACCTAAGCTGCCATCGTTAGTGATGACATGACGACATAGCCACGACGGACAGAAAACACATGTGCCGTCACACACCTGGATCATTCACACCAATCCACACTAAGAACACATTCAGTACTATGACTTAGCGGACCACGCACACTCACAGATGTGCATCGTTATTTTCCACATAGGCCAGCAACCACATCGCAGAAATGCAAGACGCCAGAAGAGTTTGTGTATATGCCTGCAGAGGCTTCATGCTACTAACTCCAAGGAGAACACCAAATAGATGGAACGATGCACAAGGAGTCACACTATGCACCACACCTCCTTGCCCTATGGACATTATGCCACGACATACAGCCCAAGTGGAAGTAGGCCTCAGAACAAAGCCGGCAGGCCAGAAGCGGCTCATGGAAACTACACAGCTACAAGATGCTGAGCACGCAGAACATCCCCTCGCTGGAGCCACCTCAGCCAAGGTTGCAATGTTGCAATCCACATTCCACACTCTTCAAGCCAAGGCGATGCCCACCACCGCTGCGACTGTCCGAAGCAAAATACAAATCAAAACCCCGTAATTCTGCCTCAGCCTCGTCTCCTAACACGTGACCCGGCCGACCTGATATAATGCCAATTCCCAAAGACTGAAGAAGCACCGGTGTCCCATGTCTGGGACTCACCTTGCAACAAAGTTGTAACAACTCAGGCACAGGTGGCACTGGGAAAGGAGCACTCTAACGGCAGTAGCAGAACCTGTCCATTGTCTCGCACTGACACAGTCATACATTGTTGCCAGCACCAGGTACATCGTGGGCTGGGAACAACGATGTTCGCAGGCTTGGTGCTCGCTAATGGACCAATCAGGACACAGGGGGCGAACCACTGAAAACACTACATAACCAATCACTAATCCTCTCCATGTATCATTTTTGGATCAACAATTTTTAGGGACGAACCAAGCATACCACCTGACCTCTGATCCACCAATAACCCTTTTTACTATATGATCCTATACAGAACCTACCACTCGGGGAACCAACCCAGAGTGGCAATAGGTTTGGGGATGAGCTTTCGCAGGTGATGCAAACTGTTACGTCACACGTAGAAAACGGGCCTGCAAGCCCGACTCAAATGAGATGTTGCATGGAACCTACGCTCCATGAATTTGTCTCTGCTGGTTTCTTCTAATAAACAGCAGTAACTAATTTCTCTTGTGTGGACCCTCTACTTCTTTGGGACACGGATGGAGTTAGGGCCTTCCAAGAACTGGAGGTCTGCGGATCCCGGGTACGGCTCTGCGGAACACCAGAAATTACCCTAACACTGTCCTGCAGCCTCCCCGGCAACAAACCCCTCACCAACCTGTCTATGTAGGGCTATACATGATGACCTTCCCATCAGAGGTACGCTGCCACTGGTGCCGAACACTTCGTGAACGTCCTGGGAGACAACTTCAAGCCAACGGGAGGACCCGAAACTGGTAGTGTTCCTCGCCGACTACAAACTGCCGAAACTTGCGGTGCAGTCGCCGCGGAGGAATGTGAAAATATGCATCCCGTTGATCCAACGATGACAGAAACTCATCCGGATTACCTCCTGAAGAGTGAGCATCTTGAACTTCAGGTGTTGCAGAGTCTTGTTCAACGCCGAAAGATCCAGAATGGGACTCCACTTGCCCATGGGCTTCTTCACCACAAAGTAGCAGGAATAAACCCCTTGCGCCTGCTCTGCCACCGGCACATGTTCTATAGCCCGCTTCTCCAGCATGAGAACCACCTCCTGCGGCAGGATTTAAAGATGCAGCTGTAAGACATACACCAGCGGAATAGGAACCGGGGGACACCTAAACTCCAACAAGTGGCCTAGGCGCACCGTGTCCAACACCCAGCGATCCGATGTTATTTTTCTCCACTCGTCCACATGCATAGCAACCCTGCCCCCTAGCAGATTGTCCATAAGGCAGTCATTGTAAAGGTTTAACTTGCCTCCCCTTAGACACTGAAGACTGCAAGCCCCTTTTAGGCTGAGCCTGGAAGTCGACTTTTCTGTGCCGACTGTCGATATCCTTGCGAGGAGTAACTGGATCAACTGTAACCATGGTCCCAGGTGGAAGCAAACCCGGCATTACCTGAAGCACCCCGGGATGGTCGAAAGGAGCGAAAAGAGCACCACTCTGTAAGGTACCTAAGGACTTAGCCATTTCCATATCCTCCTTCAACCCTTTCAAGGCTTCATCGATCATCTCACCGAACAAGTGCTCCTCCTCACAGGGAATGTCGATGTCTTTACATTGTACCATCAGCCGAAGGTCTGTGCATTTCAACCAGGCCTGTCGTCGAAGCACCACCCCATTGTTAATTTGTTTAAATCCCGACTCTGCCAGGTCCACAGCAATATTTATACTGTGGTTGGAGGCCTCCTCACCCTCACGCACCAACAGCATGGTGTCCTTGCGGTACTGCTCCGGCAGATGTTCTAGAATTGGGGCCAGCTGATGCCACATTTCGCGATCATATCTGGCCATGATCGCCAAGTAATTTGTTGCCTTAACTGTCGTCACCCTGACCGTCAAAACCTTCTTCCCAAAGGTGTCCTGCCTCCTGGCCTCACTGTCCGGAGGCGTAATGCACTTATGTTGACTTCTTCCTTTCCTGCTGGCCGCCGCTGACACCGACTCAGCCATGGCCTGTGACACCAATTATTTTGGGGTAGACTCTGGAGCCTTGAACTTCTTTTCAAGACAATCTTTGACAGCCGGCTCCGAAAACAGGTGGCGCATCGTGCGCAGGCCCTCCTGCCACACATGGTAAAGAATAGGCACGGAGAAGACAGCCTTCCTCTACTTGCCCATATGATCAAATAGGAAGCAGTCATTCCGCTCCTCTTCAGGTGCCAATCCAAACTCCACACATGCCTTAGACATCATGGTATGGAACGCCCCAATATCATCTGGTAGAGAGGGTTGAGCCGGACTCCGGGGTTGCTCCACCTCCGCGTCCCATGCTTTGTTCCTCATCAGCAAAGATGAAACAATAGACAAAGTGTCCCGCGGAACACTCACTGGCTCAGACTCTGGCAGCTCGCCTTCTTCTGGATACGACTGTGGACGGCCAACCCCCACCGGCAACGGAAACTGCACCGGAGGAGACTTCCTCGGTGCTACACCAGGCACTTCTCGCATGCGAGTCCGGAGGTGCCGGTAGTCGAAGGCAATCTCGCATCCAGCTGCCCCAACAACTGAAGTGTGGACAGTACTTGTAATGACAAAAGAGACCGAGTTAACCAGCGGATAACCGACCGGACCAGCTCCCATTCCACTCGACGTCAAAGGCCCCACACTTTGCAGACCCAAAGCTGACAGGCCCAGCACCTGATCCTGGTTGTCCTCAACCTCAGAGGAAACTGAAAAGTAGCTGGATCCTGATGCAGAATGTTGTCAGGAAGAAGAGAATCAAAAGCGGCGGACTGCCACGCCCCGCTTGTCGACAACAATCCTTCAGTTTCCACTCACGTGGACGAGAACAGCACCGGCCCACTGTCAATCACTGTTGTGGATTGCGCCAACACCGTCGACGGCGTGACCATACTCTGCAGCCCAACCGTCGATGGATCCACAGTCGACAAGGTCTTCGTCGGAACCACCTCCCTCGGCGTTGACTTCACCGGAGCCCTGGATTTCTTGGAAGAACCGGGCCAGTGTTTGGACAACTCCCGGCTGGACGATTACCTGTGATGGTCCCCGGATGACAAGCACTTTGATGAAGATTCCTTCGGCTTGCCCAAGCCTTTCTCCAGCGCCGTCAACTTCTCGGGCCTACCACCAGACCCCCGGGAATGGTCCGATCGACCATGCGTGGACGAAGAGGTACTCGCACCCTTCGACAGCTGCTTGCTTGATGAAGACTTACTGCTTTTCGCCACCTCCGACGATGGTAAAGCAAGACAATGTTTCTTTGCCAGAGGTTCGGCCGACGCTGCTCAGCGATGTTCTGCAGATGTCACAGCCTGCTCCGAAGACCCCCACCTCCGAAGCCGGACACGTGCCCTCATTGAGCCAACATATAAGCTGTCAATTACTGTCCTTCAGAGTTTTCTGCGAGAACCCCTGACATATCTTGCAGGTCTCTGCCGAGTGATGTAGGTAAAGGCAGTAGAGGCAATCCATATGGTTATCGCCTTTACACACCTTCAAGCCACAAGTAGCACAAGGCCGAAAAAAACTTCTTCTGAGCCCCCAATGCCATCGTAGCTCTCGATACCAAAAATGCATGTGCAACCAACACGACGAACACAAGGTGATCCCAACAGTTTGGAGATGGTTGAAATCTGAAGGGAAGCCGTGGGGCTATTTATACCAGACATCCTATTGATGGGGCCTAAAGTTTTTCATAGGAAAACGCTAAGTTAAAGTTACCAAGGTTTCCCAGCTAGACGACAGGGAATATTCACAGCATGTGAATCCATGAAAGATCCAATGCTGGAGAAACCTTTTCCCCACTCTCTCATGTATTTTTCTGTGATCTGAACTGTGTTTCTTTTGACTTTGGAATCTGACAAACTCCATAGGCATCATCTTTACATTGTGACACACAGCACCTTCAGTGCAGTGGCACAAGGAAGTTTTTTAGATTCCCCAAAGGTTTAAATACGTTCTTTTGGTAAAACTAATGTTTCCAAGAGCAGTGAAGTGAAATTGACTTTACTTGCATCTTGTAACTTTCTAAATCCAGCACACACCATCTTACCATAGGGTGCTGGAGGGGTTACTTAATATCCCATTTGCCTAGTTTCTCAAGTAATATTTTTAGGTTACCCTTTCTACAATTAATGGCTAGTGGCAGTGGTTTACTTTTTACTACCATTGTGTGTTTTTACTGCGGGCTGCGTTCGCAGCCGCAGTAAGGCACGCATTTTGTGAAAATGGCCCTGGTCTTTTTTCGCCATTTCTTGTTGGAAAGGTCTTTGAGATTTACTCTGCACACCAAACCAGGTTTGGTCCCTTTGTTCATTTTGTCTTTGGCGGGATTCATGAGTGCAGCCTGCCTCTGGCTCCCGTATGTCTGGCAGGGGCTGGAAGTGGGGGAGGTGCCCGAAACTCCCTGTATTTAATTCCATTGCTTACAGGAATGCACCCAAAGGCGATTGGCCGGCTGGCTGCCATTGGAGGACAGCCACCCTGCTGTGTGATTGACAGCTAGGCTGGAATGAATGGGAGAAACTTGCATAAAAGGCGAGGATTTTTGACTTGGCAGGCAGTCGACCACTGGCCGAAGAAATCTGAAGAAGAACTCGGAAGAGACGCCTGCTGCAACTCCTGGACCATTGGCATGCCCGGTGAAGTCCTGCTTCTGTGCTGAAGCTACAAATTTGTTTCGACTAGAGAAGCCCTGCAAGGATGACTTCTCCCCTTGGGTTAGTGTGACCAATCAACCCCAAAGCGAACTTGTTTGGACATCCTCTCAGAGTTGGCTGTACTTCCACTCCTGCTCGAACAAAAGTGCCAGGGAGAGGAACATAACACCGAGTATAGCTTTTAAGTCTGACCCAAGCGCTAGAAGATCCTCCTGACTTCCCTGAAGCAGGACTGACCAAGCCTGAGCCACCTCAACAGAGTGCTGGACCCCAGATGCGAGGAAAGTCTGCAGTGGTATCCGAGAACCACTGTGTTGCTATTTGCTGACAGACACGAGGAGCTGAAACCGTGAAGTATCGCTGAATTGAAGTTTGCCCATTGCTGCCACTGAACTTCCCATTGCAGTGCAGGAGTCCCCAGACGTCCTCCCTCTTGTCCCCATGACGGAGGCCCAGGAACACCAGGATTGCAGAGCTGTACAGGAACAGAAGCCACCTGGAACCATTCCTTCTACCCAAAAGTACTGTAAACCTAAGAGGACTTACCTCTTGTGTAGCCTTACTTGTTTTCAGTTGAGACTCGTCTTGGTTGCCCTTGCAGAGTTTCTTACAGCTTTGCCCCTCACAGCTTGTGGCCTTTCAAGTGAATCTTATTCCTACAAACATTTCTAAAAACATTGTGCAAGACTTTTACTTACCTGCAAAGATGATCTTCAGTTCTCCTAGACTTTGCTCAAATAACATTGGCTGTCCTGGCTCCCCGAGAGACTCTTCTTACCTTTGACTCTGCGCCTTTACCTTTTCCCCTAGGTAAGGGTTAATGTACTTGACATTGGAAGGTTTAAAAGAGTACTTACCTGTTTATGAAATATTTGTTAACCATTGTTCTATTCCCCAATCAAACCTTTTGCACCAAACTCAGTATTGCTCTAAATGTACCAGTGATAAATCAATGTCCATAGTGTCCTAGCTATTTAAGTGACTTGAGTGTCTAGGAAGTGTCGGTGTGCCATCCCCAATGGGTAGCATCTGATTTAGAGAAACAGTGTGTTTTTAAGAGTATTATAATTGTTACATGTTTTGCTCCTTTCTGAAGGATTATATAACTGACTTAAATAAATGAATAATTGTTTAATCAAGAAACCTTGAGTGTGTTTGAGTAACGGTCACTGTGAAACTTTGTCACAACACTACTGCTCACATTGACCCCTCTTCAGATAAGCCTGGCTGCTCAGTCACACTACCAACCTGTGTAGTACAGACTTATACCAAAAGGTTAGGTTCCTATTGCCAGGAGGTCAATATTGCTGTAGTCTTCCAAAGGAAATTTATGGGAAACAGATCAACTACCCCTCTCTTTTAGTCCTGTATATATCACAGGTGAAGGTAAAGGTTAACCTGTACACTTTATTAGTAAGGTTTTCGCCTTGTTGGGAAAAATTGCACAGAAATGCAACTGAATACACAAATTCTCTCTCTTTAATAATCGTACAAATACCTTAAAAAAACATTACAAACTAAATACATTTTCAATCAAACCATTTAGTCATCATTCATCTGTTCTAACAGGGGAATACTAGAACTTAAAAAACTTTGTGCATAACAGTAAATCAGAATATGCATTCATGACATGGGGAAAAAAACATTCGATTTTCCCTTAAGCAGTCGACATATGTTTCGGCCCGTTATAGTGTACCACTTCTGTCACCAGTGGTAACAAAGATGAATATTGGGCCAGCTTCAGGACAACGGTTACTTTTGGTAGATTATTCTTGTTCCCCATTGAGCACACAAGCACATCTATGGTCCATAGACTGAAGTTTGGACTATTGAGCTTGGTCAGACTCTCTGATGTGGCAAGGAATTACCATCCCTGGTCTTGGTTCAGGTTAGCAACTTCTGTATCTTTATCTTCGAAATTGATCTTTATTTTTCTGAATTCCACCTGGTACCATTCAGAGGCAGGACATGGACTATTATTCCTGTAATTGTGGTGCTGCCTTGATCTATGCCGTTTGTGCGCCCAAGTGAAACTGGAAATCTGCAAGATCGCCGACATATGTCGACTGCTTAAGGGAAAATCTAATGTTTTTTTCCCATGTCATGAATGCATATTCTGATTTACTGTTATGCACAAAGTTTTTTAAGTTCTAGTATTCCCCTGTTAGAACAGATGAATGATGACTAAATGGTTTGATTGAAAATGTATTTAGTTTGTAATGTTTAAGGTATTTTTATGATTATTAAAGAGATAGAATTTTGTATTCAGTTGCATTTCTGTGCAATTTTTCCCAACAAGGCGAAAACCTTACTAATAAAGTGTACAGGTTAACCTTTACCTTCACCTGTGATATATACAGGAATAAAAGAGGGGTAGTCGATCTGTTTCCCATAAATTTCCTTCACAGAGCATCCCTTCCTACAGTTGTGACCCCCCGTAAACAAAAAATAGGGATTACCCATTCATACATACCGTCTTCCAAAGGATACTGCACACAATCTTGCCTAACACATTAGCACACAACAAACAGTCCCAGACACTGGACCTTCCCGCTATGGATACAACTAGCCAGTGCGCACAAACAACCTACCTACCTACCAAACTGCACATGAAACAAACACCCAACATAACATTTGTATGCAACATACAAATAAAGCATGGAGTCTTACCTGTGCAAATACAATAAACCAGTGCATGCAACCAACTCACCTGCAAGCCAACACACACAGATGCGAGTTTTTCCTGGTTCTGGACCTATCCTATCATTCTACACTCACTAACAAACCCCGCCCGCTTTCTTGCAGCCCCACGTGAGTGGCTGGAGTGCCCCCCGCACCCGAGTGGCAACGGTGCACAGAATAAAATAACATATAGACCGGGAGACATATGTAACAATTTATTCCGAGATCGCCTTTCCGTCTAATAAATGTTCATCATTATGGAGCAGACGGGTGTTGACAGTATCTTCCATTCACCGATTAGGAGTCTCCATGCAGCACCAAAGGACAATGTGTGCAGTGCAACGTTTAGTGTGAGTTTCGAAACACAAAGGGGGATTTCAACAGGGTTTCCCTCAGTCCCCACTTTTATTCACTGGAAATCATGCCATTAACATCTTGCATTACAGAAAGAGAGCGATACTTAGGAAAGAATAGATCCTTCCATTCGTATATTATTGGCTCGTCACGCAATGTGGAGGAGATACTGCTGGATATAAAGAATACCTCTAAAAATGTGGCAACAATGAGAAAAATGTTCAAGAATTTGGAACGTTCCTGGGAACGCAAACGTTGCCCCAGTTCATTTGTAAATTGGCCACAACAGGTTCATAAAATGTCTTAGGTTTGTTCTATTGAGTGGTAGGTGACTATTCCCCACTTGATTTGACTAGCAAACTGGCCGAATCACATTTTGCCACTTTAACCACAACAAATGTATGGTGGGTTGGGATTAGGTATATAGAAAAGAAGGAATGGGGTAAATTAGCAGTAGTGCAGAGGGGGCGGGGGCGTCTCCGACAAAATGTGATTGGCAGATGGGGAGCAGGTGCAAGTGGATCTAGGTCACCTGGCCTAAGCCCTGCCCACCTGGTGCCTTCCTGCCTGACACTCTTTTTCACCACTTAGCAAGCCCCGCCCAATTGGTGCCTTCCTGCTTGCCGCTCTTTTTCACCACTTAGCAAGCCCCGCCCACCTGGTGCCTTCCTGCTTGCCGCTCTTTTTCACCACTTAGCAAGCCATGCCCACCTGGTGCCTTCCTGCCTGGCACTCTTTTTCACCACTTAGCAAGCCCCGCCCAATTGGTGCCTTCCTGCTTGCCGCTCTTTTTCACCACTTAGCAAGCCCCGCCCACCTGGTGCCTTCCTGCTTGCCGCTCTTTTTCACCACTTAGCAAGCCATGCCCACCTGGTGCCTTCCTGCTTGCCGCTCTGTTTCCCTACTTAAGGAGCCCTCCAGCTTCTTTTCCTTTGCAGATGGGGAGCAGGTGCAAGTGGATCTAGGTTACCTGGCCTAAGGCCCGCCTACCTTGTACCTTCCTGCCCATTTCTCTTTTTCACCACTTAGCAAGCCCCACCCACCCGATTCCTTCCTTCACCATCACTGTCTTGTAGCCAATGCTGGATTTGAGTTTTATGGACTTCATTCACGGTGTGTCACTCTTTCTCAACTATCATGCTGAACTTCCTTTGCATCTTGTACATAGTGGCCCTGAATCATGCTGTTCCCATCTTCATCTTGTATCCTGGCTTGCAACATTATGTGTTACTACCGACTTCTGCAATTGTATTCGCTCTCCACTCTTGCTTCTCCACTCTTTTTGACTGCTTACTCTCTTTTCACTCCTCCTTGTCCCTTTTCCTATCTCCTCCCCTTACTTTCTTCTATGCACTTACTCTATCAGAATTGTCCCTGGACCTAATATGATAGCAACCTCGTCTGTTTCCTCCACCCTCCCATTACTGTTTCTTTCCTCCCCACCATCTGAAATGTCATCAGGACTAGTATCATAGTCACTTGTTTTGTTCCTCCCCCTCCCTTTCTGCACCCCTCTCCCTCACCTTTTGTTGGTTTCCGGCTCTACCAGAAATGTCGTCAGGCCTAGTACGGTAGTCGCCTGTCTGTTTCCATTTCCTTCCCACTCTCCCTCTCCCTTCCTCATCTGATCTTGCACTATCTGAAATGTTGTCAGGCCGAGTACGATAGCTAATTTCACATCCTTACTGTTCATGGCCTGTAAGAATGTGGTTGTATTTTCCCTTGTTCCCTCCCTTGCCTTGAAGCGCTTTGAAACATATTGTGTATAGGCGCTGTATAAATAAACGATCATATCATTCGAACAGTTAAAGTCAAACAAACATCACAGCTCTTTAGGTGACAAAGTGGCTTCAGAGGTGAAAAGCTGTGGATGAAGCTCAGTGCTTTGTCCTGATGGCATGGAGGATGCCCACTGCAAGAATTACGTTCAGGCCAAGGGTATCAGGTAGCCATATCAATATTTTTCATGATATATAGATCTTTAACACAAGGATATTTTCCCGGTGTTCTAAAACCGTCCTTTAAAATTCCTGTATAAAATGGCTTGAACTAGAAATACATTTTTAAGAAATTAAGTGCCCTCTGATTTTGCTTTGCTATTCTGATTGTGTGAATTATTTACAGTGACGTTTGATTAGTCAATGATTCTTGGACACATTTGATTTGGCCAAGACTTGTCCATGTGCTGAATTGCTATTTTTGAACCGGCAGTAGTTAATTTTATTTAATACTATTACAATAATCAAAAACACATTAAAAAATCCAGGTGTGCATGACTGGTTTTAGCCCGCGTAAAATGGAGACTGAAATTCAAATAATCAGGAACAAGGGTGGAAATCAACATATTTCATTTAACAAAATCACAAAATGAATGACTGAATTTTTAGTGGTAGAAATATGGCTCTTATAATCGTGATGGTGAAATGTAAGTATGTTGAAAGTGATGCATTTTAGAGATCTAATCGTACTGTCTTGTACACTTTTTAAATATTCTAACATTGTAATCTCACATTGTATTGTTTATTTTGTTTGTATAAGGTTTGTATGAACCAGTACAATAAAGAAGAAAAATGCCTTTGTTCTTTTAAAATATTTCTACCAGAAAAACATGTCAAATACTCGAGTAAGGATATAGCTCCTAATTTGCAAGGAAATGTCCCTTTGTCAAGCATCAGGTGCACCATGGCCTATGCCACCGGATCGCCTTAATAGAGGCTGCCAACTGCCCTCCGGCCTGCGGACATGGAGCCCATGCGGGAGCAGACAGAACAACCCATCTTGGAGCTCGGCAGGCTCCAACCACCAATGTAGCATCTTTTGATAAATAAATGACACTAAGTCAGAACAAGATTGGACACAGTCATGCTCTACATGGGTTGCAATTTTAGGCCAGACAATGGGGTTTAATCGCTGTCTCTGTGAGCTCTTTCCTTCAAATAAACCGTGTTAATGCCAATATTTAAAAAAAAATATTTTTATTTTTCTGATTAGCTCATAGAAAATGCCTAAGGCAGAGAAAATCAGCATCTGCAAACATTCTCGGGTATTAACAGTAAGCATTGCATGAATATATGCATTTTAAATAAATCTTATTTTACAAGGTATAGGTATTTACATACAAAATACTTTAGGCACATTAAAAATATAATGGAAGTCAGAGCTATGTTTCAGCAATTCACATAACACTGCTTTTAGACACTATGCATAGAGTTTTATAACCAATGTTACAAAGAGAAAATATTTTATTGTGCTGAAAATCACTTATAAAAGTATATACATTCAACAGCGGTACACAATATCTCATCACCTTTCATGTTCTAGCTTGCAAATGTTTATTCACTCAAAAAGTAATCTATTGAAAGACTGGGACACAATCCTCCCCCCAAGCCCACAACAAGTCACGGAAACATCCTCCCTGATGGACATTTATGCTGGAGAGGCAAAATCGCCCATTGCCCCAATCATGTCATAATGGAAGACGATGGATGGAAGCACATACCATGAACTTACCATTTAATGCAACTGTTTTACATGTGGGTGCAGTGACAGAGGCTGGAAAGAGAAAAGGACACCACACTAGACTCCACTGTATTGTATCAATCCATCAACACGCAGACATTTTTGCTTGGTGCAAACCCCATGCAGGGATAGAAATCGAGTGGACATTTGTGAAATATCACATTGTGTGGAGCGCTATGGGAAATGTTCTAGCTCAAGGGTGCATCATAGTTGCACCTAAAGTAGTTCGGACCATGAAGGCACTTGGTGGGATATTTCCTCCTAGCTCAGTGCAGACATGTAGCATGGCACGCCAGAGAACCAAGCGCGCAACCTCATTACAAAAAGATGCCGAGTGGTCAAAGCAGATCAGGTGTTGCAAAATGTGTTCGCCAAAAGTCAAAGACAATACATCAGAATATGAAAGTGCACCATTTTCCTTGCTTAGGCTTACTTAGCAGTAATTCCCTGTCCCAGTGTATGAAGTAACTACATTGCTATCAAGACCAACATATGGATCCGATGCACCATTGGAACGAGGCAGCAGTTTGAAATGTACATGGAGGATGCAACTTCTCCCATACGCTAAAGGAGTGGTAATGCTCATCATTGGAAAATGGTAGTCGGCTGTAAGCAAATTAGCCCCCCAAAACGATCCCTCACATTGACTCCCACAAAGAGTTATTTTTAAATGACTTTGTACTATGCTTCGGCAACTGGGACTTCACGCCCGACATTGCACGGGCAAGGCTATATCCTGTCTGAAAGGAAACACAGGGCCATGTTGCACTACACAGTAGACTGAAAATGTATATTTCTAGCTAGATATAACATGTGGGCACATGAACCACTAGAGACAATATGGTTGAAAATGTATATTTCTAGCTATGTGTAACCTGTGGGCACAGAAGCACCCCTAGAGGCCATATGACTGAACATGTATATTTCTAGCGAGCTCCATCTTGTAGGCACAAACGCACATCTAGAGAGCAAGCTAGACAGAGATATCCGTTTTAGGTATGTTGTCTATTAATGTAGTGGACTGGTACAATGTGGCCCTGCATTTCCTTTCACATAGTGGCGAAACCTCGCTCAAACAAGATCAGGTTTGCAGTCATCAATCTATTCTTGTTACTTTGTAATTCTAAAATATCGAGGGCTCATTCTGGTGGCCAATGTATAGATTTACATAGAGACTACTGCAATTATCCACTGCTGACGACTTGAAAGGATGCACAATACCACTCCTTTAATATAAAGTGTAATTTCTATTAGTATACCACACTAACAGGTGTTGCTATTAAATCAGTCAAATAACACATTGCCTGTGGGATTCTCCTAGTACAGAGACAGTGAAGAGATGGTGCAAAAACTAGAATCTAGGGATTGACCCCAATGGGCTTGGCTCCCCAGTAATGTATAAGCCTTAAGGAGCTGAACTTGACAACAAGAGTAGACCAAACACACAAGAGATGTGCAACAATGCGATCAACATTTCCTTGGCCATCAGATGTGGGTCTCTGCTCATGTATTGTGTTAGTAGAGCAGTTCCGAGATCATTGTTGAGGTCAATCCTGGACCATGATTTACCATAAAAGTAGATTAGTGCAGTGCAGGGGAAGGCAGAACTCTCAACTTTAAGTTCCATGTGTGAGAGCAACCCAGTCCCTTTTTTTCTTCCTTTGAATTCTGGGATTTGCAGTCCTAAATTTCAAATGGAAAAAAGACAACAGTAAAATCTGTAAAAAATTCCAAGGTAAAAACAGGACAGGATGGCACTCACGAATGGAACTCCAAAAAAAAGGAGCGCTGGTGAGGACTCAAATTTAACCTCTAGTCCCCAAGGCCACAAATACCGGTATTAGATGCTCGAAATGGTCACTTTAATACCAGACCTATCCATCGACATGACGAATAGCGCTTTACATGCAGGTATACCGGACAGTAAGGGGGCTCCACAAAGTCACAGCTATATTTCAGCATCATGGTGCTCAGGAACAATGTATTTCTTCACATCAATCTCTCTGGATGGCTTAAAGGTTTCAGTGCATCTGCAATATTTCTTTGATCTACCAAAATGGGCCATCTTCACCATAACAATGTATGGGCCGAACCAGGCCCCATGGTCTACAAAGTTCAAACCGTAAGCAATGCAGCACCTATTGGGGACATTCCTGTTTATCATTCAGTATCTAGAAGATCTTTCAATTTGCATTAGATCACATTCTGCCCAAATATTATTGCTCTAAACACTAAGGCAAATAGAGACCAAAAACATAGAATAATTACCACAGGTTATACAAAGGCTCCATTTACAATAACAAAATATATAGTGTGCTTCTTTTTTAAAATGTTAGATCTTTGGTGTGCTTGACATTAAGTGCATTTGAGGTATTGATGAAAAGGGGAAATGCGGTAAATAGAACTTCTGATAAATTCGGAGACCCTATTCTTCTTGAAAAACATCCAAAGCAAATGCAAGGAACATCTTCTCAGCAATACCAACGAAGCACTGCAAGACCACTGAGCACTCATTTTATGAAAATACAGTTTCAGAAAAACAAGGCACTAACGTCTACCCGCCCAGCCCTAACAAGAGGCATTCAAAATGTAAATGGCAGCTTCTATCAGTGGTAAATATGTAGTCCTGCACGTGGCCTTTCATACAGGTTTTATTTTCCATTTGTGTTCAAGGGAAGATCCAATTGTTGGAAAATCTCTACTAATTTACTAGTCCCAGCATTTTGGATGCTGTTACTTCTTTTATGAGATTTGTGCTTGGAAAATGAGCATGCCTCTAGCAAGAGAAGATACTTAAGAAGGCTCTTCGTTGTTAGAGATATTTTGCTACAATATAAGTCAGTCATACCGACATTGCTTACACAAAAGACGATCAGAATTAACAGCCTATAAAAGCATTTATTACCCAGGGAATAGTAAGCAGCCTATCCGGTTGATCAGATGACAGGCTTTACACATTGAGGCATTAGCCTGAAATAGGAGCAAGCAGTAGGGCTGTCCGAGTCCTTGCTCTCCACTTCTTTCATACATCCCTCACTTAGCCTTTTCTGGGTGTCAAATTTGCAACTTCGCCTCATACAGCATCCACTCCGCAACTGCCATATGCACTTCGATTCCCCATGGCCGCCATGCAAATGTAAAAGTTTCTCCTCTCCTCATGGTGCCACAGTTTGCAATTTCCATGGTGGCCATCTTGCAGGTCACTCCGATTTGATTGTCGGACTGAATTGTGCAATCAGCACCTTGTTTTTTTCCCCTAAAACCATTGCTCTTAGCAGCCTGGTAGTTAAACTATGATGTTTAATGGCAATAATCCCTTCACCGGTAGTCCATGTAAGGGGATCACAGCCGACCAACCATGATCCACGTGCAAGGCTCTTACCCATCCAGTACAACCCATCACTGAAGGGATTCATGCCCAATTGCAATTGATCATATTTCTTTTCACGGGCAGAATACCTCCCGACATTTGTCAGCTAGTTTCTTAGACACCACACCACCTGTTACACCGAATGAGATTAGACACAGGTTTTAAACATCTGATAGAAATGCTCCTCTCTCCAGTTCCTACAGCTGCCTAATATTAGGTTCTCCAGGGCAAGGGTTAGCATATGGAGGCTCTGGCTCTAAGAGTGCCTTTTTCTTAATGAACTATAACATGTCAAAGTCCCTAACCTTCAGTGTAGCAGGTCTTCATAACTGTGTGGGTTTTCCCAGCATTAAGGTACACAACACTGCTATCAACCCACATGGCCCAGACAAAGTTATTGTTCACTAGCATAATGGCACTGAAATGCTAACATTGCAATATGAAACCTATTTTTGAGCAGATGACCAACAACATCCACAGAACAGGGTCTATGGCAGATCACTGTTTATATACATATATACACAAATATACAGAGGTAAATAAATATAAATTGCCTCACACAGAAAAAGCTTCCATGTCATGGGCAAACAATTTGGCAGAACTATACAATACATGGTCATAGATCAGTATATGTAACATGACTTGATCTCTTGCAGTGCTTAAATTGAAGTGACAAGGTTTCTGAAGCAATGCAAAGCTCGTGAGTGCAATAATGATACCACATGTGCTATACTAAAAGCTTGAAGATGTTGAATAATGTTCTTTGCTGCAGCAGCCTTCTTTCAACAGACATTGTAGCAGATCAGTTGCAAAGAGCCAGAAGATGAAAGAAAACCCTGTCGCTTCTTGGTGGCATACAAAGATGTGCCTACACATCTTAGGTTGCCTCTGTTTTCTCTGCACTCAGTTGAAGAATCCGCATGTACGGTGTGTACGGTTTCCGCATGATGCCCGAGGTTTCCATTGCTTGGTCGATGATGCCACTACCGATACTAAGAGGAAGGAAATTAAAAAGTGTTTATAACTAAATCAATGTGACATACTTTTAGCAGCTCACTCCATAAAGCATGCACCAATGTAATGTTTCAGTTTACAAAAGACGTTTCCTGCAGCTTAGATCTTAGTATAAGGCTCCATCACACTGCAAGCTCATTCAGAATCCTCATACAAGACAAACAGAAATGGACTAGCATAGAAAGAAAGCAAAAAGCATTGTGGGATTCCCCAATATCTATGCACAGGTTTGCAGGGAAGTATTAAAGGTAGGATCATGTCCATCGCATGTTTAAATCTCCCCACACCAGACCACAGATTTCAATACTAACCCTTTTCCAAAATGGAAGCCTCTCGCATCACATACAGTTTCCCCAATACCTCCCTTGTTAGGGGGTCTAGGGTTTATTGCATCTTGCACAAGTTCATCTTTGATAAAATGAACAAAATCTAGTACTTTTATCCCAGAGTTCATGCTTGAATTCTCAAGATTTACAATGTTAATATTTTGCCAGCATAACAAGCAAATAAAATGTGAAATTTACACAAATACAAGAATTACAAAACTGGGCATGTCTAGGGGTGTGTTAAAGTGGGCAACATAGATGTTGGTGAACACCCACCAAGTATTATCTTACATGGGTATTCACATACATTTGCTAATTCATTTCATATCTGTCAACTGACGTACACCTGTCTGAGTGATGTAGGTCGAAGTATTGAGTGAATGTGGGAAAGGGTAGCAATTGCAGTCAACCGGGACGCATTTGTATAGGACAAATTAAAATGTATTGGCACCTGAGAAGGGGGAGGGGGGAACAATAAGGCTTTTTTTAATTCTTTTTTTTACACCTGTGCGTTACATAACTGAATTGTTAATGCCAAACTTGTGCATCAAGAACATTGCAGACATAAGCTTACCAATTCAAGAGGAAGTTTGCTTTGTTTGTAAATGCAATCAACTGCACATGTAGGTTCTTACAGGGTTAAGAAACTCATGCCTTGGACATGGATCTACATGAATACCAGTTCTTGGCATGAGTTACTTGCCACTACACCTTGGTGGGCAACTTACACCTGTTGAAACTCACATCTGCAACTGGTGATGGTTGTCAATTTGAGTCCTTTTGGTTTAATTGCCTTCAAATACTTGGTAGCCATGTATAGCTCTGAGTATCTAACAAACCAAATAAAAGTTTACATTCCATACTATGATTTCCATCTAGTGAGCAGTGTTTAGAATTGAATGCATTGAAAACACTTTCTCTATATTTTACTTGGATATAATGTATAGATCTACATTCTTGACTCCATTGGAGGATGCTTTCAGCAGAAGAAATCCTACTTTAAATAGCCAAAGTACCTTGTTATAAAAATAAAATGTTTTCCGATTAAAATGACGAGCCTGTATTGTGAAGGTGAAGAAGAGATACTAATGTTGAAACGTCTCAGTTTTAAGTTTAACTGGTCTTTAACCAATTACCTGGAGGCAGATTCCATTCTCCCACTGTTCATTTAGTTGGTAGAACTTGTAGCATCTCCTACAGATCCCAACAGCAACATTACAAAATGCTTACATGGAATATTTGGTTGGATATTAATTACCCTTTCACTTATCCTGCCTTGGTCACAGAGAAAAGTACATTTGGACAAATATTGATCTCAGACTTTTACTCTACATTGGTCTCCTCAGGAAAAAATAAACCCTTTTGTTCTGTTTCTTCCTCCTCAAACCATACTGAGCAATATTATCCTGCAAGTGTCATTGGCGTGTGCCTTTGCACCACTAAGCTTTTCGTTTTTAGCTTCCCTGCATGAGAAAGTGTCAATATCCCTTATTATTACTTGAATTAGTTAATTGGGGGTAGGAGAAGGAACCAATTTAAAAGTCACATTTTTTCTTAGGATTGTCACAATTTGCATTTTTAAATTATGGTTAACGTCTATCACCTATATTTAAACCAGAGTTTGGTTTTGCACTGCTAAATATATGTTTGTTCTCTTTTATAAAGCCATTGATTTTTCGAAAATAATCTAATTTTCATATTTAAACCATCGTCATAGAAGTTGAGCCTTTGAATGTGTGACAATTTTCAAGCCTTTCCTTGTCACATAGAATTCTGTAGAAGACATCAGAAAATAACTGTTGGCCCCTATGCCCCTAATCTACTTTCACTGAAGAGGATGGGTTCAGTTCAGTTTAAGCGATCATGGGTTACCTGTTGATTAGTTTTGGCGATTAGGTGGTGCTGAAAGCGCTACTTTTAAAGCCTAAGCTATTGTCATTAAAATAAGAGGTTTAACATAAGAGCTTGAAATAGGGGCTTTGCGTGTAGGTTTGTAATGCGTTTCCTATGCAGAAGACCTGAGGATGGATTTAAGTTGTTTGGCTATGTGCTCACCTATTTAACACCCATTGCCAAGTGAAATCTATAGGATGTTCCTCCCATTCCCACCCAGTTTCCCTCCAACCTCTTTTTGAACACATTGGGGGAATTTGTATTTTGTGGTGAATTTGTCAGCCATTTCTACGTCCAAAATGGCAGCCGCCATCTATTAATGTTATTTAAATGTTATTTGACTTGATGTATTAAAATACATTTACTGCAGCTTTCAAGTTATGTTACATATTTCACAGTATTCTATTAAAAATAAAGAAGGTAGTGTAATATTTATGTTTTTGTTTAAAATGGTTCTGAAAATGTACATCTAGTGACTTGTGGGGGATTGCTCAAGTGTTTTTGAAGTAAGGAGCTGTGCAGTTCGTGATGTGATTTGATGTGCAGTGTGTGTTTGTACAAGTAAGCCATTTTGTTTATTATTTTTTTTAGTTGTGTTTCTCAAATTTCTTTGATTTTACAAAGTGGACTACGGGTAAGTAGCTGTTCAAGTCTGCCTGTCTGAGGGATTGCCGTTTTTGCGTGGGTTTGTTGGTCTTTCTGGAGTATTGAGTCAGTGTTCAACTGACAATATTTCTGGTGAATTTTCTGTTCGCAGACAATTTGCTAGAGCCGCTTCGAGAATCTTTGCTGCCGCCATTGTCCAGCTGGTTTTGTTTCCACTTATGAGTCTGTTCCACCAGGTCTCTTCTTCACGTAGGTCAAAAGGTTTTAGCAGCGGAGTTAAATAGGCTTCCCTCAGAACAGTGGTTTTTGTGCATTGTGTTAGAAGATGGTGGACTGTTTCAATTTGTGTGGGGTCATTGCAGAGTCTGCAAATGTTGGCTTTTGATAGACCTCTTATTGCTCTGATTTCATTTGTTGGTAAGAGGTTTAATCTTGCCCTTATAAAAGTTTGTCTTAATGTCTTGTTCGGGAATCTTTTTATGACTAGAGCGTTCTCATTTAATTTTTTATTTTGCTGTGGCAAGTGGCCAAAGATTTTGATCAATTCTGCTTTTTTTTGTGTGAGTATCCAATCGCGTTGGGCCATCTTTTTCTTAACTTTTGTGGGATTTAAGAAGAGGTCTTCTTAGGAGCAGCCGATTTCTTCCAGGGTGTTTTATTTTTCTGCTGCCCAGGCTAGTAGTGCCTTGCAATGACCTCCGTGGATTTCCTGTTTAATCAGTTTGTATTGTGGGGAAGCTTCCGGCATGATTGCTTTTCTGTATAGTGCCATTTTGTTTGTGTCCACTGCCGCTTTCAGAGAGGATAGTCCCAGTTCTCTTCTGATTGCCGCGATTGGTGTAGATATTGGGAGTCAATATTTCTCTCCAGAAGAGGCCCTCCAGCTTGTCCCAAATGCCTGGAGGAATTTTGAGGAAAGCTTTGCCCCCATATGTCAAGGATGGGGTCACTTTGGCTTTGAAGAACTTTATGTCCGGCAGTAGCGAGAAGTGGCCAAATTTCCTGTCCATGGCTCGTCCCTGGGCCGCTAGTTTCCTGGCTTTTTCCCATAGGTTGCGTTGCATTGTTGCCTCGTACCCCGTGCTGTCGATCACCACTCCTAGATATTTGAAGTCTTTTAGGACTTCGATTTTGATGTTCTTGATGTTCCAGTGGTGCGTTTTCTTTCGGGCTGCCGTTTTTTCGAAAATCATTATTTTTGTTTTTCCAGTGTTCATTTCAAGGTTGTTTTTGGAAATGTAGCTTGCAAGATTGTTTAGTTGGCGTGGCAGCCCTATGGGGGTTTGATCGAGGAGGATGATGGATGATGTCTGCATATAGCAGCCTTGGGACCGTAGTGTCTCCTAGTTTTGGTGCGAAGGTTCTGAGCTCTTTGCCGGAGTCTTTGAAATCGCCAAGGAAAGCTGTAAAAAGGGCTGGTGCTAACGGACATCCTTGCTTTACACCTCTTTTGGTTTTGATTTCTTCTGATAGGGCTCCTGTGTGATTTAGCTTCACCCTCATTTATGTATCCCAATGGAGGGCTTATATTGGATCGAGGAGCTGGTTTGGGCATTGACATTATTCAAGTTTTGCCCATAACTTGCCATGGTCGATCTTGTCGAAAGCCTGTGTTGGGTCGACAAAAGCTGCGAAGACCTTAAGATGTTTTGCACGGAATTTGTTCTTTATGATGTGTAATATCATGATGTTTACTGATGTTCGAACATTCTTCGTAAAGCCTGATTGGAAAGGGTCCCAGCTGGGTGAGTTCTTTGCCCATTTTTGAAAGCCTTTTAGTATGAGAGAGCCATCGATTTTCCCAATTGTGTCCAGTAGAGCTATTGGACGATAATTGCTCGGATCCGATCTATCTCCCTTTTTAAAGATCGGTAGCACCGTCGCCGTTGTCCAGGACCGGAGTATCGACTTTGTGCTGGCTGTTGCTTCAAAAACGAGGCTTATGAACTCAGCCCATTCCTTGGGGTTGTTTTTCAAGTCGATGTTGGTTATTCCATCAGGACCTGGTGCTCTACTTGATTTTAATTTGCCGATTGCTTCTTCGATATCTTCGACATTTGAGAGATCTACCCAGGCAGAGGACCCTATGTGAGTGTTCGCTATGCTCGAGCCTTGAGGGATTTGGAACAGGGCAGAGAAGTGGCTCTTCCATCTTTCTTCACTCGCCGCTTTAGTTTGCTTGTGGCCTCGTTTTCCTTCCGTTGTTTTTATAAGTGACCAGAATTCTCTGGAGTTTCTTCCCGCTACCTTTCTAAGCATCTCCTCTGAATCATGTTGGTAGAGTTTCATGCGGTAGGATTTCAACCAGGATCTATACTTTGTTTCTTCGTTTAACCTTTTTTTGATGGAAGTTGATCTGGATTTTGCGGCTTGGCGTTTTAGTTTTCTTAGTTCCCGGTGCCTGTCTACCAGTATTTTATCATACCGGTGGGGCCCTTGAGGGTTACTTTTTTTTATGTTTGGTGGGATTTGCGTGATACTGAATCAGCAGAGGTTGGTAGTCTATTTCCACTCTGAGCCTATCAGATTCTTTTCCCAGCTTCTTTTTATAATTGGAAGTCAACTCCTCTATCCTTTTTCTGGTGAGTTTTAAGTGGTTTCCTTGGGCGGACACTTCCACCGCTTCCGTCATTGCTGAATTTACCAGGTGTTGTGTGGACCATATTATTTGTAAGATGTTGTGGTCGCTTGCATCAGTTCGTAGCACTTCACGATGTTATGAGGTTTAGCATTTCTTCAGAAGCAAATATGTAGTCAATTGTTCCTGATTGAGCTCCTCTGTCCCAAGTTGGTATATGGAGACTTGTTGACAGCTGTGCCGTATTATGAAGGTTTGAGTTCATTAATTTTAACCATTTCTGGTCTCTTAAGTATCCTCTGGAGGAGTTATTGGCTGTTGATAGAGGAGGGGTGGTGCTCAAGCATTTGGCATTCAAATCACCGCAGATAACTTGAGTGTTCTCGCATTTTACTTGTAGCTCGTCTATTTGATTCGATTAATCGTAGGAAATTGTCGTTTTCGATTTTATCTGGATTCCAGTAAGTTGCAATTTGAGTTTCCATGGTTTTGTTTGTTTTTTGGTTTAGACGTGCCCACCTCACTTGGACCGATAGATGGCTCTGCGAGGCGGAAAATTCCTTTTCTATGGACAGGCCCCTGCCTGACCGAACTGCGATTAAGAGGCCAGATGATGGGCGGCCTGTTTTGCCTCTTGAGGCTGGGGACGTTATTTTGTATCCGTCCATCACCGGCGTAGATGTGAGCCAGGTCTCTTGCAGTGATGTCAAAATCTCCTAGGTTTGTTTTTCCTGTTGTTGTCAGGTGTTTAAAGCCTCGTGTGTTCCACGAGGCCATTTTCAAAGTTGAGGGTGAGAGCAGTCTTGATGTGTTACCTGTAGATTGTTCCATTTCTGCTCTTGTTGGTCGTTGCTATTTAGTAGTCATATCTGAGGATGATTTCGGCAACCATGCCCATAGGTGCTTTATTGGTGCAAAAGAGAGTCCGGTTTCTTTTATCTGTCCTTTGGTGATTGTTTTTGCCCCCGAGTCTCTAAAGTTTGTGTTTTTTTTCTTTATCTGGGTAGTTGCTCTCCGTTACTTTGCCGTCATGTGGTTTTGGTAGGTCCTTTTCGTTTTTATCTAGAGGACCCCGGTAAGAGGGTAGTCGATGTGCATTTTGAGGGCTGTTTGCTACGTTATGGTTTGCTCTTTTTTTAAATCCTGGGGTGAGTCGACTGGGGGCGTTTGGAAATCGGGAGGTTTTCTGCTTGGAGAATTGAGAGTCTACTTTGAGTTCCGTGAGCTGATAACCTCTTTGGCGTACATCCTCGATTGTCCCTTTGGACTGATTTATTTCTACCATTTCTTTTATATGGATGTAGGCTTTCATCTTATGGGCTTTGTGATATGGTTCTACTAAGGTAATGTCTTCTGGTCTCAGATATTTGAGGGCTCTGATGTTTCTGAAGCTCTTCATTAGCGTACCTCTGCTTTAAAATTACTGCTTTGGGGTTTTGGTTGGTTTGTTCTATTTTGAAAGTTTTTGTCTGGGCCCGTTTGTACTTTTCTGTTCGAGAGATCCATGTTTTCCTAGCAATGGCCTGTCTGGCTTTTTGTCTTGATTGAGAGCGGCTTGTTTGTCTATGAGCGGGCGCTCTGTCTTTTGGTCTTGTAGGGGTGTTTGCCCCGTGGTTGTTATTTTCTTTGGGTTTTAGGTCTCGTCTGTTTGGGGGCGTTACTTGTCTTCGTTGTTGAGCTAGCGTGTCTGTTTCTTGTTGGTATCGGCCGGATGGGCCTTTTGGATATCTCGAGGTCATTCTTGAGTTTCGACGTTGAGGTGATGGGCTGTCGCGGCTTCTTTTTTTAGGTGATGTTGTCCAAATCGATTTTGATAGTGTGGGTTCTGTGTTGCATTCTGCGCCCTTTTCGGCATCTAAGACCGGTGTAGAGTGTGTTGTCAGATCCATTGAAGTTTTGTCTGCCATGAAATCTTCGATAGATCGTGGGGATTTTTGAGATTGTTTTGGGGATTGTTGTGTTAGCATTGGGCTTTGTCGTTGGTGGATGGTGGAGGGATGGTTTCTAGGTTGGGTCTTAACTAAACCGTCCTTCCCTAAAGTCGTACTCCGTTTCTTTGGTTGGTTATTTTTTTTATACCACTGGAAAGTTTTTTTGAAGTTGCTGGGGCCCATGAGAGACGTCAGTCTTTGGCGGTGATCATATTGTTATGCAGTCTTGGTTGGGCGATTGTTGATTCCTATGTATTGCTTTTTCTTTGTTTCCTGGGGTTCTCTTTGTTTTTGGGCCTTCTTGTGGCCTGCTACGGAAGGTGAAAATCTGGTGGCTTGTCGGCTGCTCGGTTTGGGTTTTAGCGGTTAACTGGTGTTTTTGGACTTTACATTCGAATCTTGTGGTGTGATTTTTGGTTTTGCCTCTTGTTCTTTGGCCATGATGAAACCTTCTAGGAAAATGAGTTTTGTATGCATGAGTGCAGTTAGGGTTGTGTGGTCCTTTAGCATGTCGTTAAGTGCCTCAGTTTTCCGAACGGTGCTAGGGCTATAGTTATAGCCGACATTATGGTCAAAATGTCCGGTTTTCTTGAGGGTGTATCAGTTGACATCGATTGACTTTTTCCTTGCATGTTTTACTGGTGTTGTTTGAGTTTGATCTAGTCTTGTTCTTTCTGAAGGGTGCTTTTGTGCTGGACGACTTTCTCTTTGTGCCCTCTTTGAACAGCTTATAATCGGGAGCCTTGGCGTCGTTGGAGTCTCCCAGTCAACTACTGCTTCTGTTGCTGGGAGGGCGTAGGCTTGCTCAGTTTCTTTGCGAGCATCTTTGAGTGTCATATCCGGAGGGTGTATGCTTTGTGAGTTGATGTTTTGCTCGAGCACTGACTCCATACAGGCTGCACGGGGGGAGGGGGCGAATTCGACCACCATAGGGGTCTTGATTGTGTCTTGTGTTGGGGGATCAGCGAGAGGCGTGGTTGAGCATCTAGGCTTGGGGCTTGCCGTGTTGACGTATTAAAATGAATTGTGTCCGCTGCTTCCAAGGATTCAGAAAGAGGGGTAGTGAAGTTATGTTTCATATTGGTGTCTGAGTTTGCACCAATTGTCAATTTTTGTTTCGACTTCAGAATGTTTAGAGTTCGTTTTGCATGCTTTCGGGGCAGGTACCTGGTCGTTGAAGCCTTCCAGTATCTCATCGTCCGTTAGTTCATTGAGAACTTCGGGTTTTCTTTTGCCTTGCGGAGAAGTCTTTCAGCGAGTTACAGAATGTGGTTTTTAGTAGGGCTTCCTTTGTTGGGTCTAACTTGTTTTTTTGCTTTATTTTGCATGGTTTACGATTTGAGATTTTCTTTGTTCTTGAAGGCCGTTTGTGGATGTTACTTTGTGTGTTTTTAGTCACCTATGAGCCAAACTTTTTTCATGGTCTGTTTCAATTGTTTTTACACCTTTTTCGCGTGCATTTTCCTGCCAACCTTTGTTGGCTAGATCGAGTATTCCCCTGTCACTAAGCAGGTGTGTTTCTTCCATCACCCCTAGGGGCGTACTTCCGGGAGCTGGAGACTCTGAGGGTGGCAGCGGGAAGTGGGGAGGCTGAGCAGTGCGAGGTTCAAACTCCGCCTCAGCCCAACATTCCTCGCCAGCCGCTTCACCCTCGCTTTCTGCCACGTGGATCTGTGCGGCAACGGTTTTGCGGGCAGCCCCGCAGTGAGCAGGCACTGCCACGGGCGCTAAGGCCGGCGGGGACCTCAGCTGTGGTTCCGTCACCAGGATCTCGCGGTCGCTACCGCTTGCAGGTAAGAGCGAAAGCTCAGCTCCAGGGCTCCGATTAGTGCTACGGGCTGGCTCGCAGGCATTTGCTTCCCCAGTTGGAGCGAGATCCCTCGCAGCCTGTCCTTCAACATGCTGCACTGGGCTACTACCAACTGGGGGGCTTGGTCGCAAGGTCAGCTCTTCTGGCGGGTCCTTATGCACTGGATCGCTGCTTGTTTTGATGAATGCCTGAGTGGCGTTTGATTGCCGCGTTGCCAGATGTGCTTGTTCTTGTGGCGTCGCCTGCTTGATTTGGCAAGCTGTGTCCGATGAAGTGATTTTGTCCATTGTTGCCGCACTGGCCGCACAGTTTTTGCCCCCACTTGATGCTGGATACTTTGGGAGCTGCGATTTTGGGCCCATTTTAGATCGGCCTGGGAGCCGTGCTCTGGCAGTTGTTTTGGAGGCAGGTTGCTGATCGATTGAAATTTTGGACGCAAACTTCTAAGGCGTCTTTTTTCCGCATCTTCAGTTTCTGGTGGCGAGCATTGCGAGTTCATTGTTTTCCTTGTGTAGTAGCCCAGCAGCCTTTCAGACCTGACAAGGACTGCAAAGACTGCTCAACTCTGCTCGAACTCATTGACCACTCCGCAGTGCTGGGTAGGTTTTGTAGGTCCTCCCACAAAATGGTAGGCAGCTGAAAGGAGTGCTGAGAGAGCGGCAGGCTGGGGTCTCCTGCAAACACTGCTCAACTCTGCTCGAACTCAAATTGGTTTGTGTTAAACTATGAACACGGTGGATTACTAGTATTTACACACGTTTTGCGTTGGCTTCTGGTGCGTGATGTCTGCCATACAGCAAACTCCACCTACAGCTGGCAAGAGTAACACACCCACTCCCGCCACTGTCGAACACGTTTAATGTCGGAGGCAGTTGCATAGCTCCCAACTCACACGCTTTTGGCGGGTGTCACCCGCCTTGTAAACAGCGGACTCACCCGCCAAACCTCATGCACGCCCATTCATTTCAATGGACCTCTCACCCGCCAAAAGTAAAATCGGGTGGTTTCACCCGCTTTTGCGACATAAATGGTTGAGAGCTATGCAGTTGGTTTGCCATCTTTAGCTCCTGGTTCAAGGCAGAGGCAAGTTCTGGGCTTCCCGGAGTCTCCTTTTAAAAAAAAACAACAAAAAAAAGTATGCTTTGTCCCTTTGGTTCCTTGGTTTTGTCCTTTGGTTCCTTTTTGACGCTAGTGGCACACTCTCTCCTGATGCCTCTCTCCCCACACCCTCTTCTGTGTTGCCGCCTGCCTCCCACACCCTAAGCTCCGTGATTGGGCCTGTAGCCTGTTTCCCAGCGTGCGTCTACCTTCCCTGCCTGCCACCGAGCCATCTTTAGCTTCCGGTTCGAGTCAGAGGTGAGTTCTGGGCTTATCCGCATCTCCTTTTTTTTATTAAACTACACCTTCTCCCGACCTCTCGCCGAATACATAGCTCGACCTCGAATAAATATCATGCCTGTGAGGTGTGTACAGCTTCCTCCCTGAGCTCGCACTCCCCTCCCCCTTCCAGGTGCCGCAGCACCGTCAAATGACGGTCTGGTTCTCCTGTATGCGCTGGGGGGAATGTGTTTATCAGATGTCCAGTTTTACTTTCCCCGTGCCTGTGGCACATGTCTGGAGGCAACTCTCCAGTTGGTGCATTTAATTATATTGTAATATATTGCTATTTAGTTTGCACTCGGTGCTTAACTATGCTTTGGTGGGTCGGCCCCGTTTCAGTATTGGGATACTGTCTGTGCTGCATCTACGACCTCTTTGCTGACACTTTGCCCCGGGATTTCCGCAGGTGTTTGTTCCCGTTTCAGGGACTTTCGTTTGAATGCCGATATACATTGAGCCGTGTGTAACTGTCCTTATGCTTTCCCCGTGGAGTAGCTACTGTGCCCATTGTCCCCGGTTTTCTGACTTTAATATACTGTGCCTCTTCTGTGTTAGTTTGGTTTCCATTCCATCTTTGCTGACACTTTTCCATGTAGGGCACACGCCTAGCGGCTAAGGTTTCTCTTCAGGAATGGCAGCATTTTTACTTTAGGTAGTGCATTAGAAAAAATGCACACATTCTTCTGTGCACCTGTGAAAGTATTGCCTTGGGCAAAGTTTGGTGGAGGGGTACTTTGGGACGAGTTACAAAGTGGGGGCAATGGTGCAAATGCCGAATACCACCCCTGAGTCTCTGAAATAAGGCAAGATATGAAAAAGTGGCATCTGCAGGGAGTATACCCTGGAGGGGGAGACGGGGGTCCACGGCAAGCATGATGGCACCCACTTATAACTGCCAGTGATGTTTTTATGTGGGGCTTCATACCGACTGCTTACCACTTCAAAGTACCGTAGTAATATGAGTTGGGACTGTGTAGCTCTCATGCCACTCCTTTCTTCAGCAGCAGCAGCATGCTGAAAAGCTGAGCCTGCTCTTCGGGATTCGAACTTGAGAAATGTAGATGCTTAACTGGCAATGGTATCCACCTGCTCACCAAAAGTGGATTGAGATATCACACGTTACCATTGTTTTGAAAAGGTTTCATTGCGGCATTTCCAAATGAGGGTGCGTATGATGTTGCGCATGTAACCTCAACACTACGCCATCTATGCACTCCACTTTTCAGACCTGCAAGGGTTTGCGGGTCTGTCTTTGCTGTTATTTTCTAGGGCTGTATTAGTGCTATTCAGAGCTAACCAAGCACTATGCGTAGGATACTGGCTCTTTAAAGCATGGGTGGATAATCAGGGCGAGTCGGTATTACCATTGCGATATCGGAGCCTAGACCAGTTGAGGACCTCTGCCTTCTGCAGGGATTGAAATACCACTAAACGGGAACCTTTCCTGAACATGCTCATTACTGATGACCAAGGCTTTTAAAGAGAACACTGGCCCTGCACTACTGCACAATGACTACATGCTTACTTTTAAGTGTAGACCAAGTCCCTGAAAACACGCGATCGACACCAGCAACATGGAATTGGAATCTCTGTGCCACCCGAAAGCCTGCATTCCTCCCGGCAGAAAAAATACCTGTAGGTTTATTTTTCAAATTATTTTCGTAGATATTCTGTTGGCTAGAACATACTCTGTCAAATGCACATTGTGTATATCCTTTTTATGAGAATGAATGTACAATTTGCATTGTTGACAGAAGTACAGCTGTGCGAGTCTGTACTTGTAAAACATGTACACATTTATTTTTGCTTCTAAAATGCTTTTTTTCTTTTTAGGGGTAGGGTAATAAGTTTGGATCCCTTTACACCCCACCATCCATTCTTTCCTTGACATTCCACTGTTCACTTTTCCTTCCATTTCATTCTGCGTTCCTTCAACCCCTTACTCCTCCCTCCCCTCTCAACACCCATTTTCCTGCATGATATTTGTTTTGCTATAAGGTCTTGGTTCAGCGCAACCTACAAGTCAAAACGATTGCATTGAACTACAGCTAGGACGGACATGGCATGTAAGGAGGGAAACAGCTCGTAGGTCTTGTTTGGTTATTTACAAACACATTGACTGCCCATAGCTATATTAATTCCCTTGACCGTCCCTGCCCAGTAACATGCTCCTCCCTTGCCAGAACACATCCTCCTGGGTTCTCTTTGAGCTATCTTTATCAAATAGTAACATTAAACTTTGGCCTGCTAGCATTTCTAAGCTGTCTGTGGAGAATTATTGGCTTAACCGCAGCTGTAAAAGGCGCTACTGGTGTAATACTAATGTCTGAACCAAGTGTGCCTTCAGCCCCTTGATTTATATCTGTTCCTTGTGCCGTAGTCCTGTAAAAAAAAAAAAAGCAGTATCCCATCCGGATCCTGGGAGGAGCAGGAGCTCTCCCACCACTGCCAGAGCAGTGGCCTGACTTCGCCTGGCCCACAGCACCCACGCAAGGTAAGCCAACTGGCTTCACCTCCTCCCCAGCGACCTGACTCAGTGATTCCGTCTGCACGTTTTTGCAGCTCATTTTATTGCAAGCACCATTATTGCTACGTCCTCAGCTCAGCACAGGATTGCGGTGCTGCAACACACTGATGCCTGGTCCACATATCGCCTCCATTTCAGAGCGTGAGGCAGGACCCCATTCCAAAATGGCCACCCAACTACTGTGGCTGCATCCTTGAGTTTAGCCCCAATCAGGAGCCGGGAGGCGTAAGCTGGCCCACGAGCTACAAGGCCCACGGCTCTAAGGCCAACACTTGTTTAAGCCTGTCTGGAGCCTTACAGACCGTCGGCCAGGACCCCTGCCTCTACTAGCCGGCAGCCATTCTACTTGTAAGTACTCTGTCCTTGCGGTCTGTGACAGCTTTACTGCTCCTGTTGCCCATCACTGTGTATTAGTTCTATAAACTTGACTGACTGCATTGCTGGTACGAAACATCTTAAAGGCATCTTTTCAGTCACTTGACTTGTTACTACCACTACTGTATAACTCTTGGTCCACGGCACACCAGAATGTTATGTATTTACCATTAAATGTATGCTGTTTCGAAGATGCTTTTACCTGCGTCGCCTATCGCACCGTACACTAGACCATCAGCCCCCAATGTGCCACGGTCTGTCGTCACCCTCTCATTGGGCGTCTTATAATCACACTACTTCTACAGCACTGCAAGACCGAGGCTCTACATAGCCTTTACCCACACCTTAGTTAAAGCCCTTGCAAATCTGCATGTACTGAGATACCTGCGAGCCAAACTGAGCGCACACAGGCCGCGAGACCCTTAACTTACATGTCCTATTCTGAGAGCCTCTGCTAAAGCTAACCTATATACCTACTCCCATAAACTTGTAAGTATCGCTGCCTAATCCTAATCTGCACATACTGAGTGCATCTTGCGAAATTGATTTTGCCTATTCAACTGCCTTTGCTAAAATTGTTGTCGCACGCTGGGAGTGAACCCTACTAAAGTCGAATCTGCCCATTTTTGAACGCCTTTGCTAAAATTGTTGTCGCACGCTGGGAGTGAACCCTACTAAAGTCGAATCTGCCCATTTTTGAACGCCTTTGCTATAATTGTTGTCGCACGCTGGGAGTGAACCCTACTAAAGTCGAATCTGCCCATTTTTGAACGCCTTTGCTATAATTGTTGTCGCACGCTGGGAGTGAACCCTACTAAAGACGAATCTGCCCATTTTTGAACGCCTTTGCTATAATTGTTGTCGCACGCTGGGAGTGAACCCTACTAAAGTCGAATCTGCCCATTTTTGAACGCCTTTGCTATAATTGTTGTCGCACGCTGGGAGTGAACCCTACTAAAGTCGAATCTGCCCATTTTTGAACGCCTTTGCTATAATTGTTGTCGCACGCTGGGAGTGAACCCTACTAAAGTCGAATCTGCCCATTTTTTAATGCTTTTGCCAAATCGTTGTCACACATTTGGAGTGAATCAGGCTAAAGTTGAATCTGCCTATTTCCAATGCCTTTGCCAACATTGTCTTTGCACATATCGATAGTGAGCGTATCTCGCCAAACATTGATCCTGCAGAATCTAACCTATACTCATTGAGTGTCCAACAGACAATGTTTCTGCCTTTCCGGCGACTCCTCTGACTTTCCAAAACTCATGACTGAATGTTGTTCTAAGTTATCAGTAGGCAATTTCCCTATAACCACATCGGTACACCGTCACCATGTTAATATGACCCCTCTAGCCGCCAGCCATATCGCCTGCATCATAGCCTACCTACTAAGCATCACACTCCTCACTATGGCACCACACAACTGCCTTGGTACTGACTCCTAATAATCACAAGGTCACTTCACCTAGACCACTCTGACACGGTGGATGCAAAATCTACAATATTAAGCTACCCATGCCCAGCCACGGCCAGGAACCTTCCGCTCAGAGCCAGACTAGCTAAAATCTATGAGCCCCCCCCCCATCAGATCAATGCCTTTTACCTCAGGACCAAGACACCCAACATCCCTGGTCCGCCAACCCAACGTGACCCTAGCCCTCAACAACAACCACAGGCCCATAAAGAACTTAACCTCGAAAAGCAAACCCAAAGTGTTGCAAATCCACTACCCAACCCCTATCTTGAACCCCCAGATCAAGGGTGCCCTAATTAATGCTAGATCCTTAGAAGCACATGCTACAGAAATTGCCGACCTTATCCTAATTGAGGACCTAGACTTCTTAGCCGTCACCGAGACATGGTTATACCCTGCAGCAGGCCCTATGCTCATGCTCGTAGTCCCGACGGTTACTCCATACTCAGACATGACAGACTTAATTAAATCCAGAGGAGGTGGTATCGCCATTATCTACAAATGTTGCCTGGCAATGAGACGGTCTCCGCCCATCGATGTCCCATCTTGTGAATTGCTGTGAAGGTACCATCTCTAATGCCCAAACGCTGAACATCCATTTGATTTACCATCCCCCAGGCCCCCCTGGCTCATTTGAGGACATTAACACCATCCTCTCTAGAAATCTTAAAAATTCTACACAAGTACTTCTACTCGGTGACCTGAATATGGGCTTTAATGAACCCCTATACCAGCTTGCCCTGTCGACACACAACACACTCTCTGAACTAGGCTTCACCCAAAGAAGCAACGCACCCACACATACTAAAGGTAGAACATTCGACTGGGTGGCAGACTTCAATTGTCAAGCCAATATCCTTGCGATCTGACCATTAGCCTGACTGACCACCACCTTGTGTCATTTATGTTGTCCCCTAACAGACCCCCTACCTCCACCAACCATCAGGGCACCCCCCACGCTAATGAGAAACAAAAAGTGCATTACAACGGATAGGCTCATCCCTACCTTACTCCCGACTGTTAACAGGCTCCCAGACCACACAGATCCTCAGACCCTGGTTGAAGAATATAACAAAATTAGGACTACCTCGCTTGACTTGATCGCTCCCGCCAAACTTAGACCTAGCAAACCCAAGATGCACCTGAATAATTGGTTCACATCTGACCTAAAAACCTCAGATCACAAAAAAGAAACTGCGAATCTGCCTGGAAAAAGCAACCCTCAGCAGCTAAAAAACGTAATTTTACCAAACATTCCGCCTGTTACAAAAAAGAAATAGGTCTAGCAAAACGATTGTCGTTTGACACACGTATCTCCCAAACCAAATCCAATACAAAGGAACTATTCTCCATCCTTAAAGAAATAGGGACGCCCATCGAACCACTTGATACAAGTATCAAAGATAAAAAATGGTGCTCGGAGATTCAAAATGCTATAATGAACAAAATCTCCACCTTACAGCACAAGATTCTCAGCAAAACAGTATCCCAAAATAACTTGCCCACACCTCTAACAACCGAAAGGATGACTGGAAACAAATCTACTCAATTTAACTTTTCCAAAGTCTCAATATTAGAAGTGGAAAAAATCATCCTGTCCCTAAAACTTTCTAATTGTCAGGGTGACCTCTGCTCCGCACAACTTATCAAGGATGCAGCTCGAGACCTCTCTCCTTTCATTGCAAAGCTTATTAATGCCTCCTTTTCCACCGGCGCCATACCCACTAATTTAAAACTATCCTGGGTACTTCCCTTACTAAAAAAACCTACTCTTGACTCATCCATACTGACCAATTACTGGCCGATGACCCCTGTACCATTCCTCCTGAAAATTCTTCATAAAGCTGCCTACGTACGAATCCAATAACACTTGGAAGTGCACCACTTACTATGAGCTAGACAATCAGGTTTCCGTCCCCAACACGGAACCGAGACAGCTCTTATCAACCTCAAGACCCAAGTTGACAAGTGCAGAGACAAAGGTAATGTGGCCCTTCTCCTCCTTTTAGACCTATTGGCCGCCTTTGACCTGGTCGACCACACTATATTATGTAACCATCTCAACTCGGCAGCACATTTCTTAGATAAAGCTATCACTTGGATTAGATCCTTTCTAAATGGCAGAACCATGAGGGTCTTCTCGCCCAGTGCAGCGGCCGACCCCATACCCATCACCTGTGGCGTCCCCCAGGGCTCGTGTGTATCGCCTACTTTGTATAACATTTTTACCTTTTCGATGATCTGGATCATCTTGTTGTCACCTACACTAACTACGCAGATGACACCCAGATCCTCCTCCCTCTTTCTGGGGATTATGGAAAGGATTTGGCCTTGGTGAATAGAGTGTACATCATCATCATCCAGGCATGGATGGCCACGCATGGACTATGTCTGAATGATGATAAAACCAAACTCATCATCCTTGGCACCAACCCCACCCTAAAAAAAACTAGGACACAACTACTCCGCATTTTTAATTGACGGCATCAACATCAAAGTAGGCCATGAAGTGAAAACACTAGGCTTCTACCTAGACTCAAAACTCTCACTTGTAAAACAGGTTAACTCTTTGGCGTCCTCCATGGCCTACACGTGCAGACTTATCCGTACAGCCAAACCATTCCTATCGGACTTTAGTTGCACTACCCTCGCCAGAGCCCTTATCCTCTCTAGCCTAGACTATTGCAACAACCTCTACCTAGGGGCAACCAAAGATGTCACTCGGAAACTCCAAATCTTACAAAATAACGTCCTCAGGGTGGCATTGGGCATCTCCAGAAGAGACCACATCACTGAGATCGCCGCCAGAACAACTGACTACCTACCTTGCATAAAATCCACCTACAAACCCTGTCACTTACCCACAAATCCCTTAACGCTGCGCCGTCTTACCTGGCAAACAAATTGCACAAAAAACACTCCTCAAGGCCATCTAGAACTGCCTACAAAGACCGCCTCGCTATCCCTAAATTCAACAGGTCTACTATAGGTAGGAACAGTTTCCCGGTGAAAGCTGCCAAATTATGTAACTCCCTACCCCATACTCTAAGAGCTGACCTTCCCCATCACAACTTCAGGACCAACACTATCCTGTGGCTGAAATCGAATGCATACTAATACAGCGCTAACTGAAATGATTTCCCATCAAACTTGTATATTTTGCGACTGTAAACTTTATGATTTTGATGCCATTGTACATATGCTCCTTGACTTGATGTATACGTTTTGTCTGCAACTTAAAATTGTGTAACTAAGCTTCGCATATTCATGTATCTGCTGCGCACCGTTACCTCAGGGTATGTCTGCGCAAAACAAATAAACAAACACTGAAAAATCCAGCAGTTGTATCTGTCAGATTTCTTACTCCTAACACAGAGCACTATGACAGCTATAAAGTAATGGTATGTCATGTGATTATATAAGGTATATTCCCAAGCTTAAAAATGTGCTGATCAGACATGTGTTCTGGGTACAAGAACATGTTCTGGATTGTGATTGTTTGAGAAGTTTTAAACTTGCTACGTCCATTGACTCCATCATTAGGTTTTATGGAGCGAAATTATTCTTTACCATTTATTAAGTGGCCATGACTTGTTTCTCAATAAATAAGCTGCATGCAATAAAATATCAAAATGTCATTCACTCATCTTCGATACATGAATATCTTTGTTCATTATTGGATCAAACCATTTGTGCTCGATGGGTAAGAAAAGCCACATTATACATTTTTCGAAAGAGAATTAGTCATTGGTAACGAGGGTTGGTTACTGTGCCAACTGGGACATTTGCACAGCGATAGCTTTCAGAAAGTAAAAATACTTCCATGTCCTTGATTATTTCATAGTTTAATGCAAATGTGTTTTCTTGCACCCATTCATATCTGAGCCCGTGCACACTTTCTGCGACTGCTTTTTGAGATGCCACATGCCCTATCCTTGCATTTACCCATAACCTTTCCTGAAATATTTATAGTGGCTCCTGTAATTTTCAGTTTGCTCTGTTTTAGAGACTGGTTTGCAGTATGTTTGGGCTCACTGATCACATTGCGGTCCGAGTGCAATTCTTTAACTCTGACATGGCAGGCAACAGAAATTGCTGGATCGCTCACATTTGCCAAGGCCAAGCATGAGAAGGCCACCCAGTCCTGTTTTTGCTTGGAAGTTTGGGACTTGTAGTTTTCCTAAATTTCTAATAGCAAAGAACTACACATCCCAGGGTCTAAAAGGGGAAAAAATAATTGAATGTCATTCTCATGCATTGCTACTTGAAACTTGGGTGCTCTGAAATTACAAGTTTAAAAAGTAGCACAATAATGACAAAATGGACTTGTAGTATGATTCGCCAAATTTAAGTTTTGGCAATTATGTGGCAGTTAAGCACTGCCTATAAGCTGCAACTATTGGCATGGGAAGCGAAGCAAGAGAGCTGGGGAGCATACATGCTGTCAGAATACTTTGAATTTGTATCCACCCATTGACTACCCATGAACATCTTAGTCCTTAGGATCATTGTGATCCAATACCTGCCCATCCACATCTAAAACACCCTTTTCCCCAGGATCTCTGAGCTAGCGCTGAGCTTTTCAGGGGAAGCCTATGTTATTTCTAAGCAGTCTTCTGCAAGGTGATAGTGCATATGTAACTATAAACTAGCTCTTGGTGTAATACAAATGTCACAGCCTATTGTGCCTTCAGGCACCTAATTTATAATCAGTGTGTGTCCTTGCAGTGAATTCCTGTTAATAGGCATTGGCAAAGCCAACCGTTTTGGCTCCTGTATAGGCATTTGCCGGGAACTGACATAATATACCGAGTTGTCAATACAACCTGCACTCTGTTGCCAAGGTTATGCCAGATAGTATCATAGAAGTGCCTGGAAAATGATTGTCCTATGCCTAGGTAAAAGCCAAAATTGTTGGTTATGCCAATGCTTGTTTTTGAAATAAGGGGTAGAATTCCACACGCTCCAAATTTTGCTCAAGTCTGTTCTTATGTTTTTACTCATTGTCAGGGCTTCAGCGTTTGCTCATTTACTGGCACGTGTAGCTCTTCATGCTTGAGGAGTACAAACTGAGAGGTTGCTGCAGAGCAGATAACCATGTTAGGATCATCTTATAGAGCTCCAAAAAAAAGGTGCCTAAACATTTTGGGAGTTCCTCTGCCTTTACACAAAAAAGGAGGAGATGCCCATTGGTCCCTGAAGTACATTTGATTTTTGTCTATTTTTCTTGGATTGTTTCTTTTAATTTACAAGAACCATATATAAAACGCTGTAACACCAAGTTAAAATGATACATTTGTGCAAGACAGACTCCTAAATAAGGTGCATTAACCTATTTGATAGTTTAAAAAAAAATGCACTTGAACATATGTTTAAGTAGAAACCCTGTTGACGCTGGTGCACGTGCTAGCGTTTCAGCTCTCAAGGCTCGTCATATGAAACAAGTCGCATTCAGATACTCTTCCTACTACTATTTCTGATTTTCTTCTTTCTATTCGAACATGGATGTAATTCACACTTCTTACAGCGAAATGCTACCAGGAAATTCTATTCTTTCCTGCCTCTACTGTTCCCTCTCAGGTTCCCCAGCCCATGCTTTCACCTCTTCTGCTTGGAACCTAGGTGTCCGCTTGGATCCGTCACTTTCCTTTTCATCACATATTACTCATTTTGCTTACACCCACTGCTTTCAACTTTTAAAATACGCAAAGCTCACTCCATCCTCACATTTCATGCCTGTATAGCTTCTCATCACTTCACTAGCCTTCTCGCGTCCCACTACTGTTCTTGTTGCTCTTCCTGTTTCTCATTGTTCTCCTTTGCGTTCCATGTTTAGCAACGCTATTGGCACACTTTGCAGTACCTCTTCATTCCTCCATTTCCCCCTCACTTCACCCTCGACCCTGGTTATCTTTTGAACTCTTGCCGTTCCGTTTTCTTTGCATCACCTTTAAATGTCTCCATTGTCTGGCGCGTTCCTACCTTTCTTCTCTGGTTTCTTTGTTATGTCCCTGCTCAGTCCTTGCGTTCCGAGTCTCAATTTCTTTTGGCTGTTCCTAAGCACCCCTGTGCCCAATCCCATTTTAATTATTTATGTCTTCATACCCCCAAACTTTGGAATGCTTTGCCCCTATGCATTGGATCCATCTCCTCTTTCGCTCTCATCTTAAAAACCATTTACTTTCCACAATGCCGTGACTGCTCTTCTTTTAGTTTGTTCATCTTGTTTTATTACATTTTTGTACTTCTTGTTTTTATGTGCAGTGCTTTGGCAAGAGTTCCTTATAAAAACAAAAAAAAAATACTAAACAAATGAGAAGTCTTGAACGTAAATTCTTTGCGGGCCTGCTCTTGCCCGCACTCTCTGATGTCCCCGATGCACGAAGGGGCTCCTCTCCCACCTCGCGACCTGCAGGACTGTGGACCAGCCCCTCCCAACACAGCAGAAAAGGTAAGCCCTGTTGGGCTGTTACAACGCCTGGACACGCAGCGCACACTGGGTGCTTGTATGAAACTTCGCCTTTTCTTCAACCGCTCCATTATTTACTACGAAATGAAAAGAATATGTCCACCATTATTCGTACAGCAGCGCCCAGCTGCTGCTGCACGCCAGTGTTACAGAACATTCTTCCTTGTACCTGGCCTCCTCTATATGATGGTCAACGCCGTTGCCAGAAACACTGGTGGGCCTGGCCCTGCTCACCCACGATTGGGACCTCCACCTTCTTCTCAACCAATCAGGCAAACTGGCAGGCGAATGCCGGTGCGCCTCCAAGGCCTGCGATCTAAGGCCCTGTCTGTGCCTGTCCAGGCCTGACTGGACCGGATGGTTCCCCCCGTTTTTCACCACTGCAGCACATCTTGATGAGGTCACCTGGATTTGGGGCTGACTGTGACCCCTTGCGCCTGGCCCGCCAGAACTTCAGGCACCCCTGCAGATTTACTTGCTAGTAGGCAGCTGACCCAATTTCGATTTCCCGTGACATTACATCTGCAGCCACTTTTCGGTTTGATGTGTTTATTGTGCCTCTGCTTAAAATCGAATTTCGGTGAATTTACATCTGCAGCCACTTTCGTTTTTGGTGTGCCTCTCCCTGCCACCCCTCTCAACCTCCTCCTCTCCTACTATGTGTCTCTTGCACTTATATTGCTCTGTTCGTTTTACCATACCCCACTTCCCTTCTTCATGTATAGCTCTTGCATTATTGAAATGACCGTAACAGTTTGTATTCCTCTTTGTTCTATGTTGTACCAATAAACACATAGCACTTGCCCATTCTTGAATGTTTCAGTGCCTATTAAGAATGTTATTGCCTTTGTTTAACTACTCACCTTCCCTGCTTTGGAGTGCTTTGAAACATTCAAGTGTATAGGTGCTAAATAAATGAACAATAAATAAATAAAATAAAGGAATTCAGCGACTGAGCAAGATATCCAGGGGAGCAATAAACAAAAACAGCAAGTCTAATGATGATCTTATGTATTCTAGTTTGTTACCGTTTAATTTCAATAGCACAACCTTATGTTTTTTTGATTATTCACTAGGCTAAGTTGCTGGTGCCTTTTATTTTTAAAGATATTGGATTCGTTTTTACCATCAGATGTCAGAAAGAGGACTTTCAGGTCATATGAGATGGTGTCGTTTGCTTAAAGATGCCAGAAAGCTTTGTAATGGACAAGTCACATTTATATTCTACTAACATGTGGCACGGTCATTCCATGTTTTTTAATTTGATGTGGTTGTGTTGGCGACATATTTAATTATAATACAGGACAGCCTGCAATATCTGTATAAAAGCTTGCACATAATTTTTCTTATAGCAGGCTAGTGGTGACATCACAACTGACCAGTAATAAGAAAAGGACACCACAACTGCTCTGGAATCAGTGTGATTCAGCTGTGATGTCAGAATGCCTATTGCTTGAGCCAGCACAGAGAAGATCTCCAACTGTCACTGCAGCACTTGATGCCATGACAAGCTTCCTTGTAAAATAGTTTTCTTGAATACTTTGCAGACAGTAATTGACAACGAACTGTTCCTGGTAGAAGTTATAAAGGAACTCGGCCTTTGGCCACATAACTCCTCAGTGACTTGCAATGCCCTTATAACCTAAGGCAGTGGGTACTTTATCCTATATATTATTAAACCACAACCAGATTTCATTTAAAAATTATACACATTACCAAATGGATTTTCACTTTATTCATATTTTTCTGAACAAGCTTTTATAGTATTTTTATAATTATGTATTTGAACTCCAAACTTAACTCTGTTACGCTGAACATTATACACTATCCAATTTCAAATCCTGTGATGGGACACTTATAATTGTTAAAGAATTAGCTTAGGGGGTTAATTTGTTAACCACTAGCGTGAAAGTCTGTGTACACGGGCCAAAGTGTGAGAAATTTCAGACCAAAATACATCCAGCCTTATATATTTCCTAAGGCAACAGCTCCCTCCAACGGTGACAACAGGTGAAGCGGGCAGTCTCTACTACACATGACTGCATCGGACAAACATACCTGGACTTTTATTATATTGTGCGATGTGGCATGATCTGCTATGGAGATGTGACTAGCTGTATGTCGGACTAAATCCGGAGTCAAACAACCTGGACTCTGGCAAGAGATGGACCTCTTGACGATCAGTAAATCCTAGAAATGTGTGCATGGCAACCATGGATGAGATGAAAATGAAATGGGCGTCTCAAGAGGTAAATACCTGGGAATGATGAGGTACCAACTAATCCGGAACAGAACCGCATCTCTCTGGCGCTGAAATCCCTTCACTGGCTCCTCGTGGCTGCAAGGATTAAGTTCAAGACCCTTTGCATTGTCCACAAGGCTTTCTGGGGCCTGGGCCCACTATATGCAATTCTCTCTTCCTAAATACTTGCCTCTGCTTGTCTTCCTCCAACTCTCTGCGGGTGGGCAGCTTCTCCAAGCAGAGGCTTGGGGAAGATCTTTATCCTCTGCAGGTGCCTCTCTGGTACAGCCTCCCTTCCCTCCTCAGTCTTGAGCTGGATCTCCTTAAATTCCGGAAACTCCTCAAGACTTTCCTCTTCACCGCCTCCATCGCTATCCCCCTCCCCTGCTAACCACCTCTCTGCTCTCTCGCACTCTCTCCTCTACTTCTGCTCAGTTTCGCTGACTGGTGTACCTTCATAGCCTCACAGGTCCCAAGCTTCCCTCGCCATTCCCCTGAACTTGCCGCAGCACTAGTGCACTTCGGTTACGATCTATGAGAGTGGTATCTCTCTGCACTTAACCCATGTTCTGACTGGACTGGGCGCACTTGTCCCTATTGCGCCCCCCCACCAAGCACTTCCTTTTCTGTTCACCTGCATAATCTGAATGTACCAGTGTAGAGGAGGAGTCCAGTACCCCCACCAAAAGTTCCTCCCCAGCTGCCTATACACGTTGGGAGCCAGACATTACAACACTTGCAGTGCCAGTAAGGATGCTTGTACCACAGAAAATCATGGAAACAAGGTATCCATTGAGTAAACCCTACATACATGCACGAAGACAGCGTTCTTTTGTTTAAAGTGCCAGAGGAAGTGTGCATTTGAACAAGAAAGAAGAGTGGTGACGTCATGCAGAGCAGAGGATGACACCTAGATGCACGAGGCAGAATAATAGACATTCTATAAGCTCTGAAGAGAGGATGGTAAAGATGAGCAACATTTTCGGGCTCGAGATGAAGATAGTCATGCTACAGAAATGCTGAATATGCAAATCAGTTCACACTTGTACAGACGCAGTAACGCAAGTAGACATGATCTTAAAGCTGGCTATGTAGTGAATAGTTTTGCGGCGATGCGCCAGTGTATATATAATACATAGGAATGTATAGAACCTGGATATTCCACAGTGCACTTTAAAGCAAGGCTGAAACCCTGATTGGAAAGAGTTTTTGAGTGTGGCGTATTTGTAAAATTACTGATGGGGAAAGAAATTCAAGAAAAGCTTGGCTGGCCCAGAACCGAGAAGACAAGGCCACTGTGAGCATGGGTGTCCATCCAGTAGTTACAATGAACGTGAGAAAGAAACAACTTCTGTTTGAGGTGGAATGGAAAAACACTGAAGGCGTCAAGAGTTCATTTAATAGAATTAAATGCTGAAAAAGGCTTGAAAATGCAGTCTCAAAGTCACATGGTCAGATCAAAATAGACATTGGGTAGAGATGCGTCAAAACCAATAAGATACTCACTTTATTTCCCAGGCGCAGAGGGCCTCTACAAGGCCAAGTTCAACGCCTAATTGACCTGCAGACTGCAAGAGTGAGGAGAGATGTGGGGCTAATTGAAAGGGGAGGCATGATCATGCCGACCTTCCATGCACCTGCTATGGTAGCCTGCAGGCTGCTAGCGTGTGGAATATTCCAGAAGGGTACAAAGGTATCAAACCAATGGTAGGGGGCCACATATCAGAGAGCCCTATAGTTTGTATAACCAATGAAGTGTAGAGTATTAGTACGACACAAAAGATTTGCACTTGGGATGGGCTTAGTTGCCCACGTGACAGAGACCCAATCACTTCCCCCATGAGTATGGAACACATACTTAGATGTTCCCTGTAATCCCATCACATCCCCAAGTAGGTTTTTGTAGTTTTCCACATAGTGTGAGGTCACTTATGACGGATTTTTACTATATAACTTTTTTCCTGTAACGCGCTGAGAGAAATCGAGCAAACGTCCGTTGTAACTCCCCGTTTTAGACAATTGCAAATAAAACAGCACCCAGTTTCGCCAACTTCCTGAATCGGTTTGATTATGGATGTTTGAGTAACTTCTGCATCCCAGTCCATCTCAAAGTATTGCAACCTTGTCTTAAAGGGCCCTAGGTCACTGGGTTCACCATGCCTAGTAAGATGGTCCGTCTCGTCTTCCCTATGTCATCCCCACCCATACATGGTTGTGCTTTGAAACACTTCTGTATGAGTGTACAATAAATAAACAATCCACCATCACATAGATTTTGAGCGAGGAAAGAAATGTCCTCTATTCGGTCATCCAGCACATGTCCAAACACCATAGAAAGAGAAGGCCAAGATACTGCACCCTCCAAGATCAGAGTAATGAGCACTTATAAAAAAATAATCAATTCTAAAAGGGAGTCCTATACGAGTGGATTTTAAAGAAATTATTTTTGGTTTACTGTGTAGAAGAAACAGAACAGAATTTAGCTATATATATATAATATGGTTTTGCATCAGACATTTTACATGTTTCATGACCTACTATGCCTAGAATGTATACACTTCAAAAGAGCAAACACTATGAAATGTTCAACACACAGCCTTGCCTTCCCTTCCTTGCCATCCAAATACCTGTGCTCCTTTAGTGTAGGCTTACACCAAAACGGTTGTACCAGAGGATACACAGAGCGAGCAGGATTTGGTACATAGTCATTTGAGCTAGCAATTATTCTGTATGGTTGCATTTTCAAGCTAAGATTGTGCTACAAATATGTAGCTTACCTGCAAAGAAACCGGACCCACCCAACATCCTACAAAAGGCAGTTTCAAAGCTCACTTAAAAATGTACATTCATCCCTTGATAAGAGACTGGCTTAGAGTTATAGAAAAGGCTTGGATGTGTGCAAAACATACTTAAATGTTATGAGCTACGATATTTGCATACTTTTGAGAGCTTTTACCGATTTTCGTTAAGAGTTAAAGATTGAGAAGCGTCAAAGTAAAATATGCATTCTCGTTCACTTTCAGCTTATGAGAAAATACATCACACAGCTTACCATGATACAGGCTGCTCGCCGCCGTCTTCCCGAGACAATGCACTGTAAAACAAATTAACAGATACAAACACTTTGCTAAAAGGACCTTTTCGGCATTTCAGTGTCTGTATTCATATATTAACAAACATGTACCCATGGAAACCTGTGATCCACAAACACTGACACAGAGGATGGTCTCTGGAAACGGTGGGAGCTAAACACCGAAATAACCTCCCCCCCTTAAAACTGAACCCAGCTACACAAGGTTCAAATGCTTGCTGTGCAAGTTATCTAGCCACCTGAGAAACTCACTCCCATCATCCATATAAGAATTTATTCCACATACCCCCACCTCCTCTCTCCCATGATCCAATTTTCCCTATATTGACTACCACTTCTGATGACTAGATACGCTGTTAACTAACATCTGCCCCTCTAGGCATTGCAAATTCTCACCTGATCTGTCCCTCTTCAGGGACCTCATTAATTCATGAAAATGAAGGACGCCCATCATAACCGGAATTGCGATACTAATCTGCCTGTAATCAAACCTCCATCATTGCTTCCTGAACTTGCACGACCTATTTTTCTACATATGCCGTCATCACATTATGTGCAAGAAGGTCTCGGTTTGTGACCTCAGCCCCGGTTTTGTCATTCCGTTATGTCAGTATGTTTACCCATTAGCTGGCACACTACAAAATCGAAGAATTAAAATGAAAGAAAAATATTTCCTTTTTAGTTTGGAAACCACCACTGAAACAATGTTGACACTTTCTTTCCCTCCCCAACCATCCAGCTAAAATTCTTGCAAGCTTATTTCGCCTTGCCTTCAACTTTCGGAAACCTGCCAATGCTGCCTTAAAATTCCTTACTTCCAAAATCTTCATGATTCTTTTTTTGTTTACAATTGAATGGGATTTCCCCTCTTCTCTTGTTCATAAATGCACTAGTCACCATCTCCATTATATCACTTTGAACATTTTTTTTGATCAAAAAATCAATTGATGAGTTTTACCTGCCAACCTCCTTCTACCCAATGGCTAGATGCAGGATTGGACACCTGCCTTTTGATTCCTGCATTTACTTCTGGCATATCCAACCAACTGCAAGTTAGACCGTAGGTCTATATCGTATTCCATGCAGGGAGTGTCAGTATTCACCAGGAGACAGCAGTGCAGGGAGGATACAGAGAAGGTGGAGAAAGGCCCAATTGGCCCATCGATCAAACATGGGTAGAGTGCCACATTACAGGGGAGCTGGTCTCATGAAAGACGTGAGTATAGAGTGAGAGATATGAGGCAGAGTGGGTGGCCAGAAACACAAAGACGGAGAGTAGAGTAGGCATGGAGAGAGGCAGACATTAGGGGTGCAGGTGGCACAAATATACTTTATAAATACTATACAAAGTTATGCATGCATTTAGTTACGACACAAACTACTCTACTCGTACAAACTGAAAAGGTTACCAATATACAGTCTGTTCTTCACTGTGGTCGTGAGAAGTACTGCAAAAATAGAAAGAAAACCAAATAGAGAGATTACATGTGAATTAAACAAATATGTTAAGCCAGTAATGGGTACAGGTATATTTGAAAGACCCCTAGATATTTAAAAAGAATGCAACTAAATTACTTAACTTTTGTTAGGGTCATTCCAATGGACATGGTATGTGTGTCACAGACTTCTAATCTCTGTGAATGTCTCCAGGTGAAGACTGGATTTGTGAAGCATCCAGGCCTCAGAATGGCTGCTGCCCCAGCTCCATCATGGGTGCGTAATGTCTCCAGGCACCAAGAGTCACGTTCCAGGTGCGTGTGTACATGCATGCGTATGGATACATACATATTGCATAGGTCAATGATCGATGACGTCATGACAGGATGCCTATTTCCCACACATAATAATCCAAGGGTCACATACCAAAGCAGACAGGTTAAACTCAGACATTTTCTGTTCAGCCATTTTAATGCAAAAGGATGCCATTTTCAATGACATGTTCCACCCTAGCAATTTGTTCTTTCAGTAGATGACTTCCTCCCAAATATTTATTTAAAAAAAAAGAAAAAAGAAATTCCAAATCAGCAACTCTATGGGATAATAGGCAGAAGTCATGAGGACGTGATCCCCTTATTATGAAGGGCGAACATGCTCAAAGCTACTGAAGAACAAAGGGACAAAATCGAGCAAGCTCCCAAGAAAGAACCTAAATAAAAAAGCTTGGCAAAAGTGAAGAGAGGATCGCAGAGCTGTCTGGCAGATGTCAAACAATGGAGCAAAGCAGAATAACTTTCTGCCAGATCGTATAATGGATCCAGATTCCCTTAGCAAACTTGTATCAGAATTTCATACATATGGTAATCAACGTAGCAATAGCAAGTTTGGTTACCCACAAAAACTGGCTATAAATTGTATAATCCTTAGATATGGAGTCATGGGATCGGAGCACACGGGTCAAATGATAAAACCTAGCTTAAGTTTTGAAGGGATGTGAAAATAATGGTCTGACTAAGTCACCTTCTCCCTGCCAAATATCAGGAAAGATGGTGCCAAACACTGTCCGTGTGACCAAAGGCACACAGACCCGCCACCCAAGAGCAAAATAAGCCCACTACCTTAGGACCCTATGTAGACACCCAACAACAAAGGTGTAAACAAGCCTTTCAGAACTGGCACTGTGGTGCTTTAAAAAAACAAATATAACGGTTGGTGTAGACTACTCTAATGATATGGACAACCTAAGATCCAAGGAATCCCAATCTTGGAATCGCAACTGTTCCAATGCCAGGCATGCAGGTTCAAAATGGGCAGACTCGTATGGAGGATTCTGCCCATCAGTTTTGACAAAAGCAGATGGGCAAATAACCAGGTCCAGAAATTCAAGACCTCCAACCAAAGTCTGCAGCCAAGAGAAACATTTTCATTCCATGCAGTCAAAGTTGCTGCAATACTGGAATGTCCATTGGCAATGCATACATAATGATGTTACGCTCACCTGGTATCCACAGCGACGCCACCAAGCCGGGTTACTCGCTGGTATGCTTCTCAGCTTTGCCCTGATGTGGTCTGCGGGGAAGGTTCTGCCTTGTGGTAGAATTAGGCGTGCTCTCCGTCCTGCCTTCTTTGCAGGGGCGTGTTGTCTTTCATGGGCGAGTGCGGTCCAGTTGCTTCACGGACGCCGGCTCATTTGATATTGTTCAGGTAGGTCTTATTGCTGTTCTTTAGTTTTGTTGCTATCCTGCATGCCTTTCTTTGTTTAAAATGTCTTTTTTCTCCCTTAGATATGTAGAGCTTCAGCGCGGCGACCTGGCTTGGTTGAGCCCCGCTGGTAAATGATGGCGCATTAAGAGCGCTATGATGCGGTAAGTAAGCGCTATGAGCAGCGCTGCAAAGTCTTGCCTTTGCTAACCTGTGTTTTCCTTCCTTGTAGGTCACAGTGTTCTTCAGCGCGAGTGGAATGTCCGGAGTGGTGCCAGCCGAGATGCGACCAGCCAGGTAAGCCTTTTGAGCAGTTCGTAATTTGTAAATGTCTCTACTGATTTCTTTAATGTTGCCTCTATCTTCCTCTTTCAGGTCGTTCTGTCCGGGAGGCGTGCAGATTCGAGGAAGCTGTTCTCAGTAGCTGCGAGTGTTTAAAGATGAAGACTGCAGGTAAGATGCTGCTGCTAATGATGTTCCTTTTGTCTCCTTGCAGGTTCTGCTTCTCCGAGTTCCGAGGGAATAGTTGAACACGGTGAGCGTCACGTTGCAAGCTGCAAAGTAACGCAAAGCGTTTTGCCTTACTCGGGTGTGGTTTAAATAGCCCCAACAAAATAGTCCAGGTAAAGTAGTCCCTGGGCTACCACACCCAAAACACTAGACCGCATAGCTTGGTTCTTAAGAACCAAGCTATGTGGATGCCTCCATGTTGGCTGACAATACAATAAAGTAGTTTTCAAGCACATTGTTTTTCATGGTGTATGAGCCTGGCGCCATAGGTGCCAGGACTGGCCCCATAAGGGCTTTTGAAGAGGATGCCAGGCTCTAGAGACCCGAGTCCTGACTCCACCTGGCCAATGGGTTTGCCAGAGAGGGTTTTGGGCGAGGGTCGTGACAAATGATAGGTCAGTTAGTAGCCAGAGTACACCACTGATCTCCAATCGTGTGGGGCGTGCTTGGATTGGAATGTTTCCCCACATTGGTGAAAAACCGGTCAACCCGTGGGAGACTCAAAGACAAAGAAATGAGGTGACTTCATGGTTCAGCTTTCACATGGACATATGCCCAGATTTGACCTTAGGTAGCCTATATCAAATCAACCAAGCCAAACTCAAGATCCCAAAGCACAAGTGGTTGACGAGACCTCCTGACTTTGCTGAAATATCAAAACACGAGCACCCCATCCAAAGAGGGCAGTGTCTGTTGTCACCATCAGCAATTAGGACGAATGTTGGCTAAATGATCCCCTACAGACAATATTGCACCTCCCACAGAAGGTCATAACAAATGCGAGAAGTAACAAGGATCTGATCCGAGTTACCGCCACCTAGTGAGCCCTCAATGCCCATTGAAAGGATCTCATCTTCCATCAGACATCAAAAAGAAGCAAGCAGCTAGATCACTTGGCGGAATACATAACAACTAAGTCTGCAAATTACTTTTCAAATGAAGTAGACATTCTGTGACAGATGGTGCATAACATTGTCATCAGTCTTCTGTCTGGTTTTGATCTGAGTCACATGGCAGAGGACAATTGCAGCATCCCATCACAGACCAAATTTGAGTGCCTGGCCATTCCCCAGAACACCAGCAGAGTGGGACAGGCCAACTCAGAAGATGTAGATCCGGCCCAAATACTCTGTCAGATACTTCAGGGAAATACCTGTGGAAATCTCCTTGTACTGAGAGAGATTAATGATCCTTATCTGCAGACCCAGACTTTGCATAGTTTGAATGACTGATTTCCCTTTAAGGAAAAAGGTTTCTCTGCACTCAAGAATGGTAGGCAATGTTCTGTGGTGTAATGTACCCATTCCAAGGGCAGAGGCGTAGCCAGGATTGTCCAACAAGTGGGGCCTGAAGCTAATGTAGTTGGGCCCACTGCACTGACATTAACATCTGCAAATACCCACACACTGCTGCTGAGTGGGCCTTCACAGATTTTGGGTGGGCCTTACCCACTTAGGCCCTACCATGTCTACGCCTCTGTCCAAGGGTTGGAACAGATGAGGGCTCCGGGCCGTTACCACCCATTCCAGCCCTTGGAACAGGTGCTTACCACCATCAGCACCTGTCCCATGGGCACGGACGGGGCTAATTGATAGTATTTTCAGCCCCGCAGCACCCCGTTCATCGAACTAAAGACTGTTCCAAGATGGTTGCCATGGAAAAGACAGACAGGGCTCCATACAGAACACCGAAAAGAAGGAAGCAGCAGCTACAATGAGGTCAGTGGGGGGGGGGACTTTTTAAAAGGGTCCTGGAGTAGGGTTAGGGTGAAGATGGCGGCAGGAGGGACCGGCCATCATGAGCCATGGAACGCGGGCTGACATCGCTCATGTTTCTAGCCACCCAATTGGCTGGCTGCCCTCATGAGGGTGCTAATGTTAGTTACAGCCTCACCTGACAGTTCAAAGGAGTAATTTAATAAAAGTTGTGGGACAAAGGTCAACTGTATGATCTTGCAGGCACAATTTTGCGAGTTCTGAGTGCTCAGGATTCAGCCCAAGAAATTACGTTGTTAAAACATTGTTCCCGGATGACAAGAGATTCTCGTGGCGGTGACAAAATGTTGCAATTTCCCTGCACGCACAAGGGAATAGATTAAACAAATGTTTGAGGAAGCGAGGAGTCACAGATTCCCCGGCTGTGGACACCTCCCAGGGGGCCAGGGTATGGCAGCAATTACCCGATTCTGACACTGGGGGAGGTAATGTGAGGGAGGGTCATATGGCAGGAGGCTACTGCCATGGGAGATGGTGACGCCATTGCAAGAGACGCGTTATTCGCCCCCTCCCAGTGAAGATATTTTAATATCCAAGTTCTTGAGGGCTGGTTATCACCTCACAAATCCTGCTTATTGTAGAACCAGGAAACCCCTTCCTTTAAGTCACTCTAGACAGAATTCCATTTAAACATCAAACAAACATAACCTAAAACATTTGCGGATTCTGATATTTTTAGAGTAACATCAATTTAAAAATCCCATGACCTCTATGAATTTCAACTCCCACAAAGCCTCAAGTACTGAAAGAAGGAATGAGTTGAGGAGGATTTAAAGAAACCCAAAGCTGAATACGCAGATTAGTTGTTTGGTTGAATCACAAGTGCGCAGGTCATTTAAAAAAGGCCTTTGCACGGACATGGCAGGCAGAGCAGGAAAGAAATGTGCTGGAGGAAGTCGAGAGACCAGGCACATCCATGTGGCAGCTTACAAATGTGAGACACACATACCAGCTTGGCATGAAGGAAAGCGATACTGCAGGCACCTTTGGAGGACCGGAGCAGCACCGGGAGCAGCAGCATAGCCCCCGTGGATACGGACATGTTAGAAGGAAGCATTCTCCAGTCAAGGCCAAAGAGAAGCCGATGGGTATGTGCAGAACAGAAAGAAATGCTGGAGGAAGGTCCACAGGCATGGCAGAGGCGGTCTCAGAAAGGGAGCTTCATCGCAAAGTCATGCCATGGGCCGGCGACGCGACTAATCACTGGCGAGTCTGCCCAGAGCCATTGCGGACCTCAGGGCGTAACAGACATAAAAACAAATGAATGAGTTAAGAATGATTGAATACCGACCAGATAAAGCACAACAAGACTTGAACAAGTCCCTATATGTGAGATGTCAATGTGGGGAAAGTTGGAACAAGTTTTACCTTAAACAAGCAAATAGAAGAAATGATATAACTGGCAAATTGAAGGACAGTGTAATTGATTAAAAAAAAAAGTCTTGATGAAAGAAGTACACCAGGCAGTTTACATTGGGGGTGGATGTGGGGGGGCTGGGGGTGTGTTGCTGGCATAGAAGTACACCAGGAGATCTGGAAGACCCCAAAGAAGAATTTCTGGCAGGGGAGTATAGCAGGAAATCCATCAAAAGCATGAAGCCCAAGGATGTAGTCCTGGTGATGACATGGACCAAGCACTTTGTTGAATACAAACTTTAAAAATTGTGTGGGGGCGTGGATAACTGCCACGTAGAGGGGACATGCCCAAGAAGAGCTCCTATGGATCTGGCAAAAAGATATGTTTTATGAGGCACAGAAGTGTTCCAGGAAACTACAAGGGTCACATGAATATTGCAGCAACCGGAGCATGTAATTTGTTCAGCCCAAGCTAAAGGTAGCAAGGTACACCGAACGGAATGTACCCTCTGCAGCACTGTACTGAAAGAAAATGGTGGCAGTCACAAAGGACTGCAGTTGAAGAAGACGTAGCGAAGAAAGAAGTGCAGCCGTGGATTTGGCACTGCTGCGAGACGTAGCCTGCACAGGAGACTTTGATGGAGCCATCAGAGGGAAGGAGGACTGAGGAAAGGGTGAAGTGGACTGCAGGACATGAGGGTGTCCCGTAAGACGAACAAAGCGAACTATGGAGCCATCCTCCACCAGGCGAGGCGACGAGAGGGAGCGAGGTCACCAGAAGACGGAAAGCGCACGCAAGGTCCTTTGACCCATTGGAGGGAGAGCTGCCGGGAGTGGATCAGACCAGTGCCGGACGATGGGCGGTCTATATCACAGGGAGACAAGGTGGCCTGAACCAGAGTGCAGCAAGAATGCAATAAGCAGTCCCCTGGCAAAGTGAATGGAGCACTTTTGAGAACTGAAGACGCCAGGGCTAGAAGTGCATCTGAAGAGCCGGGTCCTGAAAGAGAAAGCACTGCCTTAAGTCTGCAGCGATCTGTAAGTGGAGTGAGCCGAAGAGGCATGCTGACGCAGTGAGAGGCGGCAGACCACAGCAAGTTACGCAGGGCCCAAACGGTGCAATAGGAGATTGGAGGCACAGGTGAGGGAACAAAGATAATTAGGAGTACAGACGCCAGATCTACAAGAGGGACAGAGGTGCTGGCATCGGATGTGCACACATCCTACCAGCTGAGAATTGAACAATGGAATAGGAAAGACAGAAGGGCCAGGAGAGTACACTGCCTGGCAAAGAACAAATATTTGTGCGAAAAGCACACCGAGCTGGTGCCGGAAAACAGAAGAGATATGAGGGTGTTGTAGGCATGGCAGCAGTGACGTCCATGTAAGCGCATACCTGGCACTCGAGCACAGTGGCCCCAAGACTGGAGGCAGAAAAATGATGCACACAAATGTGGTAAGGAGCTGGGGGGGGGGGCGCTGACGGAAAGACCTTGCAAACCACTCATGTAGAGGGGCAAACTGGCAATATTACTGCTAAAGCCTCCCCACAAACAGATACGATTAAGACGCAATGGGAAGCCTTATCGAAGGTTAAAGGCCCCAGACACAAAATAGCTACATGATAGGGAGGCCTGAGATGCGGGCCGAGAAGTCCAGGAGGGGGTAACTAATAAAAGGTCCCGTCGGCTGCGTCGCACAAAAGCCCAGATAGTGAGAGAAAAGTGGTGTCACAACCTAGGAGACTGGTACCATCATTCTGGGGCACCTGCCACTACCCCCTGGAGAGCAGGGAGTGGAGCGTGAGTAAGACTCACAGGTAGGGAACACGGGCCTGTAACCCCAGCAGAGTGGAAGTGAGCGACAGGCCAGCCCAAGAGATTCACTGTGCAACAAACTGCCAATTACACTGGTGGGCTGCAGTAAATACAAAAGGGAAGCAAGAGCGCCAGAGGACAAGGGGCCAAACTCTGGTCAATTTAAGGGATACCGGCTTGGTCCGAGAGGACTATCTTAATCATCCCGGCCCATACAATCGCCCGGGGCACGAGTGTTAAAGATATCACCCCCCAGGTACAAGGAACTCTCCCATGGAATCAAGGCGCAGTGAGACTACAGAAGCACTACCCTTGACAAGGGCCCGGTTAAGAGTACAATAAAGAGTGAAGCAAGCTACTAACAGTAGCGCCAGAGATGGTGCGAAAGGGAACAAAACCAAGGCAAAACAAACCACGATGGAGGTGTTCGCTAAGGGGCAAGGAAGTCCCTCTAAGGACGAAAACGGGGGAGTAGAACCAGACCGAGCAAAGGGGCACACGGATATTGAAGACAGCGGGAACCAGCACATTCTAAGCCATAGTGGCATTGCAGGCCACCCTGGAATCTAAAATAGATTAAGTCAGGATTGATGTGGGCCTGTTAAGGCAAGATGTGAGGGGACTAGCGGTGCGCACTGGCGAACTGGAAAAACAGGTCCAAGAGAACACAGTGGAGAAGATCCAAACATCCAAAGAAGTGCAAATACTAAAGCAACAGGTTAAATTGCTAGAGGAAAGAGCAGAAGATGCGAAGAGAAGAGCGTGCCGCAATAACATCAGAATTATCAGACTGCCTGAGGGCATGGAAGGCTCGGACCCCACTAACTATATAGAATCTTTTTCTACAGGAATTGGGCACAGGCAACCTAACAGTGGTTCACCATAGAGTGAGTGTATTGCTCCTTAGTGAGGAGACCTCCAACAGTGGTCCCACCGAGGCTCATAATTGCCATGGTCCTTAACTAAAAGGACAGGGAGCAAATCCTGGCTTTTTCCACAAACGGTGGAGACATACAGAGAGCTGCCACCAAGCTGACAGTTTCCTGAGTATACCTTTCAGGTGCAAAAAAAAAAAAAAAGAGGGCACAATTCATCCCAAAAAAAGCGAGACACAAAAAGGCTAGATTAAAGATTCTATATAAAGGGAAGGCCTTGTTCTTCGGACTCCATCAGAGGCGCAGGACTGAATGAACAGCAAGAAACTCCCAGCAGCCAAAGTTTATTGATGGCAAGATTAGGCTAGAGAATACTTTAGCGCGAGGACTAACATTGAGACTCAAATGGGACGACTGAAGGCCAATAAGGTGAACACAGCACGATGCGGAAGGAACACTTGATTCTGTTGCTGAAATAGCTGCTTGATGTAGGAAAATCACGGATTGGACATGGAAGATCAGTGGAGTAGAACCCCCCCGCCCCCCCTCCCCAGAGGAGTCCTTCCACCACCCCACACACACACTTTAAGGGTGCACCCTTTGGCACCAGGAGCCTTGTCATCTGACAAGGTGTTTGAGGAGCGGAAGCAGGGGGAGTCTTATAATGCTATGCATTAATGGACAGTTTCAGGTTTTGAGTGTTTTGTTAAGTAGAGCTGGGAGGGCACCAGGAGCCTAGCTTGGGAGAGCAACAGGAGTCTAGATACTCCGAGGCCTAGCACAGCTGGACAAGTTCTGTTTGAGTATGGATTACTATTAGTTGGGAAGGGAGGGGTGTGGGGTTGCGGGGGGGGGGGGGGAGAGAGGGGGGGAAGCCTGGCATGCTCATGAAGATACTGCATACAACTCTTACTAAAGCTTGCATTACATTTAAAGCTTCAAAGATACTCTGGATGAGAAGACCCAATGGCTGAAACAGTAAAATGATGACATGGAATGTTCAAGGACTAAATAGTTATGTTAAACGCCGAAGAGTAAACATGTATATAAAGAGAAATAAGATTGGGATTGCGCTATTGCAGGAAACACACCTGGATGCACAAAAATAAAAAGAACATGGCGGGCGCATGGGGAGGAGTGTTGGCGGGCTCCACATATTCAACACACGCAAGTGGGGTCTTAATTTGGGTAGACCCGGCCATACCACTCAAAGTGCTGTCCACTAAAACAGATAATGAAGGTAGAATGGCTATGATACATGGTATGTTGGAGAACCGGGAAGTATGCATCGTGAATACTTACGCACCAAATCATGATGCCACAGTCTTCTTCAGGTGGCTATATGGAAGATGGGGCCCTCTATAGATTGAATAGTGATATGGGGCGTGTACTTAAACTACACTTCAGACCTCACCATAGATCAGTCTGATGCTAAACATAAACGGGCGTGCCCCCCAGCCAAAGTGTTGTGCTCACTCCTGAAGCATTTCTAGTTGAGAGATTGATGGAGAACATGCAGATAGCAGGGAATACTTACATTACTAGGCACTGTATATACAAGAATAGGCTATTTGTTCACAGGTGAGGAACATGCAATGGAGTTCTCAGAGGTGGGATATTTAGCTAGGGTCCCATCAGACCACTCTCCACTCTTGGTAAAATGGATGGTGTTTGCGCCAAGACCCCCTATATCCACCTGGCGATTGCGTAGTGAAGCATTATTAGATAAAGCATTTCATGAGCACATGAGAAAATGTACAGTAGATTTTATTGCTGAAAATGAGGGAAGTGTACAACAGGGGAGCACGATCTGGGAAGCATATAAGGTAGTCATCAGGGAAGAAATGATAGCAGTCTAAGGGGGAGTCCTGAAATCCATTGTAAATGACCTCAAAAATACAGAAGATAAATTATCGAAACTGGAACAGGAGTCAAAAGTAGGTAAAGAACATGTGAAAGAGGAAATCAGGTTGAGGCAAGGATGCCTGGAACATTGGGACAAGCTTGGGCAATTTAGTCATGCGAAATACCTGGAAAGTAGTCACGCACAGGGTGATAAACCTGGTAGAATGCTGGCCTGGCTGTATAAACAAAAAGATAAAAGATCCCCAATATATTCCATCCGTAACGCAGACCGAGAAGAGGTAAACACACAGATAGGCATAAATGGAGTCTTCTCAGAGTATTACGAGGCCTTATGAGAACCTCCAACCGGCGGAGGAGAGAAGTACAAGATGCCCTTGATCTCATAGTCCTGCCACCTGCCACGTCTTGATACACCACAGACACGCTGGAAGAACCCATTACTCCTGAGGTGGTACTGGCCACCATTAGAATGTGGCCCTCCAGGAAAGCCCCTGGTACAGATGGACTAACAGGTGAATTTTATAAGGCCTATGCAGACACGTTGGCACCACCCCTCGCTAAAGTATATAATGAAGCTTATGAAGTGGAAATCCTTCCAGATAGCATGAGAGAAGCCACGATAATCCCATTACTAAGACAAAACAGGTAGACAGACTGCGGATCCTATAGACTGCTGTCTTTGTTGTATCAAGACAGCAAGAGCCTCACAGCGATCTTGGCAAGCAGACTCCAGAAAGTAATCCCCACGCTGATCAGGCAAGACCAAACAAGATGTAGCAGGGAGGAATATTAATGATGATCACTATGTATATTGCCCCACTGTATTAAGAATCTATGTGTAACTCTGATCACCTTTTGTATCTCCAATCAGACTAGTTTGCCATGTAGATTGTACCTGCAACTAAGACATTTGGGCCGCGTTTTACCTATTAATCTAAATCTCCTACAAAATGCCTGTAACAGTGCCTAGATGCCTCCCGGCTGCAAGTGTGCTATACAAATGCAAATAAATAAAAAGGGAATCTGCACAGATTACACCATGTCATTTATAGTAAAAAGGACAGCGCAGATCAGTGCGCTGTAGCTTCACTAGATGAGACTAAGGCAGTTGATTCTGTCCACTGGAATTGGTTGTATGCCACCATGGTCAGAATGGGAATAGGGCCGCTGTACACAAGGAGGGTGCAGTTGATATATACTGAACCGATGGCCAGGGTCAGGACAGAGCACATATTTGGCAAATGGCAACTATATAGGGGCACAAGAAAGGGATGCCCTCTGTCCGCCATGCTATATACCAACGCTGTGGAACCCATAGATGCCTACTTGAGTGACGCTGGAATTGAAATAGATGGGGTAAAGCACATAGTGTCCTATGTATGACGATAACACGTTACTGTACCTGAATAACCCAGAGGCCAACCCACCATATGTATTAGAGGTACTAGATAATTTCAGTACACTGACTGGGATAAAAATAAAGAGCAAGTCATGTCTATTCCCACTGGCCATGACAGTGACCGTAGTGGAGGTGGACCTGCCAGTCCTTCCCCTGCCATGGAACACGAAATCCTTTAGATACTTGGGAGTGGACATATATCATGACCCTAAAGGTGAGCACGAATTCAACACATTACGGGCTAAAGAAGGGTTAGAGAAGTCTATGGAGTTTTGGAGCAAGTTACCCCTGTCAATGGTGGGAAGGGTGGCATTACTTAAAATGGTGGCACTGTCAAGACTTATGCATTGCTTTGGTAATGTCACATAAAACATTCCGAGGCACTTTTTCCAGGAATTTGAAATGAAGTGCAGGGGATTCCTGTGGCAAGCCGGGAGGCATAGAGCGTTCTGAGTGTATTGCAAAGGACCTACGAGTGTGGAGGCTGCAAGATAACAAATTTCGAGTTGTATTTCCTGTCATGCCAGTTGTAATATGTAGTGCAATGGAGGGCGGATGATCCAACGATGGAAACTACCCTCCTACAACCAGCTTTAAAAAATGCTTATCTTAGAGACTTGATTTGGTCTAACGCTGGAGAACATATAAGCCATCCTTACGACCTGTAAAATTATGGGACTGGAGGATCCTATCTCACCACAGACCACATAGTGGCAATAATGGCAGAAGTGCCAGGTGGTAGGAGAGGGGTGCAAACTCAATGGAAACATGTGGCATAGCCACAATTGGAGACCTACAAAACGAGAATGGGTTGATTAAGTTTACAGAATTGCAGGAGGTTACAGGTATACACAAAGGTCAATTGATGTTACATAACACAATAAGGGTGATAAAAGGAAGGTGGCCGAATGCCACTGATGAGCCTATATGAAGTGAAGACATTGAGGCCTTGCTCAGTTTATCAGAGGGAGGGCACGCCATCTCAAGGGTTTATGAGATATTGGTGGGACGTAGTTCAAGGGATGGATTAAAGTGTAAGGAGAAATGGGAACGGATTTGGGTAAAACGTTTGCAGACACATAATGGGCAGATATAGCGCCATATCATAAAAAAAGTCTCCAGAAATGCCAGATTTCAGCTGATACAACTGTAGATCACGAATAAGGCATACCTCATCCCGGTTGCAATTGCAAAATGTAAGGGTGCAAGCAAACAAGAACGTTCTAGATGCAAGGAGGGGGAGGCAGGATTGGTACACATGTTTTGGGGATGCCCAGTAGTGCAGCGGTTCTGGGGTGAGGGGAGTGGCAGAGAAAGCGGCCCAAGGAGGCATTGATCTTGATGTAAAATCCCCAGAAGCATGCATGTTGGGCCACCGCAAGAGGAGCTCAAAAAACAAATCATTGAACAACTAGCCAAAGGCAGCATAGCCATGAAGTGAGGGAACCGAGCATCGTCAGGTGGTGGGAGGATTTGAAAAAAAGGGCAACAGCAGAAACTGTAATATGGAAAAGGGAGCTGATGGAACAAAAACAAGAACCAGACACAGACATCCAACAATGGATTGCTTGAACAGTGACCATGATGTACACAATGTCGGTATGCAGGAGGCTTTGTAAGGAACGAACTGCAGTTTAATTGTAAGAGTAAACACCAAGGGCCTCATTACGAGGAGGGCGGTAAGGGGCTAACGGCGCCAGTAAAGGTGCCAGAGCCATTATCCCTCACCACCCTATTACAAGATCTGCTCACGGGACCCCACTAAAGACGCCTGGTTTTACCGTGTGCTGCGAGCAGCCCAGCATGCTAACAGGCCCGTCGTTAACAGGCCCATTGTAAGCATGCTCCCCATTCCCATTGAGCCCTATGGGATGGGGATGTACCTGGTCCGGGTTCCCTGAATGGGGAAATACCGGGCCCTCCAAGGTTGGAATGGCCCGGTACTTCCCCATTCAGGCAACCCGGACTCGGTACCCGGAATGGAGGTAGCCATGCCGCAAAAAGTGGCATGGTTCCCTCCTTCCTCGTAATGAGGCCCCAAGTCTTTACGCACAGGCTGGTTTGGGGGAGGGTGGGATGTTAAAGGAATACGAGAAACAAGATGCGGGACTGTGATTTGAACATTGTCTGGTTTTGTTAATGCTGTGTTGGTGTTAACATGTTGACAAAAAAAACACATTTAAAAAACACATTTAAATTGTGGGAAGATATTTGGCAGGAGAGAACACTAGCGGATCTGAAGAACCCATCAAAGGATTCCTGGCAGGCGAGTATACCACGAAGTCCACAAAAGTAATAGAAGGAAATGTACCCATGTTGCAAAACACCTGTCAGATGGGTATACCAGAGAAACGAGGAAGAACATGGAGGTAATCTTGTTGTGTAGATACACCGAGCATTTGAAGTTGTGAAATTGAACACAGACTTTTTGATAGTGTGACAAGATATGTGGCAGGGGAGTAGACAAAGAAATCCGAAGAGTTCACAAAAGGATCTCTGATAAAGCAATACATAAAGTAATCCACCAAAGCACAGGAGAAGGTAAAGAAAACCTGTGAAATTTCTCATTTTGAATAAGAACTTTTGTGAATTGAGTACAAAGACACAGAGGAAGAGTTGAATGATATGGAATTATTGTCTGCATAGGATTTTTCAAACAGTTTCTTTGCTTCTTGAAGTTTGTTTTAGAAAGACGCTTTTGCCACTCTATCTAAATATCCAGGGGAAGGGAACCACCCTCTAGGTGTAAGGTGTTTTCCTTGGATACAACTTTTCTGTTGGATGTATCTATTTACTTTCATTATTAACACTTATTGCCAACCAGAAGTCGGAGACCTTTCCTTGCACCCATAGATATTCATTTCTAGTGCAAAGGGCTAGATTAGAATGTTTTAGATTTAGTTTCTTAGGTAGGTAAACTCTCCTTAGGATAGGAATACAGAGGTGTTTATCAAACTAGTTTCCGTTCCAGCTTCTAATCTACATGCTGGAACGAGTCCCCAGTTTATCACAGAACAAACCAGGCAGGGTCAGAGGAAACCTACCATACAAATTGGCTTCATCCAGCCCTTTGAGGCCAAAGCAGCCAAAGTTGCCTTCTGGGAAAACAGCAAATCCAACCTCCAATCAGTTACCACCCACAGGTATTTACTCTCACTAGCACTCCCACCAAGAGAGATGGGGGATAAAGGCAAGCAAGTATAAAAGAACCAAGACCTACTTGCTCAATGTTGGTTGAATTAGCAGTATGTTCATGCTTGTAGAGCAGTGGAAGAAGCAGAGGCGAGTGGCAGCAGTGGCAAGAAGGAAATGGAGGTAAGCGCTAAGTGGGTCGGGTAGGCAGTGAGAACGGAATGGAAGGGGGTGAAGTAGCATGGTGCACAAGATGGTGACTGCCTGATAAGGCTGTGTTTGTCCCACCACCTGAATCCCTTCTGCACCCACCTAATCCTACCTGCCCAAGTGCTGGATGTTGCCTGCTCACTGCTGGAGTATTGACCGGTGCATCTCTCGGCCTGCAGGTGCCTGGAAGTGATGCCCTTAGTGGGCTCTGTGTGGCCTGCTGCACCTTTGCTCTCCCTTCCGTGGGAGAGTGAGCAACACAGTGGCTCCTAAACTCTGTACCCCTCCCACTACGGGGTGAGCCGGTGCATTCTCCAAGCACTCCTGAGCTCAGACTGCGCTGGTGATCCTGCTCTGCCACCTGCCAGACCAGCCAAGGGTCAGTTACGCCTCTGTGAACCTGCTGGCTCTTCACTGTCCAGGAACGTGGACCGACTACTGGATGAGCAGAGCTTGCTACATACCTTTCCCTGCTTGCCGCCATTCTTGCTGGAAAATGAGGTTGCACGGTTGTGGCAGGCGAAGGGTACATGCTACCGGACTAACGGAGTGAGGTGTGTCGGTGAACTACCAATTCACTGACTGCACTGGAATGTAAGCTCCGTACAGCTAACTTAAAAGCCTTTGCTCCTTGCTGCCTCCAGCAGAGAACCATGTGAAGTGTATGGTACACCCGCATTAACTGGTGACCTGAAAGCTTGTATACATTACTCCAGCAGAACCCTGTGTGTGATTGTTCAGCTCCTTTTACTGCTTGACACTGGTTTTACATTATATGCCCTAGTGTTCAGTGCCTGGAGAGTGAGATTGTTCTGGTTCTCCAGCCTGTGCATCTCTTGAAGGGCTGGCGTATACCAGTGCAGCAGCAGTGCATAGTAACATAGTAGCAAACCCCCACTTTCCCTGAGGTGCTGTGGTGTTACGTCTAGCCTAAGAAAACAGGGCAGCATGGGCAAATATACAAAAACCTTGCAGTGTGGTCCGTCTGCCAGTGGTGTGGACTCTCCTGCAGCCACGACTGACTCCACAGTTTTTCAGAAGATACTGCCAAACATGTCGGCATGCTTCTAATCCGTTAATCCTAAACTGGATGACATTGCTGTTATCACCATGCTGAACTCCAAGTTCGAGAAAGCCCAAGATCGCATCACAGAAGCTGAAACGAGGGTAGTGATGGTCGAATATAAGGTGGCTGCTATGAAGGCAATGTTCGACACCCTTGCTGCTACAATTAAGATCACTCAGAAGTGTGATTACTTCGAGTTGCGATCACACAGAAATAACATGCACATACTGAGGATTCCTTAAGACCCTACTGGAAGTAGTATGGAATAATCTGCCGAGACCACCCTGCTAAAAATATTGAATTGACCCGCTCTCTTCCCACTTTCTGGTTGAGCGTACCCAGAGATCTTTCATGGCTCCTCCTAAACCAGGGGCCCAGCCTTAACCAATCTTAGCTAGTCTCCTCAATTACAGAGACATTATACTGCAAGTAGCTCGAAAGCAAGGTGAGCTATAGCTGTGCTGGAACAGAATTTACATATACCCCGATTTGTCTACGGTGGTCCTGCAAGAACAAAGAACCTTTGCGGGTGTGAAAAAGGCTTCTCTGGGCCAGATCCATCCCATTCTCTTTGCTATTCCCAGTGAAACTGCGCTTCGGCTATCAAAATAATGCAAACTTTTTCACTTTTCCAGGGGAACGGCAGCCTTTATTGAGAACAACATTACTTGTCCGGAGGAAGAGATCATTCACTGCTGCAGACAAACCCCAGTCCTTCAACTTAATATTTAACTATATGGTGCTTAAGCTTACCTACTTTTGGATTATCTTTCGCTGCGTTGGGATCTTGGCAGAGATGTGCCGCTGCTCACAGCTTCCTCAAGTTATGTTGCTCCTGTTCTGGTTTTGTTGAGCGAGTGTTTGCATTGCACACTGTAATGGTGTGATTGGGGACTGGTTTGGAGGGGTGGGGGGTCAATTTGGAAAAAAAAACTATGCTCAGTTTAGGCATGCATGGAATGGGTGGCAGAGTATGCGTTTACGCCATCGTAATATGCAGAGACACAGTTGGGACCGATTAATGGTACACTATACAGTCTTGTACTAGAATGACGGGCGAGTCGACATGTATGAGCTGCAATATCCAGGGAATCGGCAATCCTATTAAGATGTGGAAATTGCTAGCATATAGAACGCTACAAGGTACACACTTGGTTTCCGCAGGAAACTCATGCAACAGATAAAATCACATCACAATTGTCCAGCTCCTGGGGGCCCACAAATACACCTCTTATTCTTCTCAAGCAAGGGAGTTCTCATTTTGATCCATCACAACCTTCGATTCACACTAATTAAGTCCCTCTTGGACCCTCACAGGCAGTATTTGGCACGCTAGGCAGGATTGAGACTTGGGAAGTTTTGCTACTAAACACCTATGTTCCTAATATAGACAACCCACAGTTCCAAAGAGACATATTGATATAGGTCACTCATTTCCACAGCCATCATGTGGAGCGGAGGCTTCAATATGATTTTAGATGCTTCACTAGACCATACAGGAACCAATCTGAAGCCTAGCTTGAGCAGCCACGGTGCTGATAAATGGCATGCACACTTTAGGATTGATTGTGTGGCGGGCATAGCACCAGTGTAGGCAAAAATACACTCACTATTCTATGGTATATGACTTCTCTTCTTGAATTCACTTATGGCTTCTCTCACCGGGAATGATTGGTATAGCTACCAATAGAGCAATACTTCCAATGACGTACTCTGACCACTTAGCAATCTTGTTACAGTTAATCCTTCCACAAGAGCATGCTCAATACTGCCCCTTGATATTCTAGTCGATGGCACTTCATGAAGCTGTGTACGCCTCTGGCCTTTGTGATAGCATGAAGACCATTTTTTAGATCAATACTGGGATGGTAGAGGGAGTTGGGATGGTATGGGAGGCATTTTTACGTTTTACATAAGGGGAATTGCTGTGTCAATAGAATTCGGAGTGCTGAAGGTTATCCGTAAAGACATAAGTGACAGCGAGAAGGCTCTTCAAAAACTGAACTCTGAATATGCCTCTAACCCCATGCCAGCTAAGCTTCAACAAATAAACATTAAACTAGATACATTCTGCAAACATGCGGATAGGGAATTACTTTTTTTTAGCAACTTAGATGATGGCTTGCCAATACGGGGGGGGGGGAGACGAGAGTCAACAAAATTCAGTTATGATAGATATTACTACAGGAAGACTCAAGTCTATGCTAATACAGACATTAATGCTGCATTTCACACGTATACGCAGCAGGCTATGCGTACCATTGGGAAGATTGATGGGTTCTTATTATAGGGCTTACCGATAATGCAGCTATCGGCAGAAGCCAGAGCACAGTTGCACCTGCCAATAAGAGTAGAAAAAATGTGCAAGACCATTGATGGCCTCCCTTCTAGCAAGGCCCCTGGATCGGACGGACTTAAAACAGAACTTTATAAGCAGCATAAAACTCCCCCTCAGTAAGAATCTGTTTCAAGTGTGGATGGAGGCTATGTTGAAAGGTTTACTACCACCAACTATGAGAGAAGCGTTCATTATAGTGCTCTTGAAACCAGAGAAGCCTGTTGATGAATGTGGGTCCCAGAGAAGGCCACTGTTGATCCATTCTGATGTGAAAATCTTTGCCAAAATAAAGGCAAATAGGCTTATGGCGCTTTTCGAGCATATTTTACATCCAGACCAATCTGGTTTTATACCGAGCAGGTCCACTAGCTTAAATTTACATAGCGTGTTTGCAGTTATGGGCCACAAATATCCCACTGCACATGCATTTTTGTCCACCTTGGAAGCCCAGGAGGCTTTTGATTCTGTATCCTGAACATACATGTATAGAGTGCTAGTGCATTGTGGGTTTGGTACACAGTATGAAACCATATTGGGGGGGTGGGGGGGAGAGATTATGGACCCACATTTTCATTTATATTACATAGCAGGGCAGGAACACTTTGCATCTAATTGTTTCATACTTGATACTACGGCTCCACATGTGCAAATGGAAAGAGGCATAAGTGAACCCAATTGATATTAAGACCTTGGCCATGGTCCGGTTATATGCCAGTGCATAACCGTTTGACCCATTAAGGAAGACTCTGGCTTGGAAGAAGCTGTTTCAATTTAGGAAGGTAACTGCACCATACTCAAAGTTCATGCTCTTGTGGAAATGCCCTTCCCTCACGCCTACTCTGGATGTAAACATTTCTAAGACCTGGTCCTGACTGCAATAATGACGCTATGTGACATGTATGTAGAAGGGAGATTCATTAAAATTCCAGAAACCACGCCAGATGTTGCTGCCCATTAAGACTATTGCAGTACTATATTTTGCAACCGCTTTTTAATCCATATGGCCGCACTTCCCAGAGGAGTCACCAAATGACCCGTGCCACTCATACACCTCGATGGGCTGTGGTGGCTCAAACTCTGTTTTGCTGCTGTATAAAATATCAACAGAAGGTCTGGTTGTCACCCCTAAGTTTTGCGTAAAGTGGGCTACAGATTCAGGAATGGCGATCACAGAAGATATTTGGAGTAGAATGTGCCCTCTAACCCGGGAGCTGTCCCTTCACTGCCGATACGGTCTTATTCAATTCAAAATATTGAACAGATGGCACTATACTCCTTCCCGAATGCATCTATTCAGACAAGATTGTGAGGGCATATGCCCCAGTTGTAGGTCTGAGGAAGCGACATACATACACATATAATATGATCCTATCCGGAGCGGTCTCAACTTTGGAGTGGGGTATGAGATACTTTGGGGAAGATAGCCATGACAGGCTACATGTTCATTTGGTTTGTACGATGGCACAGATGCTTCCCCCTGGAAGCTGTTGAATCTGGGATTTCTACTGGCAAAAATATGCATCATTTTGCGCTGGTCACACCAGTGGGCCGCCACCATAGAGAAATGACTGAAGGATGTCACTTGGTCTAACAATTTGGAGGAAACGTGGATCTCCATGTCGCCAGGAACCAACTGTCCAACAGTCATCTGGTCCAACTATAAGATGAACCTACTTAATGACACTCACTTGTTGTAATAGACTTGCTGTGAACTACGTTTGTACTTTGTCACCCTGAGGATGTATGCTACAATGCATTGGCTAAACACTAGTTAAGATTGCAGGGAAAAATGTTTGAAGAGTGCTCTCGTTACATTCGACCCATCCTTATAGAAGTAATTGTGTTGGAAATTGATTGCACGTGTAGCTTAGCATTAAAATAAAAAAGAAATTAAAAAAACAGATGGTGATAGGGAACAGAAGAAGGTGGCAGGGATTAATTATTTTTTCTATTTTTATTTTATTGTAAAACTTCAGTTCAATAAACAACATCATCAAACTTTTGTTACATTGATTCAACATCCCGAATCCATTCAAATCAAAAAAGAAGGAATTCGCCAATTTCATTGAGGCCGAGTTATCAACTCAGGTTCGAGTGTCCCGCAAAATTGGGTTGAGAAAATTAATTAAGCCACAAGAAAGCTTGATATTTCTGCCTGCTATGACGTGTTCCCACCATTCGTCTGGGTCGTAGGTTTGCGGTTTGAATTCACTCAAATGCAGTTCACGTTGCTCAGTCAATGTAGGACACACAGTTATAAGATGTTTTGAAGACTTGACTTCAGATGATTCACAAAACTGGCAAATATTGTTTGTGGTTTCCTTGTTTTGTCGTAACCATAGCATTTCTTTGGTGTTTAAGGCATTCAGTCGAAATCTTAAAAACTGATTCCTATGGTGACGTGATGGACAGTTTGTGAGGTATTTTGGTTGATGATGTAGTTTCACTAATCCTCTGGAAGTAGGCAGGGTGGATTTGAGGGATAACCGATGGTTATATGTAGAAATCCAGTCCCATGCGGCTAGATTTATTTTGCGTGTTGTGGTCGACTAAAAAGCTTTGTCTCACTTATATTTGCATCGACCATTGTTGCTTTTAGTTTGGTCTTCCACGATAAGAGTGATGAGGCGGGACAATCATTTCCATTGCTGAAGATTTTGTACGCAGGAATTTTGGCTCCAAGAGACATTTTGCGTAAGGTGGATAAAGATTTCCAAACTATCGTCATATAGAGTGAGTTTAGAGCCAATTCGTATCTCAAGGCTGTGATTGAAATATAATTAGGAAGGCCTAAAAACACATCTCCAAAACTTGCCTTTCAGTCTGTGCCATAGATTGGAATCGACATTCCATCCTGATTCTCCACCGAAGGCGAGAGTTGGAATTACTTTCTGGAGGTAGAACATTACTACGGGGGCGATTGAAAATTTTCCATAATCTTTATTGATTTTGGATCCCTGTAGGCTTAGGTTGTTTGTTTTATCAATTAGATCGCTGATCCAGGCGGCTTCACAGATGGAATCGTTTATCATTACTCCCAAGTAGCAAATAGACTTGACAACACTTAAACACTTTTTTTCGATGATCCATCTGAAGCGCTTGTCTTTTCTTGAGATACTTTGCCATATACACATGATCTTCGTTTTTTCTGTGTTTAAGAACAAGTCGTTTACAGTTAGGTAATCATTCAGACGGTGTATAAGGTGTTGTAGCCCAATTTGCGTTTGATCTATCAACACAATATCGTTGGCGTAGACCAGGCATTTCAGTTGGGTTCCATTGAGCTTTGGAGGAAAACAGTGAACCACGTCCAACCATTCTGGCAGATCGGCAAGGAAAGGTTTGAAAAGGTCGGCAGCAAGAGGGCATCCCTGCTTGAACCCTTTGTGTGTTCTTATTGGTGGAGTAAGATCGCCTTGTGAGTTCACTCTTATTTGAATAGATGTATTGGTATGTAAGGCGATAATCAGGTCTAGAAGCTGCTCCGGGCATTTCCAAGATCGTAGTTTGGCCCATAATTTGCAGCGATTAATTGCGTTGAAGGCTTGCCGCAAATCAAAGGCAAAAAAAATAATTCTTTGCCTCCATAGCTGACAATTTCAGAATAGTCAGTATGGTGAGGTTTACATCCACTCCTACTTGAGTCGTGAAACCAGTTTGACGACAGTCAGATTTGCCAGCCGTAAGAGCCCATTGAACCAATCTTTGGTGCAGAAAGGAGCCGAATATTTTGCCGATTGTATCAAGAAGGGCAATTGGGCGGTAGTTTGCCGGATCGGCTCTCCTGCCCTTCTTATAGATTGGCACCACAATTGCTTTGGACCATGATGTGGGTATTTTCATGCTGTGCGCAATCTGCTGGAATAGGCCATGAATACATTTGGCCCAATGTACTATGTTTTTTGAGCATAAGGTTAGAGATTTGATCCGGGCTGGCGGCTCTCGAGTTCTTTAACTTGGCAATGTAAGTTTCAAGGTCTTTACACAAAGGAGTTATCTCCCAAGCAATGATTGAAGGTGCCATCATCGTAATTACGTCATGCTTTGGCTTTTCATAAATCAGTGTAAAGTACTCGCACCATTTTGCACTTGAAATTTCATTAGAAATTGGGCCTATGGATTTGGAACAGTCGTGATTCAAAATTGCCGAAATTTCATGTGTTTTTTTGGTTATTAGATGCTTTAGCATAGTTTCTGCACGGTTTCGGTCAATTAGTGTTGAGTGGGATCTTAACCAGTTACGATAGATCCGACCCCGTTCTTTAACTTTCCTTGCTTTGACACTTGGATTACACGTCTCTTTCTTGATCAAACGAAGATCTTTCCTTAGAGTTTTTTTTCACCAAGGCTATTGTTTCACAATATAAATGTTTAGGAGTAGCCCCAAATGTTCGTAAGTTTGAGGTTTTCAGAGTGAAGTCTGCCAACAAGGGCGTGTAGTCAACGATTTGCAGCACATTGAGTCTATGGCTTAAATTTGCAATTGAGGGGCCATTTGTTACAAGCCTGTTTCCTGCAGCATTCGTTGACAATTGGAAGGTGTATTTTTTGGGCAAACTACAGCCAGCTTCTTTCCATACAAGCCGTTACCTGTCGTGATCACTGTGTTTCGTTTGCCGCACGTTAAGAGAAACTGCTCTATCAAGAAAGTTAAGCGAAGCCCAGATGTAGTCGAGAGTATTGCTTCTTGACATGCCATGCCAGGTTGGTTTAGAGGGGTGATCGCCGCTGATGTATCCATTAACCATTTGGCAGTGTCGCAGGGAAAGAGCGTGCGACCAAGCTTGACCTCTTGAAGCGACTTTATTATTTGGAAGCCGAGTGTTCGTCTTCGTATGTGGATCATATTTGAACCAGCGACAGTTGAGGTCGCCACATGCAATCACGGAAACATTGATGAAAGCAAGAAAAGTATCGTCAATTAAGGTTGTCACGGTTTGAGTAAAAGGATGTTGCCGAGATCGTAGGATTCCAATATCCATTAATTATTAGCAGATTGGTCGTGATGTTGGCCGATGAAAGCTGAACCAAGGTGCTTTGAACAAATGGATTTGGATTGGCGGAGGCCACAAGTGTCCGCCAGTTCCGTATTTTCAGTAAAGTTATTAAACCTGCGAAAGGGTGGCCTTTACTCTTTTTTCCAGCAGGATTAATAAGGATAGTGTACCAATCACGGGTTAGTGGATCCCAAGGCTATGTTTCCTGTAAGCAGATGGCAAATACGTCCTCAACAGGTTCAGAAAACGTGTTGAAAAGATGAGTGAATCCTCGGGTGTTCCATGAGAGCAATGTTAACTCATGTTGAGGGATAGTGACTCATTGTTACTTGCGAGTTCCATTAGGTGCTCTTCTCTCATGGTTGCTTCTTCCTTCAAGAGCCTGATGCGTCGCATCCTGGTGGCTTGCTTGTGGAAGAGCTAAATATGTTCGCAGTGCGGTTAGCAGGTCGACGCTTCGGAGCTCTTCGTTGTTGGAATTTTTCAGAGAGTTTGTAGGAGATGTCGTAGTAACAGGTTCGATAGTGAGATCGAAGCCATAAAGCAGGAGATTTTCAGTAATCTGCAACAACACATTTTTCACAGTCGCAGAAGATATGTGAAGTAGTACTTGGTCAGAGGTCAGTTCAGTTATGCTCGACAATTTTAATGTCGTCAGATGAAATGGATCGCAACTGTGGAATACAGGCAAATAATTTTAAGATATTTGCTCGGTTTAGGTTGACCTCATTCTCATCTGAATGAATGTTTTGTAGCCAAAGTTTCCATAAGCAGGGTTTTTTTGGGGATTTGTGATCCCACGATCTCTGGACACCTTAAGGGCACCAGATTTCCTCTGATTCAGGGTTTGTTTGGGATTTAGCCTTGAGCTTAGAGTTAAGAATTTTGCCTTCTTGGTGTTGACATCAGGCAGCTTTGCGGCAGCCCCAGATTGTAGTTTCCGCACAGCAGCATTTGCGACCGTTTTTCTCTACTCAAATGGCTTGGTGGGAGCCTCGTCTTTAGCCTCGGGAAGCCCATCGATGGTATCAGTATCGATTGAATAGGTTGATAGATTACATAAGTCGATAGAAGAGTCGGCGTCAGTGCTGGAAATGGTGGAGTCACTAGAGGCCACACGCCGACATTTAGCCAAATTCTTTGAAGGCTGCAAAGGGATTCCTATGTCTCGCGTAGGAAGAAGGGGTGCTGAAGTGGCTGATTGAGTAGAATTAGATTTTCGTTCAAAAAGGCTTATTTTCTTTGGCATCATATTTCTTATAGATTTTTTCACGTTTTGTCAGACATTTTTCGGTGAGATCTTTTTTTATTGGGTTCTTTAGCTTATTTTGCAGTTGCTCGTGGCTGCTTGTTGTCATTGCTCGTCATTATGGTTTTGGCAGAAAATTTGAAGATGTTGAAAGTATTGGCTGAAGTGGTGTCTTGGTCGATTGCTTTATCCTGTACAGGAGGAGTGTTCGATGGTGGACTGGTGTGCTGAATCAGAGGAGCCTCATTGTTCAATCGACTTTGAATCTTTCTGTTGCGTTTCCAACGGGAGGAGGAGCTGAGCAGCATCTACAGCTGGACAGACAGAAGGGGCCAAGCCATGTGAGGGAAAGGTTCCGTTTGGTTTGTCCATTTTGTCAGGTGGACTCCTGAGATCAGTTTTGGCATTCTTGCGCATCCATTTCACCCCTTCTAGCAGGCTTTCGATTAAAGTATCATTTTGGCAATGATGTCGAGCGGCCAAATCGATCAATCTTTCTTGCCACCTCTGATTTATCAGAGTCCTTCTCCATCTGAACTTGCAAGAAACCTGTGAAGTGCTCAATTTTGTCTAGTTCCCCTGCTAGGTTTGAAATTATGGCCCCCTTGATCGCTTATTTTCCCAACCAAAGACTCAAATAATTTGGTGAATGGTGCAAGTGCAACAGCATAGGCAGCTTAGACGTTATGGATCTGAGAAAGGGCTTCAACAGAAATGCTCAGAGGAGGCGGGACTAAATCATGAGACATCGATGAGGATAATGAGCGCTCCAAATTGAATTGTGGATTTGTAGGAGAGAATTTCTAGCAGGATTTGGAGCTTGAATTCCTTCTCGGGATTGAGTAGATTGTACATGGGGGGTACTTGCAATCAGCAGTGTTTTGTCACTCATAGGTGTCATTTGAATCTTGCCTTTATATTTTAACTCGGCAATGCGTTGCAAACGACAAGCTCTAGCAATGGAGCTCCGATCTAGATTGGTTTGAATGGATTGAGGAACCTGAGCGCAGACTGGTACAACCAAGGACGGAGGATCATCAAAGGGCAATTCAGGGGGGCCTTTGGGCAGGGGCCCGAGCGCCTCAGGAGCTTGACATGCTAATGCGCTGTTGTTGCCATATTCAATGGCATCGGAGGACGGCCCAGACAGGCTTCTACCACATTGCATCGTCGGTGTGGCTTCATTTAGTGATCGGTGCGAGCCGGTTGAGATAGATGGAATAGAAGCACACTCGAGTGCCCTCTGAGTTTTTCCATCCGGGCAATGCAGTAGAGTTCGAAAGGGGTTCGGAGGGTGAAGATAGAAAATTCACGGGCTCTGAGAGATGTTGTGGAAGATCAGGTGTCGGGATGCCCAGCGTTGGAAACAGAGCTTGCGGGAAAAGGCAGAATGTCGATTTCATCTTGTGAAGGATGTCGCTGTCAAAAGGTGCACAGTTTGAGGCAGCATTTTGGCTTAGGAGCCGTATTGACACAGAGGCTTCCCCACATGGCAGAGGGTGAAGGAACTGGTATGTCCCATCGGCATTCAGATTCCTCAGTAACTCCTCGTCACTGACTAAAAATGGTGAGATCCTTTTTTCGGTGAAGACCGCTGAGTTTTGCATATGTGCAGTTGACTTTACGGGCCACGACAGTGAAGAAGCGACTGAGGCTGATTCAAAAGAACTGACTTTATGATTGGATGCAGGGATGTTAGAGGCCTCTGGAGTGTTAGGGAAAGGACATGTGGTCGTCTCAAAGAAAGCCGTGGGTCCAGTCATGAGCAAGTCACAAGATGAACAAGGGGGTTGCCGGGGGTAGGTGGAGAACACGATCCACGACGGCCCCTCCATGAGCAGGTGAGTCAACAAGCGTGACGTGCACGCGAGCGAGCTGTCCATGATTGGATATATGTTTTCGCTTAATCAGCTGGCTTGCCGCAGAGTCTGCTTGTTCCCCAGAGTGTGAGACAAGGGCAGAGTGTGAGACGAGGGCAGGGGTAGGTAAGTCAGTGGCAAGACTTGGGAGGCCAGGCAGCGGCAGATGCGTCAACACCATTGGTGGCGCTGTTGATAGCGCTGCAGGTAAAGTTAGTGGGGCAATGGAAGCATGAAGGGCTCGACCAGTAGATTTGCTTACCTTTTCTCCCATGGCGGCCTTCATTGTGGACCACGGATTTAGCAAACGCCGATGTTGGGAAGTTTTCTTGCGCGTCAGCGGGCCCTCAGCCGTTAAGAGTCATTTATCCCGCTTGGACAAAAACGTGCGGGCGAGACGGCGGGCTGGATGCCGACTGGGACTCTGCACCTGGACTCCGCTCCGCGCGTAAACAGAGTACTTGAATGGTTCAACCAGTAGAGATAGAAATGGGACTGACATCGTGCAGCTCCTCTCACGGCAAACAGCAACCAGAGACTGGGGCAGACTGGGACTCTGCACCTGGACTCCGCCAGGGAGTGATACAATGGTGAAAGTGGTGGTGAAATAAGAGGGTGAAAGGAGACAGGAAGAGGTGTTGCCCAGAGAAGAGGTGCAAGAAACAGAGCAAGAAAAATAGTTATGAGGCAAGATTTGAAGGAAGGAGGCGAGAATATCAGAAGGACTGTGGAGGAAGAAGAGAATGGAAGGACAGTAGGGTGGACGTTTAGGAGCAGGTGTGCAAGAAGAGGTGATGAGAACACAGTAGAAAGTGGTGATAATACTAGAGAGTGAAAGACCCAGAAAGTAACATGAGGGAGAGAGACATTTTGAAAGAGAATATTTCTAGGATGAAAAGGGACTAAAGGTGATAAATGCTTTGAAAGAACAACATCAGGAGGGTAAAGGAAACCCACATGAGGAACAATAGTGATGATGCAGTGTGCAGACTGGTAGGAAAGGTTAGAAAGAAAAATCTAGGAAGGACCCCAGAATCCCCCTAGCTTAGTCTCCCTGCCAGCTACATCCACTGGCCTCTCTTCTCACATGACTCCTCGAGTGAGTAATGGGGTGTGGGACCTCAGAAACCCCACAGGTAGCTCAGACCAAGAAGGGTTTGTATCACACCAGAGTCTGCGATACTAGACTGGGTGAGGTCACCCCCATCAAACTGTGCAGCCACAGACATTTCTTTCTGTAGCTTGCAAGGCCAATATACCAAAACCAGTGGAAGAGGTATTGGACCATAAGGAGGTTTCTGAAGGCAAGGAACCCAAACCCCACTCAAGTGATATGCTGACCTTTTTGTTTGGTAAATTAAAGCTTATTCTGATTTTCTTGAACTTGTAACAGACCTAAATAAAAGGACATTAATACAGATTCTCTATTAGCATTCATGATCCCAGTTGGAGCTCTGTAACACTTCTAAAATGAAGTATGAAGCACTGTACCCATTACATCATTTTATTGGGCCGGATTTAAGATTTTGCCCTCAATAGCCTGACTTCAATATATAAGAAGCCATGGGTACCCTCAATCTGGAGGTGAGCAGCTATTGGTGCCTGCAACATCCTCAACAGCATTAGAGAAGACACCCGCCAAAAAGACAGAGCTCTAAACAATTATGAATTGTAGTTTCCTTCGGTGGGTGACTGGGAAAGGTATTTGGCAATAAGCATGTTGGAGGTCTGGACACACTAAATACAGCTGTGTGGTGCTCTTCAAAACTACTCTATAAATGTGTCCTACATTTCCAAGACTTTACGGTTAAGCTCACCGAGCCCCACCCAATGCAATTAGAGTGGCTTGAGCAGTAACTCGGGCAGTGTCAGCCAAAGTGCAGAGACAGCAAGTGAACCTTTGTAGGGAAGAGGAGAAAACAAAACAGGGCCAGGATCAGTCATTGATGAAGTAGGCAATGGATTGGATGGTGACAAGTCTGCTGCCCGATAACATGTAGGCCCATAGACTGATCCAGAAAAAAAAAAAAATGGTGTCCAGACATCAACATCTCAGCACTGTCAAATGAAGCAGCAGCGTGCATTAGTGCCAGGGCTGCCAATGCACAGATCTTTTGCTCAAGTGTTTGGTGTATGCTAAAATCTAACATTTCCCACTCCACTGTGATGAAGTGGAACACGTATGTTCCTACCCATTTATTCAAGTACGGGCTCTTCTTGGAAGTGGTACACAACTGTAGGAATTAGACTTTCTCAAAGCCAAAACAGAAGACCTATTCAAGGGCGATAATCCATTGAGCCTGTACCACCTCCTTCCTTATTTTCTTTTTTATAAGCCAGCTCCTTAGCTGCAGGATCCTGCCTGGGAGGTGGGCGGCATGGGAAATTTGTGAATTTATGCTGCTTATTGTTCGACCAACACTCTCTCCCCAACCATTATTCTCTCCCTATTACCTTCCCTACTCTGCTCATAACCTTGGTGTCATCTTCGATCCATTGCACAACTTTTCACTCTTCATCGCCTCAACATCTGAAAAATAAGACAACTTCCCTTCAACACTGCTAAGCACCTAATCTCCTCTTCAGTACTCTTGATCAGACTACTGTGCCAGTCCACTCCATAGCCTTCCCAACTATGCTTTTTCACCTCAACAAAATCCTCAACTTTGATGTCCGTACAGTCTTCAACGTTCCATGCATCACCTCTGCAGCCAATCATCAGTTAGGCTGGTTATCTAGGAGACAGAGGGCAAAGTTTAAACTGTCATCTTCAAAACTGTACACGGATTTGCCCCACCCTAGCCATCAGCCCATCTGACTCCCTACTCCTCCTCCCCTCGCTCCCCAAGATCATCCTCAACTCAGCTGCTTGTGCTCCCTCATCTGCCCTCTTCCCCTCCCTGCTCCCTTACTCTGGAAAGCTCTTCCTCTCCTTCTCGCTCTTTACAGTACAGTAATCACACTATCGCTATTTGAATCCAACCTCAGAGCTCACCTGCTTTCTGAAGAACCACTTGCATAGCATTTACCACCACCACATCTCCCCTGTTCTCTTACTCTACGACAAACCCACAGCACTTCATCCCTCACCACTTCCTCCTAAAACATGATCACTTCCACTGCTATGCCGTTCCTATAAGCAGCTCTACTGTCCTTGTGCCTGGTTCATGATTCTACGTCCCGAGCATCATCTTGTCTTCTATCCATATCATCTGACCCATTGTTAAGGACACTGGTCCTCCACTCTGAAAATCCATGTTAAATTGTTTTGTGAGCATTTTTGTGCCAAAAATGCATGGTTTCCCATTAATTTTAATTAAATACATTCTAGAATGTCATTATCTAGTTCCCCCAATCACTGGCTTATTAAACCCAATAAACAATAACGCAAAGCATGCGGTGATGGGATTAGACAATGCACAAATATCAGTATCCCGCATCATGCCCAACCACCAAGGCAGTAAGAATGCAGGCAGGAGAGTGTAGAGGAGGAGCCAAGTACCCCCACTCCACCTGCCCTGCCTACATTACCTGAGAAGTACGAACCAAAGTATGTGACGAATACTACACCAATCAGAAAGTAGGAAGAGCAACAACTCTGCAGTACCCATAGGAATACCCATACCTCAGAATGTGGGAAGTGAAGCGCCCATTGAGGAAACTATACCCACATCCAAGACAATATGATGGTCATTTGAATGCGATTCCTGATGAAATAAAGAAACTGAATGACCAAGATGAATGGTGACATCCAAAACTGAATCGACTCCATATGGAAGATAACTACACCAGAGAGGCAGACAATTTATGAAAAACAAAGAAGTACTATGGATACGTGACATCTTGGGATCAAGATAAAGAGACATATGCCATAAGCATGATAAAGATACTTAGTTTAAACGTGTACAGATGCAAGGAAACGCAAGCAGCAGAGCAATCATGAAGCAAACCAAAAGCTTATAGTAAATAGACTGCGGCAAGCGCCAACATATACATATACCTCATAGATACATATGGATTAAATAAAATGTTCCACTACGTATATAGCAGTCTTGAACAACGAGGAAGGCCTCAATTCAGTGTTGCAGTTACAAAACAATTGAATTAAACAGAACATATTCCAGCTAAGGAGTTGGATGAGCCAAGATCTTATCAGAACTAGGATTGGCTGACATTGGATACAATTAATGTGAAAGAACAGAAGCTCCTGTTCAAAAAGGTCAAGTAAAAACAAAAGACGTCAGAGGACTATTAGAGAATAAAATCAAATACACGAAAAGGCTCAAATCGTGGTGTCCAGTCACGTGATGGAAGAAAGTTGGACGCATGAGGAGATCACACCTACGCACGGAAGCTAGCCAGTACCCATACTCCTTAAAAAAATCCCAGCGAATAGTACACTCAAGGCCAACTTCAAATACTAATTGACACTGAACCATTAAGGTGATGATTGAGTGTACTTTTGCTAGGAAGCTGGTATAGAGACAAGCTCACCCGTACCTGGTTTTTCAGTCTGCATGCTGCTCACATAGTTGGAAAGTTATTGACGGGGGTTAGAAGCCAACCAATTGTAGAGGACCACGTCGTTGGGGGTCATATAGTTGTGTAGTCAATGGGACGTCGTACATTTAGTGACATTCATAGTGGCCATTTTGAAGTGAGGGCTTAGTGGCCCCACCTGTTGTTGACTATCCAATTATTTCTCTCTGTTACTCTATACAGATATTACACCTATATTTAGCAGTTCACTTAGAGCCAATCCCGCTTCCAGAAGAAGTTTGCCACACAAGATGACGTTGGTAATGACGCAGGTCAATACGTTAGCTATGATCAATGTAGGGTTTAAGAACCCTGCTTTTTTAATGAAATGATTGAGAGTGGAGTATCGAGCGATTGCTGATGTACGTTGTACTTACTTACATTAAAACAGACAAACTTTTTGCCAAGATATTTGTGTCGTCTGAATTATTGATGTTTAATTAAAATCTGCATCCCCATCCATCTCCAGGGTACTGCTACTCATCTTAAAGGGCTGGAAGTCTCCAGTTCAAGACCAACACATCTGGTGTTCAAAAATGTATGCACATTGTCAAGGGGGGAAAATTAATGAGTCATCCATATCATCGGCCCCTCCCAGCCTGTATATCATAAGAACGAAAGGAGTACGTCATTTATGGCATCTGATCCCTCCCAGCCGCCATACCACGAGTATAAGAGATGCTATTCACTAAGGCAACCCTACAAACCTCATCATGGAGCGATCGAAGAAAAGATGGATTTGCTAGCTCTAACGGACATGTACATGGTGACATGACTAAAGATGACGAGAGCAAGTGACATCACTGCCAAAAACTGACACATAAAATCACAAACACAAAGCAGATATGCACTCGCCATGAAGATACACTGACACAGATTCAAAACTTGCATTTAGACATGAAGAATGTTACCTGCACCAATAGACACTAGAAAATAATCAATGATATGCTGAAACGCTAGGCAAATGAGAAACACAAAGCTTGCTTCATGTTGAAATGCAACCGTAACGGGGGGCCATTATAGATGAAATGGACTCCACAGCCAAGTTCGAGTGAATGGGGAGCATCGAAGAAACCTTAAAGCTATAGGAAAAAAGAGTTGTTGAATTAGCTGAAAATACAGACCCAAGCAGACAGACAGATGCACAGCCGCTGCCAACGCTACTGTGGGAAAAGGTAGGTTTGGACTAGCACCAAATAGAACAGAAGATAATTCCCAAGCATCTTAGATTAAGTAAAGAAACCAACAGCCCTTGAGGGCCAGATGCTCACTAATTAAGTTTTAAAATTGGAAGAAAAGTAACAAGTCTGCACTGGCCAGGATGGGCTAAAATCCTAGTAAAAGTCGAGAAGAATAACTCAAAATGTGGTCTCCTCACACGTGACTTCTAGTTGGCGACCCGTAGCTATTCATGAACTACAGATAGGCTTAGGCTTTCACTCCCAACAAGTTCTCGGAACAAAGATGCCAGACAGAGCTAAGTTCAAAGCTAAGGTCCAGGCTTGTGGCCTAGGAAATCAGAGATGGTGTCCTATTAATTAGGAAAAGCAGCACCTTGGTGGCGCTCCCGCGGCCACTATATTGTTGCTCATGTGCTGATGGCTTGCCAATTTGCAAGGTTGGTAAGGCTACTGCCAACCTCAAATGATGCCATCTTGCAACTGTTGCAATAGCCAATAGTTAGATTACAGGTAAGAAGACATCTCTACAACTATTTAGAGGTGGTATGCGGTGTGGTCAGTAGAAATGTAATGACCAATGGAAAAACTAACGCATTGTACACAGACAATTCCCCTAACCTATCCCATCTTACCATAGGTGTTTGTAACCAAGATTGTAATGAGACGTCAGTTGGGACATATTTTCTATTCTTAAACTGTTGTCAAGTTCGAGAAAGACGAGAGTGTGGAGACGTTTTGGCGTTTATTGCTGTCCCCGCTTTATCTGGATTTTTAATGAAACAGGTCTTTGTCAATTACCTTGACACTTACGTTATTGGGTGTGGGATTTTCCAGCCTGTTTGTTCCACATGGACTTGGGATTTCCAGCCCTCCATTACATATGGTAGCAGAGGATGGTTCTGTCCAGTGCCCTCATTGTTGAATCTTCCTGCTGCGAGCCTGAGGACTGCAGAGTGACCCGTGGAGACCAGAAAATCAGGCGTGAACCGAGATGGTCATCAGGAGGACTCTTGGAGAAAATCCGGCCCTATCCCCACTGGGCGCCCCGCAGGGCAAAGCCGGAGTGGCTCACTGAGGTAGGATCGATACATCCGTGGATCGTCTGAAGCCTTTGGTAAGTATATAGCATCCAATTGACAAAGTAAGGTGCGAGGGATTTGTTTGTATAATATTGGGGAAGAGTGATAAAGGATTTATTTATGAGAGGATAACTGAAACCTGGGTTATGGGGAGGTGTCGCATTAAACCTCGAAACAGGCTATTAACTTGAAGAGATTTCCTGCGACAATTTCAAGTAAGAGTGCACCACACCCAATTGGGGTATGATATGATAGGTTATTTATAACGCGCTTAATACCAAGAGGTTTCTAAGTGCGGACCCGGGGATAGAACCTGTGTTGCTCCTTGTCGTCTTGCTTCCAAGGCGAGCACGTTGCCCCCAAGCTATCCTCCCGAACTAGGATAGTTTTAAGAGATAAAAGGATACCTTGTCAGAAAGAGCAGGAAGACGGTCGTAGGTTTCGGATTTTGTCTTGTTGTGTGCATGTGCACCCATATGTGAAGAGATTGCTGGCACTTGCGCGAGGGTGAGAAGTGGTTTAAACTGAGGAAAATGAAGCTTTGTGGACATTGGTTTACATTGTAGAGCATGTGGAATTGAGGTTTGGGCTCAAAGGGTGGAGTCCTAAGTGAGGACAGAGTTTCTGGTGCTTGCCCAAACAATTGGTGATGTAGCCGAAAGGCTGAGGAAGCTCTGTAGAAAGTGTTGGAAATAGAGGAAAGTATTGTTGATAAGGGATTGTGAAGGAGGGGTGAAGGATATTGGGCCTGAAGGTATTCTTTAAAGTCTGGTAAGTATCAGCAATTAAGAACGTAATGTGCCATCATGGGAGACACTCCCCTTATGCACTTGTGCATGTCCCTTCCAAGGTACAAAAGTCAAATATGTAAATACAATGCAGAATCGGTGCAGGGCACAGCGGGCAAAATGTTTATGGCCTGGCCCCAGGAGTACACTCTTTCGATGACATTTTTACATGCTGCAAATAAAGGAAAAGTTACAGAAGGTGGGCCATTCTAGAATTATGGAACATTTTCGGGGACAAGGTGGAAGAGCCACCCCGAGGGAGACCATGTTTAATCAACATGAAGGGAAGGGTGAGGTGCCCGTGGCTCCTCCTCCCCAGAGCATCGATTCGCCAGATGAAGGCCAGGGATTCTACCCATTGAAAGAGTTTAAAGCAGCAGCAGGATACACAAACCCTGTATATGCGCCCCCCGGTTACAGTAGTGAAGATTCTATAAATGGAGCCAAGTAAAATAATCAAAAGCCAGTGTGTGAGCAATGAGTATAATGAACACTGCAAGCTGAAAGGGAAGCTAACACAGATTGAAGAAGAGATACAAAAAGAGAAAGGTAGAAAGAGTAATAAGGAAGAGAACGATTACTCTGAGTGCGGAGGAAAGAAATTACTTAAATTGGACTGGAACAATATGGACAATTCTAAAGACAATGAAAGGGAAGTTAAAAACATGAAAGAGAAAGAAGCAGCACAACAGAAGGAAGCAGGACAAAAGGAAGCAGGAGGAAGAAAGAGTGGGACCGAAAAATGGAAGAAGTGAAAGACAGGAAAAGAAAATAGAGCAAATAAAGAAAAGGAGAAGAACTGACAGGAGGAAATGAGAAGAGAATGAGGAAACAAAAGAAAGGGAAGCAGAGGAAAATCACAAGGGAAATGGTAGGAGAGAGATAGAACAGAGCAGAGAGAGACTGTAAAAGGTTCAAAGGATTGTCAAGGAACTCATACTTCGGGGGAAGGAGAAAAGTGAGGAACAGGAGTCGAAAAGAGAAAGGAGTTTGGAAAGACGTTTAGAGAGATGGAGGAAACAAATGAAAATTCATACTCTCCCAGACGAAGATGAGGGAGCAGCAATACAAAGAAAGGTCGGTGAGCGGACAGCGGCATCATCCATAAGGATGAATCAAGCTTATTGGAAAAAGCACTGAATGGATTGTATGGAATGAGCCCCATAAAATCATTATATTTTGAGGATAGAAAAGACGAGGGAAGTGATGGAAGTTTGAGATTGTTGCTTTCAGATGACATGAATGTGAAAATAAGGAAGGGGAAGGAGCAGCACAAGGCCCCTCTGTGGGCCTCATCCCGGAGATAGAGTTGTTCAATTTAAAATAACAAGAAGGGGAAAAGCCTGAACCTGTGTCGCACCCCATAGTTTGGAGGAGACAACCCCATATTCAGACCAAGTTACGAACGTTGGCAGGATGAAAGAAAGAGCATGGCAGGCGCCTTCACAAAAATGAAGGGCGCAACTGGACCTGAACCCAATGCAGACTTAAAACAAATCCCATTGTTAGAAAAGGACTGGGGGATGACAACAATATATACCATGGCCACAAATAGAAGACGATCATTTAAGGTGTAAGTTCCTACGTTGGGGGTGGGAGTTATGAGCTAGAGAGACAGACATCAGGTATGACGTTAGCTGTGGGTGACAAAAAGCTTGCCTGCTGCCATCATTGATGGTAGAGCTAACATCTGGAAACGAGCGGGGTATCCTGGGGTGATCTCTCTGAATACGGCTCACGATGGAGCACCCTTTAAATAATTGTAGAGCAGATGTGTGGAGAGCACTCCAGAGTACAATATCCAGATATGTCAGACACTAGGGCAATTTGGACAAGCAAAATGCATTATGACGAAGACCCCAGTGCTTACATTGAAGAGATTCTAGATCACTAGCGTCTAAAGACACGAGAGCCGTGGGACAAAACTATATCATACGTTGTTCGGGGTGAACTGAACCAGTGCAGACAGCTGAAAAAACGAGTGGGAATGGAAGCAAAGCCATGGCCAGAGATTCAATTGACTATAGTTAACCATTGTCAAGTATTGCAAGAAAATGCCAGAAAGAAGCTTGAGGAGAGAAAGTTAGAAGCAAAGTTAGTTCAGATAACGTTTGATGGAAGGAGCCGATTTGACAAGTGGAGAGGGAGTGGTTACACAAGAAACAAAAGCAGGTGGAGGCAATGGCTGAGCAGATGGAGGCAATGGCTGGAGGGGGAGAATATATTTATTGGCCACAAGGAAGAGGGGTTGCACCTAGAAGAGGGGTTGGATTTCAAGGTCTACAAGGAGGAGGGTTACTGGGGGTGGAAGGGACAGCCCAGATTTGGAGGACCACCTCAGCAATGTAGGGCATGTGAGAAAATTGGACACATCACTCGAGCATGCAGAAGCGAGATGCTACAGAATGGGCAGGATCAAAGAAGCGGGATGGAATATTCTCCACCATACAGTGCAGAGCCACCCGAATATTATGCCCAAGATCACAAGTATCAGACACATGTGTCACAAAAACAACCAGCACAACAGCCTCTAATCCAACAACAGCAAGCCCCCATACAGACAACAAGCGCAGATGCAACAGCAAGTACTGGTGCAACAGAATACCATGGCAACCTGGAACGCAGTTGTAGGAGTACATACACCTAAATCCCTGACTATGGAGTTTAACTGTAGTGGGAGGGAACCCTTTGACTGGGCCAGGGATGAACCTATACCCACAATAGGACATCCCACAGAATGACTTGATGTGTACAATCCCATCTATCTGTTACACCAGACCCACAAGAGAAACTGCAGGTTGGAGTGTCCAGATGACAAAACATTCCTTCCTTCTGGATACTGGGGCGACAAAGTCCAAAGTTTTAGGGAAGGGAAATACCCAATGTCGGGCATTGTCATGAATGCACAAGGTTTCTCTGAGGCTAAAAATATGGTTCTTTTTTACAGACAACCTGCCTATTACTATAGTCAAACAGGACCTTCATATGCCATATTATGCTCCTGCAAGAGGCCTGTCAACATAATGGGGAGAGATATAATGAGCAAGCTTAATATGACCATAGCTTGTGTGCTCCACTCCAGGGATTCATTATATGAATGCACAAGAGTTTATATCAGCATTTTTAGGCCAGAAAGCACAACAGGGCGTACCCATGGATCCGGAAGTATTTTAGTATGGTGCAAACCTCTTACTAGCACGGCTTCCTTGAATAAAAAAATATTGAGGCTACCCACCGAATTTTAATTCAAGCCATAGCTTTCTATGGAGGAGGAGGAAGGAAATGTGTTGCCAGTAGAATTAGAAGTGGTTATAGTGAGAGAAGAGAGGGTGATTATTCAATGGACTGATGAAGGGAAAGCATGGTGAGCAGTGATAGCCTTTGATGAAGGACAAAGACTGACTGATTTGACAGATGAGGAATTGTTCAGTGACGAGAATTCAGATGGTGAAGTAATATTCTTCATAAACCTCATGTATTGGGTGAAAATTGAGAACAGGGAGGTGCCTCAGGGGAGGGCATTGATAAAAAAAGACCATAATTTCGTCCAGAAGACTTGGCACAGGTACCAAGTGCACCGTGGATCAGCAGTCCCTATGACGTTGGCCTGCTAAAAGGAGTAGGTGCCAGTAAAATCAAATTGAACCCCGGAGAAACCTTGCCTAGAGTAAAGCAATATCCCATTTCAAAAGACGCAGATGAGGGCATTTATGAGACAATTCCTGCATCAGTGCAAAAGGGAATACTAGGGACATCATAGTCCCCATGTAATACAGTGGGGAACCTACTGAAGAAAAAAGAAAAAGAAAAAAGAAAAGAAAATTGACAGGGTGGGGGAAGTGGCTGGTCGTGGAGATTTCAAAATGTACCCCCTCTAAACAAGATTGTTAAAGTAGAATTTCCATTGGTCCCCAATCCAGCCACAATACTGTGCAACATCTCCTCCAAAGCCGAATATTTTACGTGATCGATTTGAAGAATGTATTCTTTTCCATATCCCTCCATGAAGAATCACAAGACCAGACTTCGGTTTCATATAGAAACCAGGTGGAAGCACACTTGTTTGCCCCAAGGGCACTGCAAGTCCCCATCAATAATAAACAAGGTCCTCCAAACCTGAGACACTTACACCTAGACAGTGATTCAGTATATAGATGACATTCTGGTGTGCAGCAAAAACAGAAGAACTATGCAGAAAAGACTTGATACAGTTGATAGTTTTGGCAGAGGAGTGATACAAAGTAGACAAGGAGACATTACAAGGAGGTTGGCTTGTACATTGGACAGTTGATACATCAAAAGGGTAGAAAGATGACCCCTGAAAGAGCAGAAGCAATCATGAAAATACCTCAGCCAAAGACAGCGAGGGAAATACAACTATTTCTGGGCCATTGCAATTACTGCACGGTGTGGGTCTTTGACTGCAGTACATACGGCAGACCCCTTTTAACGGGACTCAAAGACGCTCAGAAAGATGACATTGCCATAGCCCGGACAGTTGAAATGACAGAAGCTTTCAATGAACTAAAAGATGCAATATGCACAGCACCCTTTCTAGGGAGAATGGGACACAAACTACTAGTAGATTACAGTGGGATCCTAAATCCAGTGATGAGGGGTAATTATCCCTGTGAATAATCGTTAGCTGCAGCAGCCTTTGCAATTGAGAAACCAGCCAGTATCATAATGGTTGTGTGGTAACGTTCTATGTGGAGCATGCCCTGCTGGCCATTCTTGAGAAGCCCAAAAGCACATTGACCACACAGAGCATCTGGGTGCAAAGTGATCATCTCAAACACAACAGAATTGTCAGATGTGAAGTACTGAATCCAGCAACATTCATAACAGAGCCAGTGGAGGAAGGCGATCGTGTGCATGTCTGCACCAAGTACACAATACTATAACAATATAGCCCATGTTGAAGGTATGTAACCAAAGATGACATCACAAGAGCAAGTGACATCTCTAACAAAACAGACACAAGTAGACACACTAGAAACAAAGCAGATACGCACTCGCCATGAAGATAAACTGACACTAGGTCAAACCTGTATTTAGACATGGTTAAGCTTTGCGCTATCAACGCACCGGAGCCCACAGGCATCAGCGCGTACATGTAACAAAAAGACAACTAATGATACTAACAAATCATGTATAAAGGAAGGAACTAAAGAAAAAATGAAAGGGTTGGGAAAAGGTTTCTCATTGAGGATGGGAAGGGCTACATGAAGAATGGCACCTGCACCAATAGACACTAGAAAGTTTATCATAATCAATGTATATGCTGAAATGCAAAGAAAATGAGAAACGCAAAGCTTGCTTAAAGTATAAATGCACCAGTACCGAGTAGCCAGTTTGGATAAAATACACGGCACAGCCATGTTCGAGTGAATGGAGAGCATCTCAAACACTTCAAAGCAGCAGGAGAATTCGACTTGATGAATTAGCTGAAAATACAGACCAGTCAATAGCTGCACAGCGCCTGCTACGGTTACTGTGGAAAAGGGGGAGGTTGGACTAGCACCAAGGCGAACAGAAGATAATTCAAAACGTGGTCTCCTCACATATGACTTATGGTTGGAGAACAGTAGCTATTCATCAACTCCAGACACAGATCCGCGCAGGCCTTGGTTTATCATCAATTGTCTGAGAAAAAAAAAACATGCCAAAAGAGCACATTTTTGTTTTTGTCCCCCTTTCACTGCATATATATGCGGGGGGGACCCCTCTCAGCCCCCCACCACCCTTACACCTCAACATTTTTATTAATATTTCCCTCCCCTGCACACATTGATATATACACGTGTCAAATTGGGCATCCCAAATTCGGTCTTTTGGGATTTGGTCTTTTCTTTCTCCATCTCTTTGGGTATTACTTTGGGTATTATAAGTAATTTGGGTATTACTAATATATCTGTATTACCTAGGCCTGCTATTGACACATCTTGTTAAGTAGTTGGCTACTGTAAGCCACCTACACAGGAATACAGTGATTTACCTTTTCACCCACAGACACTCGCACCATGTACATCACGCAAAGGAGAACTATTGGATGAAAGAATTAATGAGTTTGTTTATTCTGATAATCCTTTAAACAGACACATGAGAATATACAATAAAAGCTAAAGCTTTTAAAGATATGAAAAATCTCTGGAAGGAGGGCATCTTTTGAAAAATATAAATGTATAGCAGTGATTGACAATCTCAGTAGTGTTCCCTGGATCAGTTAACACATTTCTGGACTTAAGATATTTTCCTCAACTGCAATTCTTTCTTACTGAGCTTTGTGGTACAACTAGTATTCAGTTTATATTTTAAAGCCATGCCAGTCAACATGGACGCCTGAACTAACCTCCCAATTAATGGAACTAGTGTGGCTATTGCGACAGTTCCTGAAAGCAATACTGCACCCCGTTAAGCCTACACATTCAGTTAGATATGCAAATATAACATTCAGGAACAAAGCCATTTCTACCAAGTACACTCATCATATGGGTTTCTGGTGGCTTTTGCAGTTTCTGGTGGACTATAATAGCCACCATTGTGGGTGTGAAGGGAAAAACATATCCTTGAACAAAGTTGCAAAATGTACCATTTTCCTACTCCCATCAATCCTTGCGAGCACAATCTCAACCAACATCCATCCATGTTTCCCAAAAGAGAATTTTCCAGCAATGAGAAAAAAGTGAAGCAAGGATTCTTCCTAGCAAAGCAAAACGAAACCACACTCCACATTTTCTAGACACTGATGCAAACTAGAAATGTTGTCTGGAGCGCTAACGCACCCGCTCTCCACCAAGGTAAAAAAAGCAGTAATTTGAATAATCCAGTTTATGAGTGCCTTGGTCCTTACAATAAATATTGCCAAAAATTCCACCATTATGGCATGTGCAAAAGGGAAAGTGTGAAAATAAATCAGATGGTTAGCAATGGGGCAGTTATACCTAGGGTTCAGGCATTTCGCTACATAGGTATACGGTTCTCATCCGTGGCATCTGGCCCAACCCATATACATAAACAGAATCAGGATGAGCCAATCTTTGAGAGGAGTATCTCGTTTTATGGCCATGTGCCAAGGTCAACCACTCCCCATGATTTTAAAGGTTTATGAAGCACAGACTAAGACAGCTTCTCACTTTGGGGTTACGTGAATATGTTGGAGTTTTAAATATTGGAGAACCAATTTTTTAAAAGATTATTGGGTCTCCCGGGTATGGTTCCGAGTTTTGCTGTGCATGTAGAACTGGGTGTCGGATTTCTGGAAGACGATTGGCGTTTGTCACTGCTTCTCCAATGGCTACGTATTTGGTCAAATCCTATGGTAGTTGTAACTCAATCTAGTATTAATTCACTTTTAGCTAGAGCAGATTGGCATACAAATCTTGGCTCTGCCATATTAGAACCTGGAGTCCTTAGGTAACTTCTTAGCTTTATTGGTAAGCACTTAAGTCACAGTTACATGAGGTTACATACAAGAGTGGACAGGACATAACACTGGCTCCCATCACGTAGGGGGGCTCTAACTGCCCGAGTGTGGAACCCTCTGGTAAACATTCCAACATCCACACAGCAACACTCCATATGACATAACGAGCTCACAGCATCCACAGTCACTACATAACACATCTCCTTCCTTTACCAAACTCCACACACACACAGATGCTACTACATAACACTTTATCCTCCCTGTAACTTAGAACATTGAACAAAAGAACACATACAAGACAACTTGCGTTCTAGAGAACGCCTGATGATTGCTAAAAGACTGCATGCAGACATCAGCAGTGGATAGTATACAGCAATACCTTGTTCTGATTAACAGAAAATCAGAATGTTTGCCGATACTCAAGCCAGTTTCAACAGCCTATTGCTGAGAGCCAACAGATCATTGGAAAGGTTTCAGGGATGTGTCGCGCAGTCCATTGTGTGGGACACTGGCCGATGATCCTTTGCATTTGGTGATGTTTTGTCCTCCCGCTTTACATTACCTCCTTTTAGCTAACACGATGTATTAGTCTTAGAGCTTATTCATATTTTTAAAGAAGGATATGAAAGTGACAAAAGCCATTGTGCATGTTTTATGTAGAGGTAAGGTGACTTCTCTTGAATTTTGCACGGAATATATTATAATATGGTGATGCTAATGTCTTATATATTTTTAAGAAATGTGACGTTATTTTCGTCTGCTTTTAGTGTATATTCTTATGTGTCTGTTTAAAGGATTATCAGAATTAAAAAACTGTTAATTCAATCATCCAATATTTCTCCTTTACGTGATGTACAGGATGCGAGTGTCTGGGGGGGATATAGAGGGAGGTAAATCACTGTATTCCTGTGTCGGTGGCTTACAGTAGCCAACTACTAACAAGATGTGTCAATAGCACTGGACAAGAGAAGCAAAGAGCCTGGCTCCAACAAGAGGACATGCACACTCCTGTGTCAATTCAAACAGATATTTGGAAAGGCTGATGGATTGGTGGACCACTGTTGCCTTTCTATCCTTGATCAATCATCCCATCCTGCAAAAGATTGACAGGTTCTCTGAGAAACGGAGGGGGATCTGAGGTATCAGCAGCTTAAGCACTTGACCCAGACAGGTGTAATTTTCTTGAATGTATTGAGTATTATATAACTTAATACAAACCACCACAATCAAACTCCGTTAAGACACAATCCATGAACAAAATAAAACCTCATTCTAAAATTTGTAATCTCACTAAAACCAATCAAACATTTTGTAAAATGAATAATACTTCCATCATTTAATCCAGAGATAAAACATTTCCAAAGATTATGAGGAGTAATAAACATGTCAACTCCTGCAGCTCTAATTACTCTGACATAAAACAGACAATGCAGAGCATTCAAAAAGAAGATGAGGAACAGACTCCATTTACGGTTCTTCACAGAAGTGACAGTCTTTCGCTCCTTAGAATCTTTAGCCATCCACCGGTAACCTCAAAAGTTTTTACAGAATTAAATTGGAGTCTCAGTCACAGACAAAGGAATTTTCGATAAAGTGCTGTATAACTCCTGGCTGAAACTGAAACTGCACTGGCCACCTGGCTACCCTCTTATCTCAGGGCCAGATTCCCTCCCCGTCAGTTGCACACCGGCACTGCCTCCCTGGCAACCCTTGCACTTGGGGTCTGTTTTCTGTATCCCTACAGTCGCCCTACCAGCACTTGGACACTTGAAGTCTGCACTTACCCTTTGCACTTGCCACCACTTGGCTGCACTTTGTAAAAAAATTGTTTTACTGTTTGATCCCATGTACTGCACTGCCCCTCCCCTTTCCCTCGCACATTTCCTCTCACCCTCTCTGCACTTGCAATCTCAATTTCACTTGGCCTTGTAAGATCATTGTCTCCGTCTTCCCTTTGTTCCCCCTCCCTTGCCTCGTCGCACCTTGAAACACTTGTGTATAGTCGCGTTATATATATATATATATATATATATACACAAGCTTCCGCTCCAATATACAGGGAATTAACCATTTTCCCGTTGATTTGGTGACTAGATTAACAATCAACTGTTCGGTAATAAATGTCTTCATCGTTCTTTTATAGGAAGTCAGTCATCAAGGCGTCAACCAGCGCTTTAAAAAAAAACAAAAAAAACACTTATCTGCTTCCCTTTTTAAAATCGATGATGAAACACTAGACTGCATGAACGACATTTTACTAAAAAACACTTCGAATAGCCATCCCATAAAGAAATTCTTTTCAGCATGTGCTAATTTCCAATAGAGCGTTAAACAATGCAGTGGTACTCGTTCTCTAATGGGGAATATGATACACTGCAAATTAAACCTGTCCAGTGACCTAAAAGATGCCAGCCTTAAAATTCTCTTTGAAATCATAGTTTCCCATTTAGAAATGGCTTCGAGGCATCCTAATGCCCTCACCACAGCTGCATGAGTAGTGTAACAGGTAACATTTTAGTAGACTTGGGCTTGGTCAAAATTCCAACAGAATAACCCCCTCCTTCATGAGAGAAGCAACCAATGCCACCAACAAGTTGTGCAGTTCTTATTCCAAGTTAATCAAGATGAACAGTAATATGAAGTCACAGGTTCAAACGCCAATAGGGCTGACTCAGCATTTCATCCTTCCGAGATTAATAAACGGACTATTAAATGGAGTGATGATGCCTATTACACCAACGTCTAGAAATGGGAGAAATCCAGCACGAATTGCTATGTAACAATGTGATTATCCTTATTCGTGACCATTTCCCGAAGGAATTATGCATTTTGGCAGTCACTTCTGCAACAAAAGGCACCCAGGGTCTCTGTTGCATCCGAGGGGAGGTTCAATGGTGGGTACAGTTGCATCTTCAACAAATGGTGCAGCAGTGCACAAAGGGATAAGACAATGGGCCAGTTATGTAGCTGGCAAGGTGCTTTTTGGGTCCCACAATGAACGGACCATCCCCTAAAACCCACCTCCAACCTTACCCAGACACATTTGGGCAATGATCCCCTCATCTATCTGCTGGACTCCTTACCCAATCAGAACTTTGATGTGATGAGAGAGAAACACGGGAAAATGGGTAAATCTCCCGAAGTACTCCCCAAAATGTCCCTCACCCACCAGTAATTTACTTCTTCCCAAAAAAAGCAATATCTCCTCGGACTTCCAGCCCATGGTTGCAAGCACTCGTTTTGTCAAGCTGAAACCAAACCACTGCATTTTAGAGCACGAGTACCAATCCGATTATATATACCATTCCTACATGGAACTACTGAAATCTTCAGGGACCAGTCAACTCATGGAACGGGCAACCTAGGTGAACAACACCTACCATCAGACGCATAGCACCACATACTGACTCAGCACTTGTGTCAATCTGATTAAAGCCAGACCCAACTTGGATGCCCAATCAACCCTATTTTCAAAACGGGAAGGAGGTTGGACACTCAAAATAGTGAATATGCACTTCTGGGCACCAAATGCAAAATCATATACATTACATGTTTCTTTGATAATCTCAAATGAGATAACTGTCTAGAACTATAGGAAACCATAAAAGAACAGCCTATTACATCATATTACATTGTTGTTAAAGACAAGTGGTCAAGTTCTTCCTGAAAAAAAAGTAGATGGTTCACGTAGTCAGCAGGATATTCATATCATGGTGACTGGTCATGAAAATTAATGATCTGTAGTGTTTTTAATCATTTAGAACATGTCTAGTCATAAAACCTACATCACTAAAAAGTCTGTGGGAGCCACCTCAGATTTCTTTTAACAAGCCTCCCTTTGTCGCATGAGCCACAATGAATAAACTTGAAGCACTGAACACTGGACTGCTGTTTTTAAATTAGAGGTTCTCTAGGCAGATTCTCCAGACAGGTAATGTTGCACTGTGCGGGATTCTGACCTAATAGTTTGCAGCATGCAAAAATGACAAAGTTACTCACAGTAGGGACTACCTTACTCCTAGTCCATAGTCCTTTCCTTCACACGTGTGGGACATTCCATCCTTCGGGACGGTACTGGAGCACTTTAAAGCAACAAAAAATTAAATTGGACTTGGGGCCACCACACAAGACCGTAGCCCACCTTCCTGAGCTCTGCCCCGTGCATCGCCCTTCAGTCCTTTTTCATTGCACTGTCCAGGTCCATTTAGCAATAATAGATGGCTTACTAGAGGAGACAGCGCATTGTTGTATGGAGGAAAGGGAACTATGGACTAGGAGTAAGGTGACTAACTTTGTCATACTCCTAAGTCCCAACCCCTTTCCTCCATAATTGTGGGAGATTCCCAAGCACTGACCATAGGTATTACAGGTGGATGGAAATTTCCCTTATTGGAACAAATTCTTAAGAACTGCCTGGCCAAATTGGCATCAGCCCGGGAGGACAGGTCAAAACAGTAATGTCTGCAAAAGCCTGATGGGGAGGCCCACGTAGCCGCCTTGGCAATGGACTCTCAAAGGATGTCTTTTTGGAAGGCAGCAGCAGCTGCTTTGCCACGGACCAGATGGGCATGAATGCCCTTTGGTGGTTGAAGGCATTTAATCTGGTATGGCTCGGAAATACATTAAGGTATCCAATGGGAGATGGATGCTTTCAAGGCTGGTTTCCCTTTTGCGTCACCAAACGTAACAAAGTTGTGAATAGCTAAGGAGTTTGCTTGTTCTGTCGAGGTAAAACTTCAGTGCTCGTCTGATGTCTAGGTTGTGTAGAACCCTCTCGGCATCAGCGACCAGGTTCGTGAAGAAGACCGGTAAAGATATTGGCTGGTTCAAATGGAATTCAGAAACCACTTTAGGAAGGAGGGGTGCGTGCGAAGCACAACCTTATCCTTGTGGAAAGTTAGGCACATATGTTCGACAGAGCTTGAAGCTCACTTATTCGTCTTGCAGATGTTACCACAATCAAACAAAAGCCAACTTCCAAGAAAGGTACTTGAGTTTGGTAGTGGCCATCGGTTCAAAAGAAAGGCTGATGAAGCAGTGAGGACCAGATTAAGATCCTATTTGGGATGAGGGGCCCGAACCAGCGGAAAAAGATGAAGATCTGCAAAGTGTCTTTTGATGACTGGATTAGCCAGTGGAAAAAAAGCAACTGTCTGCAGCCAGGTAAGCCGCAATGGCAGACAAATATGTCCTGCATGGAAAGACATGGATGCTAGAGGCTGCAAGGTCAGATACAAAAGACAAGACACTGTCAATAAAACCATGCCTGGGATCAAGTTCTTTGGCTAGACACCAAGGACAAAAACAGAGCCACTTGCTCCTGTATTGAGCTCTCGTAGAGGGCTTTCATGCCGCTTGAATTATACACATGTTGTCCACAAGGTTGAACTGCACTAATGATCGGAACTCGGGAACCAGGCCGCCAGGATGAACGATTGTGGAGAGCGGTGCCGCAAATGGCGATTGCTCTGGTCAAGGTGGTCTGGAATCTGCAGCAACCTGTTCAGAAATGATAGACAGATGCTGCAGTACTGAAAACCAGAACCTGGCTGCCCACCAAGGAGCTATGAAGAGGAGAGTGCAGTTTGATGCACTCCTGAGTTTCCAGAGTGACCAATGAATCAGTGGCAAAGGAGGGACAGCATAAGTTTTCATGTTGTCCCACCGGATTTCAAGGGCGTCCCCCAAGGAAGACACTCCGATCCTGTCCCTGGATGCACAAAGAAGAAGTTTCCTGTTCAATGAGGTCGCAAAGAGGTTCACTGTGGAGAACCCCATTGCTGGAAGATCTTAGTGAGAACATTGGTGTTCATCTCCCACTCTTAACTCGCCTCAGATGGTCAGCTGAGGGAGTCTGTAGCACATTGATGTGACCCGGAATGTGCACAGTTTGAAGACATTGTATTGGATAGCCCAATTCCAAATTTGGATAGCAATGTTCACCAAGAGGGGAGCATTGGTGCCCCCCGTTTGTTGATGTAGAACATTGCTGCGGAATTGTCTGTGCAAATTCTATCAACACTGTTGGCGATAGAGGGATGAAAAGCCTTGAGCGCCAGAAAAACTGCCACGTAATTGATATGGAACCGCCTGTCCTCAGGCGTCCACAAATCGTACACCTTGAGATGACGCAGTGTCGCACCCCACCCCAGGAGGGAGGAGTCTGTAGTAACCGTTACATGTGGGCAGGGCTCCTGGAAGGAGGTTTCCACAAAAAGGTTGCTGGCGAATGACCACCATTGAAGATCCGCCGTCATGCAGTATTACACTGGAATCGGTGCAAGTGTCTTACTTGCCCAGTAAGATCATGTTTTGTCCTCCCTTGTACCCCTCCCTTTCCTTGTCGTGCCTTGAAACACTTGTATGGGCACAATTTAAATAAAATATATCTTGGAACCTTGATCCATAGCCTGAAATCAGCAGCTCCGAAGAGCAAGCTGAGTGCACCTCATTTTTTCAGGCGTGCAAGAGGTAGAGCTAACATGCAAGAGACCATGAGGCCCAGGAGTTTCTGGAACCACCAGGCCGACATGTGTGAGGAGTGTAGGAAGAGCTGGCACGTGGTTGAAAGGTCCGCAATCCTGTCCTCTGTCAGGAATACTCTGGTACTGATGGTATCCCAACAGAAACCCAGAAAGATCAGGTCCTGAGAGACCATCATCAACGATTTCTGCCAGTTCACCAACAGCCCAAGATGGAACAGGAGCTGAAGGATTGACTGAAGATTGGCCGTAGCGGCCTGTGGGCAAGGACTGCGCAGGAGCCAATCGTCCGAGTATGGATATACATGAACTCCTTGTAATCTGAGGAATGCTGTGATGACCTACACCTTCGTGAAGACACTCGGTGCTGAGCTGAGACCAAACGGAAGCACACAATACTGGAAGTGTTTGGTTCCCACGGAGAACCGCAGATATTATTGATGCGGCCTCCTTATTAGAATATGCATGCATGCATGCATCCTGAAGGTCTACTGTGCTGAGCCAATCACCCGTCAGGGCAGAGGACTTTATTTGGCAGGGTGTAATCATCTTGAATTTCTGTTGGGGTTGAAAGATTGAACTAGGAGAGATTGAGGATAGTGCACAGGCCAGCCTGGTTGGGTTTGGGCACTGTAAATAGGCAGGAGTAATAGCCCTCCCCTTGCTGCCGCAAGGGAACAGGTTCCACTGCTCCGAGTCTAGAAGTTTCTGTCCCTCGGCTCTCAGGCAGGGCGATCCAGTCTGCTGCAGAGGGTGAAAGGGTGGGGTACGGGAGGAGGGGCAAGCTGAAGCCCGCCCGGGCAACGGACAAAACCCACCAGTCTGTGATGGTCTGCCATACCTCCAGATGATACGAAATTCGTCCTCCCACCGGAGTCTCATGTGACCAATGGAAAATACCATTTCGATGTTTTATCGGTGGGGAGACTACACGTTGCTGAAGAGAAGGCTGTTGGCCGAGACACAAACCGGCCACCTTGCCATTATTTACGGCAGGGGCCACCAGCTGGAGCCTCTGTGCGGCACGCACAACGGTCCTGAATGCCTCCGAAACCAGAGAAGAACCTCATTTGAGACCCCGACCTCCGAGTATAAAGGTGCCTTTGCTGGGGGTTTTTCAAGGACCGACAATGACTTGGCAGTTTAAGTGCTTGCCTTGGTCTTTGCGAGTTCCTCATCCATGGAGTGGAACAGTTCTTTACCCTTGAAGGGGAGATCAAGCACCTCGTCCTGAACCGCCTTCAAAACCTTTGTAGCATGCAGCCACGCTTGGCGGGAGAGGTTTACTCCGATCATAGGCCTAGAGGGGAATTAGCTACATGATGGACGCAGCCTAAAGTCGATCCTGCGCCAGAACCCTGGCATCAGATAAGCCACCCTTAATGTCTTCGAGACTATCAGGACGCCAAATTGGAAAAAACCCTTTTTCTCCCAATGTCAAGAAGCTTGTCCTCTTTGGAAAGGATGTGAGATTCTGCTGTGGAGGATGTAGAGGCCGGCTTTGTCTGGAGAGTAGGTGCTGCCACCACCGTCGATGAGGAGTGGATATGCAGCCAGGTATATGTTCTCAGATGCGTGTAGCTTGTAGCGAGCGTCAATTTTCTTGTTTAGGTGTTGCCCGGCATTAGGTTTTTCCCAGAATTTACGGCCTCGGCCAGGGCACCCTTCTGAAGGAACAGACCAATACGCTTCTGTGTCGACAGAGTAAAGGCTCCAGAAAGTACCCCTTCTTGTGGAGCCGGGAATTTGGGTATTGGGATGTCTAACAATGCCATCATTTCCACAACCCGGTTGTGAAAGTCTCCAATAGAGCGGGGCGGGTCATCACAGTCCTGGTCCGCCTGGTCCTCATTCAATGAGGCACGAGCAGAAGTCTGATCCTCCGCACGTGGCACCTCAGGCCCCGAAGGCACGGCTGACAGCGCAAGAGGAGTCTTTTCCACATGGGAAAGTGGAGGCAGAGGAGGCAGTGAAGGAGGAGGCAGAGACATCATTTAGGGGTCACCAGGGGTCGCACTTGCGTCCCCAGAGGTCTCTCTTGCTACCCCTAAAACCAAGCAGAAAAAGTGTTGTGGCCAATGTCATGGGACTTTGTTTCTAGATTGGCTGGCTTTCTTGTGCAGGCTTCTTTAAAAAAAAAAAAAAAAAACAAGGGGTTCCACAAGTGTAACACTGAGCAGTGACCCTAAATAAGAAAGAATAGGAATAACAAATAATTAGTCTTTCTGGAATTTTATACAATAATTGCTAGACTCATTAAAAGGCACACTTCAGGGGGTGAATCACTGATTTAGTCTGGTCTTAATCGTCTCAAATTCACAATGCAAACAGAATCCTCCAAAAAGCATTTAGAGTAGAATAAGCATCCATTTAGGGTACACATTGTGCTTTTCGCAAGTTGCAGTTATAGCATGTTTTTTTTTTCTGCCGATACATTTGGTGATCCATTCTTGTATGAAATCAAGTTAGTGATATTGTAACCAGATTTTCATAGTGTACTTAGAAACAATGCTATGTGATGCCACTTCCTGTTTTGTCAAGGGGTAAAAGGCTGTGTTCCATTGTTTTCCATGATGTCACTTTCGGATGGAGTCAAAGGACATTTCCTGTGATGTCATCAGGGGTCATGGGATGTCACTTCCGCTACCCCTGGCATTTTGGTGAAATGACATCCCTGGGAGGAGGCCCCATAGGAAGCGGTGGAGGAGGTGGCACCACCAGGACCTGCATAGGGATTGCTGGAGCAGGGGCCGGTTCAGGCGGCTTAGGATACATTTAGTTAAATAAATCCTTTAAGTATGCCTTCATGGGATGAGAATGAATAAGCGTCAAACTTGCCAAAAAATGCATCCTCAGATGAAGGTCTAGGCACTGGAGTTCGTAGAGGCCGCTCGGCAGGGGCATACCCCCAGGATCGCAAAGAGGATGGTTGCCAGGATGGTCCTCCACCAACTGGATCCACGTAAATTAAAGGCGCAGATGTAGGCGGGAGCGAGACTGTATGCGGAGTCCGAACTCTCCAATCCATTGCAGGGCGTAACGCGTTATTGTCCACAAAACATGGAAAAGGCTGCTCTGCCCCAAAAACAGGCCCATCAGCACCAGTGAACATTGGTGTAAGAGGTAGTTAGAATGGCCAGCATGAACCGCAGGGGTTGGACCGCCAATTTGTTAACGCCTGAGACGATCTGCATCACAGGTGTAAGTGAGGCTTTGTGACAAGGAATCTCGGCAGAGCCCGTGCTTGCAGATATAGAGTTTTTCTGAGACACCTTAGAGACTGCTGATGAATTAGCCCCAAGTGAGGGAACCTCAGCGGTGTCAGTACTCAAAGACTTTTGCTTAACCAGCTTCTTTTCCCCCTCAGCAGGAGCAGTTCCACCACAGGTCTGAGTGTGGACAGGCTTAGAGTCACCCCCTGGGAAAGAGGTTTAAATATTTTCGATAGATTAAGGTCAAGAAAACCTTTTTATGGAGATGGTTGATGTGTGAAGTGGGTTGATATGAGCAGTGAGTTTTATTTGCAGTCCTGTCAAGAAGGTATGAGAACTATTGTTTTCAAATGCCATCCACAACAAAACCCCATTTTACCTTGCCGACAAATTCAAACCGTCCACACACAAACACCAGACAACCAAGCCAGCTTCTCCTACACATTTCACTCTGCAAACTAGCATGTACACAAAAGCAAGCATTTACTCACTGGCCACCCAGCACATGGAACACCCTACCTGCAGGGAACCCTACATAACCATTTTCAGAAAAAGTCTCAAAACATACCATGTAATCTAGCCACACCATCTCCCCTGCTACCACTGGTCTATCCACCTCCCACCTTTTTAACCTTCTAAGGCACTCCAAAACCCTCTGGGTGCTGACAGCGCTGAACAAAAAGCCTAATAAAATCAATAAACTAGGAAGCAGGGCCGAACTGGGAAACACTTCATAAAATACAAACTAAGCGGCTCATACTATAAAAGTGATGATTTGGTTCAAAACAGAACAATTGACATAAAAAAATGAATGAGCATTTTATTGTGGAATACTATGGCGTTAATCCCCCGCTCCAAGGGCTGGAACTGGGGTAACGGCCCGGCAGCCCAAATTATCGGCCCAAGCGAAGCGGCATAGGGCCATTACCACCTCCAGCCCTTGGAATGAGGGATTAAGGCTATTAACCGCCAAGGTTGCCAAAGCGTGGCATCACGTTGGACGTGCGTGGCATCACGTTGTACGAAGGAAAAGACTTTTCCATGATGGCCACAGTGGAAAGGGAAGAGGGTGGGCGGGGGAGACCGCAGTGGCGGGTGCCGGCTGTCAGATGGGATGGAATGTAGGCTTTCATGGCGGTTCAAGCCCGCGCACCTAGCCACCAGATTGGTTGGCTCCCCCACCAGGGTGCTAATATACAACAGCTCAAAAGAGAAAAATATGTTACCCAGTCATGTCATGCACTGAAAAGTGGAGCGAGGTGGTTTTACGGTGCATGTGGTTGGGAAATGGATAGCTGGGGTAGTGACGGAGACCTAGTAGCCCCGGATAGTCACTGGCCTCATTCTGTTGTACTGAATATACGACAAGTACTGATTTTGAATACTGTTCAAACCCTTGTCAAATGTTTTAATGTTTTACAGGTCATAGCCACTGCTTGTGGATCTCTGGTAGTTTCACAGGACACAGACGCTCAACTAAGGCGTTCTGGCAAAGGTGTGTCCATCCATTAACACTCTCCAACTCTCCCCACCCTGTAAGGCCAGTCACTCACTCGGAACTGCCTCATTACTTCAAACTTGCACAATGCCGTAGATGGAAGGGAGATATTCCTCTGTAAGCCTTCTCAGTAAACCGGCCACAAATATGCAGTCCAGCCCCCAGCACTAAAAGGCAGTAGTTGACCCCCATGCTGCATGATCCCGTTCAAGGGCTGACGCTCATCCTTAATTGTGATTTCAGGTCCTGGATATGGTGCTTTACAGGGATTCCCAGCCCTTGGATATTTAATAGGATGAAGACGAGTTTAAAGATGGGGAGGGGTGGGGGTCAGTCATTAGGATACAATAGTATTTGTAAGCCAGGAAGAGCAAACCTCAAGACTTTGTGGCCTCAAAATGGTGTTTATTAGAAGCAAGTAAGACATGTTAGATCTATAGGTGGTTCAATTTAAACATCTTGAAATTGATTTGTAAAGAGAGGACCATAAACGCATATAAGAAAGCAAGGAAGGAATAATAGATTCACAACTTAAAGAGTTCACACTTAATCTAAAGGCAGCGATAGCTGGAGAGCCTGAGAGCAAAGGTCCCACACCAGGAGGTGGCAGAAGTCAGGGCCCAGAAAGGAAAGCTGAGAGTGGGCAAAGTAGAGCACTCCAAGAGGGAGTGTCCAAGAGATGCGAACACCTGTTGGTTGTGTGCACCGGCCTACAGGTGAAGCGGAATCAGATGATTGGGAATGCGTCAAGGTGAAGGACTTCTGCAGTAAATGGTGGCCAGAAGAGGAATGGTGATTGGGACACGTTTGGTATTGGATTTCAGACTGTCAACTGTAGGCTCAAGCATCTTGCTGGTTCCAGTATAGAGTGAAACTATGAAATGTACAATGAGGGAGGTTAAAAGCACCAAATGCATAATTTCAATGCAAGGGGAAAAAGTAGGCACAACCCTAGTGTTGAGACAGGGTTGGTAGGAATTTTTTCTGTGGTCAGTTAAGGAGCACAAGTCTACTCCGGGAGAAGGTAATATAGAGAAGTATAAGAAGACATGAGGAAGCTTTGTGGAACTATGTGGCGATTGAGTTCTTGAAGAAGCATATGATCTGTGGAGGGGCTCACCCTAGCACCCCCCCCCCACGGCCTCAACACATCTCTGCACCCTCTCTCACTCAACCTACACTCATCCTCATTCGCTCTGCCCCCTTCAACACTATTGAGGTCCTCTGCTGCCTTGTCTGTTAACATTTACAGTCAGATGTTCACCCAAGGTGGATACAATTAAGCTTGTGTACAATAGATTGATTTCTCTAAACTGTGACTATGTAACCATTACACCATTAAAAAAATAAATGCAAGAGGCTCACACAGATGAAGATAACATCAGCACATCCTTAAGCTCACTAATGTGATGGGCAAGGCTTCACAGTTGTGCTGCAACAAACCCCTCAACATTTTAAGGGTTTGAGCTACAATGTAGAGAAAGAAAACACATGATGGGAAGCTCAGGGTTATCAAGAACAGATGATAGACTGGCTGATGGCAGAGCAAGGCTCTCTAACCAGGTCAATATCAGAATCCCTTCAGTACATTTCAATTGAGATTTCGCTTTTGTGAAGGCTTCACTGCATTTGGGTATTCAGTGGTTTTTGACAAAGCTAAAGAAAAAGAAACAAATGGACTGAAGAAGAACACTTACTTTGAGAAGTCAGGCAATGGGTGCTAGTTGGAATGCATGGATCTTTTGCAGTGAACGCAGAGGATAGAGCAGCATTTTTCAGCTGTAAACAAAACCTTAATTACTTGGTTACATTCTAGAAGCAAACGTGTTTGCCAAGGCCAGCAAGTGCTATGCAACAATGGGAAGGTACCAGACTTAAACCCGAAATGTGCAAGTGTCATATCAAGACACATCAAGATTATTGTCTTGCACGTTTTGCAACTTTTTGTAACCATTACCTGCAAATATGGTATCTGGTTCCTCTTCTAACAAATGGATTACTTGTAATGTTTGATGCCATACCATATTTTTGCAGCATGGTTTTGATTGGTGCTCCAATTTTAATAAAATAAAAAACTTTCTAGCTAGCCCCACTGCCAAAAGCTCTACCATGTGAACAGCCGCCCCTACAACCCAAGCCATACAGCGTATAGGGTCAAGCTTCCCTGGTTGGGCTTCCACACCCGGTTCAGTGCTGTGAACAAAATTATGCGGCTAGGTTCTACTTGGACAGGGTGAGAATCCACCATCTTGGGGATGTCCTTGGTTATTGGTATTTCAAGAACATGATATAGGCAGGCTTCCTTTGTTTGCATTTCCAAAAACCAGGTTCATCGAATCAAGACCAGCATGGGAAAATTGCCCAACCTGAAATCTCAGAGAGGCATTTGGTTTCTGTGCTGAAACCAAGTTGCTGTGGGCATCCAACAGATTCTCACTGCATAGATAAACAAATCAGGGTTGCAAGGATTCTCATTTGCAGCAAATGTGGTCATGTGCCATTTATAACTGCTTTTGAGTCCCTTTGGAGCTGGCCTGCATGCTCTACTCTATTCTGCTATATAATTTATTCCTTTAAACAATGTTTGCCTGTCCCCCCAACAAAGCAAGTATTATTTATGCTTTTGTCACCAGTAATTGCAGCTTTTCTAATTTTATTCCGAATATAAAACCTTTTTGGTTTACTATCTTTATTTATAAGAGACTATATGTGCTACGTATGCCTTTCTTCTCTTCATTTATAAGAAGAGATGACTCACCACAGCTAGCCGAGATGTGAGCAGCTTGAGAACTCCAAGAAGGTACAATGTGCACAGCTCAAGTTGATCGGAACCCAAATGCAGGCTCAGTAGAGAGCTGTATGAGTCTCCCATAGGCCTCTCATCCGAACAGGGTTAAGATCGATCTTCAAATGTTTACCTAGTAAATAGAAAAACTGGTGCTAAAGTGAGAAACAAATTCCTCTCAGACATGAGATTATCTATTCCAGGCCAGTGCAGCAAGTCTTTGGTTTGTTAGCCACATTAGGTGATGCTTTGTGTAGTTTACCAAGACATAAAAATGCATAACTCAAGGCAAGTTCATAGGACACAAAGCATATGCTCCTAGTAAGGCTACTGCTCAACAGCGGGAACCCATCACCACCCTGTGTCTTTAGGTAGCAGGTAGCTGAACCTATGAATATTCTCATGTGGCTTAAGCATGAAGGAGTTATGTAGAGTCCCCCAAGCCAGAAAGTATTCAGAACATTGAAGAATAAAGATTCTTCTTGGCAATCGCCGAATCTCAGACATGACGTAAGTGTTTCCTGAGGGACGCCAGAAAACGTTCTTGCATCAAGGTATAGATCTAGAAGACACATTTCAAAACATACCCAGAATGTACAGGAACTCGTATGTAGGCATACTTACTTCATATTTAAGTATTACTGTTCCACAGACACATTATTTTTTCACTTGAATAAAAAGGTGACTGTGCCAGCACAGAGACCTAATGAAGAGACAGACTTTTTCCTAGGTAGGCAATTTTATTCAATGATACATTTGTGAATTTATTTTCATCAATGAAGAGGTTCATACGGGCAGATCTACTGTGGTTGTCATGGTGAGCGCTCCTGATTTTCACTTTTCCCTCCCTCTAGAATTTTACTGGCTTCACCCTCCGGAAGAATCTCTGAGGTCATGTCCCTTTTATGGCTGCTTATACTAGTGTCCATCTGTGAGGTCGTGGTCGTCCGGAAAAGTACAAGCCTGGGTCTTCCACTGGTCTGACTCTGACAGACACTCGGCTGAAGTCCTTCCTCGGCCCTGAGTAGTAAACATAACATTATTTATTTCATTTATATTCGGGTCCTGCAGTGCACACAAAATGAAATTAACGGCATAAAGGGGTGCTAGGGCGCATGATCCTTTGACTCTGTGCATGACCGCTAGTGGGGTTTCTGGTTTCTGAGGTGGGTCTACAAGAATACTTGAAGGTTTTTCCTGAGGCAATGAGGAGAGCGAGAGTTTGTGTGCATGTGAGATGGATAGTTTTGGGTGTCTACAGAGACGAATACTTGGCCAATGGCGGTACATACACCCATGGGTTCAATCTTGCTACGGAGGTATGGGACAGCATTGTCTGTCAAACGTTCAAAGGCACTGTGAGGTGGCACACTAAGAAAGGTTTCCTTGCATTTCTGGGAAGCATGTGTAATTTTGTTTCACACTACACTCATCAAGCCTCGTCGTGACAGATCTATAATTTAAATTTAGGGTAGCAGAGTAAGGCATAATGTGAGGAAGTAGGTCTGTTTGATATTTATTTTGCACTAGGTTTTTTAGCAGCCTTAACAGTAGCATTCCCGAAGTGTGCATACTTCACCATTTTGTAGATAGTAACTAACACCCTAACAAATGTTTTCCCCACCGATTTTCCATCTTGTGTGCGTTCATGGGTTGACTGCATGAACGTGTAGTGGAGGGAGGTGTGGGTGTGCAGATAACTGTTGGTATGTGTTGTCTCAGCGTATTGTCTGCGCTTCTGTACATTCTGACCACACTGCTTTAGCATATTGTAGAGATTGTGGATGCATGTTGTGTGTGCCAACTGATCTGTGTATTGTGCTTACTTACATTCCATACTGTATGAGCCTATTGCGGGTTCTGAAGTATTTCAAGCATATAGTCAGTGCTCGCATCAATCTAATGCATGTTGTATTGAGTTTGCTCATATAGTGATCGTATTCGATTTATGCATGTCCTGGGCCGAGTTAGTGTCTGCATACTTGGATTACTCCAATTCCAAACACATTGTATTTTTATATGCTTGTTGCAAGTGTGCTATTTCTTAGTTGTCCAATCATCATGTGTGTGCATATGATTTGCCTGCGGTAGTCTTGTGTGTATGGGGTGAATAGGGATTGTGCACAGTAGAAGGCGCATGAGTGTTTGGTGTATGCTTAGTGACGCAAAGTGTATGGTCTACATGCAACGTCTGTACGTATTGTGCTTATTTGTATTCTGAGCATATAGGATGTGCATTAATTAGTGTGTATTGTTGCTAGTCAATCATGTGGTAGTGAAGATACAATTCACAAATGCACGTATTTGTTTGCACTTTGGGCCTACTGTGGTATGAATTATATAGTTACAGTTTTTGCTTTTTTTTAAAAAAAAATTCAATCTTTGCAATGTGGCTAATCCCATTTTGGTAATGTTTGCGGAATGCAAACGCTCCATGTAAAGGATGTGTGTATGGCAAACCAAAAATCAAAGCAGGCAATGTTGAGATGTATGTCATGAGGAGTGTTTATAGTTCTATGGAAACGCCAATGAAAAATAATTTTAAATAGCCTTGGTGGTCGTGTTGCTTTCTTGATGGACACATTTATGAGTGGAAACAAACATTCTCATGATTTAAGTTTCCATCAACAATAATAAAGGATGCCATCTACAAACAGTGGGAAAGCAATTATGAAGCTATAAACACCCCAAATTATTTATCCAATAAAAATAAACTTCATTACACTGCAAAGAAAAAAAACACTATTTCAAATCACTAACTATTGCACTGATTTGAGCAACCCAATATTCAAAGCAAGTGTTCTGAATTATTGATGTAGTGTGCCTTAAGGTTTAAGTTGTAGTGTGATGGACCTTTCATTAGGTAAATACAGATTTTGGCCGAGTGTACCTTAGTATGTTGCTAATCACATTTTCATTAGCAGTAATCTTCTCTGTTTTTGTGTGCATGACTGTTTCTATGTGTCTGCATCTGAATATTTATGGGAAGTTCTTTTTAGTGTTTGTGTATGTGTGTTTGGGTGTGTATGCCCATTCGTTTACAACATATCCATTTTCTGTACCCTTATATTCTGCGAGTATTGACCGAGATGTGATTACTGTTAGGGGGTTTTGCCAAAGTCCTGGGACTTTAGGAAGCCCACCTTTTATGAACAGGGTTACACCCTTTAGGTTTAGCCTTCAGTAGCAATGGCTGAGCAGACAGGCTTAGTGTAAGAGGGAGGAGGGCTTTAGTGAGGCACACAGTACTCAAGAGCATACGCTTAGTTCAAGGAAACTCTTACACACTTCGGGCCTAATTCACAGAAGCATTTTTACATGGTGCAATCCCATTGGAAAACGCTCTGTGAATCAGGCCCTTGGGGATACATAAATAAAATAGGCATGTATTTAGATGTACTAAGGCTTGTAGCATTTAAGTAAGTTAACTACCATCACATAATATAATAGGAGAACAGTTGCAATATTCACAGTTATATACTTCAAAATGGCAATAAACTGAACAAATCACAATGAAACCTCCTAAAACATAAATGCCAACTTGTTAGAACTTTGATAACCTTTTATAACTTTAGCTTAGCCTATCGTAGAAAGTCCAACCCTGTCTTAGGTGTGTCTCACAAAGTCACAGGCGACACTGGGGCACCAGTGACCAAGGGCTGAGGAAGCCAAGCCAATAAAGTAGAGTACAATGTTCCAGAAGGCAGGGCCTAGCTGGCACCCTTCAGGTTTGCAGGTAGGTTAATTTGGAATTTCCCCTCACGGTCATGCCCCAAAAGGATCAATGTCCTAATGCAGAATAGAGCGCAATGGGTCACCCACCTCAATGAGACTCCAGGTAGGCCCTGTAGGGGTGCAGGGATTAATTGAATGCAGCCCCCAGGAGCAATGCAACAAACCCCAAGTACCTAGGAGTAGAACAGTAGTCCTTTTAATGAAGAACACAATGCCACAGGATGCTCCCCCAAGAGGAGGCAACAGCAGACCCCAGTTTTGGTTTCTTGGCTTTGCCTGCTGAAGAAGGAACTTTGGAGGGTTCAGAGGGTTGCACTCTTGCAGTGGGACGCCAGGCAGAAGATCTTCATGGCACTGGCTCACTGGAGCCCTTAAAAGGCTTTGGAACAGCGATGACTAATCCGGAAGAACCCCCCCCCCCCAACCCGCTCCCCACTCCCCCAACCCCCACCTGTCGGGCCTTGCCTTCTAGAACATTGTACTCTTTTTTTATTGCTTTGACCTCCTCAGCCCTTGATCACTGGTGCCCCAGTGTCCCCTCTGACTGTGTGAGAGTCACCTAAGACAGGGTTTGCCTTTCTAAGATAGGCTAAGCTAAAGTTATAAAAAGTTTTAAACAAGTTGGCATATATGTTTCAGGAGGATTGATTATGTGATTCATTGCCTTTATTGCTATTCTAAAGTATATGAATATTGCAACCGAACCATCATAATATTGTGTGATAGTACTTCCCTTACTTAAATGCTATAAGCCTTAGTGCATATAAATGCATGCCTATTTTATATAGAACTCAAGTGTATAAGAGTTTGCTTGAACAAAGTGTATGCTCTGAGTACGGTGTGCCTAACTACAGCCCTCCTCCCTCCTAAACTAAGCCTGGCTGCTCATTGATTGCTACCGAACCTTGCTTTGGATAGTTCAGGCTAAATGTAAGGGGTGTAAATCGGTTCCAAATGTGGACTTTCTAAAGTCTGGTCACAAACAGGACTTGGCAAAAAACCCTTATACTTATGTTTTGAGCACATTTCATGTTCTTTTCCAAGCAAATTGTTAATCAGTCTACGTCTGTCCGTCCTAAAATGTATGTAGATACGAGTGTCTTTCTGCCTTCAGGTTCAGAGCCTGGTCTCTGCGGTCTAGTGTGTTCCGCTCTTGTGAAATGTCGCCAAGTCTGCACTTGTCTTTAGAGTGTGGTGTGGTCTTGTCTGCGGTCTAGTGTGGTCTACAGGGTTATGATCATCTGTCCTCTGAGGATCTGATCTCTGGGGACCTACACTCCCTGCACAGGCAGTCTGGTCACTGGGCTGTACCCCTTTATCTGCCCATCTTTTTTGCAAGGCATGGAATGATCACTCTGGATACAATGCTACATTTGTATTTGCTCTTCTCTTCGATGTGTTAACAGTGAACACGATGGATGACGCGTGTACCATGAATGTAACGTTTGCGTTGCCCCCCCTCTTTGATGCAGCAGCAGTTGGGTGATGGATGACGTTACTATGGACCTACTGGGAAGGTATTCATCTAGAGATACCTTATTGGATTTCCAAAAGTGAAAATCTCAACTTTCACTCAGCGAATTTTAGAAATCAGAGTTGTGTAACTTTTTCATGTGTGGGCTAGGTGTGTGTAGAAAGTCTAAAAAATGCAGTGGACAGTATGTGCTATGCATCCCAGAGGGTGCTGCGAGTATTATTGCATTAATACATACAGTAATAATGTACATACTTTGTGTTTTAATGCAGGAATTGGTACAACTAATGCCTACTGAATGAAACTCTGTCCTGAGAAGGAGAGAAGTAGGAATTCCATCCTGTGACATGCCGGTTACCCAAGAACTTGGCAGCGAACGGCATTTTCTTTTCAGGACTTCGGCATCATGAGGGCTAAAGAAAGACTAGTGTTGCATAACGAGGTCCTTGGTCAGTGGAAACAGAGTGCCTTTCACCAGATTTTTGAGATGCTAAAGGTTAGCAGCACAAGGTCACACCATGAGAACGCAAGCATGTCCAGAAAAGCACCAGCCAATATGCCCCACACCACCAGAATCATATGCCAGCCAACCACCACTAGGACATACCCACCTTCCCCCGTGCCAGCAGCACAAAGAGCCCCAATCAAGCAGAACAGGCTCACATATGCACTCCCTCATCTTCAGTGCAAACATCACAATAGACCACCAACACACAAGATTCCATGCCCACCTCGTGCCCCAATGCTTGCACCATTGCATGTTCCCTGCAACACTGCATTACATGCCCCAAAATCACCACAAAATGCTCCCCGCAGCAGCAGATTACTCACCTCCAGTGCCAGCGTCAAGACATTTCCCAGGCAAGCAACAGCAGATTTCAGGCCCTCACCCAGAAACGGCATGGCTGAGCAACATCGGCTGCGATTTGTTGTGCCAATATTTTTCCCGCCACCAGTATCAGCATTTCCAATGCCAGCCACAAGCAGCAAGTGTTTCTCTTAGACCAAGTCTCATGAAAACAGTTAAAGGAGGCATACAACAATGCACTTCAGGGCTACAACACTTTCTGCAAGTGAAATGTGCATTTATCTGCCATCACAACATATTTTTATTTATTTATTTTTTACATTTGTAAAGCGCCTAAACGCAAGTGGGTCAGGGCGCTGTTATGAGACAGTTGCAAATTAAAAAAAACAGCAGGAAGTACGTTGCAGGATACTTTCAACGCACGTAAAGTCATTAAGTAGATTACTTAACCATGTATACCAGCTCTTGCCGGAGCACTAGAGTAAGGGTGCCAGGGAAAGGTACGCTGAAAGTTAGATGGATGAAGGCCTCGCTGATTCCTCTGCACTTTGCCTAATACACTCAGTTGGGGTTTGCAGCGGATCCCTAACAGGGTTTCCAATTTGAATGGCTGCTCAGGACCACACAGATGGCCCATTTTAGCTCTTTATTTTTAGAAACAAACCAAATATGAACATACACATGAAACATTAAAAGAAACAAATGAAAATACATCTGGGGACCACTAAAGGTCATACATCCCGGAGACCAGCAGATCGTGAAGGAAATCCAGTTAGAAAAACTGATATAGAATTTCAACAGAAACAGTTTTATAACATTTTATAACAGGAACATTATATCGCCTGGTTTAGCTAGGTACATGTATTCGCATCAATTATGATCTTAGCAAAAATATCAAGATCAAAGCAGCTATCGGGGAAGACAACAAGGGTTTCAAGTATGTTTCTATGTAAGGCTTAAAACGTGGCATTAGGGATACATGATCAGACCAGTAATGCTCCAATGAATGGGCAGGACTGTCTTGCCCTTCTCGAGTGAGCCCAGTATACGCCCAAGACGTACTAGACCAATGTTCTACTTCAAAGCACATGTTTGGTATTGTGCCAGTAGGCCCAAACCCACAATCTGCGCCTTACAATAACCTCCTTTAATGATGACTCCTTTCTTCAAGGCATATAAGGCATGTGCAGATAACGTTCTTGCACACCTAAACTCCAGACCACTCACGAAGTCTGCCGGACCAGATTATTTATGTCGCAAATACAGCATAGGTTCCCTTGGGAAAAGGTGCTCTCATAAATCGGAGCATGGCAGGTTGGATACATGGCTACTCACCTCCACTTTTTCTGGGATGATAGGCTAAGAAGCACTGGTTGTGATCGGGCTTCAGAAACCCCACAAACTCTGCTCCCTGGAGCACCTTCCAAAAAAGCATCCGCTTACTGTACCATCCGGTTATATTCCATTAGGGCAAGGAATGCTCCAATCTCCCTACTCTCCCTTCTCGTGGAGAGACACCTACAGGCCAGGCGAGGAAGCGGTCACGTGTCTCACTTTGCGCAGCTGCACATGGCTGATTATTTTCCAGGGTAATGATGAAGGCTGGTCTAGATCCATGAAGAGCATTCACCTTGCAGGGCAATGGCGGCACTGGTGAATATCTACTTTCTTCCCCACTGGGGGCATGGCATGGTTTTCATTTCTTGAACTCTATTTAGTGATGCCCCACTGGGTAGGAAGCCCACGAGGGACACACGTCTCTCTCTAGCACCCCAACCGAACTGGATCTACATGCGAGTTTGTGGCAAGAAATGATCAGACTACTCTACATCGAAGATCACTCTCCATCCTCCTCAGCTAAGAGCCCCGCCAACCCCTGAAACGCATTTCTGCCCAAAAGTCAAGCTCGAAGCCCAGCAGAATCTGTGAAAGGTCTCTTCAAGGACATTAAGGGCGTCACCCACTCACCGAGCACGGATTTTGGCAGTAAACAATACTTCACCTGCCATAAACCCAATAGTCAAAAATGGTTGAAGCCGATCCAAGGCGCGCGCGCACACACCAAACTTTCCAAGCGACTCCCACCTTTGCCATTAGGCACTTGGCATTTTTCACAAAAAAGGAATTGCTCGCCAATGATTAATGCTTACAGCAAAACAGAGCACTCCCCGATAGTTAAAAACACTGAGGACCAATTGCAAAAAGTCCTCGATTTAGCCCATCCATGAGCGATGCACTAACCTGAATGAGTTGGTCAAGGAAAGCGTGACGGCCACCAGAGGGGCCATGCTACTCCATTGGAATAATGCCAGGCTCAACACTCAACTCTGCTTTAACCACACTCTCTACAGAACACATTCATGCATCTTTTCGTGAGGGCTCTTCTCCGAGGGATCAAGTAAAACACTGAATGGTTTGCCTCGTCACACCACAGAGCGAGCATGGTGTAAGCCTTTTCTACAATGCCGATGAGGATTGTGTAGTATTCCGGGCACCTTTGCTTGCAGTACTGGTCAACCCAGCCTGCCATTCAATGCTGCAGGTGAAGGTCTTCAATGAACTAAGCCTTGCTCCTCTCCATAAACTTGTTTTTCCACTCGGCCAGGCCGGTAGCGTGTGACGAAAACGCTTCCTGCCCTTATTGCCAGCCAACTATGGGTGATTCCGAACTATATATGGAGCAGACGGACAAAGTCCCCATCTGCCATGAAACATTTACAGACAAGGGCTTCCAGACAAGGCTCCTCCTCAACTGCTGGAGGCCCTTCTGTGCACTCAGAGGCAGATTTCCGGCCCCCCTGGGGCTAGCCGATTCCAGAAGGCGAATCTCGTCTCCTAAAAGCATTCCTGTATTTTCCAGCTGTCGGTTATAAATGTACCGGAAAACTTCTAATGTTAATTTACATGTGGTCCCAGTAATGCAACAGCACAGAAGCCTCACAATCCTCATCCTTTAACCCCTCAAGTGCTAGGCTACTATGCCAGTCTATGCAAAAAGGACGAGCATACTCGTCCTTGGGACTTGCAGATTTTACCTAAATAAGTCCAGGGTCAGGGAGCTGGAGCAGCAGGACCCTGTCCTCTGTGGTTTAAGATTTCAGGAACGGAGCAAAGTATGAATGCCCTGCCTCTGGAACCCCTGCAAAAAGGACAGCTCCCGCTTCTGCCCTTGCCACTTTATTTGGCAATGAAGTGACATTCCACGTGGCGGCCAAAAGCATGGGCGCTCACCTTGCTCCAAGTGAATATGCAAGACAACAAAAAGGAACAATAGTGTCCCTCTTCCAATTAAGGCATTTCTGCCCTTCCCCCGCCAATATACACAGTGCTGGGGGGGCAGGAGGGGGGTGGGGGGTGCATGCTGCCATCATGGCTAGGTCTTGATGTTGCAAAGGTGGACTTTGGCAATTCTCATGGTCATATTAAGTCTGAACATACTTTGGGCAAGCTCTTTCCAAGGGCATCAGGAGAATGGATTCCATCACAACCGTCCTGGCAAGTAGGGGTTGCCAAGCAAGAGTCTCACGTCGATTTTACCAGTCTCATCTAAAGCTACATTTGCATGTCCATGACAACCACATTCAACATGTGTAACATTCTTCCCATACGTGCAGAAGAGCACCTCGAATAAACCAATAATGGTCTTCTCAATCCCACTTTTAGATGCAGGAGTCTCAAACAGGCACGCGGGTGTACAGCACATAAGGGCCTATACATATCTTGCCCTCAATAGGAATGTCTTTCACCCTCACATTTGTGTTCAACTTCAGGGACACCTGACTGACAACTCTGCCATTTGCTGACGCACACCTTTAGGTGCTTTGGTTATCAGTGCACACATCCCAAGCATTTTGATTAGACCTAAGATCTATTTCCAAACTCGTAGAGTGAGCTCAAAGTTTTTCCTTTCAGTAACTTGTTTAAATAAAAAGATCATTTGTATTCGTTTTTTAAGGAGTCTGCTGCTGACCATATTCTTTTCATTCTAACGCGTGAAGGGCTCCTCGGCAAAGAGTGTGCATTTCAGCGATTCTCCTTCATGAACTAATGCCTCAAGGGAGAAGTGTCCTTGATGCACCAAAGCTGATGCCATTTCGCCAAAATACTCCAAGGAGATCGACCAGTTTAATTTTAATAGCCATTAAATGGATAAGTCACATCACATGCAGACCGTCCTCCATATTTGAAAAGGAGGGACTTTGACTCAAAGTTAACACCAATTACTATCTCTTGTACCACTCATCCAGCAGTCAAATTGAGAAATGAAATGGCCCATTAAAGCATTTTAGCCTCAGATGGATAATTGCTCTTCTGCGCTAGAAGCGGGAGATAACAGAAGGTTGAGAGCGGAACCATGCATAGTCACAATGGGGATGGGGGGGGACTAAGATTAATGAGCCCCGGAGTACTTTATTCCCTTATCCACACACTGGTGAGACGCCAAAGTGTCAATTTTTAAGCAGTCCAGAAGAAGTGCCTGCATATTTTCCTCTTATAATTATGCAGAACGGCAATATCCATTTACTGTTGGCCAACATGTTCATGGTTGAAACAGACCCGGAATCCAAGCCCTTCACTGTTGATTCAGAATGGTATTTGGTCTTCTGCCTCGGCTGGTTTGGGAAAAGGTGCTATGCTATAGCAAATTTGGCCACCGAGAGGAAGATCCAATCTTGATGATGAAGCGGTGGTGTTGGCTATGAGGATTGCATCCTCTTCCAACTAATAGCAGCAGCAACTGCGAATGGTGTCAGAAAGAGGAAGTGTTGCATGCATATATGTTGATCGGTTTGCCCTCTTGGTAATAACTTGCACCCAGTGACTGGAAATCTGATCATGCGACAACAAACCTCTTCTAGGGTGTGCAGGGTGCTTTAACTGTTGAAGAGAAGATGTAGTTTTGCTGTCTGGGCCACATGCCACTCGTCAAGCAGCCCTTCTGCCACTAGCTGGCCATTAACCTATTTTGCCAATGCAGTTTAAGGGTTAAAATAGTGGCTTAATAAAAAGGTTGCTCAAGCGAAGAGAGTGAGCGAACATTCCAGAAGGACTTCCTTTCTTTGGCAGAGCAATGTAGGAAGAGAGAAAAGAGGCTACACAAGAGAAAACGTTAATGAAACTGGTCGAACGAGAGTACACACAAGATATCTATGGAAAAAAGGGAGCAGGGCTACTGTTGCTCAGAGGATAATTGTTGCACCCGGACATTTTGGCTCGGACATGACAGTAGCCTAGGCAGTTTTCCAACCCTTTGACACCTTCAATTAAAAGCCATGTTTAAAACTAGCAAAATAATTTGCAAATGAAAACACTGGTTCATTGGATAAATGAACCAGTGAAATCATTCACAAAAGGAATGAGCAAAGATATACAAGCCATTGCAGACAAAGATGATTGCTAGTGGAGACCGCAATCCCTTTTTACCAGGAAATTACCAAGAAATAAAAATCTGGCCTGAAGCCCGATGGAACGGTCTAAGCAAACTAATAAGCAGCAACTTTTCCACCACCGAATACAACCATTTATCCATTTAGATAAAGGAAGAATGGAAGGCCAAGTGCATTTGTAAACTGAAAAATATTGGGAGCTACTTGGCTCTATTTAATCTAAGAAGCAGTACATTTTGGAAGAGACATTGTCCCTTTTTGGTGTTCAAAGTCCCCTTTCTTTTGGATGACCATAATGCCGTTGCATCTAACATCCAAGAATGACAGAAATAAGCGGGTGTTTGGCACCCGTTTAAAAAAAATCATTAAGTAAAGCTCTGCTTTAAAGGTACCTGCATTAGAAAGCAGATTGCAAATGTTAATTCACAACATTAAAGCATGGATTCCAAATGAGGGAAGGTGTGGATTGCTCAGCCAAGATTATTTTTCTAGTGAAAGGGAATTGAGGCAAAGCTGTAGAGATCTTAAAAATGTTGCAGCACAGTTCTGACAGATGCGGGTGCTAATTTATTATGTGGTACACCACACATTTTAATCAGTTGCGAATAGTGTCAAACTGTTTGAGCAGCATTGTGCTTTCCATGAATGTTTTGAAATACCAATTGGCTATAATCCTACTTGCTAAACCAGCCTACCAAATAATAAGACAATGGCTTATGCTATTTTATTTGAGCGAGTGTATTTACTATACATTAACTATAATGTGACTGGCTCTAACATGTGGGGTTGTTGGAATAAATAAAAGCAAGTGTAAAGAGTAAAACCATTAATTTTGCTCTTGCATTTGTCAATGCCACTGTCTCCTTAATAGAAAGCAGGGTTTTGACACAAGAAGAGCAAAATAAATAAATCAAACTGTGCTTTTAACCATTTTAGTTTTTTGCAAAGTCATTTCATTAGAACGAAAGAAAGAGAACAATATACAACAACAAGACAGCGTACCTGGTTGAAAGATCACAAGATATTCCAATGTCTCTGGTTTCCACTTCAGCTCTGGATTGGGTTTCTTTCAAATAATCCATTTTATCTTGCAATTCTTTATTCTGCAAAGCAGGGAAAATGTGTCAGAGGCAATTCAATTGCTTTTATAAAAGGAATGTACAGACTCATTCAGCAGGCCTGATGTGACTGGTGCAGAGAACCTAGTTTCTGGATGAACGAGAACACCGGAACAGGATGTAAACTGGGACATTGTTTCCTTGTGTGGACATAAAAGTAATGATCATGCACTATACGAAGGCTGAATATACTTTATGTAGTGTCGGAACAGATGCAAGTGATGTCTGCCTTTAGAAAGCTTTAGCTAAAACTATTTTTTAGCCAGAGGTACTGATGAATGGCACTGTTGCTGCGTGAGGAGGCAAGGAGAACATGGCAGCAATGGATGCAGCTGAAAAGCAATGGATACAGCAGATATCAACCACAAATGCCGAGTGTGCACTGAACTATTTATTTTACTAAATGAAATCTGTTAACTTGGGCAGTGGTTACCATCAGGTGGTTGCAAACAATCTGAGTACTCAAGGCTTGGTACCTCTACCAACATGTATGCATTTGCTTGGAACCATGTAAATCTGTGAAAGATTGAAAGATCTTCCGAGAACTTTTTGAATAAGTTTCAAGGGAAGTGAGGTTTGAAATGACTAATGTGCAGATATGGAGGGCGTACACTATTTTCCAATAATTCATTTTCCCCAAAGCTCAATCCTGGTGATCAATTGTACCAGAATCATCAAAGCACATAGAAGTATTGGTAGACAAACATTTTCACATGTGCCAACTAGGGATCTTCGACAAGTCATTGCATTCTTTCCAATATCCCTAGAAGGCTGCGACGGAGGGCTATGGTCAGCCATAAAATGAATTAAGAAATGGCAAGAAATATTGCATGCCCAACTCAAAATTAATTGAATATACCAGGGCACGCAGCGAAAGCCTAAGTAATTTGCAGGCAAAAAGGATTATCCTCCATCTGGGGTTATCCCAAGGACTGGGGCACAGCCGCAGAATGGCACAGACTATGGTTTAACAAAGTGCTTTAATTGTCAAAGAAAGGGTTGATCCAACTCCTATAGAAACTAAAGGAACAGCTAGAAATAAGGCGTTTTCTTCCGAGTCTGGATTATGGCAACGCAAGTGCCGATTTTTAAGGTGGTCCACACTTCTCTATTGGATGATTCAAATGAAGAAATATTAACCTAGCATTGGCAAGTACATGTCTCTCCAGGGAACCACTATACTACCCAATCAGATTCCATGCAGTGGGCAATGAGAGTGCTCAAATCCCATTCCTAACACTAGCCTCCTGGCTACCTCACGCTATAACACACATTTCTTGGCCAACAAAAGGGTTTGAAAAACTAGTCTTAAAAATGATCAACCCTGGTCTAACCCAAAAAACAGACCTATTCCTCTTTGAAGAGCCTTGCAGCAGTAAGCAACAGTCAGGACTCTTCGCTGGGCCGCTCTGCTTTCACTTCATTCCTCAAGTCCGCTCCTGGGTTTTAAGCTGCACAGTCTTTTCCTTTAAGGGGTTCCTCAGCCTCACATCAATTTTAGGCTCCTCCCAGCGTCTGGGCTTCTCAGCATGCATAGCAAGTCTTAGGTCTTGGAATACTTAGCATTTAGATCAGCTCTTAGTCCTTGGGTTTCTATGCTCGTCTCTGAGACCTTCATTCTGGGTCCTTGCCTGGCAAATTAGATCTCGCCCTCCTGCCAGGAGTACTCCTACTCCATAATCCTTCACTTAGAACTGGACTCTGCTCTGCAGGACCTTTCACTAGGCTCTCTGCATCATTTATCACTTTGCCCATTGGTTAGGTTCTTGGGGTGCTGTACCCACAGAATCCTCTTTGCAAGCTCCAGAATCTTGACTATCAGCACAGGCAGGAGTTTCCCCATGTATCCAGGTGTCAATAAGAAATGCACATGCTTCCGGCGGTCTTCTTCTGCGGTATCCTTACCTCTTGTAATTCGGGGGTAGGGGGCCTTTCGTAAGTCATTTCCGGATTTCTGACATATAATTAGGGCTCCCGGTTCTATGTTATTATTTTAACATTTCCACCTGTATTTATCCATACTTATTTTTTTGTCACTGATCTGTATTTATCCACATTTATATTTTCTGCGTTTTCTGCATTTATTAATATTATGAATGGAGCCCGTTGATGCCTCTAATCAGATGCTCAAAGAGATCGGATATTGCAGACCAATCAAAGATCAATTTTCACCTTAAAAACACACAGCTGCAACTTCTGCTGAAGTTTTAAACATTGTATCACAGATGGGACAAAATATAAAAAGAAACACTCCAAGAACAGAAAGTTTAAGGTATTTTGATTTTCAATTCAGCCTATGGTCCCCTCCTCCTCTCTTTCTCTCTCTTACAAAGCACCAACTCTCCAACCCAGCCGTTCCTACCCCAGATTATTAAATACATATCAGTAAGCCAAACTGTCTAAATTCTACCTTAGTCTGGTATTGCACGCCTGAAGGTAGACTGCCTTCTCCCGCCAACCTCCCTCAGAGACTTCCAGCTCCAGCCTTTCTAGGTTTGATTTATTGTGAACAGAGGGTAGATTAAGTATTACAATTTGGGATTACAATTGCATCCCTACCTTCTTGAAATACTAATCAATATCTGATACAAATTTTTACAATACCCCTATTTAATAAGACATTGGACATGCCTGGCCTAAGAAGGAAATTAGGGCAGGTAAAGTAGGAAGGCGCAGGAGAGTCACTACATGTTCTCCACATTGTAGGACCACTGCTCCCGAAAAATGGGCCTCAGTGATTCGCAACTGTCACACAACATGAAAACCCACATATAGTTTACTAGAATAAGCAGGGCTATGCTGCAGTTTAGCCAGAAAACACTATAAAGTAAACCTAGCAATCTTCGAGAACATACACAAAATGTACTGCTACACAATATCCTACTCTGTATCCACACATTCAAATGTGTGTTTTGAAAACAAAGTTCAACCTCCCTAGATTTTCTGTTTTAGATATCCTTTGCTGAAGTCAATTTAAGTCTCAGAACTGCTCCTTTACAATGGGGTTTGCACACGTCACAGCGTAATTGTGGGCAATGTGCTGTACGGTGCACAATCCAAACCCTTGGCAAACAAACCTACAGCTAGGGAAAGGATTCGGTTTCCAGATGTCTACATGGAAAATTAACTGCAAGATTGTTTAAGTGAACACAATCAAGATAGGACATGAACACGGATGCACATTTCATTGAATGGGGAAAGATACTAACTAAACTTGATAAAACACAAATGCTACTGCAACATGTATGTGGTTTGAGAAATAGTTGAAAAAGGGAGAAGTTTCAATTGCAGAGTACTTCTATTGCTGTGTTCTTGGCAAGTCCCTGGACTTTGAGCCAGTAGCACGTCATTGTGTGCATTATGCTGCACTCCTAACCAAGGTCTCTCAATAAACAGCAAGTGCTATAAAGGCATCCTTTTACATCTCCTGGTAACAGAGAACACCTTCCCATTCAGTGCAAGGTTAGAGTACAGCTGAACACACCCTTCAGAGCATAGAAACTACAGGAAGGTGCGACGGGTGAGACGTGGAGGACTAATGCCACTGGAGAGAGAACTCGCAAAAAGAGATGCACATTGGGACATTTTTCAGACTGTAAAACATTTGTTATTTGGGTTGGCCAACCAAAATTGTATGGAAGCCTACTTCGGTCCTAACCATAGCTGTGCACTGTAGCTCCTTAGTTTCATTTGCTAAACTGCTCGAAACATCCTTCTGAAGCAGGAAAAGTCAGTCACATTTATTCTGGAAAGTGAATTAATAGTCCTGTAACATCATTTTCTTCATTATGATCACAGGGTGGATATGGAGCAAATTAGAAACGTGTTAATTTGTTTGTACATATTATTCTGCCAACATGTGCCGTAATCTACCCATTGATGCATTAAGGACCACAACAAGGGACCTGGGAAGGTTTAAAAGTAAACCCAATTTATAAAAGTCCTGTTGTGAAACACTGTAAAATGAGTTTCCAAAACCTAGTCAAGAAAATCATAAAAATGGCTTGAATATTTTTTTTTTTTTAGAATGAGCACATCGGTGGTGGACTGCCCCAGGGCAGGACAAAGACTGATATGTGTTGGATATTTCTCCTCTGTGAAAGAAAGTGAGCTAAAGAATCTGTTTAAGGCTCTTGTAACCAGGACTCATGTCTGGTAGAGGGACTCTCAGGACCCCCCCCACCCCCTTGTTTTTTGCATTCATTAGCTAGAGACACTCGACTGAGCAATTCTGTTCGTTCAAACAGCAAAATGTCCGTCACCCAAGAAATGGACAAATATGTGCCTCCCTACAGTAAAGCCAAAAATGTGTGCCCTTGCTCAGCAGCACAGACATCAAATGCTGCTAGGAGAACTGAGACGTCTCGGCCACCCATTCCAAAACAGCAGAAAGGTAACCCTGGGGCAGTCCTGCACCGAAATGCTAGGCAATTCTCCTCTGAACAAGAGTACCAACAGCAACCCCAGACAAGTGTTTCGGTCTGGTTGGACCTCATCAGTAGGATGGAGCTGTGCGCTTCATGTTTCACAAGAGGGTGGCCCAGGAATGCTTCGGGGCTCAGATTGCACCACGACCCACAGCCCGACACTGCCGCTTGTGGGGATGTCGGGGCAGGCACTCACCATACACTCAATAATTTAAATTAGGAGCTCCAACGATCGTGGAGCTGGGAAGTTTCTCCCCGTGGTGGGAGCAGGCGAAAGACACTTGATATAGGCTGCCACAGGTGCTGTGGGCTGACCCTCACCTTGGCCACACGTGCACCCTTCTAACATAGGGCCACAGCCAGGTAGGAATTGCCAGCAGGACATCTAATCCTGTTTCATAGCGGTGGATGCCGCTTCCTCATTCCTCTCCCTTGGTCCGGCGGTCACACCGCGGGGGTCCTCCTCCCTTGTTGCCATTATTATGGGGCCGGCTGCGGGCACAGGTGCGGAGGGGCCCAGGACTCTTTTGGAATTGATGAGGTCACCCAGACTTCTGATTTTTTTTCAGGGTGGGACCCCGATAGGGCATTGGGACATGGCCTGGGTGCCAGGGGCTATGCCAGGAGCATCCAAGATGGAGGGTGCCTGGGGTGGACCCAGGGCACCAGGCTGATTCTGGATGGCCCAAACCAGCAGGGACCTGCATGACCGTGATCACAGAGTGTGGGCCTGCAGGCTGGAAATTAGACTGACACAGGACTTCCATTGTTGGAGTCTGCAGTCGTTCTGAGGCACGTGCATGCAGGGGCTCCTTTTATTAGTTCGGGCCATGACAGAGTAATGGCCCATCTTAAAAAAGCAACACACTTACGAGGGTCACACATGACGTCACTCAAAGTCTTTTATGATTGGAGTGTCACGTTTATTGAGAATAAAAACCAAATCAAACTTTACCTACCAAGCAGCGACCTTCTATCCTCTACTGGTCTTTTTTTTTTTTTTTAAATCGAGACCTTTCGAGTGGAACTGCATTTTTTCTGTGAAAACACCGCTTCTTTGGAATGTTTTACTCATGAATCTGATAGCAGCTTGTAAAACATGTAACATTTCAGAAGGGCTTGAAACCTAGTTATTCTCCAAAAGGGGTTTGGGGGTGGAGGCGGGGGGTGGACAAAGAGGATCAGACTTCCACAGTGATTTCAAATCCCATATGTATGCAAGAAGCCTCTGGGTGATTGTACACTTTATAAAAGTGTAAGTTGTAACGGAGGAAACTCAATGAAGAGAGCAAACACGAATAGAAAGATACAAAATGCAATAAAGCAAGATTAACAAGTCTAATTTTTAGAAAAAACACATGGGCATTTATATATCTAGAGAAAATATGAATTACACTTTTTTAAATAAATAGATTGTGGAAAGAAGAAGGTCAACCACAGAAGAGAAACATGAGAAAAAGTGTCAGGCTTCTCAAAAGAGTCTAGTTCTCTCTGAATCAGACTAGTCTTTGCAATTTCATGGAGACAAACTTTGATTCACTTAGTGACTTCAACCTGCTATTGTCTTTATCCGTCTCCTTGAAAACCAACGGAAGTTAAACACAATGTGTGGAAAACAAAATAAAAATCCTAGGAGAGTCGTCATTCACTAAACTATGTAAATAATAATGTTGTTAATTTTGTTTAAAAGAAATAGATCAAAATGTTCCTAGTGAGAAAGAATTTGGCAAAATTCTAGATGGAGTAGAAAACATGTTTGAAAATAAATAATTCAGAAATCTTTAAGTTATTAGAAAAGGACAGTTAATTTACAAAAATAACAATTCGTGTTAGATATAATGAAGACAATCTAACATTTCTAAGCAGCAGTACACGTTCTGTAAAATTACAATTGCTGGAATGTTTGTGATGGAAAACTATTGAAAATAATATTTGAAAAATTTATTTTCGGGTTTATACTCTTTTTGCAAACTTTTGTGCAGATTCGTCAAACAGCATCAAAGTTATAAGCCATCCAAAAATGTTGAGGCCTGTAAGAGGATTCAATTCAACACTACAGCTAAGTCAACGCCTAGTCTATAATACTGAATGAAAACCCTTATTGATATATCTTTATGTCCAGTTCATGCGTTCTGGATGACTACCCCTATATAACACCCCTCTCTTGGAATCCCCCTGACCCCACTGAGCCAAGAAGTAGTTCTGTTTTGCAAGTTAAAAGGTTTATTTGATAATTTAAACAATAGATATATATATGTCACACCTTATAATAAATTAATAATTGAATATCACACTTAATCTGATATGATAAAGATTAACAACGGAGAATCTGGCACTAACACGCTTCTCTATAATCAATAAGGAGTTGACATGAAATGGATAAGGTAGCACAGTGGTAAATAGGTACAGAAGTATAATGTGGTAGAGAATGCTTTACAGGGTTCAAGGAAATGCAAGGTTGAATGAATGAAATGCAGTATAGAAAATACTCAATATGATTTCAACAAAACAATGTAATCACTTTTCTCTGGCAATCCCCCCCCCCCTTGATACAATGCAAGGAAATGGAAGGAAGCACACAGTTCTCAGAAATGCGATCAACTGTAATTCAGTTCACCCCAGCAAGCTTAGACTACAGAAGTTTGAAAACACAGGCCCAAATTGCTTTGATATGTGCTGGCAATGAATTAAAAAAATATGCTAAAATGCTTTTAATTCCCTTTCAGAGGTTCAGGGTGAATGGTATCTAGTTAATATTAGCTCAGGCTCACTCTTGCAATGATTCAGGAATGATTAGCAGGTTAAACGAATTTCTGGCAAATGGAAGGCAAGCAGCAGCTGTTTTTACACGAGGAGAAATTTGCAAATCGCGGTAAAATTCGCGGATGCGTGTTCCGCGATTGCGGCAAAACTATAGGGGGTAGGAATGCGGTTCTTAGTGCGATTAAAAGCTTAGATTCTCAACTTTCAGATGAAAGTTACTGCAAGTCTCTAGCACAAACGGTTGCGGAGATATGAGCGATTGGATAAAGGTCGTTTTTCAGATTTGAAATTTTAAAAGCTCAAAAAGACAAGTGCAGATTTTGCAGCTAGAATGACAGGTGACAGATTTGGAGCTATCAGGCAGTTCTACTTAGGTTAAATAGATTGAATTAGATGAATTTAAACTAAGAGCTTTGGTTTGGTACAGTTTGGCGGTACTCACAAGAGATTTTAAACAGGAAGGCGGCTTTGTCACGATCTGGTCAACAGGTCTGGACTTCGGACGGTCTCTGGGCACAGCGTCTGGTCTCTGGAACTGCTCACAGCATCGGGGTCAGCACTCTGGATACAATGGCCTGGTCTCTGCTAGGCACCGGTTCTCTGGGTCGGGTCCTGCCTTCTCTTTGGATATTTCTGTCACCGGGTTCTTGCAAAAGTTCTTGGCAAAATTCAGACGGCTCGCCCGGCTGTCTGAAGAGTTCAGTTGCAAAAATATTTTGAGGCCTGCTGACAAATACTCTTGCTGGCAGTGGCCTTTCTGGTTAAGGTTCTGAAGTCTCTGTTTATCTTGGAGTCTAAGTGTTGGCTCTTTGAAGTTTGATGGAGGTAAGTATGGATTTTTCCGGCAGAGCTTCCAGCGGCAGATGGAATTGAAGGTCTCTAGCTGTCCTGTCTGTCTGCTTTTATGTGTTTTGAGAGTGGGTGGGTATGTTGGTCATAACTAAACTTGCCCCTCTCCCTTGTCATTGGTCAAATTTCCATTCCTCACTTGATTGGGGAAGGAACTGTGAGTCAGAGTGATGTCATTTTATGGCTTGCAGATAGGACACTCCTCTGTCAGATTGCACACATTCTATATTTGATAACAAAAAGACATATTTCACAGTTACACAGTTGCTTGAAATTACATATACATGGTGTGGCTGAATTTAGCCATGTCTCTGTCCAAATCTGTTGTTTCTAAGAGCTTGCATTCAGAAATGGCACATAATTGACTTTTTAACTGATTTTTCAATTTCTGACATTGACCCAACTTTACATACATGTGCGCAGGGAGTATGGACATTAACTGATGAAGTTTCAGATTTTTAACATGCATACATTTAGAGTAATATCCACTTTTCCGCTAACACCCCCCTGAACATACCACCGGTTCTAAAAACCTCTTAAACTGTGGGCAGAAAAATCACAAGAATTATGGTATCATTTATAAAATTTTCACATGTCCGCTCTATGAGTTATTCATCTTTTTCTAAACAATATTCTGGCTACAAAGGGGTGTGGTTTCCCAGGTCACATGGTGGAAATACTGGTTTATCCAGTTCTGCCAAGCCAGCTTGCTCTCACAGGCAGTGCCCCTCCCAGCTTCTGCCAAGAGGAAGCTACATTTTACGACCGCTGTAATAAAACCTTTGCCTGAGTCAAGACAGGCTTTGTTCAGAGCTCCTGTAGAGCACAGCTAATTCAGTTTTCAGATAGATGGCATATCCTTAGTGTGGCCAGCAAAAAGGCAGATGGGCCTGGGAACACAGTTGTGACTCAAGTTTCACTCCTGATGGGGGTAGTTGCCAGGCAGAATCAAGTTCCTTAAGCCAGACTTTCAGCTGTCATGTTTTTTGTTGCTTTTTAAATTAACTTGCAATTTTACACATGCAGCTAGAATGCTGATTCTAAGTTTAAACTATGACATTTAAACAATTGCAAAGGCATGTGACACCAAACATAGGTCACTCATTTAATCTAAACATTTTCGATTTTAGTGTCTTTAAATCCAGTGCAACTTAAACTGCTGACTCCATAGCTCAGCCAGTTTTGTTATAAGCATTGTTTTGGGCTCTTCATTTCCCAGATTTTGTAGGCACACAACACTCCATTCTACCAAATGTCTGCTGGTGTTCAGTGAATATTTTGCACATGTTGCAATGTTTGAAAATGGGCATTTTGAGCCTGCCTTCAGAGAAACACAGGGTGGTTTTAAACTGCCGGCTTTTGGATAGTGGTGAGTACTGGTACTGCACCCATTTTTGGGATTTAAGAAAATGAATTCCCAACAGTTATGGGTTTGCTTTTGGCAATCAGCATTGCCATTCCCAATGGTTTCAGACTACTGTGCGGGTAGTCCAATGGTGGTTTTAAAGCGCTTTGAAGCTAACCGGCGCTACTGTTTTTCCTTTGGCAACCCATTTCCCTCATGGCAACCCGGCCTTTCATTCTCGCACTGGTGGGTGGCAAGTGAGGCAACCATTTTGGTGTGCGCACGAACTGCACAGCTTTCCTGGATTTCGGCGCACATGTGGGTTTTCCGCCATCTTGAATTTTCTAAGCCCACAGCACCAAATGTTGTAGCATGATAGCTTAAACGTGGGTCAGGACACCCAACAGGCCTCCTCCAATTTTGCCCCTCTTGACAAAATCCCACCAAACTATGCAAAAATATCCAACATATCCAAAGTTGGGTCTGAAATATTGTTGCAAACTTGTACGCAGATCCGTCATACTGCACCAAATGTATAAGCTGCTCAAACATACTCCCCCCCCCCCCTCTAACTTACACCATCGAAAATTGCATTTCTAACAAATTTCGACTAGTTCATTTTGGTTGGTAATTCTCTCCGACAGCTAGAAAATCCTATTGCATGCAAGAAATGTCCTCACCTCTCCCTCAAGGAAGGCAACCCGCTCCAAGAGCTGCTGAATGAGTAGGTCTTTCTGCTGTATTTTCCTTCTTAATAACTCCACCTGAAATCAAATATGAACAGAAATGTGATGGTTATTTTATGGACAGGATGTGGAAAATACACTACATATGGATTGTTTGTTCCCATGTTTTGCTTTCTGCATATCCAAGGTGTGCATGTGTTGCATCCAAAAATAGGCATATGGTGAAACATACAATAATGGTATAGAGTTGGACTGGAACACCTACACATTTTCATTTCATGCACTGGAAAGAAATCATTTCTGAGGTGGGGTGATGAGAATTACAGGTAATTCTGGCTACACAATGTTTGTACCACCCAAGTAAAACATTGTCAGTTAGGGAGACTAGAAACCACACCTAATGGAGGAAGAGGTTTGAAGCAGACACCTTCCCCGTTACAGCTCTAACCTCCCGAAGACTCATTTTTGTCAGTGGCGCCAGAAGGAGGACATGAATTCAGTGGGAGGAATGAACCTGCCGTGCAGGTTTAAATCCATCCTCAATTAGTAGTAGACATTTTCTCCGATATTTTGCATGGTTGTCTAGGTCTTGCTGAGCAGGATCCATACCCAAGCCACTCCTTTCGAGTCATGTGAATAGCAGCAGTGAACCAATGCTTACTGGGAGCCGTAGAGCAAGTTGCTTAACCTTGCTGGACATTTTGGACGTATGTTTTATTGTGAATGGCAATTTGCAACAACCTGGCCAGAAGCAGCAAGAAAGATGATGATTTATTTAGCAAAGCAACTTCGGATTATCTCCTAAAATCTTGCAGAACAATCACAAGGAGACACAGGGCCAATACACCAGACACAAAATAGAAGACAAAGTCTCTGGGGTTGAGAGTGCATTTAAGAGCAGAATATGTGTTAAAGAAAATGTACAAATGCATTCTGTATCTCTTGCGATTTGAATCCCAACCAGCAATTAATAACTGTTCGTTCCTTTATGTATTTTTCACTAAAGTGCTGCATCAATTATGAATTTCACCACTTTGTGTAATGTACCCTCTTATCGTTGGTGCTACTACAAAGGAGCATAGACAAATGCCATTACAATATGGATTACTTCATGGTCAAAGAACATGTTCTATATTTAGAACTCACCTCCTCGACCATATATTTGACTTTCTTCTGCTGGCAGTTAACCATGTCATCTAGGTGTTTAATTCTCTCCTTCAGGCTTCCTGCTGCCTCTTCCAAATGCTGAGTTCTAATAGAAGAACATATATCCAAGAAGCTTAAAAAGAAGTTCTACAAAATGAAGAAACACTAAACTTACAAACATGTCCATAGTAATCATTTAATGAAACGTTACCTATATTTGAACTAAGGTACACTTAGTCGATTAGACTTTGGGTCAAGGACAGTGCTTTTGAGTAGATAGGTGCTGGACTGAACAAACTCATTAACTAGCTGGACTGAACAAACTCATTAACTAATCAAGATGCAACTTTAGGATCTGACGAATCCTGATGAACCCAAAAGTGCCTGGGGCGAGAGGCAAAACTCTGCCTTCCAGTAAGGTATGGTCAGGGCTCATGGTAAAGAAATACAGACTCGGACCCAAGTATTGGGTGCTGCAAAGAAGTGCAATGCTTGATGGTGGCAGCGACTTCTGGGTTGCCAATGATGCTGGTGCCTCCCCAAGCAACAGGATGATGGGCCTGGGGTAGTATGGGGGTATCCCAGGATCACCCCAGTTGGCTCCCTCTATGGGCCAGTGGACAGGCACATGATACAGATGTAACTAGCCCTTTCAAATCTCCTAAGGAATGTGAAGGCATCATGAAGCAAGACAACAGATTCAAATGTGTACTCAAAAAGTTCCTTTAACTTGAAAGTCAGGGTGGAGTAAGGCCGAACTTGCCCTATGCTAAGGTGGGATTTCCCTACCTAAAGAAAACTAATAGTCTGTCAGGCTTTCCAAGTCAAATATCAGTATGTGTCCAAAACCTATACCTCCCTTCACAACTTACTGTATACAATGTGTGGGGATGCCGACTTCCAAATGAATAGTGTTCAAAAGAAAGTGTAGAGCTTCTTCCAACTCTTGGCTTGTGATCAGCTATCCCTCCCCCAAGTTTAAAACAGTTCACAAAAGACTGGGGTTCCCTTCCCCATGTGGTCAAATCTTCCAGCTTTTCAAAACAATACAGTTCCTGGGGACACTTCCCAGCTCTCTTGTCATTAGTACTCTTCACTGGTTCAAGTCAGTTGCTTGACTTCAAAATTATATAGGCAGCCATAAAGGGTCCTCAGTCTAGGCACAGTTGTCGGACCACATGGTCCACCCATTACAGGTCATACAACCAATACCCCTTCTCATCTGCTTTCCATCAACAATTGTCAATGGCTTTCCTTGAACAGCTAAACTTGCTCCTTTCATCAATGTTATTCTTTCAACGCTTAACTGTGGACTGGTTTGCCACTATACATTTTGTTACACCTAGTGTTTTCTTCTGGCTCTGGCCAATACAGGTCTTCCCTTAACCTTCAGTTCCTTGAACTATTTAAATGTGCCCAACACTTGGCTTCTCCTCTCATACGCTTCTTGGGTTTTCCTTGGAAGTTCACTCCATGGTTTCATTTCCATGTTATCTCTCCCTTGCACTACCTTATTTCCATTCCATTCCATTCATAAGGATTCATAACTTGCTTTGGCTTTATGCGGCATTCAGAATTCTTCACAATTTCTTTCATTTCAGTTGGTATTCAAATTAACTATGCTTTATGCAGCGTTCAAAATTCATTTGCTCTTTCAAAAGCGTCTGTTTCTGCATTCCAAAAGTGCTTATTACTATTCTCCAGTCATTCGGTAGCAAAGCATGAGTGTTTCGAGCTGCAGGAGTGCCCCGGTCTGAGTGTTTCCCTTGTATCACTCACCGGCTCCGTACAGCAGCTCCCATTGGATTCTCGCACTGTGGTCTGACTTCCTGTGTCTCTGCTCTTCCTCCACGGACTGGAGAGAATGCTGCCCGCTCTCTTGGCGTTCGGTGGCCGCTGGAGTGGCTCGGCACCCACAGTTCCTGCTGTGTGCACCCACCCGGGAGGGTTGCCAGGCCTTGTGGACCCTCTCAGGCCTCTGCCTCGGCGTCCCTCGACACACACTGCTCCTGCTCCTCTCCTGCGAGAGTCGGCAACCCGCTCCTCGGTTCCTTTCCGTGCTCCCCTTTTCCTGTGTAGCCAGGCTTCTCGTACCCCTGGTGATTGTCAAAGGCCCACAGGTGTGGGACATTTAGTTCAATTTCCTGACCTTCATGTAATTATTAGCTGGATATACCTGGCTATTCCAACGGAATACTTCCATAGCCCTCCTCTTCTTCTCAGTACCAAAGTGGAGTTTGGGGAGGTTTGAAAAGGAAGTCTGCATTGCTCTGTGCTTTCTCCTACTCATCTTGGTACTTGACTGATCTAGGACTGTATTACCAATTTCAGGTGAATACAGGTTTCTTTCCCTTAAATGAGGATGTGTCCTAGTTCGTCTCTTCCTCGTCCCAGTGTCGAGGTGATCATTTTGCGGGACATTTCAGAATGAAGAAAAAGGGCCGACAGCCTACAAAGGCTTGAGGGAATAGAAAACAAGTTGCTTATCCCTGGTAACGTTCTTTCAACTGGATGTTCCTCTTACGTAATACTCATCTTTTGATATATCCTTCAGCTTCAGCTGCTTTGGAAATTATTTTTGGCAGAGGGTGCTGTGCGTTCATGCGGTCGCCTTGATGTCCCTCGAGGGCTTCCATCACAGGATCCTCATCAGTATATATAGCAGGCGCAGCGCCCGTTGGCTTCAGTTCTGTTTTATGCCTTCCTAATGCAGAATTACAGGCATCAGTTAATCCTGGACAGTACTAGACAAGTGCGTTAAGTGTAATGCCCAGAAATTCTACAGCTGAGTAGGCTGGGAGGGGCGATGAGGAATACGTGGGAGGAACGTGCCCTGCACTTGCACAATCTCAATGTCACCTGGCCTAGTAAGATCGTTGTCTCCGTCTTTCCTCTCTTCCCCCTCCCTTGCCTCATCGCGATTTGAATCACTTGTGTATAGGCGTGTTATAAATGCCATATCATAACATCCAGTTGAAAGAAAGTTACCAGGGGCAAGTAACTTGTTCTTCAAATAGATATTCTCCCACATATTCCTCATCTTTCGAGAGACTCCCAAGCAGTGTTGTTTTTGGAAGTGGGAGTAATACATTTCATAATTAATTTTAGTCATGGACCGAATGAAGGCTTGCCTTCACAAATCCTCCTTCATGGCAAGAGGATGAATCCAGACAGTAATGTTTAGTAAATGTGCGAGTGGTAGACCAAGTGGCAGTCGCACAAATGTCTTATCGGCACCCCTCCTTGAAGAATCGAAGATGTTGCCATGTCCTTTGTGGCATGGGCTCTTAAGGCTTCTGGGGGATTTTTCCCAGCCAATCTGTAGCACTCCGAAATAAGTCTATTTAGTAACCGGAGGTCCCAGTTTGTGACCACTGTAGCCAATGAAAAGTTGGTAATGTTGACTTATTTTTGCCATCCGAGAAAGGCAAAAGCTCAAAGCCCTACTGGGATCAAGTCAATGTAGCCTTTCCTCTTCTTTGCTAGGATGAGGTGGAGGATAGAAATTTGGAAGTACAATTTTCTGGGCTAAATGGAAATCCAACACAATTTTTGGCAAGGTTTGACCCCTAGGACAACCTTATCCATGTAAGGAAAAAAGGAGCACACATCAAATGTTAATACCTGATTAAGATCCCAGATTGTGACTTGAAAAGGTGTAAGAGGGAACATGTTTGTGAGTCCCTTAAGGAATTGTATAATCAATGGCATTTCAAAATGAGACCTCCTCAGAGGTGCACTTGAAGATGGAAAGCGCTGCCAAGTATCCTTTAATGTCCCAATCTGGAGCCCAGGACTAACCAAACATAAAAAAAGACAACACCATAGAAGTATTGCATTAAAAAGGGTCTACATCCTCCACTAAACCAGGTGCAGAATTTGTTCCAACGGTAGCGGTGTAACGATTTTGTTGCTGGCAAAATCTCCATTACGTTGTCCGGGAGGTCCCAATCTTTACATCTCAACCTCCCAGAAACCATACGTGAAGGTTGAGTGTCTTGACCACTGGATGGAGAACATGACCCTCCTTTCGCGAGAGAACGTCCTCTTTGTGGAAGACGCATTGGAGGGCTGATCGACATGTCCAGGAGGACCGGTACCATGTCCTCTTGGCCTAATCCAAGGCAATAAGGATCATGGATTTCCTGAACTTTCTCAACCTCCTGATCACATGAGGAATGACTGGGACTGTAGGAAACACGTACAGGAGTGGAATCTCCCAGTCCACTATGAACATGTCTGCTAGAGCACCTCATGGGGAAGATTCCCTGGAGCAGAATAATTTGCACTTCCTGTTGACACTGGTTGCCCACTTGAGGGGTTCCCCAAAGGGTGAAGATCTCTTGAAGGACTTCCTGAGCTAGTTCCTACATGTGGGAGACTCCTCTGCGACCAGTGCCATGTTCTGCTCTCTGGCTAGGTGAACTGCTGATAGAGAGATTGCTTCTTGAACCAGACCTGCATTGCCCCTCTGCACAGTGGCAGTGAACTTAGGCCTCCTCTTTTGTTGAGGTAGTACACGGCCACTGTGTTGTCCGTCATTATTGGGACATCCTTTCCCCATACAGAGGGCACAATGGCCCTCAGCAGTAGTCTGATTGCCCTCAGCTCCAAAGACTGATGTGTAGTTTGGACCCCGATGGAGACCAATGACCGCTTATTGTCAGATTGTTGGTGTGGGCTCCCCACCGTAGGAGTGAGGCATCACTCACTACTGTGCTCTCCGGCCAGGGTTGCCAAAAGTGTTCTCCCTTCAGAAGGTTGTCCTTGCAGGCCCACCACTGGAGGTCATGTGCGATTCTGCTTGGGACCTGAAGGTCTGACATATTTCCTGAGAATTGGGAACATTCAGTCTTGAGAGCTCATTTGAGACATCTCATTATCAGGTGAGCCTCTGGCACCAGAAAAATGCAGGATGCCATGAGGCGGAGCAACCTCAAACAATTGAAGGCCAGAGGATGCTGGGCACTCTGGAATTCGGTGACTATTGAATGTGTTGAGCCCTCACATTGGGTGGCAAGGCTTTTCCCCAAAGGATGCATCCAGGACTGCTCCAATGAACTGGAGTCTTTGAGATGGTATCATGTGGGACTTCTTGTAATTGAGGGAGATGCCCAGTCTGTGGAGAGAGTGGCAGGTGATGCAGAGATGTTCCAGGGCCTGTTCAGGAGAACATGCCCTGATCAGCCAATTATCCAGCTAGGGTAGACACGAATCTCCCCCCCCCCCCCCCCCCACCACCGCTCTCCTGAGACACACTGCTAACACTGCCATGAGCTTGTTGAAAACCCACGGGGCGGAGGTCAGCCCGAATGGCAGAACCCAAACCTGATGAGATCCGCCAACAGTAAACCTCAGGTACTTTGTGCTTGTGATGGATAGGCACATGAAAGTAAGCATCCTGCAAGTTCAAAGACACCATCAAATCCTGGAGCTGGAGGCTCTGAAAGATCTGAGAAAGTGTGACCATCTTAAACTTGTCCTTTCTGAGGGAGAGTACCACCGTTTGTCCCTCTCTGCCACAGGTACTGGTTCTATAGCACCTTTCTCTAGCAGGTTCAAACTGTCCTGCCCAATGAATGGATCTGGAACTTTGAGTGGCTACCCGGTTGATGGTCCTGAGGCCTTTTTAGATAGAAACAGTAGCCCAGGGTTACTGCCTCACCTAACGCCCATGCATGAAGTAATAAAATACCATTATTGCAAATGTTGAGTGTCTCCCACAGTAGTTTTGTGCGCCATGACCTCGAGAGGTTTTGAGGTGGCTGAAGCAGCAGCTGATGGTAAAGTAGCCGTTGCTTGGGCAGACTTTGCACCTCTCCCCTCTCCCTAGTGCACCACAAGGGACTCTTCTCAAACCCCTTTCACTAGCCAGTCCTCTCACCCTTCCAACTGAGGAGTAGATGCGATGATCCACTGGGATGAGAGAGTTGTGACTGTCTGATGGCAGCTCCAAGGGTTTTGGCTGCCGCATTGGAGGTCTGCAGCTTCTCCAGACTTTCATCAGCCTTGCTGCTCAAAGGTTGGGTGCCGTCAAAGGGCATTTTGAGGAGCCTGGCCTGCACGTCCAGCGCAAACATACTGCCTCAACCACGCAAACCTGCGTATTACCATGATTGCCACCATGGCTCTGCCGATGCTGTCAGCAGAGTCGAGTCCTGATTGTAGAGACGCACACCTAACCTCCTTGCCGTCTCTTACAGTGCACAGGAAGCAGTCTTTCTTCCCCTTCGGGAATATTGTCAGCCGCCATAGCTACACAGAGTGAATGTGAACTTTGATAAAACACAAGTGGCATTTACAGACTTTAGCAATGCCTTTCTTGCCCCTAGCATCGAAACGCGTATCCGATGGGATGGTAGGGTATGCAGTTTGCTTTGAGGTGGATGGCGCTGCCTGAACAACTAGCTTTTCAGGCATTGACCTGTAGCTACTAGGTGGCCTGTATTTTTTGGTGAGGTTCTTATTCACTGCTGGTCTCGACTCAGGAACCTCCCAAATAGCCATGACTTGTGATCCTTTTCTGGAGAGCTACATGGAACTTTGTCCAGAATATCCGTTAGGTCAGTTTGCTCAAATGGTGGAGCAGGCCTGCCACATCCCATGAAATCAATGACTCTAGTCATCAGGTGCCTATAAGGGGCATCAGCATGGTCTGCTGGATCTTGCTTGCCAAATTCCATTTCCGGTGAGTTGTCAACCCCACCAGCAGTGTACAGATTCTCATACAGCTTAAGTCTGGGACTTTAGGTATGTCCAGTTGCAACCCAAATTGTGGAGCGTCATTGTGCAAGGGTTTGAAATCCTCATAGATTGATGATAAAGACTTGAAAAAGTATTGTTCTTTAAGTTGTGACGGTAAAGGTGTCAATGGCTTCAACACCAACAGTGTCAACAACTTTCTCATCGACTGTCAACGCTAAAGACTTTGACGCCCTCAATGACTTTTCCATTGATTTTGCCTTCGACATTGGGGCCTCTCTAGATTTTCAACATTTCCGCTCTGAAAAGTTCCCACTCAGCTGCAGAACATAATATAGTTGGACAGGTTATACTTCTCTCTGGAGAGGAATCGGACAAACTCAAAGAAGGCGATCTATAATGCCTTTTCTTCAACTTCCCCGAAGATGACGAGGAATGGTGTGACCTGCTCCTGGAGCATGATCATTTCTTTGTTATCTTCCTTTGATGATTCTCATCTCTCGACTCGTCGGATGATCTTATTTTTAAGTCCTCGAAGGGGATTTAGTAGAGGGTCCTTGCCACTGCTAGTTTCCCTTTATGCTCTTATAGCCTTACCGGTCATCGACTGACAGGACTGACAGTACGCCGTTTTATGTTCGACGCCAAGGCACCACAGACACACCCGATGGGGGTCCGTGAGGGAGATCTTGGCACTGCAGTTGTAGCACTTCTTGAACCTTGTCTTTGGGTTTGAAGGAGCTGAAGACGAGGCCATAGCTCGAACAAAGTTCTCACAAAAACTGAAGCGCGCCCTAATACTCGAAGCAAATGCTAACACGGAAAAACAGAACTGAAGACAATGGGTGCTGCGCGTGCTATATATACACCGATGAGGACATAGACTCTGATGAAAGCCCTCGAGGGACATCAAGTCGACCGCATCGACGCACAGTGTCCACTGCCAATGTGTTTTTCTGGAGCAGCTGAAGCTGGAAGATCCATCAAAAGATGAGGAATACACGAGAGGACAATCCATTTGAAGGTTCATTCTGGAAGGGGAATTGGGGGATACCATGTTTCACCTAAAAACATCCTCTCCCCACTCCGTAAGTTCCCTCCACCCAGCTGCTCCTCCCTCACATATCCAACCCCAGCATTGTGATCCAAAAGAGATGGCCTTTCCCTGGCCACCTGAGAGGAGGATTCTGGGGGGAAAGTAGTGTGGACACCCTTGGGTTCCTCACAGGAAGCAGAATCTTCCAAAAATAATCATGGGCATGCATATGCATTGCTCCCCCTCGCCCCCAATGCCCCAGTAGGAACTAGACTCATTGATGTGGCCAAGAAATTACCTTTTTTTTAAAAGACAGCCCAGCTGAGGGAGGAAAAGGAGCAGAATACTTTAAGGTACTGCACCCTCAGAATAAACAGGCAACATATCCTCTGAGAAACTCGGGCACCCCCTCTGCTCCCGCTTCAGCTGTGGTATCCTTCTCATGTTATAGAACGAAATGGCTTGAGAAGACCAAACAGACGTCAGTAGCATTTTAAAGTTTCTCAGGCAGCTTGTCAAGCAAGGGTGTCCAAGTGTCCTGAACAATAATCACTCGGAAGGCTTTTATACAGAGCATAATGATCGCAGTGTCTGAAATTGATATTGGGAACGGTGCATTATCTTTTTTTTTTAGGTTGCACCAATAAGCATTCTATGCCCCCAGAGGTGGTAAAGCTTATGTAAGACCATTATGTGGGCATTGGCATATTCCAGGCTGGTGCACAATAGGGTTTTGGCAACAACTGTGCGATTGGATGGGGCGAAGGGAAAGTGAAGTCCTAGATTTGTCTGCACTTGTTAATCTTGTGAACCACAAAACCCATCAGAATGCTTGGTCACAGAAGCACAAGTTAATAGTATTAATACCTTTTATTTTGACACTTTTTATTGGACTGAGATGGAACAAAGCATATCTTTTGAAGTTTGTGGGACTTATAAAGCAAATGCCTTGTTTTAGCTCTGCATAGAATTATCAGTTAGTAAAATCACACAAAATGCAGTTTTTCATGCCATCTAGAATAAAAGCTTGGAATTAACAGACATTTAGTGGGTGGAAAAGAGCCTTTAAATTAAATGGAAAATCAGCAACGTGGAAAACAAAACTTTGAAAAAAATACATGTTTTTCCTTCCTTTTCTCTTCCTTTATTTCTTGGAGTTTTAAATGGATGACAAAGGAGAAACAAACGTTTTTGTATTATCTTTTAATAGTGTTCTGCAATGAACAAACTGATTTTTAAAACTCCCAATTAAAAAAACAAGCACTGTTCTAATATGGGGAAAACAACCTGAATGCCACACTACCCCTGCCCCCGCCCCCGCTGCAATCTGCATACAATACACTGCATTGAAGCTCCCAGGGTAGAAACATTTGTCCATTTTCCTTGCCAAGAGAAGGAACCTCCAACACTCTGTCGGCTGTGACATTAGCTAACAAACTAGGTTATTTTTGGGTTCATTTATTTAAATTAGATTTTCTAAATATACTTGGGATCCATTTTTTTTTTAAAAAACAAGGACTCCATTCAAGATTGCAAACATGAGTAAAAATGTATGCAAGGTAAGCAGTGCGTTATTTGTAAGGTTGAGCTTTAGACTCAAATCTTTTACAATATTGCAGTTTCATGGATCTACACCACCTTCAAAATAGCATCAGACTATACACTTTCCTAGTTATTTTATCTGAAAGAGACAAAGCTCCCTATTGACTTCCCAATAATGTTTATTACACTTGGTACAACTGTCTCTCGTCTCAGCCCGAGGTGTGAAGGACAACAGTTCTAGCCCATCCCCTGGGGGGAGGTGTTAAGCCATTTACTTCTGAAGAGGCTACAGGGTACCTACCTGTGGGTTGGGTCATCCTCATTGAAGACTGGGCTGAGGAAGAAGGATAAATGAGTAATAATAAAGCAGATAAACCAAATTAAAATGTCCCCTTCGTCATTCGTAAGTATACAGTTAAACTCACAGAACTTAATCAGATCAATATTATATGACGTGTGTTACCTATCTTTGTCCAAAAAAGTGCTTTGAGGTTTTGTGCTTATTCTTTGTAATTGGTCTTCATGATGAAGCAACTGTTCTTGCAGCTGTTCTCGTTCCTAAAAAGAGTACATTCACTGTTAGATAAAGGACACGCTCCACTTACAACACAGCCAACATCGATTTCATCCTGAAGATGCAAACTATTCAAGGTCAAAAAGGATTAACAACCTGGTGAAATAAATGGCACATGGCTCAGTCCAGGACACCACAAAGTTAGCAAATTGCATTCTAACAGGAGTACAGGCAGGACCACCAGACAGCTTTGCTTTTAAGGTGACCCCTGCATCACATTCCACCCAACACCTAAAACATGTGCCCCTTGGAAACCTTATCTTCGATGATCTTCCATGGCTAATTTTGACTAAGTTATTAACATACATTAGTACCCGGCAGTCCTATCCACGGGATTACACTGAAAGATGATTGGCTTATTTCTGAGCCCTTCCTCAGTGTAATCCCGTGGACGCACGAATGTCGTTTGTATGCCGGGGACACTCTTTTTTCAAGGCAACCTTGGAACGGGAGAAGGGACCACACATAGCTCCCTTTTCCAAGGTGGCCTTTTTTTTATTATTATTTTTGTCCCATTCATTAGTATGGAGCAAGATCGCCCAAAATGCCACCCTGTTGCTCTGTACTAATGAAGCAGTATGCACCGTCTAGTGTTCCTAGAACCAGTGTGTACTGAAACGAAACGGCAGAGACATGCCGCTTGAAAAGGTTTTGTAAACCATTAGTGTTCCGGGACTGCAAACTCGGGGAAACCAGTATCCCAAGCCTGCAGACCCTGGAATACTAATGGCAATAACCGCCTCGCCTGCAGGCCATTACCGCCTTATTGTAATGCCCCCAGGGCCACCTGTAACTCGAGGCCCTGGGGGCATTACCATAGGCGGTAATGGGACCGCCGTGAGGCGGTTATTGCCACAATATAAGCAATTTGCATACCTTGAGGAAAAAACTAGGTTTTTCTTTTTAACGGTATGAGGCTAATGTAATTGTCCGTTTGACATCTGAAAAACTCCTGGAAGACTGTGGTTCCAAAAGTCCATTATTGATGCTTAATGTTAATTATAAAGCTTTGCCAAAGATGGAAGCAAAACAGATACACCCGGATAAATGAGTTCTATCCCAGGACAGTCCACCCAACATAATATAGGTCATATTTTCCATGGTGTCAGACATCACAAACCGTAAATGCCGACCTATCAGATGCTGAAAAGGTCTTTGATTCTGTGGAGTGGAGATTTTTGTGTCAGGCATTTAAAAGCTTTGGTGTGGGGATACTAGTAAATGGAACGTGATTTTGGTGGGTTGGGGACATCAGAGGATAGGTTTGAAATTCCTGATGAAGCCGTACAAGTGTGGGGGATTTGTATTTAGGTGACTATGTATATTACTTGATATCTCAGGTCATTTTTTGATCATCTGATTGGACGGATCAACAAGGAAGCCCCATATGCATGTAAGATAGTTCTTGGCAGAGCAGTTTCCAGGGACAAAGTGATGCGTTTTAGCTCTTGTACGCTAGGCTAGATCCAAATCCAGTCTTGTTTCGACTTTGGTCATGGTGCCAGATATGCAATCTACTACATGTCGATAGATTGTTTCCTCCCTTTGGGATTGTAGAAATCCCAAAATTCCAATATCCCATTTAGTCCTCTGGAGTATAGGACCTGCATGGTTTGTAAATAAATAAGTGGGACGATGTGTTTGCAGTTGGGGAAAGTATCACTAGATGGGGATTGTTCCTCAAGAATCGATAGGATATCCAGGAATATTAATGCATACCACAGATTGAGAGCTACAACAAAGTGTAAGTGGTGTGATTGCGGGAGACCATTGTCCGACATTCTCAAGTTGGCAATTATCGCAGATGGACCAGCTGGGTTTCTTCCTAAAAAGTATGCATATATACACATCATAATACAGCTTCTGCTTTATATAAATTTAGCCTCTTGGAGCATGAGCTGTGGAGCAAGACATTTACATTACCTAGACATATATTGCTTAATTGCAGGGCTTAATACATTTTAGGTATAAACATTGTATAATCCACCATCTAAACTCCATACAACACACTTCACAAGATCTTCTGAATGCCCAAAACGCAATATGGATGATGCACAATGTTACCATATGGTATGGATAGGTCAGGTCATTGTGTTAGAACACTGGCTGCAAGTACTCCAAGACTTGAGTGAGATCGTTAAATGTATTGTCCTGTTGGAACCAATGGGCTGCCTACAGGGTGCAATTGGCAAATAGCTTCCATTGCATAGAAAGTGTGTATGACTTGCTTAGTACTGGCAAAGGGAGGATAGCTTTATATATGTTGCAGTATGGTTCATCTATGTGCACGGACTAGCCGATGCATAGCAACACCAATAGGGCGATTGAGGTTGACCTTAGGAACTTGTACGACTCAGAGTAAAAAACAGATATTTGGGACCAGTTCAAAATATACTTAAGCAAGTCCCATAAAATGATGCAAATTCAAGTGTTAGCAAAGTGGTCTAGCTACACCATGATCATGTACTTCTAATGTGGGATCGTCTTGGTTTACATTGGATTTATTGGGAGTATGTAAAGCATGCGGTGGAGTGCTGCCTTCGCCTTTTATGTTCGCCATGAATATAACAATCTACCTTCTGGCATGATATGCTATATGTGGAAGTATACTGGCATCAGGTTATTCAGTTTTGTTGTAACTGAGGTTTAATTTGTTTAATAGTTGGCATCATTTAAGTTAGTATGGTCCTGAATGTTGAGTGCTGCATAATATTGTAAAACGTGAACGAAAAAATATGTTTTTCAAATAACCTTACTATTTTCAGTCGAACAGCAAACTTATTTCAAAAGCATAGGCCTAAATCTGAGCATCAAAACAGACAAGGCAATCATACTCAAAACTTCTATCACCTGAAAAGATCCATATCATTTGGCATCTTTGGACAGAGCCCAGTACCAAAATGTATCTCGACCCCTGAACAGGGGATGCGGGGGAATCTGAAATCGCAATACTAGACACAGCCCCACTCACCCCAATCAACGGGCTGTTCTGTAAGGCAATCACATTTTTCTACAGACTTCAGGCACAGAAGCAAGGTATGTCAACGGCATCAGTTTAAAACTGGGTTTTCATAGGACAGATATTTAGACACCTTAAACTATATGTTAATACATTGAAATATTTGCCCTATGCAGTGTACTTATTGATTGTCAGGGGCGTTTACCAAATCTGTTAAATAGGAATGAGAATGAAAAGCTATTCAAGCTGACCAATGAAGTACCTCTTCCATGCAAATGATTAGTCGGTCCAACTCTTCAATTCGCTGATCTCTTTCTCCTATTCTTAACTCAGCCATACGGACCTTCTCGTTTGCATCTTCGATGGCTTTAAGAAACTGGTTTGTTTTTGCCTTGAAATATATCGAGGAAACAATGAAATCAAAATGAATGCTACAGACAAAAAAAAAAAAAAAAAAAATCCTACTTAAATAACTTCATACTTTAAGAAACAAAGACAGTACATATTTATTCTAGAAATGATTATTAGCAGTGGTATAAAGGTACTGTATCTTACATCTAGGAATAAATTACTATTTTAGCTTAAAGCTAGTATTGGAGCTTCACTGAATACAAACCACCACCATGTATGTTGTGCGATTTAGCTTACATATCTATGTAATCTCTGGAACCCACATCGAGGCACCAGCATCAGTAAAAACACAAGTAAAAACTCTGGAGTGGTACCAGGAGCAGACCAAACAAACTATGTAACAGCAAGACTCGAACGTGTTTGTACCTTGCGCTTGAAAATTATTTTGACTCTTTATATCATTGTTTGAAGTGGGTTGCGTGCATTTTGTTTGTGTGGTTGTGGTGTTCAGCCGACACGTGTTTTGACCTCTCAGGGTCTTTATCAAGGCTGAGCTGTGGATATTCGCCGCCTGCTGGAGGTACTGTGTTGGACGTTAATTTTCACTGTTCGTTCCTGTGGTTGTCACCCGGTTGGGCAATTGTCTGGCCAGTTGTCCCAGTCTGCTCCTCTCAGTGTTCTGATTCCAACACAGTAGTACCAATAGGCATCAAATATCCACAACTTAGTCTTCATAAAGACCCTTAGAGGTCGAAATGTGTCGGCTGACCACCACAACCACGCAAATGAAATGCACACAGCCCACTGCAAACAAGGATGTAAAGAGTAAACATTTTCATGCGCAAGGTATCTGGGTACAAACACGTTCAAATCATAACGCGACGTGTGGGCAACACCTCCCCTAACCATTACCTCACAGCAAACTAGTCCAAATACGCCAGAAATCCTCAAGTGCAGCATATGTAGAGTCAAAACCTAGTGCCCGAACATCTCTACTAATAATCCCAAGACTCGACAGTATCTAATAACACCTCTAGTGGTGTAACACTTTAGTGACAAAAGAACCGTCCACATGCCAATTGAATAAAATGCATTCACTAAGCAGCGGGTAACATCAAGAACCAAACAGGGGGAATATCCACTCACCCCATATGTTTACCAGTGGCAGGTTGGAGTCACTTTGTCGGACAACCTGTGGCAGGTCAGAAGGAAGACCCTCTCAGGCGACATGGTCAGGATGATTTATTAAAGTTAGAGTTTTTAGGCCTATCTTTACCTATCACTATGGGAGTTCCCTACCAGCACACTCCTTCACGGATGCATAACTGTAAGCCTCGGCCACACTGCAGCTCCTGGTCCAGCTGCAGCTACCACCAGATTAAATCCTCATGTGTCCACCCTCCTTCAGCTTTTGTCACCCTGCAGTGATCCCAGGCGCACCAGATCTCTGTTCAGTCTCAGAGGCTGAGCCTCTGAGGTTCCGTCTACAGAAAAGGTGTCATCTTGGACAACATTGAAGAATCTGGAGGTGCGGGGTGCAACAGTGGATTACCCGTCTAGTATGGCGCTTCGTAGTACAATCACCAGCCCAGGAGGTGCTCCACTGCTTCCCCTCCATGAATCCACCGCTCTGCAATCGGAGTACAGTAGGCAGTGCAGGAAAGTGCACTCATTCCCGGGTCAACTCTGCTCTCGCCCCAAAAAAATTTCAAAACAGACTTACAGGAACAGTAACAGTGTAGGACATTCAGATCGCATTTTCATATTCTGCTTACTGCTGGACGGCTCCTGCTTCTTAGAGCAGCAATAATAGCGATCATTATTACTCAATTCAGTGGTATTCAATTTATCGACCTTGAAAGACTGACTGAAGGTCTTAATAAACCCTACTGGAAAATCTAACCTGTAATCACAGGGCAAATATGGTTAGCTTGCTCAACTTTCTTACAAGCACAAACTAGCCAAGTATATATTTATAGAACTGAAAAAGCAGTAAAACGAATGGGTGAGAGGTTGAAGTTGACAGAAAGCATCTATGTAAGGTGAGCTTAAAGAGTCGAACAATAAGTGATTCTTAAATAATTTATTTTCTTTATAACGTGTTAATCTGCTGTGGGTGGATTTAGAGGCAAATGGAGAGAGAGAACCAAAAGGCTGGACATTAGTTGAAATTGTGTACGGTGTGACAAACACAAAGTATTTGTTCCTTCTTCCCAACAGGGAGTCACCCCCACTTAGACGAGTGAGGCGAGTCTGCTCCGTAGGACCTTCCCCATGGGTTCTGGGCAAGCAGAACCACACTGGGAGTGACTCCCCCTTTGGGGACAAGGACTCCCGGGGGAAGGATTAAAGACCTTACGGAATCTGTGTTCTCAGCCTATCTGGGGACCACAGAAGTGGTAAAAGTGAAAAAAACACTTTCACCGACACCACTGCAGAACCTTCCTCAGACTAGACAGCTTATTATCAGAAGTACGTTACCTCTTGTAGCAGAGACTATAAGAATAGTGAAGTCCTCAGCCGAAGGAGATTCCGTGGTGCAGATCGGCAGGGAAGGAGATGTGCAGAGCGGACACTACCACTGTAGCGTAGAACAGACCGATTGGAAGCAGGACCACTAGAGGGTGTGGTGAAACCAGAGTCTTGCAAAATGCTGCCGACTCCAGGGTTGCCAGGGGTGAGAGCTCTTCATCCCCCACATCGAGAACCCCGGAGAGCAAGAGAAGGATGACTACCAGAGAGGCCCCAAGATGCTTGCCACAGCCAGAAGCACCCAAAAGTCAGATGGAGACTAACACTGCCAACACAGGCATCACCGACCCTCCTGGCAGAAGTGCCATAAGAAAACTGGTATACAGGCTGCCCAGGAGAAAAAGAAGGGGGGTGGGCAGTTGAGTGACATGAAAGGAATCCAAAGCCCGAATACTTTCCTGACTAAGGAGTCTGGAAAGATTACAAAATCAGGACCAGAGAGTCACAGAAAAAGATACAGTATGAAAAGTCTAAATAAGCATATTACCAAGTATCAAGTCCCTACAGGGAAAAGGGACGCAATTTCTAGCAGAAAGCCACAAAATATGTTCTACAGCAGGAGAGCCTGCACATCGAATACAGAAGGGCCAAGAGGTCCCGAGGGACATAGAACTGACATTGTTAAGAGTCAAGAGAATAAGAATACCGAGTTATGCAGGAAACGTCACTGATGCACCGAGGTGGGAAATCTCAAGGGAGTGAGGTGGGCTTCAATATAAAACATTGACGGGTGGAGATAAGTCAAATATCCCACTAGATACAAGCAGTGACAGTCATATTGAAAGGACTAAGTTACTTTTTTATACTAGGAACTGGGAGATACACTTATTCTGGATTTTCTTTGTGAACGGTTAGTGACCCAGGCCAGGAACTGTACCCTGAAAAGAACATTTATCTGAAAAAAACTGTCCATTGAAGATTGTCTGAAGCAGAGGGCGTGGGGGTCAACTAGGTGTGAACAAAACCCTAGGGTGGTGGCCTGCACCTTTGTTTTCATCTAGTGGTAGGGCCAGGTAGTCCGAAAGGTTAGGGCGGAGGACTGTTTTATGGTTATTCTGACATTTTGACAAGCACCTTCATTTTTTGTTTCTTAAGAAGGATATCACTTTTAGCAGTAGGGACAGGAACACATTTTATTTTGATAAAAAGAAACCAGAGTTGGATCACGTCTTCATCTCCAAGTCTTCCTTCTGGTCACCACAGCTGTTAGATGAAGGAAAATCGCACATAAAAAGGAAGAGTTTAGTTTTGTGGCAGAGATTAAAATTCAAATGCACACATGGCATGGATCATGAGTGAGGGACATCATTTCGCCAAAATGTTGGGGGTAGTGGAAGTGGTAAACACAATTGATCAGGGCTTCCCGAATGCGATAGCTGAGTCCCATTCATACCGTGCTAAAAAAAAGTGCACAGTAGGCCCTATAGGGGTTTTCTGAACCAATTAAAGCAATAATAGTTCGAAAATTAAGTACATAAATATCCAAATATAAACCATGTGTCTCATACACCCAATCACTCTCGGATTACTTCACAGATACACACAGGATTCATCATTTATTGAATCTTCATCCATCTTTCTCCCAATCTGATGAAGGCTGCCCAACCTTAAGCACCACATATCTACTAAAGGTGGCCGAAACACTCCTGTATCGACAATCCTCATACAGTGCTGAATGTTCTCACTGTTAATTCAGCTGTTTGAATCAGCCAGTGAAATAACTGTTAGCTCCCAATAGATGAAATGGGACCCTTACTTTCTGTACAAAATTTTATGTAAAAAGTTGGTTTTCCCCACGTATGCATTTATGTTGCCTATCCACAATATCATATATGTAGATTTGTGTTTCTCCTGTGAAGACATCAAATATACACCATTGCATAAGGCTATGATGACCTGTCCTCACTATACAATGTGTTATGTTAATTTTCTTTTGCAACTTTGTTACGAGTAGAATTGTACTAAATCTTCTATAGTCACTGGAATTCTTCATATATTCGGGACGCCCTGACCAATTGTGTATTATTACCATTTAACCTATCTGGACAGATCAGGGAATTGCCGGGAGCCCTAGAATTTATACCAGGGGTAGCAGAAGAGACATTACACAACCCTTGACCGATGATGACATCACAGGATTACCCTGAATTGTTTCAATCTAAAATGACCGAGGGAGAAAAATACCAAAAGTTATTTATTCAGAAATAACTCATTTTCTTCCTCCTGTGGCCCTTTCAGATAACCCGCTCCCACCCACCCACCCCCTTAATTATCCTTTGGTGCACACTTCACTGCATGCCACCAACTCACTTTGTCCCTGCAACACCTGTTCCTTTCATTTCTGTAATCTAGAACAGGCACTGTAGGGTTGTTTTTTTTAAAAAAAAACGATTTAGACTTTTTTTTTTTAACAGTTTTTATTAACTTTTACAACATGCAATCAACATAAAACAAACTCAACAGTGTATGACATAACTTCAAGCATCATATACAATATTGTGAGATGTCCACTGCCTCCCCATGCCCTCCCCCCTAACGCGAGCCTACTCCACTTCGCAATCCGTCGGTGTTTCCTCAAGGGGTACATCCCCCTCTGTAGTCTCTGAAGAATCATGTTCGCTTAGGCTGGCCTGGGTGGACCCAAACAGTGTGGCCACTAAGTGTCTCCAGGCCATCATGGATTCAGCTTCCTCATTCCCCCCCCCCCTATTGGCCACCTCATTCAATACCGCCGTTTTCGCTTCTGCCCATTTCTGGAGATCGTGCCACCAAACCTCTACCTTCGGTCTATTGTTTGCTTTCCAACCCATGGCTATTCTGCGGTAGGCAAGTATGCAGGCCAAGTTCTTGAGTTTACTCACATGTTTCAGTTTTCGCGGTCTAGGAAAACCCCCTACCATGCATGCCCACACAGATTACACATCTAGCGAGATAACTTTATTTAGACTTCATCAACATTTTCTTACAGCCGAAAATCAAATCTCCAGATTCTGACATCACAGGAAGGGACGTCATTTGACCCCACCCCCAAGTGACATCTCCGGAAGGGATGGCACACAAACGTTCACCCCTTGACAAAACAGCAAGTAATATCACACAGCACTGCTCCTCAGCATAGTAAGAATAATATGTTTACAATATCACTAATAGCCTAAAAAAATACATATTTCATATATCAGTAAATCATCCTGAATAAACCTGTACATTTGCATGCCGAGAAAGGGCTTTAATAAAAACCTCACAACTCAATATAGGCCACACTAATCCTAAGGGGCCTAAAAATAGATAGGAAAGTATATAACAAATTAGGAAACTTGACATGATGCAGTGTCGCACATAACGAGCAATCGCTACAAGCCATACATGCAAAACAATAATTGACACTGGGAAAAGGACACGGTGAAAAATCACAACCCAATACAAAAATCCAGGGAAATATGAGCACACACACTTTGTAGTTGTGCAAAAAGTCTAAATAAGCTATGCACGGAAAACCAATAGCCCATCGACTACCAAGGAAGAGTGCTTAAAAACCAAGGCCTATGTTCATTAATCACAAGGAAGGTGCCACACAGAACCCTAGTGGTCACAAAAGGTACCAAAAGACTTTGTCCCTGGTGCAATAAGTGTTTTTCAAAGTGCATAATTACCCATAAGTTTCATATGGATTTAAAACGCCAAGATTCTGTGCTAGGCAGCCACATACACTGCGTTGTACCCCTGTACTGAGGGATACTATGGAAATGGAATTTTAGTATAGCCTCTCTGTTCATGATTGTTGATAGACTGCCTCTGTTGGCTAAAAACCTTGGGGTTGCTGATGACCTAAGCAAATTCTACAATGCAAATTATGCACTAGATATTATGCAGATGTTGAAAAAAATAATTCTGTTCACTGTCCTAATGGATGCTAGACAGTTTGCATTCTTTCCCATTATTGTAATTTGGTGGTAACAATCTCAATGGTGATCTTGGCCGTGAAGCCAACGGTGTGGGCTGCACTCCCACGTACCACTATTAAGTTGTGTGATTTCTCAATATTTTCAATAAACAATATGATGCCAGTTATGGTTTTTATAAACAATTCTGAGTGTATTCCTTTAGCTAGTGTTTAAATAGATTCCAAGGTTTGCAGATGCATCAGATGTATGGCCTATGCATTTCAGACTATCCTGTCCTTCAGGGCAGTAATTGCTATTACTTCTATACCAATATCTAGTCTATATACCACGTGTTTCCATATCAACAATATTCAGAGCATGTGCCATTAGATTCAATAAATCATATCAAAGTACAAAGGTACAATATTATCCACAGTAAGATGTGTATCAGTGAATGTTATCCCATATCCAAAGTGTGGAGTTTAGTCACATATCAATCTAGTATTAACCATCATGTAGAACACCAAAAATAGTCTCACAAATGAGAGCGTCGTCATATCAATATGAAAATCAGATCATAAAATCAAACATCATCATGTGTGCATCGTACAGAGATAATAAGTTGGTAGCATTTATACAAACATGATAAAGTAGCAAAGCATCATGGCATTGAATTGTAGGACAAAACAAGAGAAAGTAAACTCATAAGTACATTATCACAGTGGATTTGCAATATTGCTTAACTAGTCTGCATGTTATGCGACTACCCAGATGTCAATAGTGTGGATGGAATACCTGGGGAAAGAAGATAGGGAATGATTAATCAATATGGTGGGCGAACTCCTTCATGAGCTCAAATGGGTTGTGTGTGGGGGTAAAGCTCTTACCAGTTCTATGTGAAGTGATGCCTTGCATGAAGGAATCTTGCATTCGTGTTGGCAATAAGTCTGAAACTCGCACTGTAACAATAGAGATCTATGTCGGGGTTTATAGTAATCTGAGCATGGCAACACTGGTCAGATCTCATTAGCAGTGCTTGCTTAGTTCAAACGAAAGGAGTTGCAAAGTCGAACGCTGCGTGAATGCGCGCTCGACTGGCTTGCATTATGTGCATCGGTCGTTGCCATGGGAACCAGAGGTGATGTGGCATACTGGGGACTGCCATATTGGAGCAGCCATCTTGGAATTAATTACACCAATTATTGAATATAAATCAAAGGGCTCAGAAGGTGCATTGTGATAGTACAAAGACAATGAGAGAAAAAACCTCAATAGTAAGGCATGTGTTAAAAGTTAAGTAGTCGTATTAAGCTAAGTAGTATCACTATGTTGCTAGTCACATGTCAATGTGGACAGTGGGATCGCAAGCCATATGGGTCCCCTATGTATATGTAAACAATATGCGCATGAACCATGCTGCGTAAGACTGCTTGAATTGGTCATGTAAACGATCTGAATATGTGACATCAGTAGAGGGGGTGGATATCTCAGGTAAACGTAAATAAAAAACTGATAAGTACATATTGCCTATAGGAGTATCTGAATGTCAAAAGTCAATCCGGATCATACAATATTAAGTTGCTGTACATTCCTGTGCAGGAGTCCTTTGTTGTTAGTGCTACACTCAGAGGAGCTGTACAGTATCTAGTTTGACTCGTATCTAGTTTGGTTTGAAAACCTCAATGTATGTCAAAGATACATTTTCTTCAAATCCTTGACCAAATTGACATACTATTTACTGTAGACATTGCGAGCCTGTACACTAACATTCCCCATAATATGGGTGAGGAAGCAGTTGAGAAACTACTGTACAAGCGGGACCAATAGAAGCAAGCAAGGAATTCCTAATGATATTGCTTAACTTCATCCCCATGAATTTGTGCTTTGAGTATAATTGCACGTACTACATGCAAATGTCAGGAACAGCAATGGGAGCCACATGGCACCAGCCTATGCAAACAGCTTTATGTATGACTTTGAGACCATATATATCATTGAGAACCAGCAATGGAAAAAACATTTGAAGAAATGGGTTTGTTACATAGAAGACATTTTTGGAGTGTGGATAGGAACAAAAGAGCTTGAAGAATTTTCAATCTATTTGAACAATGTCGACACACACATCCAATTTACTATTGAAATAGGAAACCCAAATGTACATTATCTTGACGTGCAAACAATCAAAGGACCTAAAATCACAACTACCCTAAATATTAAGCAAACAGATCAGAATAATTTACTTCATCGAATGAGTTTTCAACCTCCCAGCATCTTAAACATACCTTACGGGCAGATGCTAAGAATCAGGCAGAGCATAAGTGACCCTGAAGAATGCGAGGCACAACTCCAAAAACTACATGACAAACTACAAGCAAGAGGCTATCCATAGACGGACCCGTTGGCAGCCTGAGTGAAAACCAATACACAAGAGCGCCATCAACTATTGCAGAATAAATCCGAAAGAACCAGTCCAGACCTAGTTTTTGTGAGCAAATATTCAATCCAAAGCAGACAAATCAAAGAAAGTATCCTGAACCGATGGAAGATTCTCACCAGCGACAACAGAACAAAAGATCTTTCCTAATCGACCGGTCTTTGCATATCAAAAGAGCAGCAATCTCTGCAACATGCTGGTAGATACACAAGGTAAACCAACATGCAAGGCACCTGGCAAGCATCCGTGCACATGTCCATGCATGAGTTGCAGCAACTGCAACAACGTCATAAAAGGACCAACGGTATCCCATCACAGAACAGGAGAAAAAAATCAAACTCAAACACCACGCAACGTGCCTTTCTGAAAATGTCATCACGCAATCAAATGTCTGTGTGGAAAATACTACGTAGGCGAAACGTCATGTAAAATAAGAGTGAGAATTAACGAGCACAAATCATGTATCACAAACAACCAGGCATCAGCTGTAGGAAGACATTTCAAAGATAACGGACATTCGGTTGCACAGTTATGTTTCTTAGTACTGGAAGTGATACATCCCAGAGGTTACACCAAGGACAATAAAAAGCAGAGAGCCCAACAGGAAGGTTTTTGGATAGAGAGACTTGTTTCTTCATCAGTGGTCTCTGCAGGGACGATGGGCATGGTCACAGCCCTCCCTGGAAGTGAATTCCCCTTGTCAGGCTTCCTCCCCTGCTCATGTGCAGTCGACTGCGCTGGTTGTTGGCACTGCCCCTGCAAGGATATGAGAGATTGTGAGAAGGTTGCTGTATGACTGCGCTCTCTCTAACCCTTCTTCCCAGAATGTGGTGAGCATACGCTGGCCCATATAGTCTCACCTGTTGATGGATGACAGCAAGCTCTCCATCCTGCTTCTCACAGCAGGGGCGCGTTGCATGGACAGAGTTCCTTCACTGATCCATGTGCGTGGCAGCCCAGACCGGCTGTGGCTGATCCACTCCTAAAGGTAAATGTCTTTTGGCTTTTAAAATATTGTAGTTTTGATTGATTATTGTCCGTACCCTTGTAATAATGTCTTTCCTCCGCTTTCTCCCAATAGGTGATATGCGGCCCAGCGGTAGTTGCGGTGCAAGAGGCGAGGCCAAATGGGAAGAGAATGGAGTTCACGATGTTCCAACAGATGGTGGGTGTTGGTTTTAGGAAAAGCATGAGGATTGGGCTAAGCGCGACCTTAAACGTATTGTCTTATAGGTTTCTCACCTTGTCTTTGTCCTTTTCGTTTGCAGGCACGGTCTGTCATGACGTCGCGTTGGAGCGCCACTACCCGGAGGTCTGGATATGGAAGATGGATGCCTGACTCCACAAGGACGCGTGCCGAAGGAAGCAGATGGCAAGTTAAGTGCTGCGGCTTGTAACTGAAGGCAGGTAAAATGCACTCTGGCCGGTAGCTGAAGACAGGTAAGGTGAGCTCTGGCCGGTAGCTGAAGACAGCTAAGGTGAGCTCTGGCTGGTAGCTGAAGACCGGTAAAGTGCGCTCTGGCTGGTAGCTCGAAACAGGTAAGATGTGCTTAAGCGGCGGTGAGCGTTACGCTGCAATAGCAGAATAACGCGAAGCGCGTGCTGTGAGGCAGAGCTGGCTTATATAGCCTGCTCTGGACACGCCCATAGTCATGACTCATCGGCCCCACCCTGGCACTCCTAAAAGGATGCCAACACGTGCATTCAGTCTCTGCAGCGGCCACGCCCGACCCAAAGCACATGGGGCCCCTGCAGGAGAAACCAAGTACCTGCAGCAAATAAAATGTGCTGGTGCACATTCTATGAGACTGGCGCCAAAAGGCACCAGGACTGAGTCCAGTTGGGCTCTTCAAGTTGTATTGTCCCCAAGGGACAATAAAGGTAGTGTTGCCCCTCGATCTCGTGCCCTGATGGTGCAGGGTCTGGAGACTGGGGCCATGGCCATGACAGATTTTATTCCAAACTAGGCACAAGTCAAACTTACTCTACAACTCGTCTATGAGTGTAGCACTAACAACAAAGGACCCCTACAAAGGAACACTGATGTACAGCAGCGTAATATTGCTTGATCCTGATTGACTTTTGACATTCATATACTCATATTAGGCAATATGTACTTATCGGTTTTTATTTACGTTTACCTAAGATATCCACCCCCTCTACGATACTGATGTCACATTCATATCATTTACATGACCAATTCACGCAATCTTACATGCCATGGTTAATGCGCTATTGTTCATTACATATACATAGCATGTCCATATGGCTTGTGATCCCAATGTCCACACTGACACCTGACTAGCAACATAGTGATACTACTTAGCTTAATGCAACTACATAACTTAACACACGGCTTACTATTGAGGTTTTTTCTCTCATTGTCTTTGTACCATCACAATGCACCTTCTGAGCCCTTTGATTTTTATTCAATAATTGGCATAATATAATTAGCAGTGTAGGAAGGTACACCGATCCAAGATCGCCGCTCCAAGGTGGCCGTCCCCAGTATGCACATCACCTCTGGTTCCCATGGCAACGACCGATACACATAATGCAAGCCAGTCGATAGCACGTTCACACAGCGTTCGACTTTGCAACTCCTTTAGATTGAACTAGGCAAGCACTGCTAATATGAGATCTGACCAGTGTTGCCATGCTCAGATTACTATAAACCCCAACGTAGATCTCTATTGTTACAGTGCGAGTTTCAGACTTATTGCCAACACGAATGCAAGATTCCTTCATGCAAGGCATCACTTCACATAGAACTGGTAAGAGCTTTACTCCCGCACACGACCCTTTTGAGCTCATGAAGGAGCTCGCTCACCATATTGATTTATCCTTCCCTATCTACTTTCCCCAGGTATTCCTTCCACACTATTGACATCTGGGTAGTCACATAACATGCGGACTAGTTAAGCAACATTGCAAATACACTGATAATGTACTTGCGAGTTTCCCCTTTCTCTTCTTTGTCCCACAATTCAATGCCATGATGCTTTGCTACTTTGATCACATATGTATAAATGCTACCACCTTATTATCTGTACGATGCACACATGATTAGGTTTCATTTTATGATATGATTTTCGGATCGATATGATGCTCTCATTTGTGCGACACTATTTTTGATGATCTACATGACAGTTACCACTTGATTGATATATGACTGAACTCCACACTTGAGATATGGGATAACATTCACTGAAACACATCTTACTGTGGATAATATTGTACCTTTGTACTTCGATATGATTTATTTAATCAAATGGAACATGCTCTGAATTCTGTTGATTTGGAAACACGTGGTATGTAGACTAGATATTGGTATGGATCATCAATGAAAGTAATAGCATTTACTGGCCCTGAAGAAGGACAAGATAGTCTGAAATGCATAGGCCATACATCTGATGCATCTGCAAACATTGGAATCTATTTAAATACTAGCTAAAGGAATTGTTTATAAAAACCATAGCTGGCATATTGTTTATTGAAAATAATATTGAGAAATCACACCACGATAGTGGTACCTGGGAGTGCAGCCACACTGCTGGCTTCACGGCCAAGGTCTCGTTCAAGATTGTATTTGCAGTGCCATTTCACTGGGGCATCTCACCAGTGGGTTTGCACCCCATTCAAGATTATTAAGTTATTATAACAGAACCACAAATAGTTTACAATTAGGTTGTGCACACTCGCCTCTCTCTGGTAACAATCTCAATGTTGTCTTCAGGTCCAAAAAACGTTTTTATCTGTATGCAAAACATTTTACCCGACTATTCACCAGTGTGGTTCTACAGAATCACAAGAAAGGCCAACTTAATTTTTAGTGTCAAGTCTCAGATGCAGCTCGGTAGCTTAGCCGAACAGTTGAGCAGGGAAGAAGCGAAGCGCTGGGCCTATAGTAATACAACAGCCTGTGAAGGGAGCGAGTGTATGCCGAACGTCGGAGGCCCCTTGTGTGGGCACTCTGGACCACCATGTCAGAGGGCAGGAGCCCGTCCCCCACCTCCCTCTCCAGCTGCACACAACTCCGATGCGCCTGTTACCGCCCGTGACGGATGATCGTCGGACTTCAACTTCGAGTGCTATCTTTGTGGTAATGCCTTGACCACTTGTGAGTGTGCCCAGTTTGTGCATTCCCCCAGATGCCTTTCGTTTAACTTTGAATCCTTCGGCTTCAGCCGATCACCTCGGAACGAGCTAAAAAGGCTATCTCTGCCCAACGTACCTCTAACATCCCATCTTGGCGTCCTGCTGCCTAGCAACTGGCCCGTGCCTTCTGATTGGCCGCCACAGAGCTTTATTCGCCGGAAGTCGACCGGTAGGCGATAGCCGGCCTGCCTACCCTAAGGCCTGCTATTTAAGGCCAGGGTCTGTCTGTGTCTGTCCGCTGCCGTACGAGTCGTCGGCCAGCCTCTGCCCTGGAACCCCTTCTCGAGCAACACGAGTACTCCATTTCACCCATGCAACTTTCTCATATAATCTTTACAAGCGGAAAAGAACCTTCTATCGAAACCTGCCTCAGCCTGCTTGTGCCTCATCCACGCTATAATTACTCTATAACGCCTCACCCACTCCCTTTTATATACCCTGCCTGTTGCAACATTACACATCAGCACATGGGTAGCTAACCCTCTCCACAGATCGTGCCAAAGTCTTTATGTGTGCAAACTTTCTAACACACTCTACCTCATGCTTGATCTCCCATTATCTGTCCGGCCATGACCTCCTAGGAAGACCGGTGGTACTGCTGAGCCAGAGTTCCCATCTCCCCTGCAAGCCTGCACTGTATCCACACTACTCATCTTATGTGCACTCTGCAGCAAACTACACTACACTCTCTTAGCCCACATGTGCCCTGCAATGGATCGACTCTATTCAGACTATGTGTGCCTGTACTGTACCAGCTCAATTTAACCTGTGCACGCGCTGCAACTAAATCCATTTTAGCCTCTGTACTGCACCAGCTCTATCTAGCCTATATGTGTACTGTATCAGCCTTTGTATTCTTTGTATACCGTGCACAATACTAGCTCAATCTAGCTCATGTGTGCCTGCACTGCATTAGCCTATTTAGTCTATGTGTGCCTGTACTGTACCAGCTCAATTTAACCTATACGTGCGCTGCAGCTAATAAACTATTTTGGCCTCTATACTGCACTAGTTCGATCTAGCCTATATGCGCCGGCACTGCTTGCTCTGTATTAGCCTATCTAGTCTATGTGTACCATGTACTGTACCAGCTTAATTTAGCTCGTGTGTCTGCAATGTACCAGCCTATTAACAGCCTGCACTGTGCCGGTTTTATCTAGCTTACTTGCACCTTAGGCCTTCCGATTGCTACCTACCGCCGTGCCCACTCACTCAAGCTGATCAGCTGTATAACCGCTTGCCACTGCTGAACTCTCTCAAAACCTAGTCCCTCAGGACACTTACTCTTGCTATAAGCCCGATCCCCATTTTAACATGGTTATCATGCTATCTCCCTCCCTAAGGCTACTGCTCCCGCTATTGAGACCACCCCTCCTACTGTGGGCATCCTCCTTTGTGTTACTTCTAGCATTAGCCAGTCCTGCTGCACTTAGCTTTCTGCGGGCTGGAATTATGGCCCCTACCTACAGACCCTTGGCCACCTAACATCTACCTCAATGCTCCCGCCCTATGGCTTGACCACTTCACTAAAAAACCCACACCTAACAAACCATGTCCCACTCACCTAAGAAACAAAAGGCTAGGAACTAGATTCCTCGGCACAACAGGACATCCCTTGCACCATTTAAAATGTCCGTCGCCCAGTCCGTCCCTCCAATCTCTTACCTCACTTACTCACCTGTGTCCCCAAATGACCCCGCCATCACCAAGCAAAGCCACACAGATCAAGGCCGCTCTGGTCAACGCAAGGTCACTAGCAGCACATGCGCTGGACATTGCCGATGGTTGCCAGACATTTGGTCGAAAAAAATTGGTCGACCAGACAAATGGTCGAACCAATTTGATTGAAAACCAAATGGTCGAATTTTTTTTATTTTTTATTTTAACCCTTTTTTTTATTTTTTTGGGGGGTCCCCCCCAACCCCCTTTTTTTCTCTAAAAACCCCTTTTTTTACTAAACGAAAACCCGAAAAATAAATATATAAATAAAAAAAAAAATTCGACCATTTGGTTTTCGACCAAATTGCGTCGACCAAATTGCAGTCGACCAGTTTTTTTTCGACCAATTGACTGGACACCATTGCCGATCTTATCAAGACTCAGGAGCTTCACTTCATTGCCATCTCCGAGACTTGGCTGCACCCTGCCTTGGGCCCAGCACTATCATTGGCCATCCCACCCGAGTACTCCATATCCAGATGCGACTGCACCTCCAGGAGGATGCGGGATTGCATTCATCCATAAAAACTCACTAGGACTTAGAACCGTACCTAGCACTAATCTGGAATTGGCTGAGCTACTCTCAGTCAAATTTCCTCCATCTGCCAACCAAACAGCCACCTTACATCTAATATACAGACCACGTGGTCCCCCCACATCGTTTGTGGACGACATTACCTCCTTAGTACTTGATAAAGTGAAAACTAACTCTCAAACAATCATCCTGGGAGACCTTAATCTTGGTCACCAAGACACCAATGACCCTACGGCCACTGACCTCGCTAACACCTTAATGGATCTAGGCTTCTCCCATCATATACAAGAACCTACCCACATCAAAGGGAGGTCCCTAGATTGGCTAAGCAACACCAACTGTAACATTAGCCTACTCTCGAATGTTCCATGCGCATGGTCAGATCACCACATCATCACGTTCACTATTGAAGCAGCTCACTTGCCTACTCTTTCCATCACCCCAGCCATCCCTACCAGAAACAAAGAAAATAACTTCAGAAAAGCTACGCCCTCTTATACTCCCCTCCCCCCCTCAATAACGCCACTGACCTTTGCTCAGACCCCACCTCACTAGCCGACACCTACAACCAGACAATGCTCTCAGCCATAAACTCCATCGCCCCGCTCAAACTACGGAAAACAAAACAGCGGGCGCACCTCAATTCATGGTTCACACCACAACTTGGAGTGTTACGCAAAACGAAACGCAGCGCGGAATCACGCTGGAAAAGTCACCCATCTGATGCTCATAAAGATAGCCTATTCTTAGCTACCCTCAACTACAAAGAAGCCATATTCCAAGCCAAAAAAAAGAGTCCTACAATAACCGTATTTTATCAGCTCATTCCAATACCAAGGAACTATTCAAAATTCTCAAGGATCTTGAGACTCCTGCAGCACCTCCCGACTCCTGCACCAAAGATAGTAATCGGTGCTCCAATATACAGACAGCTCTTCTGGGCAAAATTGCAACCCTCCAATCTAAAATTAGGGACAAACAAAACTCCTAACAATATGATCAACTTCTGACTCTTTCTACGGCTAACACCTGTCAAGCCAACCCAAACTGCAAACCGTTGGCCTTCTCCCCTCGGACCATTCCGGAAGTAGAAGGGATTTTAAACAACCTCAAATCCTCCAATTGCCAAGGTGACCCTTGCCCTGCTCCCATCATCAAGGAAGCATCTCACAAATTAGCCCCCTTCATCACAGCCTTCATAAACTCATCCTTTAAAACTGGCATAGTCCCCGACAACCTCAAGGACGCCTGGGTGATCCCACTTCTTGAAAAACCTTTCCTTGACACTAACATACCGATTAATTTTAGACCCATCACTATGGTCTCGTTCCTGCTCAAGATTCTTCATCGTGCAGCATACTTGCAGATCCAAGATTATCTTGAATCCAACAACCTTCTTGGATTAAGACAATCCGGTTTCTGCCCCAAACATGGGCCCGAAACAGCCTTGATCGACCTGAAAACCCAAATGGAGATACTAAAGGATAATGGGAAGTTAGCACTAATCCTTCTCCTTGACCTCTCCGCGGCATTTGATTTGGTCAACCACCAAATACTCTGCCAACATCTTAAATCTGCGGCCCATTTTTCTGACACTGCCAACGCATGGATCCACTTTTCCTAAGTAACAGATCCATGCGGGTCTTTTCGCTTTCAGCCTCTGCTGACCTCTCCCCGATTCACTGCGGCGTCCCTTAAGGGTCCTGTGTATCGCCCACTCTCTACAACGTGTTCTCTAAACACCTCTTTGATGTGCTTGATTATCTGGGTGTCTCCTACACTAATTATGCGGATGACACCCAGATACTCATTCCTATCACTGGTGATCACTTACCTGATACCAAATCCCTGAACAATGTCTATTTGGTCATCCAGGCCTGGATGGCACAACACAAAGAATGTCTTAACGATGACAAGACGGAGCTTCTCTTACTAGGATCGACTCAACACCTCAATAAATTAGACCAAGCTTTCAAGTCTTTCAATATTGATGGCAATGACATCAAGGTCTCTGCTGACACCAAAACTATAGGCGTCTATCTAGACTCTGCTCTCTCTCTGAACAGACAAACCAATGCAGTTAGGTCGGCCTCGGCCTATATGTGCAAACTTATCGCCGCCTGCAGACCCTTTCTAAACTCGCAAAATTGCATTCCCTTGGCAAGAACACTCATGTCCAAAATCAACTACTGCAGTGCCCTCTACTTGAGGACTAACCTCAACAAACTGCAAACAGTCCAGAATAATGCCATCAGGGCAGCCCTTAACATCCCTAGGCGGTCCCACATTTCAAATGTCAGATCAGATCTACACTGGCTCCCAGTAAAACACAGAATCGCCCTGAAAACACTATCCTTGACTCAAATGTCTGGACAACAATGGCTCACCATACCTTGCCTCTCGTCTCACTCCACACTTCCACACGCCCAACTAGAACACCACAAATTCACAGCCTCATCCTGCCTAGACTTCAACTCCAAAAAGCTGGTGGGGTAAGCTTCCCTGTCCTAGCCTCAAAGCTCTGGAATTCCTTGCCCACACCCATTAGAACTGAGCCTTCTTTCCTAACCTTCAAGAATAAAACCAAAGCCTGGTTATTCTCGCAGAATACCTGAAGCATCTCACTCAAAATCTGGCACCCATTTGTAATATTCTGTAACTGTGTATATATACTCAGTACTGTAAATATTTATATTGTATGTACTGCAACTTCCTAAGAATATGCGCCCGGTTGCGCTTTACAAATAAAACAAACTTCAAACTACATGTATTTTAGATTTCAACTTATGAAAATGCCTCAGTCATGGCAAGCCTTCCGTCCCTGGTGAATGGATCAAGTCCATCGCAGCATTTCTATATGCATTAAAGGTTGCTGTGCTCCCAATATTATATGGGGGTTTATTTTTGCTGGGCTATCCTTTCCCTGGGAATCCCAGTTCAAGCAAAAGAAATATATTCTGAGCACTGTGATGCATTGCAAGAAGAATTTTAAACACTTGATTTTCTTTGCACTCGAAGAGGTAACTTTTCCAGCTCACCAAACACCATCCCTATATAGACTGGACAATGCCCGAGCACGATGTGCCTCTAACCGGCAGAAGCCGGCCACCCAGAGCATTTTTCAAAGCACTGGATCACTTCCATAGAATTAAGGCATTGTTACTAACACAGGGAGACGATGAATCATTCTGGCTAAACATACCTAGTTTTCAAGTTTATTGGCAATAGCAAGTCGCACTTTTGTTTTGGTACTATTGAGGATTAGGCCATCGTCTTGTCAAATAGGGTCAATAACAGTGAGTGGCTTCTGAGTCATGGTAGGGACTTAAAATTAACGCAAAAATACCCGATGCTTTCGCACCCGATGCCTGTGCATCCCCTCCGGACTTGAGGTAGGATGACTGCATGTTAAGAAGAGGATAAAAGAAAAGCAGATTCCTCCAACTTTAAAAAAAACAAAAAAAAAAGGGAACATTCATTTTTAATTTTTTTCAATTCTTTTCCTCTTGCCACACATCCTGCCCTCCCTGCCCATTGGCCTCTGAGCACAAAGCCCGCAGTCACAGCCACATTAGTGGGCCTTTTTCTCTACCTCCCTCGTGGCATGTGAAAAGATGGCCGCCGCCTTTGCCTAACATCAACAGGCCTCCTGGAGCCCTGCATCTGCCCTGCCATTGGCTACCAGCCTTCTTTATCTGGCCTATGCTGGACTGGTAGGCTTTATCCTCAAAGGAGAGATCCCTGCAATCTCTCCTTTTCCACTGGAGTTTTCCCAACTGCCCTTAAGCACTCCCTTGTGCACCCTCTGCCGACCCCTCCATTCTGGCAAACTACCGTCCTATCCCCATCACTCCTTTCCTGGGCCAACTCCTGCAGAAGTTGGCTTTCTCTCAGTTTACCCTCCACACTGAATCTAGTGGTTGCTTTCATAAGCATCAGTCTGGCTTTAGAGCATCCAGAGGATGGAAACTGCTCTTCTGAACACCCATGAAGACTTGGTCTCAAATCTTGACACTAACACTCCCTCGGATTAACTCCAACATTCTGATCGCATGTCTGACACACCATGGGAATCACAGGTCAGGCTTTGGCGTGGTTAACCTCCTTTCTCTCCGACTGCCCATCCCAGGTGGAACTCTGAGCCTTTCTCTCTAGCTCCCTCAACCTGTGGCTTTCCCCAGGTATCTAACCTATACCCCTGGCTCTTCAATGTCTATATGGCTGCCCTGACACGTGTAATTTACACTTTCACCACCAACTTCCAGTGTTATGCGCAGTGGTCAAAGGGGGCGGGAGCAGTCAGGAGCGGTGCTCCTATACTTATTTTAATTACGTTTTACCGTTCCTATACTTATTTTAAAAAGAAACCGTTCCGGAACGGTTTCGTTTTAAAATAAAAGTGCAGGAAGAATTTGAAACTTGGCCTTTCAGTGAACTGCACAGGACTTTTCCTTAAAGAGCAGGCACATGTTTCTTGGGGTTTTTATTGTGCATGGGAGGGGGCGCGGCAATGGGGTCTGTGGGGAGCGGTGCAGGCCAGTACGGAACATAGTTCCACTACTTCTTTTCATGTGCTTCGACCACTGGTTACGCGGATGAGACAACTGTCTTTCAGGTTACCCTCAGCTTCCACCTCCTCCTCCTCGCTCATATCCAACTGTCCGCTATTCAGTCCTGGTGTGCTACAAACTACTTCTTCCTGACTGCAAGTAACAGATATTTACTCAGAGACTGACCTTAAAGTTAGACTAAATACTGCAGGCCCTTTAACCAAACCTCTGCGTACAAATAAAGGCCTAAAGCAAGGGTGTCCTTTGACACGAGCTTTTCAATCTTTTCATTTACAATATTGATCAAGCATTTAAAGACACAATGTTTTTCCGCCAAGACTATCGAACACCACCAGCGGGAGACTTTTATACGCTGATGACGTGGTCCTGGTGGATCAGACCCCAGTGGGGTTACAACTCGAAGCACTCCAACATTAGAGTTAAATGGTCTGCTTATTAATCCTAAAAAATGAATGATACTCCCATTGGGTCATCGGAAGGTCCGAGAGACGGACGAAAATGATGGAATGGCACCCTCCATAGCTAAAAAAAAAAATTCCAGTTGTGAATTCTCTTTCCTATTCAGGATTGTGTCTGAACACCAGCAGTACTGGCGCACCAAGACTGGAATCCTTAAGAAGAAAAGCAAGGAATTTGGCTGGGCAAGGAAGAATACTTCTAAAAAGATACAGCGGATTTTCTATGATCCCAGTGATCTCTTTCTATCACTTGAAAGTGACTCCTATCCTGACCTACAGGGCCGAAACGTCCTTTACCTTCAAAACTGAAGACTGGCCAAAAATCGAGGGGATATTCTGGAAGAAAGTACTTGGGCTACCAAAATCTACCCCAATACAGGCAATCCGGATGGAATTAGGCCTCACTTCTTTAAAAGTGATAGTTACTTGGAAAATGAATAGAAGAACCAAAGGGCAGCTTTGCAATCTTTAAAGAAAAGACTACATGAAAAGACGGAGATTACTCTGATGGAATGGGAGTTTATCTGCAAAGAGATACGAGCAAGCCTGAGTGAATCGGAACACACTCTCCTCCTTAATCCAGATAAGATTAAACGAAAATTGTACATCCAGGATTGGATTGCTACACAAGATGAGGACAAGATACAAACTGCAGGGAAAATTATTAGAAGAAGCACAGAGTTTAAACACCTTGCTTGAGTATTTACAAATCTTTCCCAACTGGTTTTTAGGGAACAGTTCCTACGTTTCCGATTAAACATATTTCCCACTAGGGATGTATTAAGAGCGAGGAGAAATGAAGGAGTCTCTGTAACATGTAGACTATGTCAAGAATCTGGTTCATTCGAAACCCTCAAGCACCTTGTAATGACCTGTCCGGCCATCGACGCTCACATAGCGAACTTAATGACGTAGGTGATGAACAAATATGGATTAAGAACATTGGATGATTGGTGGAAAATTCTTTTAATCTTTGAGACAATTACCACCATTAGCATAGATGTGCCAGCCATATTGTCCGGACCACAAACTGGATAGATAATGAGTCAGATATTTTAACTTTTTTGGATGTTTTGCTTTCTTTTATCTCTGCCTTTTATTCTCTATTCTTATGCTATACTGTACAATAATGTGGATGTAATATTGGGTAAAGGTTGTCAATTACGTATAACCACATATATATGCCAATAAAAAAAAATGGCAGTAAGACGGTTTGTTCGCATTGGCACCCCTGCTCTCGCTTTCCCACTTTTCACTCTGGCCACTCTCCCTTGGCCCTGCGCCCACACCCACCTGCATGGCAAGAAACCATTTTTTACTCCACTCTCTTTTTTACCTCTCACATTTCGGACTGCTACACCTCCTCAGAGGTACTCTACCTTTTCCCACTTTCGCCCAGCGGCTCACTGTCTCCAGAGCTCTGGTTCTTTATAGGCTGGACTATTGCAACAGCCTCTTCCTCAACCTCCCTTCTGCCCTGCACCCTCTGCAACTCATCCAGAACAAAACCGCAAGACTTATCGTTGGCCTCAAGCCCAAGTACCACATCTCAGCAGTGCGGAAATCCCTTCACTGGCTGCAAGGATGAAGTTCAAGACCCTCTGCATTATCCACAAGGCTTTCTGGGGCCTGGAACTTACCTACCTGCAACAATGCCTACCTAAATACTGTCCCTCACAAGCAGAGATTTGGAGGGAGATCCCTATCCTCAGCAGGTGCCTCCCTCTGGAATAGCCTCCCGGTCGCCCTCCGTCTTGAGCCTGATCTTCTCCAGTTCCAGAAACTCCTCAAGACCTTCCTCGTCCTCCTCTCCCTCTGCCCTGCTAACCTAGCTCCCTGCTCTCTCCCTCCTCTTCCTTACAGCTTGTTGACTGGCTGCCTCGTGTACCTCAGTCTCACAGGTTCCTGGCACCCCCGCCAGTCCTCTTTCGTACTTGCCTCAGGGCCCTACACCCCCACCCACACTCATTGCACTTGAGAATTAACTCTAGAGAGTGGCTCTCTCTGCACTTATCTCAGTCTCCACCGACCGGGTGCACTTGCACCCCCCTGTTACCATGTGCACTTGCACGATCCTTACGCCCCATGCCTTTAGATTGTCAGTCTGTTCTCCCTTATCTTCACCCCTTAATTGCACTGGTAAAACTGCAGAATCGCCTTCAGGCCTATTTGCTTCCCCCAAACTGTTAAAAGTATTTCATGCACTTCCTCTGCCTGTGCAGACAATTATCGCTCAGAATTTCAAGGGCTCTGAGCGACTTGTTTTCCCCCCCCCCCTGTTCCCACCCTCCTTGAGCGCTATGAAACACTTGCCTGTGCATAGGTACTATATAAATGAACACTACCAATACCACCAGAATAGGTGTGTCTGCTTTCAGGTTTGAAAGCCACATGTTGGAGGGCAGTAGTCTCAGTTGTAAATGATGGTGCGTTCAATCTTCTTTGTCTATATTCAGTATAGCGATCGCATGAAACCGCTGTGATGTTCGATATTGAAATTCATTACACGTGTGGCCATTTATTTACGAGTCACTATTATTTGTACTAAGTTCATCATTACATCGATGTATCGGATGATGTTTGTGGGGTTGACATAACATTTTAAACCCTCATGTCTAAAAGGACACAGGCAGTCTGGGCTGCATACTGTTAGAGGGACCCCCTCCACCCCCCAGGCAGGCAGAGCCGTGCTAGGAGCCCGCAGACACCCAGCTCCTGGAAGGCCATAACTCCTTCCTTTGTCCCAAAGAAGTAGAGGTCCACACAAGTAGCAAAATGTCAGTGCGGTTTTATTACAGACAACAAAACCCAGGGGTCATATGCATGGAGGGAAGTCCAGGCACATTTCACTGCAGCCAGGCTCGCATGCCAGGTTTCGTACATTATGACGTCACAATTGGAGTCATTATTTGGGTGCTTTCCCAAAACCTATTGCCACTCAGGATAAGTCGCCGAATGGTAGTCCCTGTATTGGACCCTATAGAGAAGTGATGTGAGTGGGTGAGGCTGTCGGGTGGTACCCTCAGATCATCCCTAGAAACAGCTACATGAAATTTGTTACAGTGGGCAGACTCGGATTGGTCAGTGACTCCCGCTATCTGCCCCTAAGCCCAAGGGTTCTGATTGGCCAGGCAGCAAGCCCCCAAGCCTGGGACAAAGTCTGTTCCCAGCCCACGAGACACATGTTTGTAATGCATGTATGCTACGTGTCAGCAAGGTGCAACTATGTGTCAGCATTTACAATAGTGTGTAGGAGACTAATGCCATGACAGTGTTCCATTCCCATTGCACAAGAGTATCTGGAGAGTTGGGAGTTTGTTGCAACCCACTGTCTGGTCGTGGGACGGTTGCTCCTTCCCAGCCTCCGAGTCATGTCCCAGTATCAGCTCAGACGGGTCACGTGTTTGGAGACCACTCTTGCGAGCTCAATTGCTTTGAGTTGTATTTTGCAGGGAATATTCCTAGCTGCAGCCGGTTTCACCTTGGCTCTGCGTGTGGAATTTCATATGTAACATTGTGGCCTTGGCAGTGCCATCGTTCGTGTCATGGCTGTTCTGCTTGCACAGCATCTTGTGAGGCTCGAGATTTCTCTGAGACGATCATGGCCTGCTGGATTTCCTAAGGTCTAGTCTGGCTTCTAATACGCGTTATCCATAGTGTCCATAGGTTAATGCATCATGGCTACCAGGGCCCAGATCCCTTGAGTGCTCCTGTCACGCCATAGGGTTAGTTGCATGTAAGCATCTGCAGGCATGTACACAAGCTCTTCTTGCGTTTCTGCGTAGCTGTAGCAAGCCTAGGTGGCAAAATAATAAACATGCAGACTGTATGTATGATTATATGATATGATCCAGCATTTATAACGAGCCTATACACAAGTGTTTAAAGGACATGTCATTGTCCTCTAACACAGAGCTGTATGCACGTGTTCTTCGTGTAGGTTTGATGTGGGAGTGTCCCGAATGTGCGGATTGCACATGTGCTTCCTGTCTAATGTGGCTGTGTCATCATGATGTCTCTAACGACTTGAGGCATGGCTTCTTGGTGCTTTTAGTCGATTCTGTCCATATAGCCGTTTCCAGCTCTGTCATGTGTCCTCATCCACTCTGGGTAGAGTTTGTATTGCTGCAGGGTTGTAAGGTCCGCTGACAGGGTATCTTTCATGGTAGTTGTCCATCGTGGGAGCAGTGGGAATTGCTGTGAGCTCGTATGATCAACAGCCATGTTGTCGTTGGTGCTTCTTCCAGTTGGGGTGTCTTTCGGGACGGAAGGCATACTCAGATTTTCCCTCTTCAATACAATGCTATTGGGTCGTAAATGTTGCGACATCAGTGCCTTGAAACTGGTTCAGCGGGTAAAAAGTCTGTGCTTAATGAGTTTTTTTTTGTTCCATTTCATTTATATGACCTCCATGGCATTTGGGAGACTGCAAGAAAATGGGTACAGCGGGGCGGGGGGATACAAGTGTGGTGGTTCTTGGGAGCAGATTAAGGGGGACACATTTTCATTTACTCTAGTGTCTATGCATGTAGAGCAGAGGGGAATGGGGTGCGGCGACAGGGTGGATGGGATGGCGGGGGTAGGAATAGATGGACGAGACACAGATGGGCGTTTAGAAGAGCACCTTGACGGTTTTCTCACTCTTCTAGCCGCTGAAACTAATGGTATGGAATGTGACCCAATTTAATGATGTTCAGTCCACCTTGAAGTGAGGAAGGACTGAATTGGCTCGGAAAACGAAAAAGAAAAAAAGAAAAAGAAAAAAGAAAGAAAAAAGAAAAAAAGGAGAGAGAGCGAGAAAAGGGGAAGAGAATATCCAGAAGCATAACGATATAATGTGTAACCACATTTGCACCCAGCCCGTTTAAAATGCTACTTAACTAATTAATTATTTTCACTGAATCAAAATGGGATTTAAATTACTGCACCCAATGAGGCAGCACTATGTGGGAGATCTTGCAACGCTAAAGATTTCATTGTTTCTTCGGTGGTTCCTTCAATCCATCAATCGACTAATACTAGACGTACTAAACGGTAAAACACCCTTGGATGAAAGTAATAAAAGAAGAGTGCCCACGAAAGACAATGAGCAATGCTTCTGAAACTGCTAATTGTATTCCAGCTGTCTCACCTCCCAGGCTGCCATTGCTAATTCCGAAACACCAGCTAAAATGCTACATGGACATCAACAGTATGAGGCTTTTACAATGTAAAAGTCATCCCCCACCAAAAAATATAATCTTCCTCAGGAAAAGTTTCAGTCCCTCAAAATTGAATTTGAAAAAAAAACAGTTTTTGAGGAAGTCACTATTCAAGATTAGTGTCCAGGTTACTGGCATACTCGAACAAGACTGGTCCAAGTATTGGTGAAGTTTATAGTTTCAATGTCACCGTCCTCCCTGTGGCTCCCAGTCACTGGGCTGCTCCCAATTTGCTGCCGTCTGCCACCTTCCTGCTATGCAGAGGCTTTGAGGCCATGCTGATGACCATCTTGCTGGTCACCCCTCTCATTCTGGCTCCCATATTGGCCCACCGCCTTCTTCACTCGTGTCGCCAGCTCACTGGAGTATTCCGGTGATATGCGCATTAAGAACCAAGTGGTGAAGCAAACTGCCTTTTGGCTTACTGTGCAAGTTTACTCTGGTGTGCAGGAAAACCACCTTTAGCCCAGGGACGTCATTTCACCAAAATTCAAGGGGTAGTGGCAGAGACATCACATGACCCTTGACCTCTGATATCACAGGAAGTGATGTCATTTGACCCGAAGTGACATCACGGGAAGCAATTGAACACTACCTTTCGCCCCTCGACAAAACAGGAATTGGCATCAAATAGCTTTGTTTCCAAGTACACTACGAACAATATGGTTAAGATATCAGTGTAAAGTGATATACATTTCATGCAAGAATGGATCACCAAATGCATCGTCAATATCAGTGCATATAGCCCCATATTACTAAATCATTGTGAATGCAAGCAGACGTTCAAGGCCAAACGATGATGATGTGTTATTATATAGCGCTTAAGCGCTTCATATAGAACAAATCCACCTACAATATCGCCCAACCTGTGTTGGTACTCATTTATCAACCTCAGCAGGATGAAAGACTGAGTTGACCTTGCTGGGAGTTGAACCTGCAACCTGCAGATCACACACACATTGCAGCAGCCAGCACTCAACCCACTGAGCTATCTTACCGGCTATAGCCATCAGAAAACCAGCCTCTCCAAAAACAAAGAGCCACATGCTGCTGGCCGCAGCCTATGAGCCTCAATCGAAAATATTTTTTTTTTTTTTTTTAGGGGTAGCAAGGGAGACCACAGGGGTAGCAAGGGAGACGTCAGGGGCCGCAGTTATGACCCCTGGTGACCCATGCTAACCCGTAAATTACGTCCATGCTTTAGCCAGAGCAGCATACACCGTTTCCCAGAGGACATTCAGAGCCTGCTTCATACCATGGTACTACTAGGCTGCACTGGCCCCAGTGCCACTCCTAGTGGCTGACTCTTTATGAAACTCTCAGACTGTATGCCACAGCTTTCATTCCAACAGGCATCAAGAACCCTGTTCTGCATAAAAATATATTTAATTTTACATGTGTACTGCGCACTAAACCTGTAGGTATCAAGGAGCAGCTTGAATACAAATCAGACATTGTGAGCACATTACAAGACAGTGCTAAAGCGAAGGGCAAGGTTACTTGGCTAAAGAGAAAGAGTCACTACTTGAAGAGCCAAGTTTAATAGTTTGTGGAAGACCCAGTATGACTGTTCCGCTCTCATTGTTGGAGGCAGTGAGATCCACAGTCTTGCTGCAATGACTGGGAAGCTCGATCCACCCGCTCTTGACATATTAATGCTCAACTTGTTTTCCATTCATTGTTTTCTGCTGCTGTTCTGTCATTCCAAGACCTGTGCAGAACATTTGTTATTAACAGCTTAGCCAACTCAATATATGCTCAATTTATGAACACCGGAGGAGGAATGCACAGTTAACTCGGGCTGTGGGACTTTGCATTAAAGTATTCACGGAAGGGACACAACCCATTGAACCATTCCCTTTTGCTGATGGACTCTGAACCATTAAGCTGCAGATGGAAGTGGAACACAAACTGAAGCAGCATGCACTCAACCTGTTCAGCTTTATTATAGGCCTGATCACCAAGCTAGATGTTTAGGAAACTATCACCAAGCACTTGCACGACCTTGAACGTACTGGGCGTAGCAAGTCGGTCAGTCCTGTTCTCCCTCGGTCTCCCCCTCGCTTGCTTGGTTGCAATTGAAATACTCGCACAGGCGTAATAGTGCCAGGCCTAGTACGGTAGTTTATTGTTCTCTAGGTCACCGCCCCCCCTCCTTGTCATGCACTTACACAAACAAGCCGTTAGGCATCTCCTACTCCCCCGCCCCCTCCATCCCTCTCCCTCTCATTCCTCCTGTCAGGCACTAGCTGAAATGCCCCGGCCTAGTATGCCAAATATTTTTGTTAAGATCATTCGGAATCTTCAAGGCTAAGAATGACGACGGTATTCCCTTGTTCCCATCTCACCTTGAAGTGCTTTGAAGCACTTCACTTGTGTATAAGCGCTTTACAAATAAACAATTACAATCCGCCCCATAGAGATTAGGCAAATGCACAAAGGATTGCTGTGTGACCAACACTGTAAAAACACAGTCCATTGATCAGCAACTATGAACTGGTCTACACCCCACGCACTCACTGGATGTACACGTGCACTTGGTCTACAATTAAAAGGAGTATGAAGTCAAAGTTCCAAAATAAAGAAATCGTTTCCCGTGAATTAAGAGTAGGGGCAGAAACCTCCCATCAACGCACCTATTCCAGTAACCAAATGACAAACGAGGCGTAGTTCGAGCCCTTGAGAGGAACAATCAGTACTGAGGGAGAGGTTCAAGCATCAGACACCGCTGCAGGGAATTGTATAAATGTTAGAGGGGGAGGGGGTGGGGTGGGCACGTCTAATGCTGGGCATTTGCTACTTTTTGGTTCTTGAATTATCAACCCTAATTCAGTATATCAAGATACATTTGCAGAGCATTCTCAGTCTCCTAGGAAAAGAATTGGAGGATTAGACAAAAAAAAAAGGCGAAGTATAATTGCAGTAAGAAAGCAGCCATGTTGGAAGGTGCTTGTGCGCGTGCAATACCGGGCCAGCCAAGTCTTTTAGATGGGCTTCACATACCCCAAGCGCTTCCTTCTCAGCCAGGTGCTTGCGCTCTTCCTCTTGAAGCTTCTCCTCATACTGCCGGTGCAGTTTTCTGGTCATCTCCCTCATCACCTCAGCATTGGCTTCTTGTGACGATTCCACCTGATGAAGAACACAAAGAGCAATACATGGTCAGGCAGCTTCGCCTTTTTGAACCACGAGCATTAAGTGAGCACCACATGATCGATAATCTCTCCCTAGGATTCGAAACATTATTCTGGTTAATGTATAAGCACTTCATTATGTAAATCAAACCAACAAAATTAAGTAGAAACAATCTGGTGATTCAATATTTATTCTTTGCAATATAACAGTGCAACTCAACGAAGAAAACAGATCCCCCACGCCTGACATAACAAGGCCAATGCATTTGGGATCCTCAGTCTTCTGGGCCAAACCTGTATCCATTTGCACTAAAGCGGACCACCACCAACTGCTTGGTCGCGTTGCCAGTCACGTGTTGGCAGCACGCCAAAGCATGTTTGAATGTCCTGTTTGGGCTCATATCATTGGAGATCTGCCTAGTCCCAACTAGCTGGCAGGTTTCCATTTTGAATGTTCCTTTGGCGATTGAGGATTTTAGATTTGGCCATGAAGATGGACTAGGGTCCGAAATGCATTGACCTTGTTTCACCAAACGCATGTGGCTCTATTTTCTTTGTTGTGTTGGACTGTTTTATTGCAAAGAATAAATATTGAATCACCATATTGTTCATTTTTAATGTTGATGTTAGGATTTACGTAATGAAGTAATTTAAATGGAAGGTCTTTTTACCCGAGGGTGAGCGCACAGCACCTTGAGGTATCTTTAGGTTCATCTGAACAGCCAGGTGCATCTTACAATAGGAAACCGTTTGTGAACATCCCCAATATAGCATTAACAGAAGCACAATGTGCAAATGAGGATTATTAATATGAGGCTACAAAAGAATTGTTCTCTGTAAAGCATAATTCTATGAATATATATTCTACTGTGGCTGTGTCAGTTAGGATGCGCAGAACTTTGATAGTGAGCAATGGGGAATTATTAAGACTACCAAGCGAACATGGCGTAAAAGGAAGAGAACCTGCGTCATTTTAACATTGGGCTGCAGAGTAAGACCCATAGGTGGAAATTGTCTAACTACAAGCCCTTCAACCAGTGAGATACTTTGCACTGCCACCTAGGTCTCCCGCTATTAAACCAAGCTGGAAGAGAGCGGATTGGCTTAGAGGGGACCTGAACGAGTATGGAAGGGGGTGGGGGAGGGCTATGGGTAATCTAGTGCTGCCTCAAATAAGAATGTGAGATGCAACGTTTGGCTCCATATGGAGGGCTGCAAGAGCACTACAGCAGACTGCTCTAAACACTGCAAACTGAGAAACACTCATCGAGCAAGGGCAGAGGGAACAGTGCACGTTTTACCACCTTGGTTGGATAACTCATTGAATGCATACATCAGTTCTGAATCAATTATAATTGTTTATTTGTAAAGTGCTTATGCACAGGTGAAGTGCTTCAAAGTGCTAAAATGCGGGAACGGAACAAGGGAATACAGTGGTCATTCTTAGGCCTTGACGTTTCCGAATAATCTAACAAAAATAACTAGCATACTAGGCCTGAGGCATTTCTACTAGTGCAAGGGCGTGACAGGAGGGAAGGCGAGAAAGGGGGGCGGGGGAGGGCGGAGAAGCAATACGAGTTGCTTTCTTAGGATATGCGTCTGCTCCCCATTCTTTGCTTTGAGCAATCTGTGAACTGTATTATTACACATGGTTGTGACATTCTTAAAACATGCACTGATGATCACACTGACATTCTGCAGAAGATGCTTTTTAGAGAAGTGCGGACGTCATATCATTTGGTTTCCTCATTATTTCCTACATAGAAATAATTGTGCTTTTCTCAAAAGTAAGGGTTTCTAGGGTCTAGGAACATATTTACTACTAGGAACGATGCAGCCGCAGGTCACTTTCGGGGGCGATTTGCCATTTGTCTCAGAATAATAATCTAGTATTCTTCCATTTCTTGCTACATTTGCTCAAAATGAATGTTCACCTACTGGAAAAATATTGAATCCTGGTTTTAATCAGGATTACATTGCAGGAAACCCCCAACTGATGTCAAGAGATCCCATTAGAAGTTTTCAGATGTCCATCTGTGGTATTGCCACAGCTTTTCTGTGTTCTCAGAAAAGCAGTGTGGTTTGGCCATGCAGAGAGGTGGTAGAGGTGCAGATATCACAGTGAGCATGTGGCTGTCTCAAAGTAGAGCAAATAGATTAACGATAATACAAATAAGTGTGTGTTCTTCAATAGCACTTGGTGCCAGATTCTCAAAGCCTCCAAGCACTGTATTAACGGGTGATATTCTTACCCCACATTTAATGGTATTTGATCTATTGCGCTTGGAAGGATGAATGGCTAAGTCGTCCCTGCCACTGATTGCAATAAAGGTACAGTGCAAGCTCCTCCCATGTCAAAGCAGCCCTTTACTCATAACCGTCTAGCTCCAAACCATATTACCAACTGTGGCAGCATACTAGTTGCACCCGAAAGACCAAGGTCTTGTGTGAGGGGTCAGAAATGTGAGGCTAACAACTTCGTTTTTTCATTGTATTAACTCAAAAGGGTTTGAAACATGCCTCATTATCCCTACCTTAAAGAGGGAATATATGGCCATTCAAATGTTACAGAAATAGCAGTTAGGTTCACCATAAAACTAATAACCATATCCATGTAACCTAGGTTGGATCCTGAGCCCCCAGATTCAAAGCAAGAATGTTCAATCAACAGTTAAAAATAGAAAAGCTTGGTTTCGTAACCAACTTCCAATTAGAAAAAGTTCTTCTTGCTCCAAAAGTCTTTCACTTGGCCTTTGACCAACAATTCAACTAAACACGTCTTTAGTTCTCCACCTATAGCAAAGATTTCAGTACAACTTCTTAAGAAACAAAATGCTTTCACAATTCTTCTGTTATCAACAGCAATGTTTTGTCGGGATGATTCCACAACAGTTCACAAAAAATACTTGTGGTCTTGCCGCCACTTCCCAGCCTTTAACCACAACACAGTACTTCAATTACTTCTTCCTCGTTCACTAACCGGCCAAGACTACCACTAAAAAGTCCCTATCCTGGTATGCTCACCTGTCATGACAAAGAAAAAAGCTCCCAGCACTACCTACAAGTAAATCTGTGGTAAAGTTTAGTTCAAACCATTTGGGAAAGTCAGACTTTCTTCATCAGAATTTACTACTTCTTCTGGGAAGACATGATGCACTTTGGTGTTGTTTGTTCCACTTTTGTGATTGCCCGATTACTCCTCTCCTTCTGAATACTTTCTTTCAGGAGAGCTTCTCTCCTGCCACTCTTTTTTGCATCAAACAAATGCTGACAACGCCTAACATTTGCTCTTCTTTGGCTTAGATGATGCATGTTGAGATCTTTTTGAACTATTGCCTCTTCCTCACTCTTGCAATAGGGCAATAATTAGCTTGCTTCAGCATTGCCCTCTCTTGACCTTGGCAATGATGGTTATTCACTGTGTTGCTCTCTTGGCTTTGGCAATTATGTTGGCCTTTATCCTAACAATAACAACCTTTCCTTTGTCTGTTCACAAAGTTCTTATCATACCACTTCAACTTCTTTATATCAGTTTGGTATTCAACATAATTATTAGTGGCCAGCAGGTGATTACTAGAGTAGCAGGGTTACAGAACACTAGTGAACTCACTGGTTGCTGCATACGTATCCCCTCGCTCCACTGCCACAGTACCTTCTGCACCTGCTCAGCAAACTGCATTGGTTTGTTTCCCACAGCATGCAACAGTTGGAAAAGACACGTTCGTTGCTCTTGAGGCACTTTGGTGCTCGCCTTCCACAGGAGCACAATTTCCGTTTGGGAGAGACTCTGCAGGGGGAAAGCTTTTCACCAAAATGCTTACCCACCATGCAACATCTGCATACACGGCCATCAAAGTTAGAGACCCTCCTGTGAATGCCATACACTCTGAAAATAGCAGCGGCTCCAGCATCTGTTTCCCTTCTGCTGCCACTGCAATGTGGAGTCTCTGCAACCACTACCTCCTACTTCTGATGGCCTGCACCTGAGAGGGTCTTAAATACTCAGGTTCAGCTCAGGAGCGGGACATTGGAACTTTGTAGTCTAGTGCCCCTGAGTCCCTCTTCCTCGACCCAGTAACTTTGAGCATTGTCGAACTTGAAGTCCGCAATGTTCAGATTACTGTTTTTGTTCTGAACATGGTGTTCAACTTTACTCACTTCAATCTCATCATTAACTAGCAGATATACCCCGGCGTTGCCCAGGACATAATTTCCATATAGGTACTATTTGTTTGAAATCTCTTACGGTAGCTTTAAGCTTATCGGAAAGGCTCAATAAGAAATGTGGAAAATCGCTATATTTTTCAATCATTTAATATTAATATTTTTAAAATGTTTTCTTAGAAAGACTACACAACAATTTTTCATTCTTCATAAAAAACTCATTCTGAAATGTATAACTGTACACAAAAACAATATGTAGGTTCCTGAGCAGCATGATGGGTGACATGATGCAGACGGTGCCAACAACTATGGACCAACCGTTTGATATTACCAAAGAACATGTTCATTGCAAGGCTCGTTCATAAAGAACATTTTTTGTTTTGCCAGGTGGAGCAAAGATATACGAACGATTTAGGGCAACCACTCTAGAAAGCATAACATGTAACTGGCCATGGGAGAAACATTGAGTTTCCAAGTTGGTAGCAGTGCACTTGATTGACTGGCCTTGTGCCTTGTTGATCGGGATACCGAATGCCAGCCATTCAGGAACTGTATGCACTTGAAACTGAACGGCATGTCTGTCGGAATGAGTGGAATGCGGGGGATCAATACCCCTTCTCCTTTTCCTTCCTGTTCAACACTTTTGCTTCGAGTACGTTGGGCAGACATTTTTAAGATATTAATGTTCTTATATCCAGACCTATAATTCTCCTGTTGATTACAAGAGTTTACCAATAGAAATGTGAATAACTTTAAGTTATTTTACAGACTAAGAGTAAGACTTTCGAAGTCTTACTCTTGATAAATGATTGATTCAGATTTAAGGGAGAATCAGATTCCTAAAGAAACCACAGTATTGATGGTCTGTTTCCTATGTTGATTATGACAGTTGCCACAACCAACAAGATAGATAGCTTTGGGAAGGGAAACCTCACTCTGACAACAAGCGATTACATACTCTCATATCACAGAAATCTTTCCCTCTGAGGAAGACAAATACTGTGTCCCCTCCCATCAGAGTCCTCCTATTCCCTTGGGGGCCTTCCCCTCTCAGGTGATTATAAAATTGTTCTTTTATAACATGCTTAATACCAGGGACCAGTTTCTAAGCGCAAGCCCAGCATTCAAACCTGTGTTGCTATGCGTTGTCTTGCTTCCAAGACAAATGCGTTGCCCCTGGGCTATCCTCCTGGCTAATACTACCCCCAGGATTAGGATCAGGTAGCAGCTGCCTTCCCCTGGGCACCTGGGAGGAGACGTTAGGTAGGGTGTTTGTGAGGATTAAGCAGGATTCATCACATCAGTTTGCCATCAAGAGCAAGGAGGAGGTCCGCATACCTTAAGCTTCAATGTCGTATTTTCAACCTGAGCGGCTTCCAGCTGCTTCTGCCTCTCTTTCAGCTTTTCCATCGATTCCTCATACGAATGTTTCAGACTTGTAATCTCATCTTTAATATCACAATTCTTCAGCGTGACTTCCACTAGTGTTTTCTACAAGAGAAGCAAGAGGGAAAAAGTAAAATATTGATCAAAAGGCAAGCGAATGCCTAAATGCACACTAGAATTAAATGTGGCATACTTAAGCAAGCGGCCATTATGAAGTCTGAGATTTAATTATTTTCTAAAGCACTGCAGCATATACATTCAGTTTATCATATATATATATATAGGTAAGATGATCCTCTGTCCTTGCATAATCACAAAGATTGCCATTTTATAATTATTCCAAAAGCTGGGCGGATACCATGCAACAAATTAGGTCATGTATTGTGCCCCGACAGAAGCCTATGCTGGCACATGTGCACAAGGATGCACAACTGGCGGCACGCGACCAGAATTGCTTGTGTTAAATTGAAGGTTTTCCATTAAAACTCCCCATTAGACACCCCACATGGATTTGCACCACATCTCTACCATCAGACATCGTGGCAGAAGGAGCATGAAGGGAGAACACTGAAAAAAAGGCACTGAACTCTGGGTTAAATCAGACCCAACCAATCAGAGAGCAGGTAAACTACCCGCTACTCAGGAAATAGATGAGACATTCTGGTAACCATGCCATGAACCGTAGAACCTTCCTGGCCCCCAAAACCACTGTCTTTCACTGGGGAATATGACCCTTCAGCCACCTAAGATACAGTGGCAAAGCAAAACCGCAAACCTTTACCGAAGATATCTCCAGTATCCTTTAAAAGACACAAAAAAACTACAAGATCTAATTGGCAGGGTAGAAAAATGTCCTACTGACCCCCCCCCCCCCCCAACACAGCCAAGACCTTCCAAAATGGCATCACGGTCACAGGACTTCTATGGACCCCTCACACAATATTGTTCCTGGCATTCCACATGGTAAAAAAAAGCCCCTGAAGTGGTTGAAGGGTGGTATACATGGTACAACACCTGCCAAAAAATCCAGGTATGATACAGGACTGCACATCTGTCAGTTAAGTGCATTAAAACACTCCTTTGAAAGGAAAAGAAATAAATTACAATCACAAGGTTTGCCAGGAATTGTTGATGACATGTTCTTTTGCTAAATTAATTTCAAATTCCAGGTGTTCAATTTGGTTTTTAAGTTACCAATACCCTAACCTCAGAGTACTTCAGAAATCGGGGAGCTTCTCAAACAAATACTAGAAATAATTTCTAATCAGTCGCATATGAACATTACATGAGAGCAAATACGAGTACACTGTAAACCTGCTTGCCTTTGTCTAAAGTTGTGAAGTCTAAAGTAACTTGGTTTTACGAAATGTTCCATAAATTCCACATTGAAAGGCCTTGAGCGCCATTTCCCACCCTCATAGATTCCAAGGATATTAAATGATCTTGACACTCCACTGTCTAGACTTGTTTTAATTTATTTTAAATATGTGGCTTTATTTTGAAATGCTCAAGGCCAATATGGGAGTGTGTTTTGACTAAGAAAAAAAAAAAAGAAATTTGGCATCGCCTACATACACAAGTCTGTAAAGAAAGTGCGTTTCAACTAATAGCGAACACCAAACGGCTTGCATTGTAATTCTTTTCCTAAGATTAAGCAAAAAGTGAACAACTACGCACAGGTATTACCACAAGCAACTCAATGCATAAGTCCTACCACCTTTAGAAAAAGGTAAGGGCAGAAAAGTGAAAGAATTTGTGTGCAGAACATGAGTGAGGAGTAAGGCATGTTTAAAGAAGAAAGGCCTGGATGTGGCAGCCACAGACATTGAGGACGCGAGGGGTAAATGGGTGTCTGGGAGATTTTCCTTAAGGCCCTGTGGTCAGGGTCCTCGGGTATTTCTTCCTGACTCTGGTACTGCTAGCGATTCCCTCAAGCTCCCTAGGTTCTCCAAGCGGTCGTTGTGACCAAGCATCCCAGGACTAACTAAAAAGGTGGTGGTTCAGAGGTACAGCACACCATTTTCACTAGCTCCCGAATGAGAAAAGTGGCACACTAGATTTGTTTAAAAAATGCAAACTTTATATTAAGGAAAGGCAAAGAGAAAAAGGATACACCAACAGGTAAGTAAAACCTTGTAAAACTAAAACAGAGGTCGAAAGTGTCAAGAGTTCCTTTAAAGTAAAAGTCCTACCTAAAAAACAAACCGCAGTAACTGGCATGTGAAAGCTTTTCAGCGCAGGTAGGCAAGTTTACAAGAGACCAAGAGGGACCATTATATGCATATAGGGGCCTTCTTTGTTGGGAGAGATTTCCCTCGAAGCGAAAGTGCCCCCAGGGAGCAGCTCCTGGAGTTTAGTTGGAGGGAGACACTCAAGAGTAAGTGAAGGAAAAGAAAATGCTCGCCAGCAGTGCCAGATGGTCAGGAGAGGAATACCCTGGGACGGATGCATGTCTTTACTCCGCCTGCTGTAAGGGTGCGAAAAAGGAAGCCGAGATAAAAAGGTGGCATGATTGTGGAATAGACTTATTAGAAAAAGACCCGCACTATGCCCATCATCCAAGAGTGGTTTCCCTGCCTCAAACTAATACTAAAGCATCAGTCAGAATGTCCATTGAAATCAAAGTCAACCAGCCTCTGTCACAACCTACTTCTATCCATTAAACTACAACTAAAAACTAATGTAATCCAACAATATGTTCTTTACCAGGAGAAGTACTCCCTTCCCCTGGCTTGCAGGTTCCACACAGTCTTTGCACAACTCTACACCTTTGACTAGGAGAATGACTCCCTTCTCCTGATACTGGTCTGTACAGTTCACAACAAAACCAGGGGGGGGATATGGGGGGGGGAGAAATTACTCTATTCCCCAGCCGTCTCTTGATTATGTCCCAAGGGGTTTTGTGTCATCTCCAGGAGAAGGACTCCCTTCTCCTGGTATTTAAAAAGCTCTCTTTGATGTTTTTCAACTCTATGAATGTTTTCCCATTCTCACTCGGTACCAGCAAAGTCCCAAACCCCTCTCTGCTGCTCAATGGATTTATTGCCACTACGCTGCGGAAGTTCTCCTGTGGTTTTCAGATCCCTTGTATTGGGGTCTCAGACCCTTCTCTGGTGGTCAGTGTGATTATGGCTGTCACTGTGACAAGGACATTCTTCTGAGATGTCTGCTTTACTCTTCCAGTGCCCCGATGCCCTCTACACCGTTCTGTTCCCAAATAGCCCTCTAGCTGCTAAGAAACATCCTGTTGCATCCCTCTCTCTACCTCCCCTGTATCTCTACCGGGTCTCCTGTGCACCCCTTTACCTTCTCGTGAGATGCAGCACATCACTGGCCCTTCCTGGGATGAGGTTCACAATCAGCGCCTTCCTATGCGCTCCTCGTCCGCTTCGACAGTCCTGGTGCACCTTCGTGGTCTTTGGCTCTTACATATCTTGACTTCGCTCTGGGACCAGACAGTCCACCTTGTTGCAATCTCGCCACCGCTTCTTTCCTTCGACCTTGCAGTTGGGTCTGCTCCTTCTGGACCCACAATGGACTCCTCGCAGGCCGATGCCGGCGTCCTCTGCACAGCCGCTCTTCAAGCCCTCATTCAGAGTTCAAAACTCACGGGATCCAATGGGCTCCTGTCTTCCCTGCAATCAGATTCCCCTTAGTAGTTCCCTTTCCTTTTCATTTTCAGGACTCTGCCCGTTGCAACATCAATACCTGCAGATAATGTCTCTTTGGCATACCGCTGGTGAGCCACCTTCTGGCAGTACTTAAGAGTTGGTTACTCTTCATGGATGTTGTTTTCTTCCTGGCTGAGTATGTTCTGCAATATCCCAAGTGCTACTGGGCTTACTGTCGATGAAATGGCTAGATATGGAAGGGGGGCTAGCAAAGGTTAGGGAGTGATGTGGTTTAATAGGCTACAGCCTAGGCAGTTGACCTTGTCCCTAAAGGTCCTCCCGCATTATAGCACCTCTAGCGGGACTATTTGATAGCAGCCGCACCTCCCTAGCCTCATGGAAAAGCCCCCCCCCCCCTGGGGAGAAGGAACAAAACCTTACGAATCATCAAACTGCATTCACGTCGCCATACATGTACTTTGACAGTTTTACTCTGCCACTTCTCATGGTATTAATGTTGTCATTACAGGGTTGGCAGGGGGAGACCCCAACTTAAATCTACCCTTTATGCCTATCCTACAGACCTCCTCCTGCAACAATCTCTTGACCCCAACCATAACCACATGCATTGCCACCTTCACAATGAGAAGATAGAGGAAGTAAAGACATGAAGAAGTAAATGCATGACAAAGTAAAGGTCAGGCAAAGTGAATGTAAAATAGGTAAGTGCAGACAACATATTTCTGGGGCAAGTAAAGAGGGGGTACCTCCTTGGACCAGTTAAGCAGTTCCGCAGGATGAAGCTGGTGGTTTCTGGAGGCAGTGTCTCGATCGGTCATTCAGCGACTACCATAGACTTAAGCAATGAACTACTGGTGCAGACAGAACCCGAGACCATTGGGAAGGATGTTTATTCTAAATTTGGAGATTGACAAGTCAGGGATTCAAGCCAGAGGAGATGAAAGGGGAAGCCACTGTGGTCGCTGGTAGCAAGTGTTGTGGGGTTCCCACATGGTCCTCAGGTACAGGATACAGCTCCTGAAGGGGGGTTAGCTTGGTGAGATCCCAACGAAGAGTGGATACCAAAGAAAAAGGTTGACAAGCACACCGGAGAGGAGCCAGCCATGGCAGATGGACCGGGAAGGCGTGTTTGGTGGTACATTTGTAGCTCTTGATGCAGCACTGCTTCGGGTGACAGGAAACAGAACCAGCGTTCTTTCTTGGGATCCGGTGGTGAAGCTTCTTGGCTCAGGTAGGCTCAGAGAGTCTTCATGGTCATGCTGTAAAGGGTCACCTACGTCTGGGTCTGGAAATTCAAGCACAGTTCATAGTGGTCCTCATCAGATATGGGGAAACGTGCACTGCTGTGGGATCCTTCAGGTCCTCTCTGGGGGGGGCAGAGATCGACAGCTGGACAACAAAAGGTGCTGGTGCACAGATTTGGTACTTCCTTGAAGGCGGCGTCCAGGGTGAGGGTTTGAAGATCCAGCTGTAGGCAAAGGGGTCTTCTCCCAATCACACACCAAGCCGAAATTTAACTTAGGGGTACTATAAGCACACTGATGCATTCTGGAAGTCTCTAAAGCAAAGAACTTAATTAACACTGTCCCAGAGAGTCATCTTCATATGCCAGTCAGAACCAGTTTCAGGCGAACGACAGTCCCCAATCCTTGCGGACACACACCCTAGTGGCCAAAGATAGCAAACTTCTCTCTCATAATTAAAGAGGGAGAATGGATAATTCCTTGACCCCATCACTTATTCCAGCAAACACATCTCCATTTTGATAAGAGGAGGAGGAGGAGGGGGGGGGTCAAATAAAATTAACCGGCCAGGAAAAATGGAGTCCATCCAGTGGAGACATTTTAAACTGGTGAAAAGCCACCACTGGCTTAACCACATGCAGAGAGCAGGTTCTCTGGCAGACTAGGGGGTACCTTTGGGGCACACATGCTTTACCAGTCATAAGGACTTTTAGGCACAAAACAAAGAGCTACACTCGGTCTATGGATTAAGACCCTGTGGAGGAAAAAGGGGAGTCAAAAAACAAGAAATGGCCCAAAAAAAGAAGGAGTCAGGCAAAAACTCCAAAATGCAATTCTGCCCTAATAATGAGCAGGTGGGGGGCAGGCCACATACAAGAGGGCAAAGAACATGCAAGAGAGCAAATCCCAATTACAGTAGAAAGGCATGTGAGTCAGCCATGTACAAAGGAGAACAAAGCAAGAGTGAAAAAATATGCAATGTATCAGAATTTACCATACAGCAAAGGGTTTAGTTTAACACCTATTCAATGTCACTAAATTAATTTGCTAGACTGATGTGTACAGGAGCACCTCCCCAGAAAACAGCTTCATGAAACTTGAAGTCGAGTACAGTAAACACAGAGGATAAGTTATATTGTATTTGTTCTTTAGTGTTTATATTTTATATAATGCCATCCTAGCTGTGACTCAAGAACAGTTATACATTCATATTGGGATGTCGAGTATAAAAAGGAAATAAGACATATGGGCCTAAAGAAGTCATGTAGAGGGTGTGCTGTTCATTCACAAGAGTACACAGAAAAAACAACTGAAAGTTGTGGGTAGCATACATAGTCTTGTAGAGGGGAAGATTTGTGAATTTGGGCCTAGAGATTATTTTTTCAATTAGGATAGTAACAGGACAAGGCTGATGAAAAAGGGTAGATTGTGGCAGAAACTGGGAATGACATTTTAGAAGGCTTGTTGCCTAGTCTTTGCCTTTTTTACATTCTTTTGACTAACTTTACTGTGGATTTTAGCGTTGCACTGTTCTCCCGAGACCTTCATTATTTTCTGCCTGATAGGGGTGATTTGGTGGATACAGCTTCATGTGCGATTCAGCAAGCTTTGAAGATGTACGGATAGAGAGGCAACCAGTGCAATGGGGTAGTAGGTCCTGTGATGAATCTAGGGATGTCATCTCTCCCTCTCCGGGTAGGCTCTCTTCTCATATGGCCAGGCAAGGGCAGCTGCTACCTGATCCTAACCCTGGGGGTGGCTGCCTGAGGGAGGACCATATGGGGAAAACAACCCTCATGGGAGGGACGGACACTCACTGGCAGGAACATGTTAGCCCCCTTACCACTGAGGGTAAGACACCAGCCCTTCGACTTCCCAAACCTTTATGGCATATTGCAATACAGACTCAGTCCATCCATTTTGCACTGACAGTAGGGCTATTCCTATTCTTTTTGCAAACCAATTAGATGAGGAAGAGCAGAGAGCAATGCAGAGCACTAAGGCTGCAGAACTACCAACACGCTCTAGTGGTTGGACGGATCCAATAGGTGCCAGGACATTTAGAATCTTGGCACTGTGAGGAAGATGGAGATCACTATACCAGACATGGGTTGGGAAGCGAGGAGGAAGCCAGCTGCAGAAAGGGATAGGAGATCGCCTACCGGTGCTGTCACAAGCAGTTCGGAGGTCGAAGGTATGCTGCACCAAGACCTGCAGCAGGAGACGCTGTGGAGAGGAGTCCAAATCACAGCGAGTACCAGAGAACAGACAATGTCAGCAGAAGGAGGCGGTGCCCCGCTGGAGTAACCGAAGACCACAAAGAATATGGAAGCAGCCACAAGACACCGGTGAGCCCAGAGAGGGGAATTGGGCACCGGGGTACTTCACAGCATATACCGTACACCAAGGAAAGACAGACCTACACAGGGTGAACCCCAGCAAGCAAGCTGGGACTGTGAGTGCATTACAGAATGAAACAGATGAAAGGGGTGGGCGGGTCGAAGACCCATTGGCTGAATTAGTCAAACTGCTACATGTGGAGGAAGTCCTGGCCGGAAAGTATACCAGGCAATGTGACAGTCTGGGACCCGCACCCAATTACGAATAAACTATAAGAATCAGAGGAAAGATCGCCTCGAGTGGGTGAAATCCAGGGAAACAGACATAACCCATGGACTGGAATGTTGAAGGAATTTTAAGAATCAAGGAGGCAGAGAGAACCCCTTCAGTGTGTGAAATCCAGGGCAAGGAAGCCATACCCCCCCTTCAATGGAAAATTGCATATTCTGAGAAAGAACTGTGCTTGTGAGCTGTAAAGAAGCTGAGAAACACAGAGGAAGGGGACTCCCCCATGAGGAATGTGGAAATGTGTGGAACTTTATTTCTGCACCTTTTGGAACTTCGATTTGGAACAATTGAAAAAGCTGCACATGGTTAGTTGAAAGATTCTGTCCATTTGCACCTTATTTTGAGTTTCGCATGTCAGGGTAAGGTTAGGGATTTGGACACCGGATGGAAAACTATTTTTGGACATTCCGACACCGACATCCTTTATTTTCGTTGAGGAAGCGAAATCCTTTGTAGCGATAGGGTGAGATCGGTCTTTCTCCAATCCACCTTTTTCCCCCTTTAATAAAAGTCTATAGCAACCATCACAATGCACCTGTGTCTGACTCTTACTCCCGATTCATTACAGTACTTCAATGAATGTATCTGCTAGGTGGATGAAGCTCCTTAATAGCATCAGTGCACTTTTGGGGTGCCCTATTTGCAGGGCATTGCTTCCAATCAGGTAAGCGGGCTAGGACTTGGACAGCAGTCCTGACATCGTTGTCAGGGATACATTATTTTTTTTACCTTAACAGCGACACATCATAGCAGGCTTGTCATGTTTCTTTGGTGATATGCTTGAAGGAGCTGACTGTCAATATGGAAGCCAAATGATTTGGCATAGTTAGCAATCTGCGGTAGGAATCCATCTAGCTTGATGAATAAGAAACTCTCCCTAATCAGTGTGTCTGGAGTGAGGACAAACCTTCCATATTTGGATGGTGATAAGGAGTTTGTCACAGCTTCAGGAGAGCACAACTGCCTAACCGCATAAGAAAGGAAATGAACCTTTATTGCCAGGCAAAAGATCTCACAGAATCTATAGTAGGTGAATGAAGTCAACCAATAGCTATTTAGTGCATGCCTATGTGCAAAGCATCCAATATGAGCTTTGATTACCAGACAGACTAGTTAAAAGAAATGGTCAACATCTCCCCATCAGTATATAGGGTGTACATAACTTTTACCTAAAGACCAACTACAACTAGCATGCAAAACACAAATGGTCAGGTATCTCAAATTGTCAATCACGTTCTAGATATCAGTGGAGGCGTAGCCTGGATGGTCCAACAAGTGGGGCCTGAAGCTAAAGTAGTTGGTCCCACCACAGTGACATTAGCCTCTGTAAATGCTCACACAGCTCTCTCTGCTGAGATGGCATTTACAGATTTTGGGTGGGCCTCGCTCACCAGGACCCTACCCTTTGGACCTCTGGATATCTCTTTACACCTCTGGATATCAGAAACGTTGGATTCAAGGTCCTTCAATTCCCACCCCACTCGTCAACACTTTCTCCTAATTGATTTCAATAGCTCTTCCCCCATCCCAGAAAATATATCAGTTGGGCTTCTAGGTGGCTCTCAACTCTGACCAATCCTGCCTTCACCCCGCGAATGAAAAAGGTGTTGAGTGCAATCAACGTCTTCCTTTTCTTCTCCATTGCAGTTGCCAGGTCCGGGGAAAATTAGGCTTGATTTGCCGGTATTCCAATATTCCCTTTGCAGACGCGGACATTCCTTCAGATAACTTTTCTGATCCCAGACATCGGCCAAATTTGACAATGAGGGTCTGTCCTCTTGCAGTTTCTTGGGATTTATTGATTAGGCGGGGGCACTTTAATGCTGTAGCACCCAACAAATATGGGAACTGCTTCTAACTGCAGAATGAGCATCCAGAGCCGTGTGCTTGAAACAAAGGGAATTAGATCATCCTTCTACACCGGGAGTAGGGGAGGCCAAGGACCCAATTTATTTTGCTCTCGCCCCAGTTACGAAATATTCAAGCCCATTTCCGATGGCCCCGTTTCACTTCAAGATTGTTTCCCGATCAGTTTGAGAATATGTGGGTGCACTGGTTGTCCAATTCATTGGTTCTCTGTTCCAATGAATACATTCTTGTTTCCTGCTGTGTCACCTTATCGGTTGATTTATCAAACTTATTCTCTAAATGAAACATTGATTTTGCAATCCATCCTGAAGCCTCCATCATAGGGTCCCTTGGCATCAAGGGAGCCCAGGACTTCTGAAATAAATAATGTCCAACAGATTATGCCAACACGGTCCAACAATGTATCAGCTTGCAATTTCATTATTGTTGCTACGCTTTCCACTCTGTGGTATAAACTGTCCACAGAAAGATGAACAATCCCCTCCACGCTCCCTGTGGGAGTAGTGAATACAATCTATTGCCCTGACTCAATGTCTGACAAGACACTTCACTGAACACACAAAGGACCAGCGGCGTAGACATAGTGCCCAAGTGGGCAAGGCCCACTCAAAATCTAAAAATGCCTCAGCAGCGCAGTGTGGGCATTTACAGATGTTAATGTCCGTGCGCTTGGACAAACTACATTAGGTTCCAACATCACTTGATAGACAATCTTGTCTACGCCTCTGCAAAGGACTGTAGCATCCAGTCTCCATTGCTCGAGTCAGGTTGCTATGGTCCTCACAGTTCGTTGTGGTCGCCTCATGCTGTCAGAGGGGCAGACTATGCAGGAGGAGGATTGGCATAAACACTGCCAATCCTTTAGTCACCAGACCATCGCATCACTCTTATTTGCCAGCTCCATCTTCGCCCCGGAAGCCCCAGGAGAGTCACTTTCCACTTTTAGACAATGGGTGTTGGTTACACCTCTTTCTCAGGACCATTTTCCAGCCTTGCACACAGAGCATAGGTAAATACTCTACCCCTGCTGCAGTCTTGGCCACATTGCCCTACGTCATGCATTTTCGAGTATAAGTAGAAGCCACTGCATCTTCGGATTCTGGTATTTTTATTAGATGGTAGAGGTGGGTGCCAACAGGCTTACATTGGCTTCCACACTTAGCAGTCAGTTAAGTAGTCTTATCATTTATGACATGGATTGCTTTTGGCAGATTAACTTGCAATGAGCCACAATATACATAGCTATTCACCAAGTAGCTTGTATGTTGTGTATGGGTTAGTGGTCAAATTAACTGGAGTGGTCGATCCCATTTTCCCTGGAGTCAGATACTTTAGCATTGGATTTTCACCCACGGCAATGCAGAGATTATTTCAACATTTTTGCATGCCTAAATGGGTGACATGTCTTCTAGAGCCCTTGTCCTTTTAACGATAGGTCTTGCTAGAAATCAGTTGCATTCAAAAAGCTGCTTTTTACCCAGACTTCTAGAGGTTTAACAGCAGTGAATTTCCATTGTGGATGTAATGCATTTTTGCAGTAGTTTGGCACTGTCCTCGTAGGATACCAAGTGTGCCCTTACAATATCTTTGGAAAGGGTCAAGGGGTTCTTAAAGACAATGGGGAGAAAACCCTCTGAGGGGGAGAGAGTCTTTCCTGCAGTTTGGTTCTTTGACATCAGTTGTAAAAAATGATTGTGCAGCAGTTAAACGTCTCATCAGATAAGAACACCACTACCCTTCCCGAGCAGGATGGGGTCACGTTAAAAGCCTCCAACAGGTGCAAGAATGTGTAAAACAGAGCAGTCTCAGTCTATGATAGCCGGCTGGTTATCACCAAGAAGGGCCATTTTCACTTTATCGTTTCATTCAGTATAATGCGAGTGATTGGAGTAGAGAAGCTCCACTGCATCTAGCTAGGTTGGAATTGTCCAACTAAGCCTTTAGATGGCAAATGGGTGGTGCCCTGGCATGTGTTACTTGGCTCAAATGCCTTATTCAATTATTTATCAATTTGTGATGTGCGCTTTAACCTTTTCATTCATAAAACCAGTAATTTTTATTCTATCTTCACAAGGGCATTCATCAATTTCCAGCACGATCGATTTACGTTGAAAATGCATTCAATAAACCATTGTGGATCACATGTATATACTTTATTTAAAAGGGGTGATCAGAGCAGAGTCAGCCATTTTGGCTCTCCAAATGTCATTGAGCTATGACTCCTATGAACCCACACCCATGCCTATGCAGGCTAGGGCCGATGGGAGTTGTAGTAAACACAGCTGGAGAGCCAAAGGCTACAGAGCCTTGGTGTAGAGGCATTGGATTTGTTCCTGTATGAAGTGATGCAAGGATTTTGTCACAGGAATGGAATATAGAATCTCCAGAGAACATCTGCTCTACAAGAGTGGTTAGGAAAGGGGAGGTTTTTGACTGCATTTGGATATGGAAACTAGGAGGGCCATTTTTGTCTATTGAAATGTATTGTAAACTATACCGCTCATTGCATTAGAGCAGGGGCCTGCAACTAGCCGCTCCGTTTCAGATTCATCACCATGGACTGCGCTGGCTTGTAGGACAAAATATCTGGAGAGTCAACGTTTGCAGACCCTTGCATAAGCCAAAGCATGATTATAGAAATAGCTTAAAAGTCTAATAGGTGTCCAAATAGATGTTACTTTACACCAACTATAGTTCTGTAAATGGCACCTTCTAGAGGACTAGGAGTAGCCTCTGCAACTTGTAGTCTTCACCAGGATGTGTAATTCTGGTTGCAACAACAAATCGGGCTAAACGGATTTAAGAAAAGTTCCAGCTCATGTTGTATTAACACCCCCAAAAAGTTGCTACAAGTGTCACATAAGTGGTTTATGAACACTGAGGGGACACGGCAACCTAGCACTTTCAGAATCACGACCTGATCTTACCATGGTCTGGGCCTTGGAAGACTTCCAGCAGAGGCAAGCAGGTGACAGAATTATTTTCAGAACAGATTGGTGGAAATGCAACAGTATTCTTATATCTGTAGTCCCAGGGAACAAGATAAAAACAAGGGAAGCGTGGAACAGGGGTTCATGCCCCCTTTTTCTTAAAGAACCCCTTAAATCGTTACCTCTGCGTCAATGCTTTTACAGCGATGCCACAACATACCAATGTCTTAACATCTATGCAAAGGCATGGTACTGTCTAGCCGTATTTGTGTACCAGCGAGAGAACCACACCACCCCCACTTCCCTCTGTTGAACAGTGCTCCGTTTTCAGCATGCATGACAATGCTACGACATAGTGTAGAGATATTCTGGTAGAGCAAAAATAGTGAGAGAGAAGGCTGGCAATTCTGCTCAGGACCAAATTCTTATTTCCAATAATGAGTGAGGGGACATCAAAGTTTCCGGGATGCAGGCTGAGAAACAGGTGAGTGGATGTTATGAGCAAGGGCCTGGTGAGATTAGGTACATCATTTTAGAACAAGGTTAAAAGCGGCTAACCCACTGTTTTGGATGTTTGAAATGTAAAAACAACAAGCCAAATTCTAATTTTAGCTGTACAAATAGTAAACTAAATGATTGCAATTAGCAAGGCTAAGTGGTTAGCAAAAAGATTGGCTTAATGATCAGTTGTCTGCATTGGGTTTATCTTTGAACAATAGACAAAGGGGCGCTTCTGGAGGAAGCGCGCGGAAAATTGGCAGAACTAGCAAAGTCAACACAATTCAAGGCCTGGAACCCATCCAAGAACAACAAACAGTGCACAGCAAGACAGCACATACTGGAAAGGCTTCCCATCGCCATTGTTTATGTTCATCTGTGCACCCTTGTAGGTTATGGAATGGTATGTTAGAGCGACTTCATCTAGCAGTGCTGCTTTTACCATTTGTTGAGCAACAGAAGGCAAACGTTCTGTACTGTCATTTTCTTTCTGGCAAGAATCACCATGAAAACATCACAAACAACGAGAAGTCAATAGACTGAAGTACTGTTAGTGCTACACGTGGCAGCACTGTACACTACCAACTGGCTGGGCGGAAGGCGTCCCAATGCAGGCTGTTGTACTAATGCTACCTGACATCTAGACAAATGTGTTACTTGACATTCCAGATTTTGTGCCGACTGGGCTTGCAGTGCTCCGAATGAATGCATGCATTAGCATGTACTGCCTCGAGAAACCTAGAAATGGCAGGACATGCTCGCGCATGAACATAGCGTTCAGGCAGATGCTAACCGCCAACATTAGGTGAACTCTGGATTTCCAACCCGATTGCAAGCGAGTTATGATGCACCTGTAAATCAATGGCCACTCCCGTCAAAGAACTATTCATCTCGCCAAAGTTGTCCAGAGCCGCAGACTGTGCTTGGTTGTGGCTCTGCAGGGTCTCCTGTTGGGCAGTGGATATCTAAAACAAAGGATACGAGAAGGGTGAAAGCAAATATTAAATGACAAACCTGCAGATTTAGCAAGCGAGGAATTCAGTAATTAGGCCCGCTCTTTATATTGTCCATTGATCCAGGCAAGTGGTTTGGTTCACCATACACAAATGTTGCTTGGGACATGGTGTTGCACAGCCTTACACGACACATTCAAATATCACAGAATGGTGAAATCAGAACACATTGCACATATGCTATATGAACAAAATGCAGGACAAGAAATTAAAAGAACAAGATTTTAAGTTGCTTTCTATCCGCCAACTAACTTAAGAGTTGATCCACTGCAAATAAAATGGAAGCTACTCCAGGCACGTTTGCCTGCCTTCTAGGTTTTATTTATTGTCAGAAAAAATATGCCATTGGCTTGTAACAAAACCTTTCAAACTACCATGACAAATGTACTGTACATCAATTAAAACAATCGGTTTAGCTAATATAAATCCATAAACTAAGTCACAATTGCATTTAAAATAAAACTTAAGCTTAATTAAAGCACATTAGTTTGGTAGCAATACTTGCCTTCCCCCAAATATAGCTAAGGATCATGAAATCTTGCATCTTTCCAGACATCTTGTTCAAAAAGTAGCCAACTCTTCAAGATTTCCTCAACCCCCCCAAAATCTACCAAAATGTAGCTCTCTTCTGTATATAAATTAACACAATGCATCAAAGGTTATGCTGTTTCTCTGTCGTTCTTTCCATAACTCAATCTGCAGATTCTGTCAAGGAAAGAAATATCCTGCCTTGCTCCCAGGAACTCCTCGATGTTTGAGGAGGTTCAACCGGGAAGAACATGAAATGCTGGCGCTTTCGCCAACTGGGGAAAAGCTTAAGGTATGGTTGGGATTCAACTTTCAAGCATTTTTGATCCAAGATGGGAATACTTCTACATGCCATCTATTTGGTTAGCATTAGATGTTACTTCATGTATCTGGGGTTTCATAGGGAGGGTCAGACCTTAGTTGATGAATGAGAAGAAACCTTCAAACATTCCAGCATGGAGGTGCCATTGTGACCCATCAGTGCGTTCTTTCACATTGTAAACAATGAATAGCCCACAGAATTTCGAGTTTTGATGTAGAACAGAGGTGCTTTGTATAATGAATAAGACAAAAATGGGGGAAGCAAGAGGGAAGGCGAGGGGCAATGATAAAGTATCAACATGTAAATAAGTTTAATTGTGAGAGTTAAGTTATTGATCCCGACTTGAATAACATGTTCTAGATAAATTGTTTATTCGGTTTTGCAAGTCTTCAGTTTATTTGATGTTCAATAATGGTTTGCCGGATTCTTGTACACCCTTTTGTTCTATTTCAAACCAATAAAAATGTTTAAACATGAGAACAGAGGCTTTATTTTAGCTAACGCCATATCTCAATAACTCAGCCCTGTAAAATATTTAGATTTTATCGCGGTCGACGATAACACAGTCTACAAAGAAAACTGAGCAATGGACCTCTTAGAACTGTATGCGATTCACACTTTTATAAATGCATCTACTCCAATGGAACCGGAGCACGTGCATTTGGGGATCACTGATCAATGGGCACGATAAGGAATCATGTGTAAAACACAGGGGTGTCATGGTGGTTGGCAGAGACTTTTATTAACCAAGGTAAAAAGGGGAGCAGGAGAAAATCCTGTCTTGCCTTAACTCCAAGAGGGGTTTCCCTGCTTCATAAATGATGTCCGTGTCAAAATGTCCAAAGTAAGGGTCTCCATCCTGTGTCCAAATCCTAACCTGCCCCTTGCATCCTACACTCAATATAAAGTAAAAAGGGAAATGCCTCAGATCTTTTCCAAAGTTCCAACATAAAGTTTCAAAGAAAGATGCCAAAAATAAAAGAAAGTTCCACAAATCTCAGGGCAGAGAAGGCTGGGAGGGGAGTGGGGAGTACTTCGCTTCCCCAGAGTTTCTTCAGGTTTGGTAAAGTTCACACTTTAAAGGGGTATGGATCTTTCCTCGATCTCTCCCAGATTTCTACAGTTCACACTATTAAGGGGTATCACTCTTCCTGTGAGCTTTTCCCAAATTTCCACAAGGTAAAGAAGCAGCTCCACATCTTAGACTCTGGACAGCACCAGGCGGAGATGATTCCCTGGTTACAATATGTCTCATATCCAGGGGGATTTGACTTCCTTCCCCTGGATTCCACAAACTACAGAAAATTCATCCAGTGCGAGAGTGAGTTCCAGACCCTCTTCTGTCAGTCTGGTACACTCAGCTATTATGCTTTAAGTGATTTAGATTGACACAATTGGTGTGGGTCCCCGACTCCCAAACCTTGTGCCTGGTATACTCTCCTGACAGGGCTTTCTATTAATGAACTAACTTTCCTTCTTTCTCAATGTTACACAGTTCCAAGATTGATATCAGCTTCTTTTATACATTGGGTCCTCAACCCATTCTCATCTGCCTTAGTTTCTCTTAAAAAAATTCCTCGCCATCCCAGCTCCCCTGTTTAGGCTCACCAAGTTCATTCAAATCTATTCTAACAGTACGCGATATATGCCACAAAGTGCCCCAGCATCCCAATTTTCCTCTATGGGCTCACCGGCTTGACTAGGCAGCTTTAGCATCCTTTGCAGTCTACGGTTCTGCCATCAGCTTGCTTCCATGTCCAAAATGCATCCCGGTCGGCTCTCCGGTTCCCATGATGCCTTGGATTTCGATCAGCAGCTTCATCCGCCAATGGCATTCACGTGGCGAACCTCCCGCTTCAGAGCTTCTTCTGACAAAGCCTAGAGGAGCTTCCTCGCTCCACACTGCAGCTTGCTTCCAATCCGATTTTCCGACTTGCATCGGGAGTAGGGAGACTCCATCGTTCCCAACGCTTGGTGCTTTGAAATGTCTTAGCACCTATCGAACTCTCCCAACAACTAGAGCGCCTCTCAGAAATCTTCATCGCTCTAGCGAGTCCACATCACTCACATGAAGGTCGTCTCCTCTCATGTGCTCCTCCCTCAGCTATCAGGTAGCTTCTGGCTTTCCTTGGCCACATGAGGCGAGACCTTCCCCAGGGAGGCAATGAGGACATGACATCGCTTTTACTGAGCTTTGCAACACCGTTCACAAATTGTACAAAAATAAATACCAGCTAGTATGTGCACATTTGTAGAATGAAGAAAGGTTGTACTTAATGGATTATGGTTACATTGGCCTTACCTTTTCCTACTTAAACGAAACAAAAAATACTATTTTGCAAAAGTAAGTAGCACTTGTGTTCCTCATATCAATAAATCCACATAAGTTACAAAGATGGCTCCTTTGTTAGGCTGAGTGTTTTTGGTTGCTTGCTTTCAAGACTCCATGGGCTCCTTGAGTATGGGGTAATGCCTGAGGAAGAGAACCATGCGGTCTTGAAAACTGGAAGACAAATGACAAATTCATCAACCCTGCAAGATCATTTAAAAAACAACTAAAAAAAATAAGATTTCTTCTCTGCCTCCCATGGTATTTCCCACTAATGTCTCAAAACATTTTCAAGTCTGGAAATTGCATGGTCAAGCAAAAATGCATATGAAAGTCAGTAAGATCACATGTTGGGCCATGGTTCACCAACCTGTATCTCTCTGCTGAGCTCTTTTATTTTCTGCTTCATTTCATCATACTCTCCAAACATCCTCTCCCTAATATTTTCAAGGGTAACTCGGACCTGAAAATAAAAATAAAGGCAGTACAATAAGTTACCAGTGTGTTCTGCAATTAAGCACCATGTAAACAAGCGTCATCATGATACTGTGTAGTTGATTTGACAGTACAAAGCTTTTCAGAATGATAAACACTTCATGAAGCAGCAGATGTGCCTAGCTTACCATGTGTAGCATGATAAAAGGAACATGGTAAACACATGAACATATGTGTTCCAATAAAATGCACCGGTTAAACATCTCAAACATAATGCAGACATGAGTAGCGCTATTTCTTGCTCTATGCCTCCAATCCAACATAGGCAAAAATGTCCTTCATCTCCTCTATTCAAGTTCATCAATGCTCAGGGTGTTTGGAAAATAAAATTAGGATGCTTGTCAATGCTTATAGAAAACACCAACTCTATTGAGTTGCCTTACTCAAACAACATAATTCACACTTTGATTTGAGCACAGTAATTAAACTTTAGGTTTACTGTCAGGAGATGCTCCTTCATATTATATGATAGGTTATTTATAACGTGGTTAATACCCAGAGGTTTCGAAGCGCGGACCTGGTGATCAAACCTGTGTTGCTCTGTGTCGCCTTGCTTCCAAGGCAAGCACGTTGCCCCTGAGCTATCCTCGCATCCCCATAAGCCCACAAGATATTTAATTTCCCTGAAACATTGGACCACCTTATAATTACCAGCCACTAGCGCATCCACAGTGGTCCAGCTCCTACTCTTAACCAGAGTTAACTATGCAAGAACAGTTTCCTTATTTAACAGCCGTTCGATCCATGATGCAACACGTTTGATAAATGCATGTTATGCTTCCCAAAACAGCGCCGTGGTTCAGCATCACCTGCGGCCCTCCCTCTAGGAGGTTCTTCCATGCTCAGCAGCACAGCATCTCTCTGCCAATCCTTAACACTCACCTCAGAACTGGGGTGCAGAAAACTTGTGTAGAATGTCAGCTTGTCACAAGTTCTAGGAATCCGGTCTTCAATTTTAAGATTGAGCAATATTTTTTTGTGTTTGCAGGAACCAGTCACAGTCTACCCAACCATGCTGCACATCCGTGGGTCTGCAACATCCAGCTCTCCAGATGTTATCCTCACTGTGGACCATGCGGCCCAAAGCCGAGTCTAGTTGTATCCAGATCCGCATTGATGCATAGGACGTGGCAATATAAACCCAGCCTGCACTTATTTAGTTTTGGATATTATGTGATACTTAAGCACCACCTGTAAGCCGCAACTACTGCATTGGAGGGGAGGGGGAGGGTCGGAGAAGAGGGAGACACTTACTGGCGTTTGATTATTTACCCGCTCATTGACTGCCCATGGCCATCATGCCCACCCACCACCTCTCCCTCCCAAGACACATCCACCTGGGACATCTTTGAGCTACCTCTATAAAGGATGAACATCAAACTTTGCGCTCTATCGGCCCTGTCATCGTTAACTCTCAGAGTGCAGCTTAGAAAGATTTGATTTATTGCAGCTGTAAATGCGCTTCTTAAGTGAAAGAAATATCTTAACCAAGTGTGCCGTCAGCCACTTGAGTTATAAGCACAATAGGTGTTCTCACAGTGAAGTCCTAACTAAAACAATCATTGGTAAAGCCAACAGTTTTGACTGGCGAGTAGACAGTGCCTGCCAAATGCCTATCCCATGCTTACTCAAAAGCCCAAACTGTTGACTCGATTATTGCTGTCCCTAGTTCAGGCCTTCCTGTGCACCTGGATACACTTCGAGAGGCCGGAATACTTGCTTTGGGAAAATAAACTGTGCATCAGCTTGAAATAAAGAACTAGAGACGCACGCACATTCGATGCAGCAGGTTTCAAATGAGGCTTGTGTAACATTCAGAAACACTTAAAGAAACTGCAAAACAAGACAGTTCACATGGAAACTATGTGAAAATGACGTTTCACCTGCTAATACTCAATTGGAAAACTAGCTAGTTGGAATAGCAGACAGTGTGATACGTGCTCTAGAAAATTAAGCCGGGGGGGTTGGGGGGGGCATCAGCATGTGTACTGTATGCACACCCTGGACTTCATAGCCATCTGCCATGATCTCGGAGGTCCTTTTCCATTCATGGGGAGAGCCTTCAGTGTTGCAGGCTGGTGGGACAGGAAGGTTGCCTCAAGCGCCTGCTCTGCACAGACCGAATCTTGAGCATTCTACATCTGTGACCCGCTGTGAAGAATGCGCACTATTTAGGGGCGTAGCCAACAGCCTGGAAGAATGCACATGGTACAAAGGATTGCACAATGTTGCCCAGCAGAGGCGTTGCTAGGGAAGGGGGGGGGGGGCGAGGGGACCCAGGTCTTTCGTCTGTAACCCTGTATAAAATCTCAGGTTGAGGTCATGTCGGGAGATCTGGGGACAGATTATCGAACACGTGCATCAGTGCTAAAACTTGAGCAAATGTTGGAGCAAACAGGTTTTGGTACAATCCGTATTATCTAAAAACATCTAAATTTAGGGCACACTGTTTCTGTACTAGGTTCCTGAGCGGCAAAAAAAAAATATATGTCTTCATATTTCTTTTCTTGTTACGCAGCAAACCTAGCAATAAAAGAAGTCTTCGTTTGTATTTTTTTTGTATTTATTTTTTTTTTTTAGATATTACGAATTGGAGCTAAACCAGTTTGCTACATTACATTTTATTTAAGCAGGAAAATTGGCGCTACATGAATTTGCTCCATTTTATTGCACAGGCCAGGGACAATTTGACCCCACGATTCGCAGCTTACTATGCAACAAGGCACCAAACGAGACACTTGAGAAATGCGGCCAAATTACAGGTCATGGAAATGGCAGGTAGTCCATTTAAATCTTTTCTCATTCTGAAGTGGCAGCAATTCCCTTCAATTGCTCCATCTAGATCCTGCAACACTAGAAGGGTTTGCCAAAAGGCCGTGGACACCAGGAACTTTACAGACAGTTCCATTCCTTTAGCGATTGCCCTTCTACCACTATGACCCCAGAAAGGCAAGGGTGAGACCAACGCGCAAGGGGTTGCAGCCCGGCTAGGTGGACAGCACAATAGGTGGAACGGTAAAACAAGGCATACTCCTGTGTCAGGGTAAAAAAAAAAAAAAAGAAATAAGCATACATAACAGATGAAACAGTCATTTCACAATAATTCTTAACTTAGTAGAAGAAGACATTCCGCAAATTTATATTTTTGTTCAAAAACAAAGGCAAGCTACTTAAACCACATCCAATGACAATACAATCTGTGTGGTCAGAGGAACACCAGTTATTAATCTGTATCCTTCAGAGGACACTCAGATCTTGAGTTCTGCCACAATTACAGGCCAAGTTTTGAGTGAGCCAGGATAAGATTTTGTTCTTAAGCGCTTCCTTCGATGCATATTCCCTCTACTTATCCACGTTGGTGATGATGTTTCCAGAGTCCATAGCAAAACTCCTTATACTGGGATTAATGATTCTTGCCATGGATGACTTTTTGGGCAGAATATAATTCTAAAAGGAGTCGGGTGAAATGGCAGGGTTGGTAGGGGTGGAAGTACCACCAGAGGGAAATTCACCCACTGGGAAGGGAACAGGCTTGGTTACCCTACCTGCCTAATCATACCTTTGTGTGGGAACTCTTCAGGACAGGTTTGACAGCCCTGATGGACGCAGTGTTGGATATGGGGAGTTTGAGAGCAGAGCATTTGAAGATTTTTCAGAGAATCATGTACTCGACTAGAAGACCCAGCAAATTCCTGCAAGCAGCTTGGACATGATCGCTTTTTTATGTGCAAAAACCAAGCAGTTTTGAGCAACATGGCAACTGCTAAGAAGTTAAATTGAAGCATCCCCCAGGAGGCCATTACAATAGTACAAGCAACTAGCCACAAGGGTTCCTACTACCTCTACATGTCCAGCAAGAAGGGACACAATAGTAAAGTAGCATCCTTTGCAAACGGCCTGGACCTTCATCAGCTCCAACCTCCAAGCTTTTAAGCGAAGAAAACAACTTGACATGTTTGCAAAGAAATCAGGGGAAACGAGGTGTGAGGCGAGAGAACTGCTGAGTGTTAGCAGGCCCTCTTCATCCCCCACCTAAGGTGAAGCCAGCTAGAGTCCCATGCAGGCCCAGAATCCGTGAATGTGCAGTCAAACAGATTTCAGTTTATCCGCAATTGCTATATTGTAGTAACATCACTACGCTAGTGACCGGACGATTTGCCATTCATGCTCCCTGTACAACTTTCTATAGAAAGAAATGAGCACTGCTCAATTAGACAGCAGTTCACACAGAGACAGAAACCCCTTTAATCTGCATTTTCATTCCATTATTGAAACATGGATTTCAAAATACTGTCATCCTTGCTTCTTCCTCTACATTTCTTACATCTTTCTGTCATATCCCCACATCCATCTGCTCGTGGCGGGGCTGTTGGCATTGGTATCATTTCTACTATCGTCCACCTGGTCCTGTTGGGACATCCTGCGTTGATATTGACAATCCTCTGTCTTTTATACTACCTTCCGCTATTCCTTATATTCTTCTGGGTGATTTTAATCTTCACCTATCTTGTACACATGCAAGTCTCCCATTACTTACAATACTTTACTCACATTTTCTTTTCCCCCCTTTCTGTCCCCTCGCTCTCATGTGCCGGGTTGTTATTTAGACCTTATCTTTACTTCTCTTTCTAGATCTCTTGGGACTGTGGTTTATCTCTCCGATCATCATCTTTCTTTTTCAATCTTTCCACCACTTTCAGTATCCGACTCTTCCTCGTCCAGTAGAACATCTCATCACAGACGGGATTTGCGTACTTTCAACAGCCCTTTGTTTCATCAAGTATTGCTACTCTTCCCTCACACTTTGTTTGCCACCTTATCCTGATGAGGCGGCTACTACTCTGTCATCTTCTCTCTCTTTGCCACTAGATGCTCTCTATCCAACATCAACATTGTATCCCTCTCATAAAACCCCTCAACACTGGCTTTCCGCTCACTTTTGCGCAATGCAACGTGTATTCAGTCGTCTCGAAATATGCTGGCGCAAGTGCAGATCAGAGGGGGATCATGTGTCTTATTCTTCCTACCTTGTTCTTTATGATGATCTTTAGCTCTCTGCCAAACGTTCTTACTTTTGTGATCTTTTACATACTCATCCTAAACACCAATTTCAAACGTTCACGTTTTCTTTCTGCAGCCGCTCCTGATCTTGCTTTATTTTTCTCCTCTAAGGTGGCTTCTCCCTGTGCCACCATTGAGTCTATTTCTGCTACTGATACCCTTGTTCTTCCATTACCCACTAACACTACTATTTCCTGTTTTTCCCAATCTCAAACGATGAGAGTTCCCTTTTGTTAAGTCGGGCTCACCCTACTGTCTCTCCACTTGACCCTATATCCTCAGTGGTCATTCCTAAAATCTACCCTTCTCTTGTCTCCTATTTAACTTCCTTTTTCAATACTTCCACTTTGACTCCTGTTTTTCCCTCTTTTAAACATGCCTCTATTCTTCCTATTCTAAAAAAAAACTTCGGATTATTCTCTTGCTTTTAAATGTTCGTTCCATTTCTCTACTGCCCTATTCAGAATTACTTGAATGTCTGGTTTATTGTCAAGTCTCTACTTTTGTCTCAGATAATTCTATTCTTCCTCGTTTTCAGTCTGGATTACATGTCGGCCTTGTAATTTCACCGAAACTGATCTTTGTTTCTATCCCTCCAAACTCTGCACGTTACTCTAAACACTCATCTTTGCTTATTCTCTTAAACTTGTCTGAAGCTTCCGATACTCTTGAGCACGCTCTTTCTTCACTTTCGTCTTTTGAGTGCTCCGAGTGTGTTCTTTCATGGCGTAGGTCACACCTATCTGAAAGGACATTCTCAGTCTCTTTGGATGGTTCCGTTTCCGACACTCTTGCGCTTGTTCATGGTGTCTTCCCCCCCGCCCTCCCCAAGGCTCTGTCCTCGGCCCATTTTTTTCCCCTTTATATTTCTCCTCTGGCTGAAGTTACTTCTTTGGGTTTCTCATCACTTTTATGCCGACGCTTTTCTTGTCTTTTTCTACATTCACTTCTGAAGTCCACAATAAACTTTCAGCATGTCTCTCAGCCATCAATTCTTGGGTGACGGAATATTTTCTTGTGGTAAATGCTGCCAAAACCGAAGAACTTTTATTTCCTGCAAATGTATTTATTTGGCATTTATAAAGCGCACCGAGCCTGTGGGCTAATACTATTCCATCTCACCTACCTCCTCCAATTTCCTTCCGACATTCTCAGCTTCCTGTTACTCTCACAGCTTGTAACTTGGCTGTTTATTTTGATTGTGCTCTTTGCTGCAAGCATCATATTTTTCTATCCTCTTGCGCCTGTCTCTAGCACTTATATAACATTCGTAACACTCGTCTTTTCTTAACTTTTAATGCCCCTAAACATGTGATTTCCTCACAAATCTTTTCACGACTTTGCTACTGTTATGTTTATTTAGTCTTCCTCCCTCATCTTGTGGCAAGGAATTCTGTTTTTAATGCTTCCATTTGTCTTCCTCATAGTCTTTCTCCCCGTGACTCTATTGCTTCTCGCTCTACTCTTGGTTGACTCTTTTTATTCTCATCTTCAATTGAACTTTGTGTTTAGTGTTTAAATTTCTCCAGGGTCTGGTACCTGCCCATCTCTTTGGTATCATTTCATATTCCAACTTGTTCTCTTAATTCCCAGTCTCAATTTCTTCTAGCAGTTTCTCGTCCGCCTTGTGCTAAATCATGTTTTTGTTCTTTCACTTGGTTAGCCCCTTCCCATTCGAACTCTCTCCCTCTCTCTCTCTCTCTCTCCACTGCATTTCTTCATATTCTTTATTCCGTTCATTCACTGAAGATCTATTTTCTCCAATTTAACATATAAGGCTGATTGCTCTTACATTGTTACTTGCATTTCCCCATTTTATTATACTGTTTTTATGACTATGTACAGCACTTTGGTTTAAAGTGATTTATGGATCACACATAAAATACAAAATTAAGAGGTATGATTTGACTTCAAAAGCAAATGTTCCAGAATTGTGGAAATTGTTCTATAAAAACATGTCACTTAACAGCAAAATATAAAAAGAGTAACTCGGTTTTCAATAGCTTCACCTCAGTTGGCCCTCTCTGTACAGTCACTTACAAAGTCTCACTTGTCTGATATACAAACAGGTATTAAATCACTACAAATTGCACTGAAATTGAGAGTAGAATATATGGGTAAAACACTGTAAAATATGCCTCTCTTCAAATAAGAATCTGAGGTAAACTGCCATGATTTAGATGTACCACCCAAAGGTTAATTTACCTCAGCAGTTTTACATTGTACCTTGCATTGCACAGTGCGAGTCCAAGAACAAATAAGAGATAGTCTTAGTGCAAACATGATATGTAAATAAATAAGATTAAATATATTTTACTTAAATGATCAGCATTCCAGGCCATGCAACCTCACCTTTCAAATGAATGGCAAGTACCAGAGTCCTGCAATACTCTAGAGTGATGAAGGAAGGTCTTTAACTACCTCTGGAATTGCTCTGGGCAAGCCACCGAACCAAGGGGACAGTCCAGCCCCAAATGCTCCGTCACATCCTTTCTGCATGAGACCAAAAGGAACGTGGTTCTTTAAGCATTCCTGTGGGGAGTTGTCTGTGGGGAGTTGTCCGAACTACCCAACCTTACATGTGATGAAGGCAAACTCTCAGGGACTGGGTTGGTCGAGCTGCTGCCCCGTGTACCCTTCTCAGAGGGTGGTGAAACATGATCCTGCCGGCTCCATGTTCCCCGAGAAACATGGTATGTCCCATCTTGAGGCAACCCTCTACCACTGTCCTATACTACTTCAGTTACCCGAACGCCAGGCCTGAAGTTAAAATGGTCTGCAGACCAAAGAACCCAAGATATAAGAATCTGAGAATCACTGAAGGTAAACAGGTTATGTTCGCAAACAGCGGTGCTACCATTCCACGTACCTATCCCGAGCCAAGCAGGAATGAAGAGGACCGCAGTCCTCGTGCTCTAGGATGCACAACACCGAATGCGGGTCTTCAGGGGAGAGCCTGTGGAGTGTCACAGAGTTGAAATGATTTGCACAAACCGCAAGTTAACGCTGCACACCATTAAGGCCAGGCATTCATTCGCCTAGGGGCAATGCCTTCAGGCAATTGACGAAGGCAAAATCCTGCCTCGAAGCAATTATGCTGGAAATTAAGACTCACTAGAGAATCCACACAAAGCTTGCATGCACTAATGGAGAATAAACGACCCCTTAGAAAACTCTGCAGCCTCGTGAGGATAGAGCCAGCTGAAGCAACAAAGAGGAGAATGCAGCAGGAAGTGGATGTGCCTCCTCAGCTCCCTTGCCAAAAGGGGAGGGCACTGGAAGCAGGAAGCAAGAAAGGAGCGACGTCTGTCAGAAGGCTTTGGCGATATTAAAAACCCTTGGCAGCCCCAAGCTGGAAGCAACCCTGGTTTGGAGAACCTGGAGGAAAACGTTGGTCACACTGTTGTAAAACAGCTTCCTAACCTTGAGGCACATGGAAAGCCAACCCCCCCCCCCCCCCCCCCCAAGGCTAGCTTCGAGCAAACCGTAGGAAATAAGGGGAATGGCTTGACCCAAGGTAGGAGGGTGGCAATTTGTACTGCCTAAGAAGAACCCCAATGAGGGGAAAAATGCTCAATTACTGCTGTTAATATTTTCCTTGCATGTCTCTTAATTTCGGACCATCCAAAATGATTCTTCCCTGAAGATAAGCTACGATCCTAAGGTGTTCAGTATGAAATGACTGGCAGCTAACTTTGTGTCACCATGCACTGGTAAAATGACTATGGGCTCGTGCTTTTATTTCAGCTTAAGAAAGTAGAACTGGCTGCATGGAGCCAGCATGGTAAAAGCATGTCGGCAACGGTTGTGACAAAGACACTTGACATAATTAAAATGACATCATCATGGTAGCTGCACCAGTGTGGAGAAAAATAGAATCCTGTCAAGAGCAGAACTTCAAAAACCCTTTGGAAAACCAGAGGGAAGAATCCATATGTAGAGTCAAAATGGAGGGACATACAAGAAACACAAGTTGGTGTTTAGAAGATAATTCTCCATAGTGCCATTGTTTAATATTTCCTTGTCATTTCCCCTTCATGATGAGGGTATACATGACCCATATATAAAAAAAGGAGTCCAGTACTGAATGCCCCCCCCCACCTCCATTATATCCACTGTTAGTGGCATTTAATAATACATTAAGATTTTTAGATTAGCTTTGCTGGATCATATCTCTTTTTACTTATATACTTTTAGCAAATTGGCTTTACATATACACAACATGTTGTGTATGCATATCCCCAACATATACACAACATTCTTATAAGCATACAGCATATAAGCATACAGTGCTTCTTCCATCAGAAAATGTTAACATGTCACGTTACCTCAGCTTTACATAGTGTATTGAATACATACTGTCTTTAGGTATCCATCATTTGTGGCGTGCATTTCAATATAAGAATGAGTTCCTTAAATAAACCTATTGCATCACAAGATAATTCATTTAAAATCGCTACACATTCCATAAAAAAATTCACAAAGAAATATATAAAATTAATATGGCTTCCCTTCATAAATGTCTTCCACATGTCTGCTATGGCTTTGCTGTCACATGTGTTATTATGGCGTTTCATCCATTTTGCACATAAAAAGGTTAAACCTTCACAATCAACTAAAATGTGTTCTGCTGACACATTTAAAATGTATTCTCCCCACAAACGGCACCAGCGACCCGCACGTGTTATGGCGGTTTTTGTCCCAGTAATTTCAAGTACTCGACATATGTTACATTTAGTCCGCAGGTACTGTCTCGCAGCCCAGCTACTTAGATAGGCCGTTATGTACTTTGGACTAGCATCACGCTCTGTAATATATGCTATGAAGCGACCGCTATGCACGTGCGTCGCTAGGTGAACCAGATCAGCTTCCTAGCTGCGTGCCTCCACTTTCCGCTTTAGCCACTTTTTGCATCGCATATATATATATATATATATATATATATATATATATATATATATATATATATATATATATATATATATATTCGATTGTGCTCGATATTGCTTGCTTAACCCTGCTCCTCTCAAAGTCACATGAAGTCTTGGGCACAGAAAAAAAAAAACGTCTGTGCAAGAAAGCTGCTGGACTGCATCAGGCATATAGTGAAAACTCAGCAGAGAGCATTAGGTATTTACCCATGGTTCGATGTCGACTTTACCGAAAACCTTTGAGGTCTTTTTTACTAAGACAATGTTACAAACAAAGACCGATTTAATTATTTTTTTACTTGGGGGCTACCCCCCCCCCCCCACCACCCGTTTCCCCGTGTTTTAAACTCCCCCCCACACGTTATATATATATATATATATATATATATATATATATACACACACACACACACACACACACACACACACACACACACACACACTAATTAAATTGGTGCTTGTTCAAGTTTTGCCCACTTGTCTACTATGGCGACCCGCGTGGTAAGAAACGTGTAACCCAAATTAAAAAGCCACACGCGTCTATGAGAGTTTCCATTTGCGTACATTTGTAGAAACCAAGGACTTCTTATAACTTGTGTACTGTTAATGTATCCACGCGGCTAGTTTGCTTGTGAAGAGCAGCACACTCACATCTTTGATGTAATTCATCTCTTCCTTTAGCTGATGAGTGGACCACTCGTAAACAACCACTTCATTCTGCTGCTTCCTGTCTGACCGGTGCACCACTCCGTAGACCATGCCGTGGGCCGGCAGTCGAGCGGCGGGGCCCCCCGTCGGTACAGTGTAGAGATGCTGGAGAAAAGATAATTCATTAGTCCCAGCAACATTAAAGGAACATAAAAATCATAGGAGAAGTCCCATCTATTCCAGCAAGTTACTCTTGCATCGAAATAGACATTATGTGACGTGTAACAACAAGAATCCGGGTCCAATTCATAAACATGTGTCGCATTCATTGCACCGCTATTTTATTTGTTTTACACACTGCTCGTTCCCTTGCAATAGGCAAACACATGTGGGTGCCTTCACGTTCATTGGGTGGCTGAAGACAAAGTAACACAAAGAAAGAAAATCAGAGTTTGTAATTGCCACGCGAGGAGGATAGGAATGCAAGGGTTCAGGCGGGATCATCTACAGTTCTGCTTTCAGTGTGTACCATGAAGCATCACTCAAACCCTTGTGTGGCCGGAGCCAGACAAAAACATGCCATCGGAGCATTTGCCAAGCGCATCTTCCGTCATCTCTGCCCTTTATCCCGCCCACTCATCTCCACCTCCAAAAGCACCTGCGCTGCTTGCCCACAACACCTGCGCTGCTTGCTATGCTGCTTCAGGTTTAATCATCAAATTATGTAAGTTCCCTATTCAAACTTTCAGTTTCTAAATAGAACAAGCTCTGCAGTTATTCACAAGCAGACTGCTTCCTCAAAATCACAAGGTTTTCTCCATTACTAAAAAAATAAATAAAAAAAAATAAAAAACCAAAAATAAAAAACACTGCACATATTGTGTGTCCCAGGCATATAGGCATTCATCATTTGGGATTTTACCAGGGTCGGTTGGTCATTTCCATTTTTTTCAGGATGCAAAATGCCATTCTTCCGTCGTCGTCTTGTAGGAGAATTTGTCTTTTCGACCTAAAAAAAAGAAAATAAACAAAAAAATAAAAAATAAACATTTCACTACAATACCCCTCTACGAAAAAAGGACAGATATGGATATACTTATGAACTACCCAGTCAAATCAACCAATCAGATATAAGATTTTTTTTTTAAACCAGCATCTCCCATGCTAGGGAAATCCTAGAATACCGAGATTTGGAACCTACACCCAGAACGGTTTTCTTAGAGCAGCGACTTTGCAGAGTGAGTGCTGCAACTAAAAACATACCACCTCGGGATCTTTAACACGCATTCCTGAGTAGCTGTGCATAGTGTTTATAAAGCGCAGACCTAGCTGGAAAGCAACAGAGCGCTGTACACAGGGGACACGCCGAGGGGGGTACAAGTAGGGCGCAGGGGGTAGAAGAGCAGCCGGGACATACTGGGGAGATCATGTGATGGGGTAACTGCAAAAGAGGAGCCTGCAGGGTTGGCTGGTGCAATCTGTGATGGTCAATGTGTGGAGGGAATGGTTCTTCGGTCCGTCCTGAAGCGTGGGATTGGGGGGGGGGGGAGGGATAAAGGAACCAGTCTTCACGGTGTTGGTACTTTTTTCCGAAGACAGGGCGCATCCATCTGGTGGTCATCCCACCCAACTAGCCCAAAAGCTACTGTCCAGAAACTAGAATGGTCTATATTGTGCAATACTAGTGGCCGAGCAAGTTCTACTTAAAAACAAATGTTTCATTTATAACGCGCTGGAACATCGCCCATAGGCATAGAAGCACATGGACAACACACACAACAACCTGCGTGAATGTGATTTCTTTACAAAACCGTGGCGATATAATTCATTATATCCGCGCCGCTTGTGGATTTGCCCAGCTGCCCCACTATCACCTGGATTTGCCCCAGATCTGCACTGTAAGTGCATCAACCTCCATTGCAAGCCACGAGGCTTGCCACCTTCCAAGATGGCCGACCGTCATCTACACAACCACCTACCCGGCCCCTCTGCACTGCGATTGGCTCAATTCCCGAATTTACAGCCAACCACAAGCCGGCAGGCTTGGAGACGGCCCACGATCTAAGGCACACATCGTAGGCGCAGTGCCTGTCTCTCGCCTGTCTACGCCGGCGAGCCTAGGGCCACGACCCCTGTCCCTCCCATGCCATCCCTCCATCTAACAGGTTAAGCATGCTGCTCTCCTCCACAACTATGCTCCCCACCGGCAGCCAGTGACCTGAACTGCTCCCCAACCAAAACGGAACCGGTGTTCATGCACCTCCCAACATTGCCACTCCCGAGGTCCATCTTGCACAGTTGGGCTCACAAACTGCCACATAATGCATCAATTCATAACTTGCATCTACTCTACTCTGCAATCCACTACTTCCGCGTGACCCTTATTAATACCCATTGGGCTAGTATCTTGCAGTGCATTAGCAGAAGTATCCAACCCAGTCTCGACTTATTAGCAATTTCGAATTTAGCCTGCGTTGCTGTAGCATAACTGAAACTGCCTATTTCTGCACAATATTAGCAATTTCGATTTTAGCCTACGCCTGCATTGTACTACCAAATTGAATCTACCCACCTCCGTACTCTATTACCAAAATTGAAACTGGCTATCTATACCCATCTCTGACAATTTACAGCTCTAGCCAAACCTGCTCATGCCCACACTCCTGCAACTGCCTACTGTGCTCACCTGCTTGTGCTCAACCTATAGCCACCTAACCCGTCCTTAGCCTAGCAGCCCAGCCAACACCGCTCTCATAACTATGCTCCCTTGGCTCATTCTCACCATGTTCCCTTTTTGTGTCATGAACAACAATACACCATGTAGCAGCAATAGCTACATACCATACTATAATGGACTAGCTAAACTCGGCTGCCCAAGACACCACCCCATCCCCTGTCCCACACCCTTCCTGCCCACCCTACCACCATTCCCACACACTGTTCATCAACACCACACCAGCTAACACCTTATCCAACAATACCAACCCCACTAAAGATGACTACACTGTTACCAACCCCAACCCTCCCAATCCACCAGGATACCGCCCCACAACCAACCCCACCTTCCCTGACTGCAACAGACTTGGCTCTAGACTCCACACCATATCCAGCAAACTGCCTACAACACCTATGACCAAGGCCACCAACAAGAATAGCGCTAATGCCACCAACACGGCATCTCTAAAAGGAGCACTACTCAATGTCAGATCCCTAGTTGCTCACCCCACTGAAACTGCTGACATCATCCTCTCAGCAGATCTAGACTTCCTTGCTACTACAGAAACATGGCTACATGAAGCATCAGGACCCTTCCCAACTCTTGCTATTCCCGACAATTACTCCATCCTCAGAGCTGACAGACCCAATGCTCGGGGAGGAGGTGTAGCAGTCATATTCAAATCCTCACTCGACCTCAGATCCATCACTTCCCTCCCACTAAAATCATGTGAGCACCTCACCATTAAAATACAAACCACCCCTAAGAGCACAATTACTCTGCAACTAATATGTAGACGTCCAGGTCCCACAGGTACCTTCGAGGAAGACATTACTTCCCTCATAGCCGAGAACTCTAAGCCCCATTCCTAAAATATCATTCTAGGAGACTTTAATCTAGGGTACAACGACCCTAACGACACTCCTGCCACCAGCATGACTTTACTCAAGTCATCACTCTACCTACCTATCAGAAAGGCAGAACTATCGATTGGGTCGCAGCCAGTAACTGCAATATCACCTGCAAAGCCCCACAACCTCTGGTATGGACTGACCATTCCCTCATACTATTTGACATTAACCTTAACAACCCTAACCCCATGCAGCGCCCCCACGCACCAGCTTGTCTGACTAGAAACAAGCGCAACATTACTGCGGAGACCGTACACCTCTGGTTCTCCCCCTCCTAAACACACTCCCAGCCACTGCTGACCTCAACCTTCTAGTCAACACCTACAATGACCCCATGACTAATGCCATGGACGCCGTTGCCCCACTAAAGCTACGCAAAGGTAAACCTAGAGCTCATCTGAACTCTTGGTACACACCTGAACTCAAAACACTCAGAAAAAAGAAAGCCAAGATGGAAAACAAGTCCCTCAGCACAAAACAAAACCAATCTCATGACCATCTCCTCCCTTTACAAGAAAGAGATAATCCGCACCAAAAAGGAAGCCTATAATGCTAGAATAAATAATGCACAATCGTCTGCTAAAGAACTCTTCACCATTCTGAAGGAATTAGAAAACCCCAACCCACCGACCGACACTTGTGTGAAAGACAAGCCATGGTGCACTAGCATCCAAAATGCCCTGGCCAACAAAATTACTGGTCTTCAAACCAAAATCGAGGCTAAACGACTACAACTCCCCAACAGCAATGCCTCCACACCTAGCACATCCGGCTTTACGTTCAAAATGGTCACTATATCCGAAGTCCAAAAAATTATAGCATCCCTCAAACCCTCTAATTGCAAAGGGGATAGTTGCCCTGCCCAGATCATGAAAGATGCTGCGAGAGACCTAGCCCCCTTCATCTCCAAACTTATAAACCTATCCCTCGACTAATTCTGTACCTAACAACTTGAAAAAGTCATGGGTTCTCCCTCTGCTAAGAAAACAATCGCTTGACCCTGCCATTCCCACTAATTACAGGCCTATCACCACGGTCTCCTTCCTGCTAAAAATCCTTGACAGAGTTACCTACCTGCAAATTCAAGATTACTTCGAGTCCAATCAATTGCTAGGCCTGCGTCAAACTGGCTTTCATCCTCAACATGGAACAGAAACTGCCCTTGTTGACCTCAAAAGTCAGATTGACGACATCAAGGACAAAAGCAAAGCAGCTATCCTACTCCTCCTAGACCTCTCAGCAGCCTTCGACCTGGTTGACTACAAAATACTCTGCAACCACCTCTCATCTGCTGCCCACTTTTCCCCCTCTGCTGTCATGTGGATACAATCCTTCTTAGCCAACAGAAACATGAGGGTTTTTTTCATCTGCGGCTGTAGCAGACCGCATCCCCATTACCTGTGGTGTCCCACAAGGTTCTCGTCTCCCCCACCCTTTATAACATCTTTACAAAGCCTCTCTTTGATAAACTGGACCATCTGGGTGTCACCTACACCAACTACGCAGATGACACCCAGATACTCCTCACCATCACTGGCAACTACAATATCGACACCACTAGGATTAACAAAATCTTCTCTATCATTCAGGCATGGATGGCAACACATGGCCTCTGCCTGAATGATGAGAAGACCGAGTTCCTCCTAGTCGGATCTCCCAACAACCTACAGAAACTTAGCCCTGACTACTCCAATTTCATCATCGATGGCAACATCATCCCAGTCGTTAAAAAACGTGAAAAGCTTAGGCTTTTACCTTGACGCCAATACCAACCTCTCCAAACAAGTCAACATCACCGCCTCAGCCACAGCCTACACTGGGAAACTAATTAGGGCCTGCAGACCTTTTCCATCTACGAATAGCTGCCTCATACTGGCCAGGGCTCTCATACAATCGAAGCTTGACTACTGCAATAGCCTTTACCTAGGTGCCAAGCAAGCTATAATCAATAAACTTCAGGTTCTCCAAAACAATGCGCTGCAAGCAGCATTAACATCCCAGGCGAGAGCACATCTCCCATATAAGAATATCTTGCAAATGGCTATCCATTCAACAGAAAATTGACTTAAAATCCCTCTGCCTTACCTACAAAGCCCTAAACCACCTAGCCACCCCCCTATCTCACTAACAAACTCACTCTGAAACCAAGCACTAGAATCACTAGATCCTCCAATACTCTCTGCCTCGCTGTGCCCAGATTCACCACTAAAAGAGCTGGTGGCTCGAGTTTCTCGGTCCTTGTCCCTCAACTTTGGAACAGCCTCTCGCTGAACATCAAATCGACCAAATCCTTCCAACTGTTCAGGAAATTAGTCATTAGTTGGCTACTGGATAAAACCAATCCCAAGATAGACTAAGCACAGTACTAATTGTATTTATTGTACATACCATACACATTTTTAACCGCGTGCTCTAACTACCATTGCTTGTATATATTGCATATTACCTCTACAATTCTATAACTGCATAACTTATATATATTGTACTTCTGTAACCTGTACTTTAAGCGCCCTTTTACTCCTGGGTCTGGTGCGCTATATAAAATAAACAAACCAAAAAGGCAATAAGTAATCGGATGCAAACAGGCTGGTCCATGAAGAGTAATTAGAAGCTTTAACCATGGATCTCAGTAACCTCCTGTATAAACAGGTCTTACTAAGGGCTAAATGCCGATTTTACTTTTGAACAATCCTTCTATATTACGAATGTTTACAGTGCAAACAACAATCATTAAGTATTTCTATCAATTCCTGCCTATTGATTTGCATTCAAACTGCTCAGTATGGCATCACGATCAAGTGTGGCCAAATACACACAGTGCATACAAAATAAATATTGTTGGGTACCATTACAATGTAGATAATCAAATATAAAAGATGCTAACAAAAACCCACATCAAACACTTCCAAAAGAACATTATGCTCTAAATGTATTTGAACAGAGTCATAGGATAATGTACCAAAGGTTTATATTTGCTTACACACTGACTTCTCACTACATTGATAAAGGAACAAGCTACATTACACCCCCATAATCAATCAGGGAGATTGTTAATGTCCAGGTGGATAGCTCACAAGTTAAGTCCTCGCCAAAGACATTGGCCCACCTTGGACTTTCTAACTTAGAACCGAAGGCAAGGCCGACTTACCCTTCCCCCCCCCCTGAGGTAAAACCAATGTAGATAGGGAAGGAACATGTTTTACAGTGCCAAGATGGAGAAATCTGGCACGAGTGCTACATAAAAGTAGAAATTAATTATAGATTAATACAAAAAGACTCATCATTGAACGTTATTTTGGTCTACATGTTTCGACATACAAAAGTAAGAATTCACACCAGGCCACACAATCATGGTTGTTTGGTGCAAAGAACTGACCTGTTCCGACTCGCGCCTCCAGTATAAAAAATAGCTGTGGTCTCCCATGCACAATACAACTAGTCTTCACTTAGAGCAGGGGACCAAAAGTGTAAGACCTCAGTCTCCAAATCCCAGAACAACCTGTCTGGTGGGCACTTAACCCCCAATAGTGTTTGGCTACATCATGTCAAACTGATGTTATTCTACATGGCGTCTATGGGATATGTGGATCTATTTCTGCCGGAGCCGCACTGCAGAGGGTTGTAGTCTCTGCAGCTGGCATTGCTGATTAAAGCTTTTAGTGCCCCTGCCAACGTTCACAACTATGGCCATACAATTCAGTATACGGCTCAATAAGCTTTTTGGACTAAGCATACCCAATTTATGTTTCTCTGATCCCAGGTGTCGGATCCCAATCTTTACTCCTTTCAAACTTTGAAGTCCTGTTTACTTCAGCACGATAAAAGAAAGACGGAATGTGTGGCGTACACAGCCATCCTTGCAAATGCCAGCCAGGTGGGGCACAAACTATGGTATACTGAAAGCAGTGGTGCCAGTTCAGTAACTGTGTAGTGCACTGTTTAATATGAAGTACGAGAAATGACTCCTTCCAAGAAATCGAGCATTACCCACAATGCGCAACTTGCATGAATGCCGGTACTGTTGAAAACAGACCCTAAACCTGAAAGTGTTTTCCCTTTCAAGCTCACCCTGGTCTCCAGGACTGTCGCACACAATCACTCTTCCCAAACAATCCTTGGACTACCAGTGTAATTTATCGGAATGATATGGAAAAGAAATCACATTGTAATTTCATGAATTGTCCAATTCAAGCATTGAAAATAAAAAAAGGCGGTATCTGTCGTATTTCTGGAGTATGTGCCCTACCATGACCTGCGTGATGTTCAAATGACATGGACTATTGCAAGTTTTAGAGTGCAACCAAAGTTAAGAGCAGGTAGCCGACTAGGAATGGCCTCTAGGGCTCTAATCACAAGAGCTCCGCCAGTCAAAGCAAAAACTCCACATAGGACTTGTGCATCACATGAAAAATAAGGAGTCAATTGGGAGTCACCAACAGGATACAAGAGTGTACTTACTGCGTACTGCATCTGTTAGGAACTTGTGTACGTTAAAGATTGGTGTATGTTTACTCTAACAAAAAATAAAGTCTACAAACAAAAATAAAGTGAAGGTCCATCATACCACTACCAATTCAACATCAACGCTCACTTTCACTATGGATTGATGCAACCTGCTTAATAGTTACTGTTAAGGTTGAACTTGTAGTGCATAAAATCTCGAAAATCAAAAGAAAAACAAAATAAAAAAAGCAGACAATTACGAGAGATTTTACCTGGAAAAGGTGTTTTTCCTACTGGAAAATCCGTGTTAAAAAGTGTTCACAACAGAGTTAAAACACATATGAAGCCAAAAAAAATCCCATTGGGCACATGCCTCCAAAACATACTGTATCAATTTTTCAGAATGTTCCAGATATTTGGAAATGTTATGCATTGGAACCGCGTAGACAATTACTCTAAACCATCCCACAGCGCTATTCCGCTCACTTTGCAGCAGCTCACTCGGACAGGAAACAGCACGGGATATTCCTGACTAAGTTGTATTGTAACCACCAGCTCCCTTTTAAACGTTCTGTACAACTGGCCATCACACCATACCCAATTTACCCCCTGCAGCCCACAGATCTTAAATCTGTGCCAATTCAAAAACATATCGATCGATTTGACAGAAAGGTATTATATGAGTGCCGCATTGCATTTAAAAAAAGAAAGTTCTCGACTGAGACCACCAACACATCAGATTTACGGAATCCTTCCAAAGACTGTCACAATAGGACCACTGCCTTATGTGTTCATAATACGATTCAAAGTCTCAGACATATCTAACCGGTGGGTTCAAATAATATACAACATTTATGTGAGGTCCACACTGATGGAGAAGCAGATCATCAACCAAACCAGATCTCCCAGGGGTCTGTGTAAAGCTTAAACAATACCAGACATTTTATCAACTATTTTGTCAGCAACAAATTGCCTGGAATTAGGCATCTCAGCTAAGAGCTGGGAAAAATCTTTTAATAACAAGGTTCATCATGGAACCGACCAATAAATAACCATATGGGCTTTTTATCAATTAGGAATAATAACTTCTGATTGGCTGCAGCAAAGACAGCGGCAAGAACTGAGCTGAACGGCATAGCTATAGCACGGGAGCGGCCTATGAAGAAGACCCCAGTTACTATACTGCCAAATCTGGTCCTCGGTGTAGGATGTCTGGAAAGGGTCATGGGAGAGCACTGCAGAAAAAATAAGATCAGCAGGTTATTATAAAGGTTATCTCTAACCTTCCTAAAGGGCAGAAACCATGCAGCATTTTGACATTTCAACACCCCACTTGCAATGGGGGAAGAGGTGCACTGTTTTTATGGCCCCTCTGCTTCTGTTCCCCCCTCCCACCCCTTCCCCTCGAATTCATCTCCCTAGAACTTCCTGGCTCCCTGAATGGAAGATTTCCCCATGAAGAATAATTGATCACTTCACCTAAAATACCTATAATAATATTTAGAATGGGGTCTACTTCACCTCCACGTATTTAATTACGTGGATGGTTTTATTATATGTACTTGTTTATAAGTGTACAAACTAAACTTGAGACAATGAAGGGGGCCCTTTGTGAATTCCAGTGTAATATCAATACAGTTTCTATAGCCTATAAAACTTTAAGGGGGTAATTCATAGATTTCAGCGCAGAGGCAGCGCACGCGAGCAGCGCAGAGGCGGAGCGTGCGCCAGCCTTGTGCGCTAAACAGAATTCAGGCGCACCGCGTATTCATGGATTTCCAAGCCATTTTGAGCCCCGACGCAGCGAACATCCCGTTGCACAAGGAAAAGCCATCGAAATTCCCAATACGGTGCAAAGGGCCGCGCTGTGGGATGTATTTACCCATGCATCCGAGCCATACCTCAAAACTGTGCAGTACTGACATGGAAAACATCATGATGGCCAGAGCTTCCCAGAAAATGCACAGGGAAATGCATGAAGAATAGGCTGCCACTCATTTTTGCCGATGTTATGGGCACAGAAGGACACTGCCTAAAACCACCATTGGACTACCCACACAGTAGTCTGAAACCATTGGGAATGGCAATGCCGATTGCCAAAAGCAAACCCATAACTGTGGAGAATTCATTTTCTTAAATCCCAAAAAGGGGTGCAGTACCAGTACTCACCACTATCCAAAAGCCGGCGTTTTAAAACCACCAGATTTTACTTTTTTGTAGAAAACTGAATAAATGAACCCAAAACAGGCCAAAGAAAGACTTACTGAGAGGTGGATCCAATGTAAAGTTATATTCTGAAGTGACTTGAAGGTTTATAACAAGACTGGCTGAGCTGGGGATTTCAGCAGTTTAAGTAAATTTGGACTGAAAGACATTAAAAATCTCAAGGTTTAAGAGAAATGAGTGACCTACTTTGAGTGTCACATAGGTTGCAATTGTTTAAATGTCATAGTTTTGAACTTAGAATCAGCATTCTAGCTGCATATGTAAAAAAATTGTCTTGACTTAAACTGGGAAACAAAAAGTGACATTTTATCTGAAACCTGGCTTAAGGAACTGAATTCTGCCTGGCAACTACCCCCATCAGGAGTGAAACTTGAGTCACAGCTGTGTTCCCAGGCCTAGCTGCCCTTTTGCTGCTCACACCAAAAGGGATATGACACTTCCCTGATTGAATTACCTGGGCTCTGCAGGAAATTGAACAAAGCCCTGTCCTGACTCAGGCAAATGTTTTATTGGCGGGAGTCGTAAATGGAGCTTCCTCTTGGCAGAAGCTGGGAGGGGCAGCGTCTCTGAGCTTGCCAGAAACTGGAAAGACTGGTTTCTGTACCATGTGACATGAAAAGACACACCTCTATAGCCAGAATATGGTTTTAGAAAAAGATGAATAACTCATAGAGCGGACATGTGAAAATTGTATAAATGACACCATAATTCTTGTGATTTTTCTGCCCACATTTTAAGAGGTTTTTAGAACCGGTGGCATGTTCAGGGGGGTTTTAGCGGAAAAGAGGATATTACTCAAAATGTGTGCATGTGAAAAATCTGACACTTCATCAACTAATGTCCATACTCCTTGCGCACATGTGTGTAAATTTGGGTCAATGTCCGGAATTGCAAAATCAGTTAAAAAGTGAAATATGTGCCATTTCTGAATGCAAGCCCCCAGGAAGAGCAAAGTTTGGACAGGGTATATCTCCTGTGATATGTGATGTGTGCATGTAATTTTAAACCAATGTTTACCTCTGCAAATATGTCTTTTGTTATCAAATATAGAATGTGTGCAATTTGACTGGGGAGTGTCCTCTCTGCAAGCCATAAAATGACATCACTCTGACACAACCTAGCTCCCCCAATCAAGTGAGAAATGGAAGTTTGACCAATGATAAGTGGAGAGGGGCTGGCTAGTGATGCTGCTCACACACACCCATTTTCAAAACACATAAAAGCAGAGAGACAGGACAGATAGGAACCTTCAAATCCATTTGCAGCTGGAAGCTCTGCCGGGAAAATCCATACTTTACCTCCATCAATCTCCAGACAAAGCTGTGCAGAAAGATCCAGACTTTAAATCCCTCAATCTTCAGAATCCAGAGAGAGAGCTGACCCAGATCACTGTGAAGTGCAGAGACCAGAGTCCAGTTTAAAACCTGACCAGATCCATGGCGAGGCCCATTTCACTCAAGAATATAGTGTGAGTACCTAGAAAACTGTGCAGAACCAATCTCCTAGTTAAAATAATATAATTCAATCTAGCTTAATCTAAGTAGAACTGTCTCCTGTCACCTGTCATTTGCATAGCTGTCACCTGTCATTTTCTAGTTGCAAGCTGCACTTGTCTTTTTGAACTTTAAAATTTCAAATCTGAAAAACGACCTTTATTCAATCGCTCATATCTCCGCGACCGTTTGTGCTAGAGACTTGCAGTAACTTTCATCTGGAAGCTGAGATCCTAGGCTTTCCTAGGACCCCAAAACGATAGTGATAGTCCTTGTAGTTCCTCTGTAATCGCGCCAGACGCATCCGCGAATTTTGCCGCGATTTGAACATTTCTCCACTTGCAAAAAGATAGCTGCTTTTGCTTTCCTCTGAAAAAAAATCGTTTGCCTCATAAAAACTATCCCTGCATCACTGCTAGAGTGAGCCTGAGCTAATATTAACTTGATTTCACTCACCCTGAACCTCTAAAGGGAATTAAAAGCATTTTAGCATATTTTTTTCTTCATTTCCAGCACATTTAAAAGCCTTTTGCCTGTGTTTTCAACTTCTGTAGTCTAAGTTGCTGGGTGAACTGAATTACATTTGAATTGCATTTCTGAGAACTGTGTGCTTCCTTCCATTTCCTTGCATTGCATAAAAGGGGGGGTGAATTGCCAGAGAAAAGTGATTACATTGTTTTGTTGAAATCATATTGAGTATTTTCTATACTGCATTTCATTCATTCAACCTTGCATTTCCTTGAACCCTATAAAACATTCTCTTCCACATTATTCTTCTGTCCCTATTTACCAGTGTGCTATCTTATCCATTTCATGTCAACTCCTTAGTGATTATAAAGAAGTGTGCTAGTGCCAGATTCTCCGTTGTTAATCTTTATCATATCAGATTAAGTGTGATATTCAATTATTAATTTATTATAAAGCGTGATATCATATATATTGTTTAAGTTATCAAATAAACCTTTAAACTTGCAAAACAGAACTACTTCTTGGCTCAGTGGGGTCAGGGGGATTCCAAGGGAGGGGTGTTATATAGGGGTAGTCATCCAGAACGCATGAACTGGACATAAAGTTATATCAATAAGGGTTTTCATTCAGTATTATAGACTAGGCGTTGACTTAGCTGTAGTGTTGAATTGAATCCTCTTACAAATTGGGGGCTCGTGCCGGACGTTTGGGTTAGATCTACCATTTGTGCAGATTAATACAGCGTGCCAGCTGACCAGATGCACATATCCGGTCGGATCACCACGCTGTGTTACGCTGTAAAGCATTCCTCAAAAGGGACACTCCAAGAAAAGTTCTGTTCTGCAAAAATAAAATACAAACTTCTGTAAGTCAGGACAGAGACCAATCTCTAGAATGACGACCTTAGTAGACATGAAAATAGCCAGAGAGCACTTCTTACATAAGTTATTTGTGAGAGGTGAATGGGCTGAGCAGGGCCAGGAGGCCTGGTTGCAGGCCATCACGCGACAGGCCACTGAAACAGGGTCAGACTTATGGAGAGATCAGGGTCCATTACATGTGGCCCTGAGTGAACTATATATGGCTCCTAAGGCCAAAGATGAACACGACAAGATTGTTAGGATAGCGGCATATTTATATTTATATATGGGAGCCATACAGAATAAATGTGCTGAAGGCCATGATCTGGCAAAAAGGCAACAGATGGCGTTAGAGAAGGCCCAATCTGATCTGGACTCTTCTGAGCAAAGGCTGCACAGAAGCCAGGAGTCAGAAAATGAGACCAGACAGTACATCACTAAAATAAAGGAGGATATGGATGTGCTGCAAAAGGAAAAGTCAGAACAGGATACCAGATTTCGGGCCTTGCAGAAGGAACACCAAGAAGGTTTGGACTCCCTACTGCAAAGCCAGAAAAAGCTGGAGCAACAACTGGACTTCAACAGGGTATGTGCTGAGCAGGTAGTCACCCTGCAAGGCCACCTAGATAGGGAAAAGGCAGAAAGCAATAAACTGATTCTGAAAGACCTGGATACCCAGGCAGAGTTTGATGAAGAGCGCCGGAAAGCTGGTGCCTTTCAAAGGCAGAGGGACGACCTGGCGGCACAAATGCAGGCTCTTAGTCAGGAAAGAGACGCCTTAGGCCAGGAAGTCTGCCATTTAAAAAGAAAAATGGAAGAAAATCACCTGGCCCACCAGGGACTGGGTGACCTCCAAAAAGAACACCAGAACTTGTTAGGGCACACCAGGAGGGTGGAGGATGCTCTAGCAAGAAAGGAGCAGGCCAATAGGGACACAGCTCAGGAGGTAACCCTCCTGCAGCAAAGACTGGCCCAGTGCTCCAGGACCAATCAGGAAACACAGAGAGAGAATGAGGCTCTCTGCCAGCACAATGATAGGCTCCAGCAACAGGTAGCGATGCAGGAGAGACTGATAGAGTCTAGTAAGGCCTTAACTGAGGAACTGAAGGCACAAATGCAGGCTCTTGCATTGCAACAGGGAGCAGGGGCGGATAGAGATGAGGTTCGCTGGGAAATGGAAACTCCGGAGCATAACCTCAGGAGCCCTAGTACCAGAGGCCCTCATACCTCTCAGTCCCTGGACTCTGCCACCCCCATGTCCCCTGGCGCACGTGAGCACAGGGCCACAGGGATGGCAGATTACTATCCAGCCAGAAGCATGGGGCTCATAGGCCAGTACCACCCAGGAATGGAGGGGCGGGCATCCGGGTATGGGCACCCAAGCACAGTGCAATTTAATGGGGAACCCCAGGAGAGTAGGCCCATTAAGGGCATCCTGAAAACCTCTGCCCAGTTAGGTCAGTGGGGGGGGGTACCCATCAAATCCTGGCAGCAAGGAGGAATCTGAAGACTCCTCTGAACTGCGCAGGACACAGGAGACCAGGTCCCCACATTCGGCCAGCCATTCCCAGGCTCGCAGAATCCGGGAAAACCTGGAAGAGCAGACAGGAACCTCTGGGAGCAGTGCCTCTGAGTCAGAGGAGGAATGGACAAGGGTTACCCGAACCAAAAAGGCCAATAAGGCAAAAAGGGCCTTGCTTAAGGACCCCTTAAAGCAGATTAAGGCGATCAGGAGCGTCATCACGCCTTACCATAAGAACGCTAAGTATTCTGTTTGGGAGCACTTAGAGTTGTTTGAGCAAATGATGGAGACTTTCCATTTGAAGGACAGCCAAAGCTGTATTCAATATGTAAAGTGGACCTTCTCCCCGGAATACTCCAGTTTCTTTGCGGGGCTGGAGGACCAAAATCATTTAAGATGGTCCACCTATAAGGCGGCCATCTTGAAAAAAATTTCTGTTCACAGAACTCCTCAAGAGGCTCGCAAGGCAGCCTACAATTTGCAATGTGGGGAGGATCAGGCCCCACAAGAATTTGTGCAAGAACTGAAACGTGCTTTTGAGCAGACCACCAGAAGGGTGCGCACAGACAGTCGAGAATTCATAAATACATTTTTTCATGCCTTGCCCAAATACATAATGACCCAGCTCGTGAGGGATTTTCACGAGAAAAGATCTTTAGACTGGGTCCTTGAACAGGCTACCCGGATCTATGAGGTGCAGAAACCGATAGATAGCAAAAGTAATGCCCAGAAAAACCCCAAAGCCAACAGCACCCCTGCTGCTGCCAAGGTGGCAGAGGTAAAGGTCACCCCCGTTTTGGATTTGGAGATGGGGGGGCCTAAAAACCTACCTGCACCTAATAATGCTAGGCCCAGGAGGTCCTCGGGTCAGTCACAGACAGGGAGCCAAGGAGGCAGCCCCACAAATGGGGTCCCTCGCTCTCCTGATTATGTAAGTCCCCGTTACAAGGGAAATCGACCCATCCTGGGTTATGTGTGGACTCCTCCAGCCCAAGGGGGGGGATCCAGCCAAGCACCTAACCCAGGGAACTTCCCTCCAAACTTCCCACAGGAGGGCAGAAATTTACCAAACCCTGGGCAGAACTTTTTCCCCAGATATCCACCCGACTTTCAGCCCCAAAACCATCCATCCTTTTTTCCCCAATTCCCTGAGCCCAGACCACTGAATCCGGGAGAGGGGAGGCCAAGGGTGGAGGGGTACCCAAATCTTCCCAACCCGGGGTATTACCAGAGGATGGACAGCTACCCTTCCCGGGATCAGCCCAGGGGAGAAAACAGGGCCCCGTATCAGCCTGAGCGGGTTTCCCAGTTAGAGCGCCAGGTTCAAAACATGGCGCGGGATCTGGGTCACATACTGAGGGCTCAGCAGAACCCTCAGATGGGCGTGCCGGCGCAGAACGCACCCAACTCTGGACCTGGTGCTCCAGAACAATGACGGGGGCAGCACCCCGATAACTCACCGGTTCCCAGGGAGGAGGCACAAAGGGAAGGGGGGTGTAAAGCCTTGGAGGAAGCTTCCTTCCTCACTTGTAAACAGCCCCTGGAAACCCAGGAACCGGAAACAAAATCTCTTGCCCCTGAAAGTCTGCCTCCTAAGGAGCAGAGGGGGGGTAGGAGAAACAAAAGACCCAAACAGACTCAGTTTGAGGAGGAGGTACAGATCTTCCAATTTGAGGGAGAGGGATCCTCAGAGGATCCTGGGAAAAGGATCTTCTCCTTCAGAGAGGGGGGAACTCCTCCCAAAGAAAAATGGGTCCCTAGGGATGCAAATCCAGACTGGGGAGATGTGGAGACTGAGCTACCGCCGCCCACCATCTCATCCCAGAACCAACAGCAAGAAAATCCCCTGGTTCAAACCCATCCTGGTGACTGCCTCCAAAAAGGGGGGGGCGGCCCAGAACCGGAGCCAGGGGAACCCACAATGGCTCTGATCTCCAGTTGCCAACTTTTTCTTTCAGATTCCCAAGGCTCTCCGCAGAATTCTGCCCAAATCTCTTCGCTAGCGATGTCCAAAACCAGAAAATTAGCCCACCAGTTGTCCAAAAATGTACATTATCTGTGCCCTCTTGAGGAGAAGGAGGGAAGATATTATGCCCCGGTACAAGTACAGGGTCAGGGTACAATCTCAGCGCTGGTGGACACTGGATCTCAAGCTACCCTTCTGTCCAGAAGGGCCTTTGACGAACTGAATGCAGGAAGGGGAGAGAATTACCAAATTCCTCTCACCTCTCTTCCTGGACAACTGCAGAACTTTGACGGGAAGGAAATTCCCGTTGAGGGGACTGCAGACTTGGACATTAAGATCGGGCGACACAAGTTGAAACACCCGGTCATAGTTGTGACTCCAGAGGGCACCCCTTGTTTACTAGGGAATGACCTCCTGAGGAGGTTGTCACCCCTAATAGATTGCGTAAACAAGGTCCTCTGGACCCAGACTAGCCGACCAATAAAATTAAAACAGAGTGGCAACCATGTTAGTTTAAACGGCACCTGCCACATGGTGGAACAAAAATCTGACCAAGTAGAATTTCACTTCCAGAATAGCCAAATTCCAGACGTGACAGTAATAGCAGTAGGACAACAGACTGGTGATGGGGGGTCCTCTCTATTTCTGAAAATCAACCTTCCTTCTAGTTTAAGGTGGTATTCCACACTGGAAGGAAACACTCTGAAATTCTATACTAATCCACAATCAGAAACCCCCACTCCTATAGTCCAGAAAGATGTGAAATCAGCTCAAAGTCTGGCTGATATTCAGCAAATTGGAGAGCAGTTGTTCATCCCTGTTCAGTTAAATGATGGGAAGGACTCTGTTCTCGCTCGAGTGTGCGTGAACAATGGTAAGAGCTTCATCAGCGAAGCCATGTTCCGCCAACTCCCAAAAGATCCAGCCATTCCCACCTTCAAACTGATAGACAAATGGGAAATGGACCTGGAAGCACCCAATTCCAAACATCTCCTGCCAAGCAGGTGTATGCTCAAAATCTCCATTGGCAACAAGAGCATAGTCCACAATTGTTGGGTCGTGCGAGACGTCCCTGCCGCCTTTTACTTAGGCAGTGACATTCTCAATCGCTTTGCCATTAGTTTGGACCTAATAAACTTCAAAGCTTGGTCCCGATTAGCGGATAATCCCATGGGCTTTGATGATCCAGAAAAAGCATTTAGGTCAGCTCAATTGCTACCTTATGCAGTTGAAATTCAGATCAAAGAGGAAGTCACCATCCCAGAAAGGACCCGACAATTCTCCCTGGAAGTGAAAGTTAAAAGAGGACAACATTTGCAAAACCCTGATGCTTACATACATCTAAACGCTTCTCTCCAACAGCAAGGGTTAGGGGTAAACCCAACTCCATTAGTCAACATAGAACATGACACCATTCCAATAGAGGTGGATAACAGCGACTTAAAGAGTATTACTCTAGCCGCAGGCACCATTATTGGAATGGCGGTTGATGACCGACATTTCTCCATTGATCTTGGAAATGAACTGCTAGGGCCAATCCCCAAGGACTGCTTTGACAGTGACAGTGATGACAATACAACACCAGACAGGATTTTTACCCGGCATGGGGGAAACTTCTTGGTGTACACTTCCTGCCCCTATGGTAAGGAAGATGTGACTTGTGACTTCAGGAGGGATGAGGTGATTTTCCAGGTCCATGAGGGCTGCCTTTCCCACCTGAAGCCTCCAGTCCAAATCAGCACTCTGACCAGGGACTTCTCCACCCAGCTGGAGGAGGCCGCTGAGATAGCCAAACCAGAAGTCTTTCCAGGCTTCAGGCAGATGGTGGAAGAGAGAGTCAACCTAGCTGACGCCTGTGTGACTCTGGAACAAAAGCAAAAGTTGAAACAAGTTTTCTTGGATTTCCAAGATCTCTTTGCGGTAGACTCATATGACTGTGGCCGCACCGACATCCACACAACAACAATCCCCACGGACCCTGGCATGACTCCTGTGTTTGTGAAGCAATATCGTTTGCCTCTCGCATCCATGGAGTCACTTACTGAAATAATTAAGAACCTTGAGTCCAGGGGAATAATCCGTCCAGTCCACAGCACCTTCAATAATCCGGTGCTGGGAATATTAAAGCCAAACGGCCAGTGGAGACTCTGCGCCGACCTCAGGGAGCTCAACAAACGGGTCCATACTTCCCGATGGCCTCTGCCCTACATTGACCAAGGGCTGGCCCAGATCCAGGGGTCACAGGTATTCACTGCAATAGATCTGACCAATGGATACTGGACTGTGCCTGTCAGTAGGGAGGACCAATACAAGCTGTCTTTTACCTTTGGGGGCCAGCAATACACATGGACCCGGACTCCCTTCGGATACCTTAACTCCGGTAATGAATTCAACATTTTCCTACATAAGGCCATGCCAGACCTGGGTGCGAGGGGTAACCTGGCTTATGTAGATGATGTCCTCATCAAAAGTTCATCTGTGGAGGAACACATAGCGGAGATCCGTTATGTTCTGACACAGTTGAGGGCCGCCGGAGCAAAACTTTCCTTTCAGAAAGCACAGTGGTGTAGAACCCGTGTTAATTTCTTGGGGCATGAGATTACTCCTCAGGGTCTCTGTCCCCAGGAAAAGAAAGTGGAAGCACTTCAGAAACTGAAAGACCCCACAACTCTGCGGGAACTAAGGAGCCTCCTTGGACTGACTAATTACAGCAGAAAGTTCATTGAGGGCTACGCAGAGATCACTAGACCCCTGATTCATCTCCTGAAGGGGGGGGTCAAGTGGGAATGGGGTCCAGAACAAGCCGAGGCAGTAAGACAACTCAAGAGAAGCCTCTCACAAGCGCCTTGCCTAGCTTACCCTGTCAGAAACAAGGAGTTCTTCCTGGAGACAGGGTTCTCTAATACGTGCTTGACGGCAGTATTATACCAAAAGCATGACAAGGTCAATAAAGTAATCTCCTATGCGAGCAAAACTTTATCCTCTGTGGAGGAAAAATTCAACGATTGTGAGAAGGCACTCCTGGCAACGGTGTGGGCATTGAAGAATTACCGCCCGTTTATCCAGGGGGAACACATCATAGTGGAGACTCCACACCAGCCTCTGCAATATCTCCAAAGTGATAGAATCCGGACCGGAAATGTGAGTAATTCCCGAATTACTTCCTGGATTCTGTCAATGCAAGGCTTTCCTGTGGAGGTCAGATATGGCCAAAATAAGAAGAGTCCCCTCGCGCAAGGTCTGGCTGACTTGCATGATTGTGCCAGAGAAAACTGTCTCGAGGACGAAAGTCTGAAAATCAAGGACAACATGGAGGCATACCTTAATTCCCCCCACAAAGTCTTTGAAGAGGACAAGTGTGAGGGAATGCCCACTGTCTATGTGGATGGATGCTCTTACCATGTTGACAACAACGGGGAGAAAGAACTGGTGGCCGGCGTAGGGAATGCATGGGTGAATGAGTCCCCAGAACCCTCCGCTGGATACAAAATTGGTCCCCGAAGTAGTCAGGTGGCAGAATTGATGGCTGTGCATCAGGCCATCCTCACTGCTGTCCAGCATCAACGCCGCGAACTGGTCATAATCACAGATTCGGATTATGTACGGAATGGGTTTGTGGAGCACCTGGTTAATTGGAAAACCAGAGGCATGTTATGTGCTAACAACAAACCCTTGAAACATGGGAAGTTGATCCAAAACATTGATGATCTGGTCACCTCGAATGAGATGACCATCTATTGGAAAAAGATCAAGGGTCATTCCAAAGTAGAGGGACCAGACAAAACTGGAAATGACTTAGCTGATCAGCTGGCCAAAACCGGGGCCATCCAAGGGGATCTAATTGAGATTGAGTCCCTGTTGGGGGAAATCCAGGTCACTGCTATCACTAGGTCCCAGACAAATGCTCACAACGACCTTTCAATTGCACAATGGAGTCAGGAGACCCCTGATGCTGATTTGATTACCGCTCAGAAGGGGGATCCAATAATTGGTAAATTTTACCAGCACCTTGAGGACCCTGAGAACTTTCCCCTGACGGATACCGATTACATTGGGAAAGAGGACCTAAGAGTGTTGATGAAATGTCCAAAAATGTTCCGGATCCAAGACGGTTTGCTGGTAAGGAAATCCAAAGCTGGCCACGATCAGTGGGTGGTTCCTACCTCATTCCGAAGCCTGATGTTAAGTCACGCCCATGATGCGGCCACCGCCGGTCATAGGGGGTTTCACCCAACACTGGAAATCTTGAGAGGTTGCATACTGGCCACACATGGGGCAGGACCTCGACCAATACTTGAAGGGGTGTCTCGTGTGTGCACAATTTCAGCCATCATCCCTCACGCACCGCGCGCCTCTCCAAAAGAGGGGGATGACACTGCCATGGTCAGATTTACAAATCGACTTTGTAGGCCCTGTGATTCGCTCGGCTAGGGGGAATAAGTACATGTTGACTGTGACATGCTTGTTTACCAAGTGGGTGGAATGTCTCCCAGCCCCAAATTGCAAGGCAGAAACCGCAGCTGCCTTGATGATTAACCACATCTTTTCCCATTTTGGTCTACCTCAAAGGATTGAGTCAGACAGAGGTAGCCACTTCACCAGTGAAGTAATGACAAAGATGTGGGAGATACTGGGGGTCAAGAGAAAGCTGCATATTGCTTATAGACCAGCTTCTTCTGGGGCAGTAGAGAGATATAACCGGACAATTGTGAGCATATTAAAGAAGTTTGTGGCAGATTCTGGGCCAAGTTGGGATATCCGATTACCTCTGGTCCTAATGGCCATCAGATCTACCCCTTCATCTGCAACCAAAATGTCACCATTTGAGTTGATGACTGGGCGCAAGATGGTGCTTCCTCAGCATTTGCTCTACAGGACCCAAGAGCAGACACTGATAAATGCCTCCACTACTCATGAGTATGTGGAGAATTTAAGGAAACACCTCCAACATGCTTTTGCTTATGCTCAGCGGAATCTAGAAAGATCAGCTGATAGCATGAAGACCCATTATGACCTGAAAACTTCCAGGAAGGAATATCAGGTGGGAGACCGGGTCTATCTATACAACTTCCAAAGGAACCAGGCCAAGCAGCGCAAATGTTTGCCTACATGGAAAGGACCCTTTGAGATCATCGACAAGATCTCCCCTGTGGCCTACAAAATCCACATCCCCAAAGGTCCTTTGGCAGCGGGGGAAGACAAGTGGGTCCACATAAACCAGTTGAAATGTTGCCATCCCAGGCACACTCTGCAACAACTGGAGGAATCCTCTGGAATCCTAGCGGGCACTGTCTCAGACTAATTCAGTTCCAACCATAAAACATACCACATCTAGTCTCTAAAATATTGTGATTTGCATGAAACTGTCTCTTAGTTATACTGTTTTTTTTTTCAAAATAAGAATGTAATGTTTTGTTATGATGAAATGCATATGCTGCCCCACTATCTCAACAGTGGTGGAAAAACGTCTATGAGTAGGTATTGCCGCTTTTGCTTTATCATCCTAGGAGAGATGAAACCATGGAGAATGACCAAGGAGGACGATCCGGAGACCGCGAGCAGAGACGCAACGGGCCCGGGGTACCGCCCAATCTTCCCATCAGGACCGGCGAGGAGAACCGATCGATCAGTACCGGATGGAGGAAAAGATGCTGAACTGTGCCATCTATTGGAAGAAGATGAGGAAACATCCCAGGTCTTGCGAGTCCCATTCGTGAAATAGAATGGCCATCGCAAGAGGGGGGCTTGTGGGATGTATTTACCCATGCATCCGAGCCATACCTCAAAACTGTGCAGTACTGACATGGAAAACATCATGATGGCCAGAGCTTCCCAGAAAATGCACAGGGAAATGCATGAAGAATAGGCTGCCACTCATTTTTGCCGATGTTATGGGCACAGAAGGACACTGCCTAAAACCACCATTGGACTACCCACACAGTAGTCTGAAACCATTGGGAATGGCAATGCTGATTGCCAAAAGCAAACCCATAACTGTGGAGAATTCATTTTCTTAAATCCCAAAAAGGGGTGCAGTACCAGTACTCACCACTATCCAAAAGCCGGCGTTTTAAAACCACCAGATTTTACTTTTTTGTAGAAAACTGAATAAATGAACCCAAAACAGGCCAAAGAAAGACTTACTGAGAGGTGGATCCAATGTAAAGTTATATTCTGAAGTGACTTGAAGGTTTATAACAAGACTGGCTGAGCTGGGGATTTCAGCAGTTTAAGTAAATTTGGACTGAAAGACATTAAAAATCTCAAGGTTTAAGAGAAATGAGTGACCTACTTTGAGTGTCACATAGGTTGCAATTGTTTAAATGTCATAGTTTTGAACTTAGAATCAGCATTCTAGCTGCATATGTAAAAAAATTGTCTTGACTTAAACTGGGAAACAAAAAGTGACATTTTATCTGAAACCTAGCTTAAGGAACTGAATTCTGCCTGGCAACTACCCCCATCAGGAGTGAAACTTGAGTCACAGCTGTGTTCCCAGGCCTAGCTGCCCTTTTGCTGCTCACACCAAAAGGGATATGACACTTCCCTGATTGAATTACCTGGGCTCTGCAGGAAATTGAACAAAGCCCTGTCCCGACTCAGGCAAATATTTTATTGGCGGGAGTCGTAAATGGAGCTTCCTCTTGGCAGAAGCTGGAAGGGGCAGGGTCTCTGAGCTTGCCAGAAACTGGAAAGACTGGTTTCTGTACCATGTGACATGAAAAGACACACCTCTATAGCCAGAATATGGTTTTAGAAAAAGATGAATAACTCATAGAGCGGACATGTGAAAATTGTATAAATGACACCATAATTCTTGTGATTTTTCTGCCCACATTTTAAGAGGTTTTTAGAACCGGTGGCATGTTCAGGGGGGTTTTAGCGGAAAAGAGGATATTACTCAAAATGTGTGCATGTGAAAAATCTGACACTTCATCAACTAATGTCCATACTCCTTGCGCACATGTGTGTAAATTTGGGTCAATGTCCGGAATTGCAAAATCAGTTAAAAAGTGAAATATGTGCCATTTCTGAATGCAAGCCCCCAGGAAGAGCAAAGTTTGGACAGGGTATATCTCCTGTGATATGTGATGTGTGCATGTAATTTTAAACCAATGTTTACCTGTGCAAATATGTCTTTTGTTATCAAATATAGAATGTGTGCAATTTGACTGGGGAGTGTCCTCTCTGCAAGCCATAAAATGACATCACTCTGACACAACCTAGCTCCCCCAATCAAGTGAGAAATGGAAGTTTGACCAATGATAAGTGGAGAGGGGCTGGCTAGTGATGCTGCTCACACACACCCATTTTCAAAACACATAAAAGCAGAGAGACAGGACAGATAGGAACCTTCAAATCCATTTGCAGCTGGAAGCTCTGCCGGGAAAATCCATACTTTACCTCCATCAATCTCCAGACAAAGCTGTGCAGAAAGATCCAGACTTTAAATCCCTCAATCTTCAGAATCCAGAGAGAGAGCTGACCCAGATCACTGTGAAGTGCAGAGACCAGAGTCCAGTTTAAAACCTGACCAGATCCATGGCGAGGCCCATTTCACTCAAGAATATAGTGTGAGTACCTAGAAAACTGTGCAGAACCAATCTCCTAGTTAAAATAATATAATTCAATTTAGCTTAATCTAAGTAGAACTGTCTCCTAACTGTCACCTGTCATTTGCATAGCTGTCACCTGTCATTTTCTAGTTGCAAGCTGCACTTGTCTTTTTGAACTTTAAAATTTCAAATCTGAAAAACGACCTTTATTCAATCGCTCATATCTCCGCGACCGTTTGTGCTAGAGACTTGCAGTAACTTTCATCTGGAAGCTGAGATCCTAGGCTTTCCTAGGACCCCAAAACGATAGTGATAGTCCTTGTAGTTCCTCTGTAATCGCGCCAGACGCATCCGCGAATTTTGCCGCGATTTGAAAATTTCTCCACTTGCAAAAAGATAGCTGCTTTTGCTTTCCTCTGAAAAAAAATAGTTTGCCTCATAAAAACTATCCCTGCATCACTGCTAGAGTGAGCCTGAGCTAATATTAACTTGATTTCACTCACCCTGAACCTCTAAAGGGAATTAAAAGCATTTTAGCATATTTTTTTCTTCATTTCCAGCACATTTAAAAGCATTTTGCCTGTGTTTTCAACTTCTGTAGTTTAAGTTGCTGGGTGAACTGAATTACATTTGAATTGCATTTCTGAGAACTGTGTGCTTCCTTCCATTTCCTTGCATTGCATAAAAGGGGGGGTGAATTGCCAGAGAAAAGTGATTACATTGTTTTGTTGAAATCATATTGAGTATTTTCTATACTGCATTTCATTCATTCAACCTTGCATTTCCTTGAACCCTATAAAACATTCTCTTCCACATTATTCTTCTGTCCCTATTTACCAGTGTGCTATCTTATCCATTTCATGTCAACTCCTTAGTGATTATAAAGAAGTGTGCTAGTGCCAGATTCTCCGTTGTTAATCTTTATCATATCAGATTAAGTGTGATATTCAATTATTAATTTATTATAAAGCGTGATATCATATATATTGTTTAAGTTATCAAATAAACCTTTAAACTTGCAAAACAGAACTACTTCTTGGCTCAGTGGGGTCAGGGGGATTCCAAGGGAGGGGTGTTATATAGGGGTAGTCATCCAGAACGCATGAACTGGACATAAAGTTATATCAATAAGGGTTTTCATTCAGTATTATAGACTAGGCGTTGACTTAGCTGTAGTGTTGAATTGAATCCTCTTACAGCGCTAACCCTGGACCAGCTCACAGGGCTGCTACACTGTAATCGTGTGAAAATACTACACTTATCCTGCTCACCGCAGCCAAAACGCGTGAAAATGTACTTGCGCACCCCCTTGGAATACGGGTATCCCGCTCGTGCAAATAATCACGTGTAAAAGACCCCGTGCACCCACGGAATACAAGTACCCCATTCGCACCAGCGAAATCGCATGTAAAACTCCAGGCGCACCCCTGGAATACACGAACCTCGCTCAGGCAAGATAAATTGCGTGGAAAAAGTACCCCCTGTGGTGTGGGCTGCCTGTGGGGCATTCCCAGGGTGGATGGGCTGCCTGTGGGGCATGGGGAGGGTGAATGCGCTGCCTGCACGTATTCCGGGGTATGCGGGGAGTTTCACACGCGATAGGCTTGGCGTGAGCGGGGTACGTTTATTTTGCGGGTGTGCGTGGAGTTTCACACGCAATAGGACTGGCGCGAGCGGGGTATGTGTATTTCAGAGGTACGCAGGGAGTTTTACAAGTGATAGGCCTGGCGCGAGGGGGATACGTCTATTTCGGGGGTGCGCCCAGATTTTCACATGCAATCTGGCAGTGTGTGCCCCCCCTCCCCATGCCCCGCTGGCATCCCACACCACAGGGGACCCGCCCACACCCCAGTCCATGCCCCGCAGGCAGCCCACATGGCACCATGCGCATGGGAGCCCCAACTCATGTGACCCACCCACCCCCATTGATGGGCACCTGACAGCAGGCCCCGACTCATGTCCTCCCCACCGACTACCATTGATGGGCACCTGCCAGCAGGCCCCGACACATGGCCCACCAAACATGACCTAACAAAACAGACCCATGGCCCTAATGCCAACCCAAATCCCCCTTGCCCCCCCCCCCCCCCCAGTGCAAGCATGCAACCATCCACAGCACCCACTCCCAAATGACTCGTGGCATGACACTCTTAAAAGAACCACCATGCCCATGCATAAATGCACAACAGAGCCACACAGAGGCAACACATGACTGAGGCAATATTCATTGAGACATGCACAAAACCAATCATAGTACACAACACCAATCATGAACTCCGAATGAATGTATTAAAAACCCAATGAAATTACATAAAGAAAATCAAACTTGGACATCAATTAAAAAAATGACAGATATGAACAAAAAGTAATGAAAATCAATGAAAAACAAAAATCCACAGCATCAAAAAAGAAAAGTGGTCCATTGCCAATGTCAAAATTAAAAAAACAAAACCCCAAAAATATAAAACCATTGATTCATGGGAATTGTCCATAAAGAAAGTATTTATAAGTCTTCAACTATATACAAACTAAGTCCAAAGGGTCCATGATCCACAAAATAAATGAAACCTACCAAAAAGTCCTGGGAAAAAATAACTACATACATGAAGTGGAGCAAAGTCCATTAACCCCCAAAAAAAGAAAAAACTAAAGGAAACCCAACACTAAAGAACTATGTACAAAGGCGGCGGGCAAGTCCTACGGCTCACTCTGATGTTCCGGGCCAGGGCATCATCGAACTCCTTTTCAACGTCCAGGAGGTGGGCCTCTTCCCTAGCCTCGAGGTCTCGCAGGGATGCAGTCATGACGTCCTACAACTCCCTGCGAGTTGCCTCGAGGCACTCAGCCTGCCTCAATGCCCTGTGCATGGAGTTCTCCACCCGGACCATAGTGAGTCGTGCCTCCGCTGCCCGCCGCCGCTCCGCATCTATCCGCTCGCCCAACCGCTGCCACACAGAAGACACTCCCAATCCAGGGTCCTCCTGCCCTCCGGCCGATTCCTGCCCCTGTGATGTTGATGGCCCTGAGCCATCATCGCTCCCACCTTGAGCCTGCTGCTGCCGTGCATGTGCCCTGCCTGTCGATGCCTGCACAACGTCCTTCTGCTGGGGTCCAGTTGTTGGGATGGCCACCCCTGCTGGACCTCCGACTCCTGACTGTGGCAGGGATGTGTCCTCCACCAGCCCGTCCGCTGGGTCAGAGGCAGCTCCACAGGGTGCCCAGGTGATTCTTGGGCATGTAGATGGCACAGAGGATTACTGGTGCATAGGGGGTGCAGTTGAGGAGGGGGGTCGGTAGAAGATCCAGCACACGGAGGAACCCAGCGCCGGTGACCTGTCCTAGTAGGTCGATGCGGTCAATGAGGTATTCAAAATGACATGCATTCTCCTCATAAGTCCACACATCCTGAATACCACGTTGACAACGCCACCCCAGCTAGGACAGGCTCAACCCGGTCACGGATTGCCACATCCGCAGGGAGAGGAATGCCAGTTCGCGCATCCCCTCCCTGAGAACGGGTCTGGAGGAAGGCATCCCTGCTGGTGTGGGATGATGCAGTCACAGGATCGGGGACAGGATTACACACAGGTACCTCCACGGTGGCCTGTGCTGCCTCCTGTCCCTGCCCCTGGACTGCACCACTAGCATCAGTGGAACCCCCCCTCCAGGCCCCATGCGTGGGCCTTCCACGGCCTCCTCCTCAACTAAACCTCCCCACCAACCTGGATGATTCTATGCCATCTACCTCCATAGCCCCCTGCGTGGGCTCAGCTACCTCTTCTGCTGCCGAGGAGTCCACCTCTGACCTCCGCCTCTTGGACCTTCCCTCGGCAGCTGCGGACCCAGCACCAGACTCCTCACTCCCCGAAGAGATGACAACCTGGGAGGGGAGCTGGGCCTTGCGTCTCTGGCTGGCGGTGGGATCCCTATCGCTGTGCTCCACAGCACCGTCTCCACCCTCTTCAGTTGACGCTGCAGACAGGGAGAGACAGAACACAGGCATCAGGGCACTGTACAATGGTCTGATATACACGACATTTGCACAAGAGGGGCAGTGTCAAACTTCACAGATGGCATCACACTCCCCAACATACATCATTTGAACCCACATACATGTGCAAATTAACAGGAATGTTGCAGCAGGCAGCAGCATCCATACACATACAACATCATAAACATCCGAAGGTTAGCCTGACGTCACATGCAACACGGGGAGTGCCGAAAACATGCACACACACCACCAGACATACATGCATGCATCTGTACATCTCCACCACCTGTCAAAGTGCAATCATCGGCAACTATGTCACATCTGCCAATCAGCCTCCTACATGTCAGTGTCACTTTCATCCATTATGTATCACAGTTGCACACATGTCAAATACACACGCACATGTACACCGTGCACGTATATGAAGGTGGAACCAGCATCGATGTGTGACACCCCAACCATGCCATAGTATATACACAGAAATGCTAACGTGTGCATCCCCACATCCATTTGGCCATCATGCATTTGAACACATACACCATTGATGTGCCTCACACATGACTGGACTCGCATACGGCAGGCTCATGTCCCTGCACATACACATCCATACATGGGCCTTTCCAGACATATGTCCAAGCTGCACACTCCTAGCACACATCAACTTACACTGCATCCAATCAGTACACATTGACAAGTCCCACTCGACTCCAGACGTGTCTGCCTCTGAAGGACCTGGAGGTGGAGCGCTGGGCGTATACGTTCCAGGACCCTCATCTGGTTGTCGGTGAGGCGGACCAGGCACCCCTCTGCATGCGCTGCCTACAAGAGGCGCCGGGCCTTCCTGAGGGTCCTGGACCTGAAGTCCTCCCAGTGCTTCCAGACATGTGCTATGTCGCAGGCTGCCACCCCCTCCACGTTGATGGCAGCCGCGATGTCCTTCCAGATCCTCTTCAGTCCTTCATTGTCGGCGCGTCGTCTTCCGAAGAGGGCATCATAATGCACCAGGACTTGCTCCACCAGGATACCAACTTCTGTGGCAGTGAAGCTGGTAGCCCTCTGCCTCTCTGGCTGGGGGTTGCCAGTGGTCTCCGATGTTGTTTCCCCCTGACATGGCAACCCCCGAGGCAGGTGTGGGTGGGCAACTGGGTCCTGGTGCTGGGCAGCGATGGAACTTAACTGGGGAGTCTTCTGTTTCAGCAGGGGTGGTCACAGCAACTGGACCCCTGCAGATGGCGGACGTGCAGGCACTAAATAGCAGGGCACATTGCCAGCAGGAGGGCAAGCAGCAGATAGCTGGTGGGAGCCGGCTCGGGGCTGTGGTGGGCAGGAAAATGGCCTTCTGGGAAGCAGCGTGGTCTTCTGTGTTGTCGCATGGCCAGCTTAATACGGAGTGATTTGAAAACAGCACGTCAGCGCGTAATTGGAGGAAAGGCCCTAGGTGCGTAATCGCATAAGTGACATGGCACGTGTGGGCAGGGTTAAAAGGTACGCGTAGGACGCCATTTTCTTGTACGTGCTTTTTGTGGAGAGCGAGCGGGTGACTCTTGTACTTCTTGTCGGTTCACACGCAATTACTTCACAACGGTTGCAGTTCGTACTCCTTGTTTACTCAGAAAGCATTCAATTCTTTTGGCGGGGTGTTGCCAACACGCCCACGCGTGTCTTTTTCACGTTCTTTTTCCAGGCAGACGGTGAGTCGCACACGTATTTTTCAACTGTGGTTGCCCCTGTGTGTCGCGTACCCATTCAGAGGTCATTGTAGCCTGTGTGTACCACACGTACGCTTATTTTTGTGTTTCTGGGTGCCACACCGTAGTGCAGGTCCTTTATTCCACACAAGTGGGCTACCAGGGGTCGCGTGCACGTAAATTTTGTGTTCGGGGTGCCCAAGCGTTGCGTGACCCTTCATCTTCCCCCAGAGGTCACAGACGGACTTGCTAGAGCACAGGGGTACGTATTCCATCTAGTACCCTGCCCCCTTCACCCCAATTGCCCAGGACAATTGTTTACTGCACCTCCCATTCACACAAGATCAGTGCCATGGTTGGGAGGCGACCAAGTGGTGAGGAAGGCAAAGGTGGCTGACCCCCAAGAGGTGTCCGCGGTAGGGGACATGGCCAGGATGTGCAGGGTGGCCCAAGATGCCAATCAGGGACACCTATTTCCCCCCCCACCCCCAATGGGTGGGGGAGATACAGCTGACACCATCCCAGCTCAGGCCCTGTTAACCCGGCCCATATTGTTCACCGAACTGGCATGGGATGACTCACAGGCCGACTTCCGTGCCACGAAGTCAAAGCCATGTGTGGCGGTGAAAGTTGCTGTCACCAGGCCACATGGATCTGGGGCAGCAATGTCATCTGCTGCCCCAAGTAGCCAGGGTGAGGAGGCTGCAGGGACAGCTGCAGCTAAATCCACTCCAGCTCCGAGTCACCCAGTCAGGACAGTGTTGGTCCCAGACTATCACACCAAGGTTGGTCCTGGCAACAGCACCCAGCTGCCAATGCCTGCAGTGAGGCCTTTGATCATTGTGCTTTTGCCTACTTCCAGTGCCCAGTCCACCTGCGCTTCAGCCCCTACCAACCAGAGTGGCGTAAGCCACTCACGGTCGGCACCACCTCTCAAGAGGAAGAAGCGTGTGGAACAGGCTGGAATCCCACACACAGCTCACCCCTCCGGCACGTCAAGGAAGCAGAGTTTCAATGATGTGGAACTAGACGCACTTTTGGGCTACATGTCGGCCCATGGCCACGAAATGCTGGTGACTGCAGGGTGCAAGACTACGACTGCTCAACGTAGGGCCCACTGGCAGTGCATCACGGACCAGATAAGTTCTCTTGGATTCGTGAGGCACACAGCCGATTGATCAAAGCAGTGGAATGACCTCAAACGCAGAGCAAAAAATAAGCTGGCTTCCAATCATGCCTCTACTCTGGTCTCCACCAGAGGAGGAAGTACTCACAGAACATGAGTCAATTGCTGGAGGCTTCATCACAGAGGATCAGATCCAAGGCATGGGAGACCTACCAGATCTTGAGGCAATGTCCGGTGAGTGGTCATGCATGTGTGTGCAAAGCATGTCTATGTTGCTTGGGTGATGTGTTCGATTGAGTGCCAGGTGAGGCTGTGTAGTCATGACTGCTATAGGTCACCCATGTGGTGCCTCCAAACCATCCCCCGCCCTTGGGTTTGGGTTTCACAGTATCCCTTCTGACCGCAGTTTACACTTTGCACCCGATTACTGCACTTGCCCTTCAAATGCCATAATGCCACAACATTGTTAATACTGTTTTCCTTTTCATTTTGATTGATGGAATCATTTGCATGATAAACACACATTTCTGTGCCGTTCTGCCCCAAATTCAACACACTTCAGACGTAGATTTCACCCCACAATGCCCCACATTTGTTTACTTATTATGGAAATGATTTCATCAATCAGGCTGATTGACTTTTGTGCACCTACACATGCTCTGCACATGATCACTTTGGGGCCCTGTTTGAATGTTCAACATGACAATTGACTTCTGTCATGTCCAAGTGACCAACCATTGATGTATCCATGTGCCTGCCATCACTGTATTAGTAAACACTGGCTTTGTTGCAGCATGTCACACGCGTGTTTTGTCACACTATTGTGCATGTTCTATTTCATGATGTCCATCTCACATGAATGGGGGACAGTACTGATTTCCTACCATTTGGGTGTCCTTGTCAAATCTGCCATGGCTATGCTACGTGCCATCTGTGTGATGGCATGTGTCAGGTATGTGGATTGTCCATGCCACTCACAGGCTAATGTGTGATGCAGGTGCTATGCAGCATGCAGCACATTTGTTGCTTTTCCATCTTTGAGTCCTCAGTGTCTGCTTTTAAGGTCCCCTTCCACTTCATTGCCAGTGCATGCATGCCAGAGTTAGTGTCATGTGTGACATGTGTCATTTATGTATTCGATGTGTATATTGTGATGCCTATGTGCGTCGGCTATGCTGTTTATGCCCGTCTTCATTACTTTTCTTTTATGTTTGTTCAGGTGATGAGGCACTAGATGCTGTGGAGGAGGAGGAGGAGGAGGAGATGGCGCAGGGGCAGGCGTACTCACTGCCCAAACCAGGCACCAGTGGAGGACGTGGGGTGGTGGTGGGTGAAAATCCATTAGTCCTACAAACCATCCTGTCCACGGGTGTCTCTGGGTACACCTCCGAAGACCTCTATACCTCAGGTGCTGAATCCGACATTGAGACAAATGTCCCATCGCAGTTGTGTTACTGGCAGGGATGCTGTTCTGTCCAACCCACCTGCACTGGGGGTAAACCCCTCTATGGGGCATTCAGTGTTGGAATGTCCGCCTGTGGTGGTTACGGATCTGGGTCACACCATTATATTTGCTCCTGTTGCTGGGCCAGCAGACCAAAAAGAGGAATGCAGTCCTGCAGCCTCAGGCAGTGCCAGCACAGCAAGGTGCACATCACCTTGCCCCAAACAGGTGTGGTGCCTGCGCGCCACCAGGCAATACTGTGTGGGAGAACTCCATGTATACTATTGCAGCACAACAGAGGGCATCGTGTGAGATGATGGCTCAGACCGTGGATAGGGTGGCCACTTCCATTCTCTCCCCCCCCCCGAAAGGCAGGTGGAGCTCCAGCACCAGTCAACAGTCAACAGTCCATGTGCCGCTCACACAGGGAGGACATGTTGGCGTCCAACAGGGACCGACAGGCTGGACTGGAGACTCTGCGCACAGCCATATCTGCAGAGTCACAGGCCCACAGGGATGCCCTGAGGTTAGAACACAGGTCCCTCAGAGATACTCTGGGTGCACTTGAGGTGTCCCAGAGTACAAGGTCAGAACAGCAGCTGGAGTAGCTAACGCGCACAATCCCAGCTGAGCTCCAGGCAACCCGTGAGGAGATCCGGGCATCACGCGAGGCCTTGCAAGCAAAAGTCTGTGCTACCCGTGAGGTGCTGCATGGGGGTCTCTGGACCATCATCCTGCAGAACCAAACCTTTAAGACCTGCATGCTTGCTGCCATGGAGGAGCATGCCAGGGCTTTGAGTGGCGTGGTCTGCCTCCCATACCACACGCACCTTCTAATGTACCACCAGAGGGTGATGACAGCGACGGCAGTTCTCCCACTATAGGCTAGCCGTGTAGGCCATGAGCCCTTGGAGGTTATTTTTCTCAACATCCACGCATGTGGGTGTTGGGGTGCACCCTGTACCTCCTCCCTCCTTGGTGCCCCCTCCCCCTGGTTGATACATTGCCATTTTTGTTTTTTCTTTTTGACAAAATAGATTTTTTTCTCTTTTTCTTTTTTGTAGTTCATATTTGAAAAATTTCATTAGAATTCTTTTTTCATTTTTTCTTTTGATTTTTTCAGATTATGTTCATTTTCTTTTCATGTTTCATTTGAGTTTTTAATTTTGTTTTGATTTTATTTATTTTTTATGTTTTATTTACTTACTATTTTGATTTTTCTATTTTCATTTGATTAGTTTACTTTTCATTTTCTATTTTGTGCCTTGTTTTTCATTTAATTATTTTAAGTTACATTTACTTTTCTGTTGATAACTATTTTCTTTCAGATTGTACATTCATGTTACAGTGTGTTGCTTTGTGTGGCTCCCGTAGGCATCCACTGTGTTCCAGCTGGGCACATGCAGGTTTGTCCTGTGTTTGGGTTTGAAACTTGGGTTCCTGGCACATATGCCACTCCTGTTTCCCCTTTCCATGGGCTCGCAAGGTTGTGACCAAGTGACAGTAACTTACACAGAGGCATTGGGCTCCCATAAGGTGTGTGGGCAGTCTGTAGTCCAAACTGTGTATACACCCCTAGTGGGGATTGGTGATGATTTCTCCACTGCATGGTTGATTTGTATATTGTATTAGATACAGGACATTTTGTGTATTTGCATGTACCTTCTTCATGTCTTAGCGAGCCAGTCTCCATTGCAGATGCAGTTCATGTTGTACGCAGTACACCGCCACATTTACCTACCAGCAACACACTGGAGATGAAAGGGGTCGATGTGCTGCCTTTGTCAGGTTGTGACACCAGTTTCATGTTTTACTGTCATACTTTGCCACTGTTGGGTCCTGTACTGAAGTTTTGCTTTCTGGTAAGTATGTGTTTATGTGTACTGTTTCTTTTTCATTAGTGAGAGGGAATTGTCTCTGGCCTGTTTCCATTTGGGACGGTGCACGTTGAGACACTTGTGTCATGTGTCGTGCATTCATTTGGTTGCTTTCACATTGCATGCCATGGTGTGGTGTGTTGGGTAGCTGAGATGGGGTTAGAGAGGGGTTGGGTGACATGGCACTATTTGGGTGTACAATTTTGCAAGGGGGTAGTCCATCATGCTGCATGAATGTGTGCCTTTTACTGACACAGCATTGGGTGCGTTTAAGTAGCTAGGGATGCACACAATGTAGCACTTCCAGGTAAACAATCTTAGGGTGGTATGGTTGTGACAGTTGACTGGCCCTTTTGTCATCATCATCAATTGTCAGCTGGTATGTGCCAGGCCTGTGTGCACTTCGCAGGGGTGGGATTTTAGCTGAAGAAATTTGCCACAAGCTGGGTACGGGTTGCCTCACCACGTGCCCTTTCCCCTCCCATGCACAGCGGCCTTGCATGTGGTTGGGGATGTGGGGGCCCCACCATGTCCACCGGCACACCCCGCCGGGTTGCAACGTTGTGCAGGACATATGCTGCCACTGATCCTGCACACTACTGGGGGCACATATAGCAGCTGCCCACCAGAGCGGTCAAGGGAGCAAAAATGTGACTTGAGCACTCCGAAGGTGCGCTGCACTATGCCCCAGGTTGCAATTTGGGCCGTGTTGCATCTTACCTCGGGTGGTGGGGTGGGGTTCCGTACTGGCGTCATCATGTAGGTGCTCAGAGGGTAGGCACTGTCCCCTGGGGACGTGAGAATGGTTGTCATTATTTGGGCTTTCCCCATTTCTCAGTGTCTGACATGCATGCATGTGCAGAGGCATTTGTACTCACCAATGAGCCATGTGTCGCAATGCCTCCCAGCTTCCAGGTCCCGGTTTAGGGGTGACATTCTGAATATGAAACTATCATGGCTGGACCCCGGATAGTTGGCATATACTGAGGTGATGATTCCCTTGGCATCACATACAACCTGCACATTGATGGAATGCCAGTGCTTGCGGTTTCGATAGATGTGCTCAGTGGCTCTGGGAGGACAGAGCCACACAATGCAATCAAATGGCACCTAGCACTTTGGTGAAGTGTGCCACCCCGTAAAAGTCCTGGACCACAGCCTGCCTTTCTGCAGGTGTTCTGGGCATGTATGTGTGCCGGCGGACTGAGGGGCGTGCAGTCATGATCGCCAACACCTGGTGTAGGCAGCGTGACTGCGTGGCCTGCGAGACACCCCCAACTATGGCACTTGTCCGCTGAAAATGACCTAGTAGCGAAGGAATGCAGTAGATTGAGCACCTTTCCAAGGGGCTCAGTGCTTGGGAGCATAGGGTGGGTGATGTGAGGTCATCCTACCACTCCCTGACCAGTTCTAGGATTATTAGTGGTGGAAACCTGTACCTCCCCATAGACCTGGTCATCAGGCATCCCAAAAAGGTTGGTCCTGGGTAAGAAAATGTGGGGTCTGGCTATCCTCCTCCTCCTGCGGTGTCCCATGACCACTGCTGCAAGGAACGGTAGATTCATCGTAGCGTATGAGCTTGTTTGTTGTTTGTGTGCACTTTTATGCTGCGCGGGGCTGCTTATGCCCGCTTCCTGCTGGCGTACGTGTTTCCGGATTAGCGCGTCTTTTTTGGCGCATGGGTTTCCCCTGTTCGATTCCAGGAATACGTATTAGCACGCATGGCCGTTGCGAGCATTTAGCTGCGGTACTTCCCCCATAACGCCCACATTTTCACACATTGTTCCCCATTCTGCGTGTTCCGCCCCCTTTTGTTGTGTGCGCTATACGTTGAGCGTGTTGCGCACAGCGTTTAGTGACGTATGCGTCGCCCACAAATTTGGCGCACATCCTGGGATAAACACGCAGCGCATTCCATGAATCGACAAACGGCTGCGTGCGCGGCTTTAGCACGCGTGCACTGCGATTTTCACGCTTGCGCTCCCCTTTTCAGCGCACATTAATTCCATGAATTAGCCTGTAAAGTGCTTCCGTAATAAGATTGTGTATCCTCATACATGTTGCTTGCGCAGCCTATTCATAAGAAAGGCAAATGACACTAGGGGGTGCTTCACTTATTTTGTATTGAAGCTTTAAACGAAATGCACAGAAACAGATTTACAAACAGGGTCTCCCATTGCAGCCAACATTTAGGTTTACACTCCTCTACAGACCGTATATGTTACTTTGTTGAAAAAGTGGTGAAATATTAGTTTGCAACAGAAACCTGAACATACCCCGAACGGACCTAGCAAGCCAAAGTCTTTCTGATCAACTTTCCTTTACCAAGGCTTGCCAGCCATTGCCCAACATTTTTTTTATTAATAGTGGTCACATGCAGAATAAAATGGGATGGCCTTTGTTTGAATTTCTTCATCTTTTTGGCAGCTGCACAATTTGAAGTGCTTGCCAATGTGTTCTATAAAGTTTTATAATCCTAATCGGAACACCTAAATGTGTGCATTTTGCCCAGACGGTTTGAAAAATATTTAGATAGGGCAGGGTATTTTGTTTTAAAGCAGTCCATTCTTTCACAGACGGTTCCTGACCCAGGGATGAGTCAAGCCACACTACTCTCTAATGAAAGACTAAATAATGCTAAACAGTAGTTGTTTGTGTATGAAAATCAGAGCAGCTATACCCTACTTGAACAACTAAAACAATTTGCACCATATGCTTTTCATGAAACACCTGTACTATGTGGCATTCAAGTTAGGAAACCCTTCCACCATAAATTCTGGAGCAAAATCCATTGAATATGGAGGTCTGTTTTCTAAAACAAAATGTCACCAGTATGGAACTGTGCAGTTAAAAAACAAAGTAGTTCCTCAGGGGCTTTGGAGAATAATTACATTTAATAATATATTTTAGCAGATTTGGACATTTCATAACAAGCCATTCCCGATTGGTGGAGAAACTTCAAAAGTTGTTTTGATGTCGCGACTTGCACATCTTCCTGACAAATTTGGTTACGTTTTGACGTTTTTCTACCATGAGACAGGATGAAACTTAAAATATAACATGTTAACCTAAGTTCCAACCCTACTTCAAGATAATGGGAGTCGAGATCACAGATTTATGCCCGGGCAAACCAACATACCAACATGTTATTCCTTTCATCTTATGCTTTATACAAGTTCCAAAACCTGTGGCTTTAATTTCAAGCACATTTAACAAAAAAACATTTCAAAGCAATGTGGCAAAGACACAAGCCCATTATTAAAACATGTTTCAATCATCCCACACTTGGCTCCTCAAAATAGAAAAATTGCACAATTTATACTGAGTGTTGCCAGGGCTAACGCAGAACCCACTATCCCTTTCCAGCTCTTCTAATGCAATGAACCTGAGGAAATGCTCTCCAGAGCAATGCTCATTGGCTGAAATGCTGTGGGTAAGCAAACTTCACCGGAATATGCGGGAATATGCAGCAGTGCTACTCACAACAAGACAGAATCAAACTGACCCTTCGAAGGATGTTGAGGTTGTAAGCAATGGGTAAAGTAGGCTGTTCAGACAGTGAATTAGGCATGGTCCCTCTACGCAATATTGAACAATGAACTGCTAACATGAACAGTAGGGACGGCATGCAAGATTAACAATGCAGATTTTGCTTCAGCATGGAGCTTCCCCTCAGAGGGAACCTTCCACGTACAGCGTCCTTTCTTCCCCTGCCTTTTCATCCCCAGGCTTTTCGAAGTGCACATTCCATCGAATGTGCTCATCGAATTTTTTAGGGGGTGGGGGACGGGAAAGGGCAGATAAGGGTTTTTGTGGGCAATGGCAAAAAATAAGTTTGGGAGGGGGGTTTGGGAGAGTACGCCCCAACCCCCCCCCCAAAAAAAATAATACAATGAGCACATTCGATGGAATGTGCACGTTAAAAAGCCTGGGGATGAAAAGGCAGGCGATAAAATGACATGGAACCCCTCCCACAAGGGCAGACCCAAGACCTTTACCAAGATTGGAGCACCCAATGATTAGTGAATTACAGGCAGAACAAGTTGCATCGTCAATGGTCGAAATCGTAGACCACTGACTCTTACTGTAGTCAGCACAACGTTCATTTCACAACCTGAAACTGTGCACTTGTACGATGTGATGCGATTGGCAACTCCGGCACACTTGCATGGTGAAGAGCAGCGCAATACTGGCAACCACCATTTACAAGCAGCAAGGACTTGTCCGGCAACCATGGGGTATGTGGATGTATTTACCCATGCATCCGAGCCCTACCTCAAAACTGTGCAGTACTGACATGAAAACATCATGATGGCCAGAGCTTCCCAGAAAATGCACAGGGAAATGCAGGAAGAATAGGCTGCCACCCATTTTTGCCGATGTTATGGGCACAGAAGGACACTGCCTAAAACCACCATTGGACTACCCGCACAGTAGTCTGAAACCATTGGGAATGGCAATGCTGATTGCCAAATGCAACCTAGAATTGGGGGGAATTCATTCTTAAATCCCAAAAATGGGTGCAGTACCAGTACTCGCCACTATCCAAAAGCCGGTGTTTTAAAACCACCCTGTGTTCCTCTGAAGGCAAGCCAAAGTGTCTATTTTAAACATTGCAACATGTGCAAAATATTCAATGAACACCAGCAGACATTTGGCAGAATGAGGTTTTGTGTGCTTACAAAATCTGGGAAATGAAGAGCCCAAAACAGTGCTTATAACAAAACTGCTATGGAGTCAGCAGTTTAAGTTGCACTGGATTTAAAGACACTAAAATCGAAAATGTTTAGATTAAATGAGTGACCTATGTTTGGTGTCACATGCCTTTGCAATTGTTTAAATGTTATAGTTTAAACTTAGAATCAGCATTCTAGCTGCATGTGTAAAATTGCAAGTTAATTTAAAAAGCAACAAAAAAAACATGACAGTTAGCTGAAAGTCTGGCTTAAGGAACTGAATTCTGCCTGGCAACTACCCCCATCAGGAGTGAAACTTGAGTCACAGCTGTGTTCCCAGGCCTAGCTGCCCTTTTGCTGCTCACACTAAGGATATGCCATCTATCTGATAATTGAATTACCTGTGCTCTGCAGGAAAGTGAACAAAGCCCTGTCCTGGCTCAGGCAAAGGTTTTATTGGCAGGAGTCGTAAATGGTCGTAAAAAGTGGCTTCCTCCTGAGGAAAGGGGAGGAGCACTGCCTGTGAGAGCAAGCTGGCTTGGCAGAACTGGATAAACCAGTATTTCTACCTTGTGCTGAGAGGAAACCACACCCCTTTGGAGCCAGAACATAACTTTAAAAAGATGGATCATTCATAGAGCGGACATGTGAAAATTTTATAAATGATACCATAATTCTTGTGATTTTTCTGCCCACAGTTTAAGAGGTTTTTAGAACCGGTGGTATGTTCAGGGGGGTGTCAGCGGAAAAGTGGATATAACTCTAAATGTATGCATGTTAAAAATCTGAAACTTCATCAGTTAATGTCCATACTCCCTGCACACATGTATGTAAAGTTGGGTCAATGTCAGAAAGTGAAAAATCAGTTAAAAAGTCAATTATGTGCCATTTCTGAATGCAAGCTCCCAGGAAGAGCAGAGTTTGAACAGGGGATACCTCCTGTAATGCATGATGGGTGCATATGATTTTAAAACAATATGTACCTCTGCAAATATGTATTTGTTTCAAATCTAGATTTGTGTGTAAGTTGACAGGAGGAGTGGACTTTCTGCAGGCTGTAAAATGACATCACTCGGACCCAACCTAGCTCCCCCAATCAAATGATAAATGGAAGTTTGACCAATTAGAAGCTGAGAGAGAGGTAGGGTCAGTGATGCTAGAACACACCCACATTCTAAACACATAAAAGCAGACAGACAGGACAGATAGGGACCTTCAAATCCATCTGCCGCTGGAAGCTCTGCCGGAAAAATCCATACTTACCTCCATCAACCTCCAGAAAGCCAAACTAGAGACTTCAATCTATCCAGAACTAAGAGACCAGACCAGAGAGAAAGCAGTGCTGTACCCAGAGAGACCCAGACCAGCAGAGAGAGCTGACCCAGATCACTGTGAAGTGCAGAGGCCAGACCAGACCAGACCAGAGTCCAGTTTAAAACCCTGACCAGATCCGTGACGAGGCCCAATTAATTCAAGAATATAGTGTGAGTACCCAGCAGAACTGTGTAGAACCAATCTCTTAGTTTAAATTCATCTAATTCAATCTATTTAACCTAAGTAGAACTGCCTGATAGATCCAAATCTGTCACCTGTCATTCTAGCTGCAAAATTTGTCACTTGTCATTTTGAGCTTTTAAAATTTGCAAAACCAAAAACGACCTCTATTAAATCGGTCATAACTCTGTAACCGTTTGGGCTAGAGACTTGCAGTAACTTTTATCTGAAAGCTTAGAATCGTGGCTTTCCTATGGACCTAGAACCGCATTCCTACAGTTTTACCGCAATCGCGGAACACACATTCGCGAATTTTACCGCGATTTGCAAATTTCTTCACGTGTAAAAAACTGCTGCTGCTTGCCTTCCATTTGCCAGAAATTCGTTTAACCTGCTAACTATCCCTGCATCATTGCTAGTGTGAACCTGGACTAATATTAACTAGATACCACTCACCCTGAACCTCTGAAAGGGAATTAAAAGCATTTCCAGCATATTTCTCATCCATTGCTAGCACATATCAAAGCATTTTGCCTGTGTTTTCAAAACTCCTATCTGTTTTCTGTAGTGTAAGCTTGCTGGGGTGAACTGATTTACATTGATTGCATTTCTGAGAACTGTGTGTTTTCCTTCCATTTCCTTGCCTTGCATCAAAGGGGGGGAGGGGATTGCCAGAGAAAAGTGATTACATTGTTTGGTTGAAATCATATTGAGTATTTTCTGTACTGCATTCATTGAATATTGCATCCACCTGAGCTTACATAAAGCATCCTCTACCACATTATACTTTTGTTCCTATTTACCAGGGTGCTACCTTATCCATTTCATGTCAACTCATTAGTGATTATAAGAAGTGTGCTAGTGCCAGATTCTCCGTTGTTGATCTTTATCATATCAGATTAAGTGTGCTATTCAATTATTAATTTATAATAAAGTGTGATATATATATATTTTAAATTATCAAATAAACCTTTTAAACTTGCAAAACAGAACTACTTCTTGGCTCAGTGGGGTCAGGGGGATTCCAAGAGAGGGGTGTTATATAGGGGTAGTCATCCAGAACGCATGAACTGGACATAAAGATATATCAATAAGGGTTTTCATTCAGTATTATAGACTAGGCGTTGACTTAGCTGTAGTGTTGAATTGAATCCTCTTACAAATTGGGGGCTCGAGCCGAGACGTTGGGTTAGAATACCACTTGTGCAGCTTAATACAGTGTGCTAACTGACGGGATACATACATCCGGTCGGATCACCACGCTGCATTACGCTGTGAAGCATTCCTCAAAAGGGACACTCCAAGAAAAGTTCTGTTCTGCAAAAATAAAATACTAACTTCTGTAAGTCAGGACAGAGACCAATCTCTAGAATGACGACCTTAGTAGACATGAAAATAGCCAGAGAGCACCTCTTGCATAAGCTATTTGTGAGAGGTGAATGGACTGAACAGGGCCAGGATGCCTGGTTGCAGGCCATCACGCGACAGGTCACTGAAACAGGGTCAGATATATATAGAGATCAGGGTCCCTTACATGTGGCCCTGAGTGAACTATATATGGCTCCTAAAGCCAAAGAGGAACACAATAAGATTGCCAGGATTGCAGCATACCTGTACCTATATATGGGAGACATGCAGGATAGATGTGCTGAAAGCCAAAATCTGGCAAATAGGCAACAGATGGTGTTAGAGAAGGCCCAATCTGACCTGGTCTCTTCTGAGCAGAGGCTGCAGAGGAGCCAGGAGTCAGAAGATGATAGTAGGCAGCACATCATTAAAATAAAGAAGGATATGGATGTGCTGCAACAGGAAAAGGTAGAACAGGATACTAGATTTCTGGCCCTGCAGAAGGAGCACCAAGACAGTTTGGACTCCTTACTGCAGAGCCAGAAAAAGCTGGAGCAACAATTAGACTTTAACAGGGCATGCACGGAGCAGGTAGCCACCCTGCAAAGTCATCTAGATAGAGTGAAGGTAGAGAGCAACAAGCTGATCTTGAAAGACCTGGATACCCAGGCAGAGTTTGATGAAGAACGCCAGAAAGCTGGTGCCTTTCAAAGGCAGAGGGACGACCTGGCGGCACAAATGCAGGCTCTTAGTCAGGAAAGAGACGCCTTAGGCCAGGAAGTCTGCCATTTAAAAAGGAAAATGGAAGAAAATCACCTGGCCCACCAGGGACTGGGTGACCTCCAAAAAGAACACCAGAACTTGTTAGAGCACACCAGGAGGGTGGAGGATGCTCTAGCAAGAAAGGAGCAGGCCAATAGGGACACAGCTCAGGAGGTAACCCTCCTGCAGCAAAGACTGGCCCAGTTCTCCAGGACCAACCAGGAAGCACAGAGGAAAAATGAGGCTCTCTGCCAGCACAATGAGAGGCTCCACCAACAGGTAGCGATGCAGGAGAAACTGATAGAGTCGAGTAAGGCCTTAACAGAGGAACTGAAAGCACAAATGCAGGCTCTTGCATTGCAACAGGGAGCAGGGGCGGATAGAGATGAGGTCCGCTGGGAAAGAGAGACTCCTGACCATAACCGCAGGAGCCCTAACACCAGGGGCCTTCATCTCCCCCAGTCCCTGGACTCTACCACCCCCATGTCCCCTGGCGCACATGAGCACAGGGCTGCAGGGATGGCAGATTACTATCCAGCTAAGAGTATGGGGCTCATAGGCCAGTACCACTCAGGAATGGAGGGGTGGGCATCCGGGTATGGGCACCCAAGTACAGTACAGTTCGATGGGGAACCCCAGGAGAGTAGGCCCATTAAGGGCATCCTGAAAACCTCTGCCCAGTTAGGTCAGTGGAGGGGGTACCCATCAAATCCTGGCAGCAAGGAGGAATCTGAAGACTCCTCTGAACTGCGCAGGACACAGGAGACCAGGTCCCCACATTCTGCCAGCCATTCCCAGGCTCGCAGAATCCGGGAAAACCTGGAAGAACAGACGGGAACCTCTGGGAGCAGTGCCTCTGAGTCCGAGGATGAATGGACAAGGGTTACCCGAACCAAAAAGGCCAATAAGGCAAAAAGGGCCTTGCTTAAGGACCCCTTAAAGCAGATTAAGGCGATCAGGAGCGTCATCACGCCTTACCATAAGAACGCTAAGTATTCTGTTTGGGAGCACTTAGAGTTGTTTGAACAAATGATGGAGACTTTCCATTTGAAGGACAGCCAAAGCTGTATTCAATATGTAAAGTGGACCTTCTCCCCGGAATACTCCAGTTTCTTTGCGGGGCTGGAGGACCAAAATCATTTAAGATGGTCCACCTATAAGGCGGCCATCTTGAAACATTTTTCTGTTCACAGAAATCCTCAAGAGGCTCGCAAGGCAGCCTACAATTTGCAATGTGGGGAGGATCAGGCCCCACAAGAATTTGTGCAGGAGTTAAAGCGTGCTTTTGCACAGACCACAAGAAGGGTGCGCACGGATAGCAGGGAATTTATTAATACGTTTTTCCATGCCTTGCCCAAATATATCATGACCCAGCTCGTGAGGGATTTTCACGAGAAAAGATCTTTAGACTGGGTCATTGAACAGGCTACCCGGATCTATGAGGTGCAGAAACCGGTAGATAGCAAAAGTAATGCCCAGAAAAACCCCAAAGCCAACAGCACCCCTGCTGCTGCCAAGGTGGCAGAGGTAAAGGTCACCCCCGTTTTGGATTTGGAGATGGGGGGGCCTAAAAACCTACCTGCACCTAATAATGCTAGGCCCAGAAGGTCCTCGGGCCAGTCACAGACAGGGAGCCAGGGAGGCAGCCCCACAAATGGGGTCCCTCGCTCTCCTGATTATGTAAGTCCCCGTTACAAGGGAAATCGACCCATCCTGGGTTATGTGTGGACTCCTCCAGCCCAAGGGGGGGGATCCAGCCAAGCACCTAACCCAGGGAACTTCCCTCCAAACTTCCCACAGGAGGGCAGAAATTTACCAAACCCTGGGCAGAACTTTTTCCCCAGACATCCACCCGACTTTCAGCCCCAAAACCATCCATCCTTCTTTCCCCAATTCCCTGAGCCCAGACCACTGAATCCGGGAGAGGGGAGGCCAAGGGTGGAGGGGTACCCAAATCTTCCCAACCCGGGGTATTACCAGAGGAGGGACAGCTACCCTTCCCGGGATCAGCCCAGGGGAGAAAACAGGGCCCCGTATCAGCCTGAGCGGGTTTCCCAGTTAGAGCGCCAGGTTCAAAACATGGCGCGGGATCTGGGTCAAATACTGAGGGTGCAGCAGAACCCTCAGATCAGCATGCCGGCGCAGAACGCACCCAACTCTGGACCTGGTGCTCCAGAACAATGACGGGGGCAGCACCCCGATAACTCACCGGTTCCCAGGGAGGAGGCACAAGGGGAAGGGGGGTGTAAAGCCTTGGAGGAAGCTTCCTTCCTCACTTGTAAACAGCCCCTGGAAACCCAGGAACCGGAAACAAAATCTCTTGCCCCTGACAGTCTGCCTCCTAAGGAGCAGAGGGGGGTAGGAGAAACAAAAGACCCAAACAGACTCAGTTTGAGGAGGAGGTACAGATCTTCCAATTTGAGGGAGAGGGATCCTCAGAAGATCCTGAGAAAAGGATCTTCTCCTTCAGAGAGGGGGGAACTCCTCCCAAAGAAAAATGGGTCCCTAGGAATGCAAATCCAGACTGGGGAGATGTGGAGACTGAGCTACCGCCGCCCACCATCTCATCCCAGAACCAACAGCAAGAAAATCCCCTGGTTCAAACCCATCCTGGTGACTGCCTCCAAAAAGGGGGGGGCGGCCCAGAACCGGAGCCAGGGGAACCCACAATGGCTCTGATCTCCAGTTGCCAACTTTTTCTTTCAGATTCCCAAGGCTCTCCACAGAATTCTGCCCAAAATTCTTCTCTCGCGATGTCCAAAACCAGAAAATTAGCCAACCAGTTGTCCAAAAATGTACATTATCTGTGCCCCCTTGAGGAGAAGGAGGGAAGATATTATGCCCCGGTACAAGTACAGGGGCAGGGTACAATCTCGGCACTGGTGGACACTGGATCTCAAGCTACCCTTCTGTCCAGAAGGGCCTTTGACGAACTGAATGCAGGAAGGGGAGAGAATTACCAAATTCCTCTCACCTCTCTTCCGGGACAACTACAGAACTTTGACGGGAAGGAAATTCCCGTTGAGGGGACTGCAGACTTGGACATTAAAATTGGGCGACATAAGTTGAAACACCCGGTCATAGTTGTGACTCCAGAGGGCACCCCTTGTTTACTAGGGAATGACCTCCTGAGAAGGTTGTCACCCCTAATAGATTGTGTAAACAAGGTCCTCTGGACCCAGACTAGCCGACCCATAAAATTAAAACAGAGTGTCAACCATGTTAGTTTAAACGGCACCTGCCACATGGTTGAACAAAAATCTGACCAAGTAGAATTTCACTTCCAGAATAGCCAGAATCCAGACGTGACAGTAATAGCAGTAGGACAACAGACTGGTGATGGAGGGTCCTCTCTATTTCTGAAAATCAACCTTCCTTCCAGTTTAAAGTGGTATTCCACACTGGAAGGAAACACTCTGAAATTCTTTACTAATCCACAATCTGAAACTCCCACTCCTATAGTCCAGAAAGATGTGAAATCAGCTCAAAGCCTGGCTGATATTCAGCAAATTGGAGAGCAGTTGTTCATCCCTGTTCAGTTAAATGAGGGGAAGGACTCGGTTCTCGCTCGAGTGTGTGTGAGCAACGGTAAGAGCTTCATCAGCGAAGCCATGTTCCGCCAACTCCCAAAAGATCCAGCCATTCCCACATTCAAACTGATCGACAAATGGGAAATGGACCTGGAAGCACCCAATTCAAAACATCTCCTGCCAAGCAGGTGTATGCTCAAAATCTCCATTGGCAACAAGAGCATAGTCCATAATTGTTGGGTCGTGCGAGACGTCACTGCCGCCTTTTACTTAGGCAGTGACATTCTCAATCGCTTTGCCATTAGTTTGGATCTAATAAACTTCAAAGCTTGGTCCCGATTAGCGGATAATCCCATGGGCTTTGTTGATCCAGAAAAAGCATTTAGGTCAGCTCAATTGCTACCTTATGCAGTCGAAATTCAGATCAAAGAGGAAGTCACCATCCCAGAAAGGACCCGACAATTCTCCCTGGAAGTGAAAGTTAAAAGAGGACAACATTTGAAAAACCCTGATGCTTACATACATCTAAATGCTTCTCTCCAACAGCAAGGGTTGGGGGTAAACCCAACTCCATTAGTCAACATAGAACATGACACCATTCTAATAGAGGTGGATAACAGCGACTTAAAGAGTATTACTCTAGCCGCAGGCACCATTATTGGAATGGCGGTTGATGACCGACATTTCTCCATGGATCTTGGAAATGAACTGTTAGGACCAATCCCCAAGGACTGTTTTGACAGTGACAGTGATGACAATACAACACCAGACAGGATCTTTACCCGGCATGGGGGGAACTTCCTGGTGTACACTTCCTGCCCCTATGGTAAGGAAGATGTGACTTGTGACTTCAGAAGGGATGAGGTGATTTTCCAGGTCCATGAGGGCTGCCTTTCCCACCTGAAGCCTCCAGTCCAAATCAGCACTCTGACCAGGGACTTCTCCACCCAGCTGGAGGAGGCCGCGGAAATAGCCAAACCAGAAGTCTTTCCAGGCTTCAGGCAGATGGTGGAAGAGAGAGTCAACCTAGCTGATGCCTGTGTGACTCTGGAACAAAAGCAAAAGTTGAAACAAGTTTTCTTGGATTTCCAAGATCTCTTTGCGGTAGACTCATGACTGGTCGCACTGACATCCACACAACAACAATCCCCACGGACCCTGGCATGACTCCTGTGTTTGTGAAGCAATATCGCTTGCCTCTCACATCAATGGAGTCCCTTACTGAAATAATTAAGAACCTTGAGTCCCGGGGAATAATCCGTCCAGTCCACATCACCTTCAATAATCCGGTGCTGGGAATATTGAAGCCAAACGGCCAGTGGAGACTCTGTGCCGACCTCAGGGAGCTCAACAAACGGGTCCATACTTCCCGATGGCCTCTGCCCTACATTGACCAAGGGCTGGCCCAGATCCAGGGGTCACAGGTATTCACTGCAATAGACCTGACCAATGGATACTGGACTGTGCCTGTCAGTAGGGAGGACCAATACAAGCTGGCTTTTACCTTTGGGGGCCAGCAGTACACCTGGACCCGGACTCCCTTCGGATACCTCAACTCCGGCAATGAATTCAACATTTTTCTACACAAGGCCATGCCTGACTTGGGTGCAAGGGGTAACCTGGCTTATGTAGATGATGTCCTCATCAAAAGTTCATCTGTGGAGGAACACATAGCGGAGATCCGTTATGTTCTGACACAGTTGAGGGCTGCCGGAGCAAAACTTTCCTTTCAGAAAGCACAGTGGTGTAGAACCCGTGTTAATTTCTTGGGGCATGAGATTACTCCTCAGGGTCTCTGTCCCCAGGAAAAGAAAGTGGAAGCACTTCAGAAACTGAAAGACCCCACAACTCTGCGGGAACTAAGGAGCCTCCTTGGACTGACTAATTACAGCAGAAAGTTCATTGAGGGCTACGCAGAGATCACCAGACCCCTGATTCATCTCCTGAAGGGGGGGGTCAAGTGGGAATGGGGTCCAGAACAAGCCGAGGCGGTAAAACAACTCAAAAGAAGCCTCTCACAAGCGCCTTGCCTAGCTTACCCTGTCAGAAACAAGGAGTTCTTCCTGGAGACGGGGTTCTCTGATACGTGCTTGACGGCAGTATTATACCAAAAGCATGACAAGGTCAATAAAGTAATCTCCTATGCGAGCAAAACTTTATCCTCTGCGGAGGAAAAATTCAACGATTGTGAGAAGGCACTCCTGGCAACGGTGTGGGCATTGAAGAATTACCGCCCGTTTATCCAGGGGGAACACATCATAGTGGAGATTCCACACCAGCCTCTGCAATATCTCCAAAGTGACAGAATCCGGGCCGGAAATGTGAGTAATTCCCGAATTACTTCCTGGATTCTGTCAATGCAAGGCTTTCCTGTGGAGGTCAGATATGGCCAAAACAAGAAGAGTCCCCTCGCGCAAGGTCTGGCTGACTTGCATGATTGTGCCAGAGAAAACTGTCTCGAGGACGAAAGTCTAAAAATAAAGGACAACACGGAGGCATACCTTAATTCCCCCCACAAAGTCTTTGAAGAAGACAAGTGTGAGGGAATGCCCACTGTGTATGTGGATGGATGCTCTTACCATGTTGACAACGACGGGGAGAAAGAACTAGTGGCTGGCGTAGGGAATGCATGGGTGAATGAGTCCCCAGAACCCTCCGCTGGATACAAAATCGGTCCCCGAAGTAGTCAGGTGGCAGAATTGATGGATGTGCATCATGCCATCCTCACTGCTGTCCAGCATCAACTCCACAAACTGGTCATAATCACAGATTCGGATTATGTACGGAACGGGTTCGTGGAGCACCTGGTTAATTGGAAAACCAGAGGCATGTTATGTGCTAACAACAAACCCTTGAAACATGGGAAGTTGATCCAAAACATTGATGATCTGGTCACCTCGAATGAGATGACCATCTATTGGAAAAAGATCAAGGGTCATTCTAAAGTAGAGGGACCAGACAAAACTGGAAATGACTTAGCTGATCAGCTGGCCAAAACCGGGGCCATCCAAGGGGATCTAATTGAGATGGAGTCCCTGTTGGGGGAAATCCAGGTCACTGCCATCACTAGGTCCCAGACAAATGCTCACAACGACCTTTCAATTGTACAATGGAGTAAGGAGACCCCTGATGCTGATTTGATTACCGCTCAGAAGGGGGATCCAATTATTGGTAAATTTTACCAGCACCTTGAGGACCCTGAGAACTTTCCCCTGACGGATACCGATTACATTGGGAAAGAGGACCTAAGAGTGTTGATGAAATGTCCAAAAATGTTCCGAATCCAAGACGGTTTGCTGGTAAGGAAATCCAAAGCTGGCCACGATCAGTGGGTGGTTCCTACCTCATTCCGAAGCCTGATGTTAAGTCACGCCCATGATGCGGCCACCGCCGGTCATAGGGGGTTTCACACAACATTGGAAATCTTAAGAGAGGTTGCATACTGGCCACACATGGGGCAGGACCTCGACCAATACTTGAAGGGGTGTCTTGTGTGTGCACAATTTCAGCCATCATCCCTCACGCACCGTGCGCCTCTCCAAAAGAGGGGGATGACACTGCCATGGTCAGATTTACAAATCGACTTTGTAGGCCCTGTGATTCGCTCGGCTAGGGGGAATAAGTACATGTTGACTGTGACATGCTTGTTTACCAAGTGGGTGGAATGTCTCCCAGCCCCAAACTGCAAGGCAGAAACGGCAGCTGCCTTGATGATTAACCACATCTTTTCCCGTTTTGGTCTACCTCAAAGGATTGAGTCAGACAGAGGTAGCCACTTCACCAGTGAAGTAATGACAAAGATGTGGGAGATACTGGGGGTCAAGAGGAAGTTGCATATTGCTTATCGGCCAGCTTCTTCTGGGGCAGTAGAGAGATATAACCGGACAATTGTGAGCATATTAAAGAAGTTTGTGGCAGATTCTGGGCCAAGTTGGGATATCCGATTACCTCTGGTCCTAATGGCCATCAGATCTACCCCTTCATCTGCAACCAAAATGTCACCATTTGAGTTGATGACTGGGCGCAAGATGGTGCTTCCTCAGCATTTGCTCTACAGGACCCAAGAGCAGACACTGATAAATGCCTCCACTACTCATGAGTATGTAGAGAATTTAAGGAAACACCTCCAACATGCTTTTGCTTATGCTCAGCGGAATCTAGAAAGATCAGCTGATAGCATGAACACCCATTATGACCTGAAAACTTCCAGGAAGGAATATCAGGTGGGAGACCGGGTCTATCTATACAACTTCCAAAGGAACCAGGCCAAGCAGCGCAAATTTTTGCCTACATGGAAGGGACCCTTTGAGATCGTCGATAAGATCTCCCCTGTGGCCTACAAGATCCGCATCCCCAAAGGCGGTTCGGCAGAGGGGGAAGACAAGTGGGTCCACATAAACCAGTTGAAATGTTGCCATCCCAGGCACACTCTGCAACAACTGGAGGAATCCTCTGGAATCCTAGCGGGTACTGTATCAGACTAATTCTGTTCCAATCATAAAACATACCACATCTAGTCTCTAAAATATTGTGATTTGCATGAAACTGTCTCTTAGTTATACTGTTTTTTTTTTCAAAATAAGAATGTAATGTTTCGTGATGATGAAATGCATATGCTGCCCCACTATCTCAACGGTGGTGGAAAAACGTCTATGAATAGGTATTGCCGCTCTTCCTTTGTCGTCCTAGGAGAAAGAAAACCTTGAGACGGGCCAAGGAGGACGATCCGGAGACCGGGAGCTGAGACGCAACGGGCTCGGGGTACCGCCCAATATTCCCATCAGGACCGGCGAGGAGAACCGATCGATCCGACCGGATGGAGGAAAAGATGCTGAACTGTGCCATCTATTGGAAGAAGATGAGGAAACATCCCAGATCTTGCGAGTCCCATCAGTGAAACCGAATGGCCATCGCAAGAGGGGGGCTTGTGGGATGTATTTACCCATGCATCCGAGCCCTACCTCAAAACTGTGCAGTACTGACATGAAAACATCATGATGGCCAGAGCTTCCCAGAAAATGCACAGGGAAATGCAGGAAGAATAGGCTGCCACCCATTTTTGCCGATGTTATGGGCACAGAAGGACACTGCCTAAAACCACCATTGGACTACCCGCACAGTAGTCTGAAACCATTGGGAATGGCAATGCTGATTGCCAAATGCAACCTAGAATTGGGGGGAATTCATTCTTAAATCCCAAAAATGGGTGCAGTACCAGTACTCACCACTATCCAAAAGCCGGCGTTTTAAAACCACCCTGTGTTCCTCTGAAGGCAAGCCAAAGTGTCTATTTTAAACATTGCAACATGTGCAAAATATTCACTGAACACCAGCAGACATTTGGCAGAATGAGGTTTTGTGTGCTTACAAAATCTGGGAAACGAAGAGCCCAAAACAGTGCTTATAACAAAACTGCTATGGAGTCAGCAGTTTAAGTTGCACTGGATTTAAAGACACTAAAATCGAAAATGTTTAGATTAAATGAGTGACCTATGTTTGGTGTCACATGCCTTTGCAATTGTTTAAATGTTATAGTTTAAACTTAGAATCAGCATTCTAGCTGCATGTGTAAAATTGCAAGTTAATTTAAAAAGCAACAAAAAAAACATGACAGTTAGCTGAAAGTCTGGCTTAAGGAACTGAATTCTGCCTGGCAACTACCCCCATCAGGAGTGAAACTTGAGTCACAGCTGTGTTCCCAGGCCTAGCTGCCCTTTTGCTGCTCACACTAAGGATATGCCATCTATCTGATAATTGAATTACCTGTGCTCTGCAGGAAAGTGAACAAAGCCCTGTCCTGGCTCAGGCAAAGGTTTTATTGGCAGGAGTCGTAAATGGTCGTAAAAAGTGGCTTCCTCCTGAGGAAAGGGGAGGAGCACTGCCTGTGAGAGCAAGCTGGCTTGGCAGAACTGGATAAACCAGTATTTCTACCTTGTGCTGAGAGGAAACCACACCCCTTTGGAGCCAGAACATAACTTTAAAAAGATGGATCATTCATAGAGCGGACATGTGAAAATTTTATAAATGATACCATAATTCTTGTGATTTTTCTGCCCACAGTTTAAGAGGTTTTTAGAACCGGTGGTATGTTCAGGGGGGTGTCAGCGGAAAAGTGGATATAACTCTAAATGTATGCATGTTAAAAATCTGAAACTTCATCAGTTAATGTCCATACTCCCTGCACACATGTATGTAAAGTTGGGTCAATGTCAGAAAGTGAAAAATCAGTTAAAAAGTCAATTATGTGCCATTTCTGAATGCAAGCTCCCAGGAAGAGCAGAGTTTGAACAGGGGATACCTCCTGTAATGCATGATGGGTGCATATGATTTTAAAACAATATGTACCTCTGCAAATATGTATTTGTTTCAAATCTAGATTTGTGTGTAAGTTGACAGGAGGAGTGGACTTTCTGCAGGCTGTAAAATGACATCACTCGGACCCAACCTAGCTCCCCCAATCAAATGATAAATGGAAGTTTGACCAATTAGAAGCTGAGAGAGAGGTAGGGTCAGTGATGCTAGAACACACCCACATTCTAAACACATAAAAGCAGACAGACAGGACAGATAGGGACCTTCAAATCCATCTGCCGCTGGAAGCTCTGCCGGAAAAATCCATACTTACCTCCATCAACCTCCAGAAAGCCAAACTAGAGACTTCAATCTATCCAGAACTAAGAGACCAGACCAGAGAGAAAGCAGTGCTGTACCCAGAGAGACCCAGACCAGCAGAGAGAGCTGACCCAGATCACTGTGAAGTGCAGAGGCCAGACCAGACCAGAGTCCAGTTTAAAACCCTGACCAGATCCGTGACGAGGCCCAATTAATTCAAGAATATAGTGTGAGTACCCAGCAGAACTGTGTAGAACCAATCTCTTAGTTTAAATTCATCTAATTCAATCTATTTAACCTAAGTAGAACTGCCTGATAGATCCAAATCTGTCACCTGTCATTCTAGCTGCAAAATTTGTCACTTGTCATTTTGAGCTTTTAAAATTTGCAAAACCAAAAACGACCTCTATTAAATCGGTCATAACTCTGTAACCGTTTGGGCTAGAGACTTGCAGTAACTTTTATCTGAAAGCTTAGAATCGCGGCTTTCCTATGAACCTAGAACCGCATTCCTACCCCTTATAGTTTTACCGCAATCGCGGAACACGCATTCGCGAATTTTACCGCGATTTGCAAATTTCTTCACGTGTAAAAAACTGCTGCTGCTTGCCTTCCATTTGCCAGAAATTCGTTTAACCTGCTAACTATCCCTGCATCATTGCTAGTGTGAACCTGGACTAATATTAACTAGATACCACTCACCCTGAACCTCTGAAAGGGAATTAAAAGCATTTCCAGCATATTTCTCATCCATTGCTAGCACATATCAAAGCATTTTGCCTGTGTTTTCAAAACTCCTATCTGTTTTCTGTAGTGTAAGCTTGCTGGGGTGAACTGATTTACATTGATTGCATTTCTGAGAACTGTGTGTTTTCCTTCCATTTCCTTGCCTTGCATCAAAGGGGGGGAGGGGATTGCCAGAGAAAAGTGATTACATTGTTTGGTTGAAATCATATTGAGTATTTTCTGTACTGCATTCATTGAATATTGCATCCACCTGAGCTTACATAAAGCATCCTCTACCACATTATACTTTTGTTCCTATTTACCAGGGTGCTACCTTATCCATTTCATGTCAACTCATTAGTGATTATAAGAAGTGTGCTAGTGCCAGATTCTCCGTTGTTGATCTTTATCATATCAGATTAAGTGTGCTATTCAATTATTAATTTATTATAAAGTGTGATATATATATATTTTAAATGATCAAATAAACCTTTTAAACTTGCAAAACAGAACTACTTCTTGGCTCAGTGGGGTCAGGGGGATTCCAAGAGAGGGGTGTTATATAGGGGTAGTCATCCAGAACGCATGAACTGGACATAAAGATATATCAATAAGGGTTTTCATTCAGTATTATAGACTAGGCGTTGACTTAGCTGTAGTGTTGAATTGAATCCTCTTACAGGTAGCAGCAGAAACTATGTGCTATGCAGCATTGTCAGGGGAGGCAACTGGGTAACTATTCTCAAAGGGAAATAAAAGGTAGCAAGTCGCACAACGCAATATCGATAAGCATCGAAAACTAACCTGAAGAGTTTGGATGAGATGCAGAGTCCAGGTTCCCTTATCTGCAAGCCTGGTATGAATCCAGATGATCATACTTTACTGGTGAATGCCTGTCTAAGGGAACTCAATCAAATCAATGATCACAAATCAGACCAATGCCAGATTAGCTCAGAGCCTGCTCCCAGGCTACCTGATGAGGGAGAGGGGGAAAAGAGTGGGAGTGAAAAAAGGGCGGTCTGCAGAGACCAGTGGGAAGGAGACTTTCCTTGTTATCCATTTGTAGGCCTTACTAACGTGGTATCCAGACTTAACGCTGAGCCCCCCCCTCAGAGTAAAATGACTGTTGCTGGGGCACCTAAATGCCAGGATCGCTAACTCGATTGAAACAGTCACCATATTCCCTTTTAAAGAGCCACATGCCCCACGCCAGATATCCTTCGCCCACCCCCACGACCCATTATCATGGAGGCCAGCAGCCCTGCAGTTTGAAGACTACCGGCTTACTAGGACGTTTAGTGCTTGGTTATGCCAGCTTATGATTTGCTATGTTTTACTTCTGAGTGTGCCCTTAGCTAGCTCACCAAATTCTACCACACACATCAACTAGATAAAGAGTGCATCTACGGGGGTACTGCATACCCGCTCCCACCTGCTTGCTACACAGCCCTCCAGCAATCCTCGACCCAATATCATTTGTAGGGTAGACCTTCGTAGTAAACGGAGCAGGATACCTAAACGTGGGGCTCCCTTCTGGATACAGATACCCCAAGTACTCCACAGGGATTAAGTGGAGGCGAGGAGGACATTCCCTGCAGGACACATTCCATGGTCGCACCACCATCACCCCAAGGCCCAGTGCAGTAGTAGGCAATAGGCATTTCTTGAAGTGCACTGCAGCGGCTTTCTTTAGGTTGTACTTGCACTAGGACTTTTCCCGCGCTCTCCCTCAATGGGCAGCTGGTTCCTAGTTCAACATCAGCCAATCTGAGTGGACATCCAGTCTAGTGGTCTTTCAGTACATTAAGGCATGGATGTTAAATGTCAGGATTGAAGATGGACAGATAGACCATTCGGCATGCCCCTGCACAATGCAGGACAATTTGGCTAAATGTTAAAACCCATTAAGATCTCATGAACAAGTGGAAGCCTAATTACACCCCCGTGCTTGGTCCTAAAAAGCCCTTTCATTATAAGCATCAAAATCCATCAGGGAATAAATCTGTTCTCTAATCACAGGCCACATCACAAATACAGATGTGCCTTTAGTCTAGAGGCTTAAATGGACTTTATTCCAACATGATGGCTCAACCAATTACATATTTGTGTTCAGACTGCAGCCCACAGATTTAGCTGCAACAGGGCCCGTGCAGGGCTTCATTAGACGGAGGTTGTAAATGGAGTAGGACTAAACTTGGTAATCATAATAGCACCTATGCCAACACTTGAAACGGGGGACTCTGGCATGAAACACGGTGCACACGTGTACGTATGATGCATGCATGCATGCTTTTGGTAATGCAGGGGAGACTGCAGGCGCACCAATACCCAATTGTTTACAGTGGCATTACTGATCTACATGCAGTAGACTAGAACATGAACACTAGCAGCATCAATGCTGACATACATTGTCAGCACAACGCCATGAAACGGATGTATTGTGGCAGTGCTGGTACATTTTGTGGACACTGGCATCAATAACATGTTTTACAATGCTGCAGTGTACGGTTGGCGACAATGGCAAAATAAAAGTTGATGCCTGGAAGGTTTAGCATGAATCTCAACCTATGGCATTGCTCTGGGCAATCCTCCAGACCATCGTTCAACCTACCAAGCCATTGCTAAAAGGGAAAGACCATATGCAAATCACCCCACCCCAAAAGGGGCAGCCCAGCCTGCACTGCTAGGAGTCATCCCTTCTGCACGAGACCACAAACATCCCCAGGGATGCTTCAGCCTCATTGGGTGTCATCAGTGCGGCGCCTGGGTCTCCAGGTGAGCCCCCCTCCCCCCCATAAGAACCTCATGCACCAACCACCCCCATCAATTCCCCCCAGGGCTATTCCATAACTAGAGGGAAAGCAGAGCTCATGGGACCTATTCACTGACATTTCTTACACAGAGTGCCCCATCTACGTTTCATACAATCGGTTCTGTGCTTCAAATGCATGCAAACCACCACCCACGCTATCCTGCTCCTCGTCCCTCTAGACGTCTCTTGACATTCGCCAATCACACAGGATATTCTCAACTTGGCCACTCCAGTCCCAAACAATCCTGGCATCTGGCTGAAGAAACATTCTCTGGCAATAAAAAGCCTCCATTAAGGGGTGCGCTTGACGACATCTCAAGTCTATCACAGCCACACACTGCAATTGCATTTCTTAATGCTGCCCATCAAAGCTAACCATCTGAAATCTCATCTCTCTCCCTTTATTCTGCCTTTCCTCGGCTTAAATTAGTTGATTATCTTTCCTCTGGCACTACATCCCTATTTTGTTTCCTCTTCCCCTGCACACTATGGTCTGACACCCCTGGCAGGGCAGAATTAGAAATGTTAAGGCAAGCTTCAGGGTTCCGAGACTTCTATGGCGTTGGTTTGGTGCTGTATAAAAGTTATGAAAATGTGATTTCATACCACACAATGTACTGCAGAAAAATAAAACGGTATTTGAGCAAGGCTGCCAGGCCAGCAGACAGCATCAACAGAGGCTGTGGAGCCAAATTTGGAGGGTGGTGCAATCAATGCAATAATGGTGATTACCCCTGCATACTGTGCAGGGAGTCTTGATTCTATTAAAGACAGGGAGGCAAGCATTATGCTTCAACTTATTTAATATCACTCTTCAGCCGTTTTAACAAACAGAAAAAATGACAACTACCAATTTTTCTTTTTCTCTCTTCATAGAACTACATTTTCCCTCTGCCACTTGAAGTCCCTGGCAGAGCTTGCCCAGTCCACGTCACGTCCTGAATCCTAACTCCTCTTCATTGGCTGCTCAGAACTGATCAGTCACTGTAACTTTAACTCAAACGAAATTCTCAACTGGTTTCCGTCTTTCAACTGCCTCAGATCCGCCGTTTGTTCCCTGCCCTGCGCTCTATCTGGCTTGCGTCGGCCTCCCTTTCCTGACGCTCGGTTTACTTTCTGATCATCCCCTGTAGGACATACAAAGTAAACTATTAGGGTGTTGTCCATGTACTATGTGTCACATATTTAGAACAATCATATCATATAATCCATGCGCTGGGAGGAAAATGAATGCTGGCATCCTTGTCTTTAAGAGAATCAAGACTACCTGCACAGTGTGGGATGTTTCAACTCACTCATCCAAGCCCTGCAACATCGCTGTGCATTACTGTCAGCGGAAACATAATGGCCGCTGGAAAGCATGCTGTTCACCAAAGATCATCCAAAAATGTGCAGTAAAATTCTGAAAAATAGGCTGCCACTCACTTTTGCCATGTCAGTGAACACAGGAGATCACTGCCTAGAACCACCATTGGGATACCCACAAAGTAGCCTGAAACCACTTGGAAATAGCAATACTAATTGCTAAAAGCAACCCAGAGCTGTTTGGGAATTCATTTTCTTGATCGTCAAAATTGCTAAAATCATGGCTCACAAAACCACCAAAAGGATACAACTTCTTATTGAGTGTACTACATTACTCTACTGCAAGAATCCACATCAATACACTATCAGCAAGAATCATATGCCATCAAAGTAGAATCCCCTTTTAAGGATAGACAGCTGTCAAAAATGGGTGCAATACCGGTGCTTGCCACTGACCAGCGCTGGTGATCTAAATTCTGACAGGAGACCTGTATTTCTGAAGCTAAACAGTACCCTGATGCAGTTCAGACTTCAAAAGGCTTGCTGTCCCCGGGAATCCTTCACACCTGGGGACTCCACACCCGAAGGCAGGATATCACATGGTCCTGTTGAGGAGGAGATGTTCCCTGCAGCCTGGAGGAAGGAACAATGGGGGCTTTGGGATGAATAGAATATGCTGATTTGAGGTGTGACCACAACAACTGCTCTGGGAGAAATAAGACATGTGACCTCTGAGTCAAGCCAAGCTTCTAGGGGCGGGGACAAACCAATGGGTGTACTGAAGTGAAGGCAAATATATGTTTTATAAGAATACTGATAACTAATTGTAACCGCCTGATAGAAATGTACAATTTTGAGATTCTTAAAATTACACCTTCACTCACAATTCAAGACTAAGTTGGACGCCGTGGGATGCTCTGAGACCAAACCCTGGATTTATTAATATTGTAGACACTGTTTATACTAGAAAAATGCAAACTTACAGTAATATGCTCAGAGAGGGTGTGTACCTCTGTGTAAGGTTTGGTGCAAACCCAATATTGCGAAACCCACGAAAATTGCAAATAAGTTGTCATTTCTGACCACAAGCTCTTAGAAAGAGCAGGGTTGAACAATTGAATTAATTTGTGATGTGTACATGTAATTTCAACAACTTGTGTATCTGGGAAGCATGTTTGGTTATGAAAAATTGTTTTCTAAGTAAATACAAGGGGGAGTGTTCTTTCCTTCAGCCATAAAGATGATACCCGATGACTCATTCTGACTCACTACTCTAGTAGTCTAAAAAGAACCACTGAGACCCAGATAGGAACACTCATTTTTCCACTACTCATCGATTCCTGCGCAGCACGCTGCCCGACCATATCCAGACAAATCCTCCAAACTCCTGAGGCTCCAGATTCCAGACAGACTCCAGAACCAAAACTCTAGAACCCAAAAACTCTAGAACCTTGGAGAAATTGAGGCCTAATCCACAAGCTGAACTCCTCAGCAGGCCTCAGAATCCAGCAACCTAACTAAACTATTCAACAGCCGGGCAAGCTGTTTTGCTTCTGGCTTGAACCCTGTGCCAGAACCAGACCCAGAAAGCAGAGCTGTATCCAGAACCCATCAGACCCAGACCAGACTGCTGTGCCGATAACAGAACAGAGGCCACGCTGTGAGCAGAACCAGTGCCTGACCGTCCGTTGGCCAGAGTGCAGTCCCAGGCCCATTCCAGTCCACAACTAGGAGTGAGTATCCAGTCTAAGAACTGTACAGAACCAATCTTAGTCTAAAATAATCCTATTTAAACCATTTCAACCTGTCCAGAACTGCATAGAAATCGTGTGTCCATTCTGTGATTTCAAATCTGTAAAAGCGTCATGTCATTCTGTAATCTTGACTTTATTTTTGAAAATCTACCTCCACAAAAACGTCTATCTTTTGAACCGCACGTCCCAGAAGCGAAATGTAACTGTCGTTTTAAAGCTAACTCCGTATAGTTTTTCCATAATCGCGGTTTACACACTCAGAAAAAGTGCTGCGAATTGCCATTTGGCTCAATTTCACCACATGTTAAAAATAGCTGTCTCTTGCTTGCAACTGCTGAATTTCATTTTCAATCTGACAATCATTCATGAATCATTGCTAGTGTTGACCTGTACCAAGCTAAAGTAACTATCACCTACCCGGAGTATCCTTTAGTGAATTAAAATCATTTTTAGCATATTTTTCACTTCATTACAATCACATTTTAAACTATTTTTGCCTGTTTAAAAGCATACCGGTTTTCTCTAAGCTTGCTGGGGGGAACTGGAATTTGAACTACATTATGATTGTATTCCTGAAAACTGTGTGCTCTCCTTTCCATCTCTTTATATTGCATAAAGGGGAGGGGGAGTGAGTTGTCACAAGGGAAAAAGTTCTCATATCTCTTGTTGAAACCATATCAAGTTTATTTCCGTACTGCATTCTTTACCACTATTGCATTTCCATGAAACCATAAAAGTATTCTCTGCTACCTTTTCCTTTCTATCCCAACTCCTCACTGATTGAAGGGAGTGTGCTATTGTAATATTACCCATTGTTGATCACTATTATATTCATACGTGTGTTATCAAATATTAATTTATTCATAAAAGTGTGATATATATATTGTTTAATTCTTCCAATAAATCTTTTAATTTGCAAAACAAACCTACTTCTTGGCTCAGTGAGGTCAGGGGGATTCAAAGAGAGGGGCGTTATATAAGGGTTTATCATCCAGATTCAAAGAATTTGACATAAAAATATATAAATAAGGGCTTCTATTGGGCATCCCAGATTAGCATTGACTTAGTTGGATTGAAGTCACTTACAGCAGTATGCAGGGGTAATCTTCATTCCATGTCAAGACAGGAGGCAAGCATTATGCTTGTTCAAAGCTTCCCATTACTGTCGTCGCCATTTTATTCACGCTTGCATAATATACTGCTGTGTGACTCCTGCCATTAACGCTTTCTTTGCCATGGCTCCTCTTACTGAATGCTCACCAAACTTATTCAGATCAATACCTGCTAGATGCATTACTTCTCACACCCAATTTGCAATGGTGGCTGTCGCTATTGCTTGATAGGGCTTCCTACGCATAATTAATAGCTGTGTAACTCCTGCCAGTCGATACTCCGCTATCCTTCCTTCGTACTCTTTAATGCATGCTGCTACGCACCAGTTAGGGTGCTGTGGTAGGCATAGATACGATATCAAGGTGGAGTTTGACTTTGTTCTCTTAGCTAGAGTAAAAGTCACGCCTTTCTGTTCAGGTGTAGAGCTCTGGCATCTGCTACTCTCCTGCAGGATGCTAGGCATAGTAGCATGGCTAGCTTGCCTGTTCGCCATTTCAAAAATAGGTACTTATTTGTTGGCCAGGTCTCATGAAGCCGCAACACTATCGTTAAGTCCCACAGCTGCTGTGTCTTGGTTCTGTGGGGGGGGCTCTGAAACAGGCCCCTCTTATGAGCCTCACTACTGCAGGATTCTCCCCTAATGGAATCCCATCTATTGGTGGGTGCCCAGCTGATAGTGCTAATCTATAGACTCTGATAGTCCTGAATGCCTTACCATCTTGCAATACACAAGCTAGAAAATATAGGACGGCTACTATAGGAGCAGAAACGGGATGAAAAGGTCTCCCTCTGCACCAGGTCGACCATTTGTTCCAAGTCGCATCATAGCTCCTCCGAGTGAATGGAGACCATGACTGCGATGAGTTTAGGTGCTTCCTTCGAAATGCCTGGCAAAGCCCAGCGTCTCTAATAGCCTGCACGCCATCAATGGGAGAGTCATTTTTACTCTCAGAGGATGACATGACCCAGCTGGGTCTGTGAGCAGGCGTTCTCCATGTGGTAGCATACGCAGAAAGTCTGTGGCCATCTCCATCAATGTGGGAACCACACTTGAGCTTTCCACATAGGAGCAATAAGCACCAGTTCTGCCTTCTCTCATCTCACTTTCGCTAATAATCTGCTCATCAATACGAAGGGGGAAACATGTAGTCTCCCTCTCCAATGTTGCAGAATTGCATCGACGCCTAGACCCGACAGGTCTAATCTCCAGCTGTAGTAGCTATCTTTCTGTGCATTCAGCCGCGATGCAAATAGGTCTATGTATATTGTCCCGCATAATAGCTCCAGCTGCTGGAATATCTCTGGGACCAACTTGCAGTCTATGGAATCGGTCAGGCATCAGGCGTTCCAGTCCACCACTACGTTGAGCGAGCCTGGTATGTATTCCAGTGTCACTGACATCCCAGACTGTAGGCAGAAATGCCAAAGGTCGGTTGTTAGTTCTGCGAAGAGCCTGGACGTGGTCCCTCCTAGGTGATTGATATAGGTGATTGATATATCTCGCGGCTGAGCTGTTGTCCATCTTCAGCAGAATGTATGAGCTGGCTTTCCCTTTCGTAAAAGCTTTGATCGCGAAGGACCCTGCCAGTAACTCTAGACAATTTATGTGAAGCTGCAGCTCTACTGCACTCCATTTTCCTCTTGTTTCTAGCATTCCACAATGCGCTCCCCATCCTATTCTGGAGGCCTCTGATTCTATAATCGGGTCTGGTTGGTCTCCGTAGATGGCTCGCCCATTCCAGGTGTCCATGTTCAACCACCAATTCAGTTCTGTGACGATTCGGGGTCTAGCAGGACTGCTTGATCTTCAGCCTCTGTGAAGCTCGATAGTGTAGGGGGAACTGGGAAGATGGCCTGGATGGATAATTCTAGTAATCCTACGATTCCCGCTAGCATCCTGAACGACATTACCGGCTTGGTTAGGCATAGCCTGATCTCTCCCTTGATGTCGCAAATCTTTCTTGCTGGGAGCACAAGGGTCGCTCGTCTGGGGTCTAGCACAAAGGCTAGAAATTACAATCTCTTTTGCTGGGGTGGTCTCAGATTTCTCCTGATTCACTAAGAATCCCAGAGAAGCCAGGAGCTCCTTTACCCATGTCTGATACTTCAGACTCTGCCGGTAGCAGCATATCGTCCAGAAAGATGATCATGCAGATTCCTTTCTCCCTGATCGCTGCTGCTACTGGCTTCATGAGCTTGGTGAAAGTCCATGGCACGGACGGTAGGCAGAAAGGCATTGTCTTGAATTGCCAAAACTGTTGGTCCCACCTGAACGCTAGAAACGGGCAGAATTCCTCTTTCACAGGGACAGTGAGGTACGGGTCTTTTAAATCTACCCTGGTTAGGCAGTCTTCTTCTCAAGGTGTCTCTCAGCTGGTGAATACCTTCCATCTTGAAATGTCAGTATAACACCCCGCTGTTGAGTTCTTTCAGATTTATGAATGGTCTCACTTTTTCTTTCCTGTTGGCCAAGAACATGTGGCTTATAAAACGCAGTGTGATCAGGCATGCTCTATGGCTCTTTTGCTTAAGCTGCTCAAGCTCACATTGCAGGGTTTCTCTCTCTGCTTGCACTACGTGGATCGTTTGCGGGTTAATCAGCTGTACTGGGATCTGAAAAAATTGTAAACATCTGGCTGTTTGCAGCACCCATGCATCGCTGGAATGCGCGTGCCAATATAGCCAATATTATTGTGTTCTCCCCCCACGGGTGGTTAAGCACGCTCTATCACCTGTGTGGAGGCCTTATCCTCTTCCTGGTCCTCTACCTCTGCAGCCGCTGGGGAAACGGCCTCTGGTGGGGAAGGAATAGTCCCGTTTGCTCGTTTTCCCGGATCTGCGTGATCTGACCACGGCTGTTTTCCCAGCGACCGAAAAGTTTGCATGGGAAATGTAGACACCACAAAAGAGTTGTACATTTCCCATGTGAACATACATTTCACAACCCTACATACCTACACTCCCACCCACAACACAACCCCAACATAACCAAACCCTATTTACCTTTTAAGACGCCTTGTGTCCCTGCAGTGCCAGTTCCTTTCCCCCCCCCGCCTTGGGTGTGCTGCGGGGGTGTCCCCCACAACCTCCCGCTCACTGTACTATACAGTATACAGTGTAGTGAACGGGGTGTTGCGGGGGACATCCATGCAGCCCCCGTTTCTTTTTGTCGGGTGTGCTGCGAGGGTGTCCCCCAGAACCCTCACTCACTGTATAGTATAGTGAGCGGGCTGTTGCAGGGGACACCCCCGCAGTCTTTTTTTTAACCTACCTTAATGCATACCACCAAAGTTTCTAACTTTTGGTGTTCGAACCTTTGGTTTTATGCATTTTTGGACTTTTGCTGCATTCATACTTAAATTCGGTAAAAATCGTACAATACTGTTTTCCCAGTAGTGGGCTCTGTTGTTTTGAGGCCTCCTCGTGCTTTGAAATCGACTGGCTGCTCGATCTCTATACATTCTTATTGAGGCTTGAGCTTTTACCAGGGAGGTGTAGGTTCCCACGAACCTTCCCATCTCTTTGACGAAAAGTTCCCATTTCTTCTGCCTTGTAGCTGCCTAGGTCCGCTAGTTTTGCATCAATCTTCAGGGGGAGGCCTCTTCTCCCAGAGGATATTGTGCAATTCGCGTTATCCAGTAGGCAGACTGCTCTATGGGCCCAGTTTGCTCGTGCGTCTGTGTCGACTTCTTCCCCTGTGTCTCTGGTGTGTTCTGCTAGGTCCATTACTTTTGCCAAAGGACCTGCTAGGTCAAGAAGCTTTTCTTGGCAGCTTCCCCAGGGCCTGTATTCCCTTGCATGGGTCTCTATTCATCTTGGTGACGAAGGCCAGCATCTTTGGATCCAGCTCTGGTCCTTCCGCCACCTTGCCAGGTAAGTCTAGGCAAAAGCACTCCGCTCTCATGCGTTGCCTCGCTTCCTTGTACAGTGCTTTCCGGAGTTTGTGCGCCATGCATCTAGATACTCTGGGCGAAGGTTGCCAGTCTGTTGACCTGGGGTTCTTGATAGTCTCAGGCTCATACATGTCAGTTATTTCCTCTTCCTCACCTTCTATGTGCATTTCCTTTTGCCTCTGGAAGGATTGGGCCAGTCTTCTGGCTTCCTGTCTTCTTCTTGCAAGGATAGAGCGGCTTCCGGTGATGACTCTTCATCTGAGTCTCTGATTGTGTTTCCCATATTATCTTCCCCTGGGGAGGGGACCAGAGGCTTGGCACTGCTGACCTCTGAAAGAAATTGTCGCTCAGCTTCCCAAAGGCATCAGCTGCCCTTGAGGCCTCTTTGTTTGCCCTTGTATACAAACCGGGGTGTCAGTAGAGGATTTCCTCTTACGGGTCTCTGTACACCCCTATATTCGTCAGTCTGAGGCTTCTGTGGCTGTGCTACGTTCTCTCTCGAATTTTAATGATTCTAATGTCACCAATCTGTCTTGTAGGGATTTGACCCCTTGAGCCACTGCCTCCACCAATGAGCTCCCTAGCACCTCTTTGAAGCGGTCAGCTAGGTTGTGTGCCTGCTTCTCCTTGCTCCACTCAAAATTCAGACATGTGGTCTGTGTGCTTTGTGCCAGTGCCTGAACTTAGCAGGCTGAGTGGCACGCCCACTGCTACGTTGGAATTGATGTAACCACCAGGAAATCCTTCCAGTATATATGCCTTTTTTTTGGTGTGTGCCAGCACCAGAGTTTCTTCTGCCGAAGTGTGAGTCGCCTGCATGGGCGATCTTATCTTTCCTTTAATAACCTTTTCTGCTAGCTCTGCTTAGCAGGGAATCCCAGGCTCTGCGTGAGCTTTGTTTGTGCTCCCGAGGAGCTGCTAATGGTTGAACGAGACTCGCAGGTCGTCGCGGGCGGTTTGGTAGTTTGTTATTTCTACTCTAATTGTTGTTCAATGCCTCGTCGGGTTTAAAGTGAAATCCATTGCCTTCTCTGCGTCACCGCTTTGTGATGCGCAGTGAGGTGGTTCCTCCCACGCGAGGGAGGGGGCCCGCTCGCTCCTTCCACGATTAAGCGGAGTGGCTTGCTCTCACAAATGCGTGGCCTAGTTGCTGGAAGGGAGACAGGCCCCCGGATGTGTCGGTAATACGACACAGGTCCTGTCTCCCTAAACCAATCTTGTGTTATGCGGTGTGCTCTTGGGATAGTCTACGGATTATCTGGTGCGCATTATTAGAGCACTAATATCCTAAAGCCGGTATACAACGTGTGTTACTTTTAAGCACAAATAAATGCTAATGTTCTATGATAACATATGAAAATAGTTTCTCTGAATTAGATTGCTTTTCCGTGCAATTAAAAAACTCAGTCATGCACTTTGTATCTGAGGTAAGGAAAGTGTACTTATCTACTGAAGAGCAGGAAAAGAAGGGGAGGAGTTAGGATTCAGGAAGTGACATATGGAATGGGAAAGCTCTGCTAGGGACTACAAGTGGCAGAAGGAAATGTAGTTTTATAAAGAGAGAAAAAGGAAAATGAGTAGATGTCATTTTCACGTTTTTCTGTTACTTTGTTGAAACTGCTGAAGAGTGGCATTAAAGAAGTTGAAGCATAATGCTCGCCCTCCTGTCTTGACATTTTATCTCTTTATTATTCGCTTCAGTGTGGCAACATTGCACATGTTAGTACACTGCTACACTGTTCAACATGTTCCACCCATGCACGTTTGTTTAAATATGGATAACAAAACAAGTGAATGTTTTGTGCCTGTTTGGCCCCCTTAGCAAAAACAAGTGATTGTACTCAAATGAGCAGAAAGAAAAACACATACATCATATAATATTATAAAATACATGGCTTGTTATAGGCCCTTTATTCACACAATATATGTGTAGATATCAATAAACACACACACTTAGATATATGAGAATTCTAACATAGGTTACATCACTGTTAAACATGAGGCAGAAGAAAACTTCATTTTGGCCACCAACAACACTGCTTAGCCCCTTAGCAGATAGGCAAAGAGATCACTGCGTCTAACAGTCTGAAGCAGAGCGTCCTCCCTTTCAGCGAGACTGCATCACCTGGGAGTCCAGATTCCAAATAACTTTTTCCATACAAGACTCTCCTTTATTGGGACACGTCCCTGCCCCTCTCAGTTGCGTTCTGCTCTCGGCCGAAGAGCAGATCACAAGTCGAAGGGACAGAGGGTGGACAAATCCAGTTAGAAGTGGAAAAGACCAGTGCCCCTCTCTTGCATTCATTCCCAGACCCCTTATCATGCACCTGCAGTGTGCTCTGACTCCCTTTATGTACTAGTCCTTCAATGGACAATAAAATAACTATTCTATGAGAATCAAGAGAAATGAAGTTACATAAGTTCTTCAACCTGATAGACTGAACGAGAATCTGAATAAAAACGAAAACCATCTGTGTTGCACATTAGTAGTAAAGCCTCCGGGGTCTTTGTATTCAAAGTGAATTTAAAACAATGAGAAATGTGTGTGAGGTCAGTGTAACGCTCACCTGGTATCCACGGTGATGTCACTCAGCCTGTTCTGACCTCTTATGACCTCGAAGAACCCTTCCCTGGAGGCTTTTCGACTGGAGACTGGGCCTGAAACACAGGATTGGTAGAGTTTAACTCCCTACTGTCTCTGTGCTTGAACCCCTTCTTCCCCAGGGGTCCAACCCTTCCCTTTGATCCACAGCTCACCTTGTTTTCTTAGATAGTGTGCTCTCCGTCCTGCTTTCAGCGCAGGGGCGTGTTGATTGATGCGGGCTCGTTGCTGCCTAGTTACTTCACTGGCAAGAGTCCGACAGGTAAGTATAAGGAGTCTTTTGAACAGTTCTCCAACTTCGTTCCTTTCCTTCCTTAGACGATGGCCGGCATCCGGGGATGGCGGCGTGCTGCTGAAATGAGTAGCGCGATACACCCGTTTCGTATTTGTATTGAACTGAGTTCTTTTCCTGTGTCTTTTAGGTGCCACAACGTTTTCAGCGTGGATGCCGGTTATGAAGAACAAATGAGGTGAGTAAGCGCGGTATGCTGCGCCTCTAGATGTTTCCACGCTAACCTGGAGTGTCTTTTCCCTCTTGCAGATGGATGAGAAGTTCCGGAGACAGAGTTCCCCCAGAGTGGCTGGGATTCAGGTAAGTGTTTCAAGCTCGTACAGTATTTAAAAATAAGCGAACATTTGCAGAATGCTTACTAATGCCTTTTTTCTGTTTTCCCCTTTTCCTTAGGAAGCGACGTGCTGGGATGGGAATGACAGCGCCGAAGATGCCAGCAGAACAGAAGGAGCGATGAATGATGGGCAGAAGCATTGCAAGGTAAGGCTGTTCCTAACAGTGTTCTTGCAGGAGCTGAGCGCAGAAGAAAGATGCAGGCCTACTGGAGACCGATCCGAACACGGTGAGTGTCACGCTGCAGGTGCAGAAAACAAAGCATTTTTCTCAGCCTGGACGTGGCTTAAATAGTCTCTGGGTATCCCAGGTATCTCTGGGCTGAACCACACCCAAAAGACTAGACTGCACATGCAGTTCTGGGAACCGAAATGTGGGGGCATCCATCTTGACCCCATCAATGCACTACAAGTCCAATCCCCAATGTTATCCTATGGGACTGAGTGAGTCTGGTGCCACAAGCGCCAAGTCTGACTCCAAGTGGGTCTTTGGAGGGATGGAGAGGTCCTTGAGGGCCATCTAGGTGATCGTGGCCTGGCTCCAGCCTGACATCTTGGAGGGCAGGGGACAAGAGGGGCAGGAATCATGACAGTAACCAATCCAATCCAAAAACAGAAACCAAAATTTGAAACCAGAAATAGTCCAGAGAAACACAAGAAAGTATTATTTATTTGTATACATCTTGTGAGTAGTAGCTTGTTCACACTACTCAAACCTCTTTGTACCAGCTTCCCCTCTTGGGAAGATGAAGACCTACAATCTAACAGTTTCAGGTCTGTACTCCAAGCAGTCTTCCTCTTCCACCTCAACAGTGACAAAGCACTCCTGGAAGGCTTTCCAGAAACCACCCCGGCAGCCCCAAGATGGGTCGTCCATGTTGCAGCATGACTTCAAGGACTCTGCAAATCAGACATCACCCAGCCTAATCAAACTGCACTGGCTCCCGCTGGAAGCACAGATCACCTTCAAATCCGGCTGCATCATCTACAAGCCATACCCCCTGAAGGCCCCAAGCTACCTCACTGAGACACTCTGCATCTGCAGAGGCCTACGATCCACCAGAAGCAAGCACATGTGCAGACTTTAACTCTGCTGATGCAGAAAGGAAAAAAGCATGACAGGCATTCTCCGTCTATGCCCCCCAGACTCGGGACCTCCACCTCATCAACAGACTTGCACTCATTTCTACATTTCAGGAAGGTGCTGTGGAGGATCAGAAGAAAGACACGGATGTGGCAAAGGCATGTTCTTACTGTGAAGTTTATTTAAAACTTCACAGTAAGTGTACCTCTCCATAGAACTACGAAGCCTTTCATGCCCATCTTCCTAACCAAGGTACTCAGTCAGGATGAATGTCCAAAATCAAATCCGACCTTCGTCAAAATCTAAACCATCTGGCCCTACCACTATTATAACTAAGGTCAGGGGAATTACTAACTTCCCCTAGTGTTATCACTCCTCTTTCTCCTTTCAGTAGACCAAATGCACAGTCCCTGGTCATCCACGGTATCACATTCTGCCTTTCTTTTAAGGGACTGGTACTTCCCTGGTCCTTATTCTTCTTGGTCATCTTTGGTGTATTTACGATCCTTTTCTCCCCGTTGTAGGGTTATTGAATCTCTGTTACACTCTCCTCCCTTTTATAGTAGAGAAAGTTCCAATTACAAGTCCCCCAATTGCCAGGATGCAGTTTCATATATGGGTTTGGGCTGCTTGGCTTCTCAGGTTTGTTCTCCCCAAATGTCTCTTTTCTGCGCTCTCTTTCTCATCTTCGAGATACGGGTGGGCCTTCCCTTTTGCCCAAATTGAAAAGCCTACAATTGTGTTTCTTTCCCACTCTTTGGGTTTCGTATTTCTTCTCATTCAAACAATTCTGTTTCACAGGATTAGTTCCAATAATTTTCCCATTAGTACTGGGACTAGTTTAGCTTAACTTGTAATGAGTGCCGCTTGGCTTGCCTGTATTCCCATTCCCCATTTCACCTTAAGTCCCAGGGGCAACGTTGGCAGTGACTGCAGGGCGTTGAATTCTCTTTCCCTCTAATTGCTGCTCAAAAGCTTCATTTTAACAAACAGTCTTTCCTTGATGGGTCTTCTTTGTCTTTGGGATGTCATGGGATCATGACTTGGAGCCGATTACTCCACTGGATAGTCTTGCTGCTGTTGTGCAGGCAGACTGACTACCACTCTGGCTCTGTGGTCACACCACCACTGCTCTTTCTCCTCTGCCTTGCTTTCTTTCGCTCCCATATGCCGGTTGCTCAGAGTTTCTGGTTCCGTGCTGGATCGGTTCCATCGCATGTCAGCTGCATGTTCTCACAGAGTCCCACATCCTTCTGCTCGGATACGCACATGGAGCTTTCCCTGCATCTCACAGGCTGTTGCTCCCTCTCTGCCTCTCTCATACTCTTTGGTCTCATCCCTTTTCGGCCTCCTTGTCAGAGCCAATTGGAGACTTTAATTTAAAGGGATATCCATTTGTCGTTCATAAGATAACCACGTTAATTTCATGAGTTTAATAACTGTTTGGTATATTGTATATGTCCATATAAGTCATCATTGGAGGCCATCAGGAAGTACCTCATGGGATTGGGAGTCCTTGTCCCCAACGGGGCAGTCTACCGGTGACGTCCCTTGCCTTAAACCCTAGGGAGGGTATTGCGGAGCAGGCTCACCTCCCTAGCCTCACAGGGGGAGTTGGTGAGGGGCTCCCCTTTGGGAGAAGAGACACATTCCCTCAATTCATCACAGCACGCAAGACCCTCCCCTTCAAGGAATGTCTCTCCTCCTCTTCAAGGAGTGGCTTCTCCCTAACAAAGGTCCACACACCCTCATTCGCCCAACCCGAGAATGGGATGGAGGGGCGGGGGTGGCGGTGGGGGTCGGCTTCACTCAAGTTTCTTCCCCTGGTTGCTTCCAGATCCCTTGTATACCAATTGGCCACCCATCCACCCACTACTCCGTTGCTAGCTTCCCGCTCCCTTGTGTTGATCCCTTGGAATCTGCTTCCCTCACTGTGTACATCCACCCCTATGCCTTGTAAAGGGCCTTTTTCCCTCCTGAAACTAGTTATGCGGTCAATAAATACACCCACCAAAAAGAAAAAAAGACATAAGAATCTGCCCGTGACGACATGGAAGGAATCCTCCCAACTACATTTGGAGTTGTCTTTGCAAGTAGGTTTTGCCATTGATGTGCCAGTATACAAATAACATAGTGCCCACATGAAGGACAAGTAATGCTTCTCACTGGGTAATATCCCTCTACTGAACCAACAATTGTGGTAAACAAAAAGGAAACAACCGAACTAATCTGCTGAGCCACCCAGTATAACTGCATATAAAGCACACTGGAGGAAATGCAATGTTTACTCTCCACTCAATTATTGGCCTGCGGGCTTACCTCTATTGAACTTACTTTGAAGCATTTTACGCACCTTTGTTTCAACACAAAAAGCACGATTTAATCTCTTAGTCAAACACACTCCCGATGGGAAGCCCATAATAGTCTTCCTCTATTATGATGTCTTTGTACACAAAGCCATAGAAGGGCTTGAGCCAGACACAGTCTGTCACTGGACAGGCACGTAATTCTAATCCATCAGAAACGTATCAATTTATGGCGAAAGGACAGGGTGTGCAATTGTTGAGGTTTTGTAATAGAGAAACTCGCATCACCTTCAACCTAACGCTTTTAATTCGTGGGTCTTGTCCTCTACTAAAAGAAAGACCACACAGTCGACTCGCAGGAGACAATAATACTTCAAATACAGTACATGAGAGCACTGTTGCCTTTCACGCATCAAGTTCTGCGTCTCAGGTTTTGACTGAAACTATGTGTAGCCCAGAAGTTGCAGGTCATCCGATGTAGCTTTTAAGCCTTGGGAGTAGTGGCTGCCAACCTACCCTAACTCTGCTCCACTGCCATCCCCTTGGGCGGCACCTACCCATGCGTGTTTGAGACCCACGGTATGTGAGACATTTCTCGAAGTTTTCTTAACAAAGCAATTATGTGTAGAAACTAAGCAGCCGCCTATTTTAGTGATAATACTAAACTACATTTTTTCATTTACAGTTCATCATTTTCCCCATTCCTTCCTTTCTTTCTTTTTATTTGTGGCTGCATGTGTCCTTCTACTTTGCACTTTTATGGCAACATTTTTATATCACATTCAAATGTGTTTGGCATAACCTGGTTAAAAGAAAAAAGCAGCCCCAAGCATTGTGGGGCGCCAATAGCTGTAAGAAACCGAGGAAAAGTTCACCATGGGCCAACATTTGACTGCCTCCCCTCCCCCACCTAAAAGACTAATTGCCCATGCTTTACAAGTGCTTAGTCCCATCTCCCGCCAAGAAACTTGAAGCGTGGTACCCCTTTCTGATCCCACATCCCCAAATGACTGGCTACTGACACAAAAGGACTACTGCTCTGCAGGAGTCCAGGCTTAAGAAGTGACTGAAGCACCTACTTAAGTCTCACACTAGTGCACAACCAGCAGTGATCCCAATCATTAAGGTGGAACAAGGCACACAATGAACGGTTTAGCTCCATAGCTTTTGGGGAAGCGCAAGTAGAGGACAGGCTATACTTTTCAGAAGGGGTAGGAGCAAGCACAGAAGAATCCAAAACAGCAATAGTACTACGATACCAAAAGAAAGGTCAAATCAAGGTTCTTTAAAACTACAGAACTTTCATTAAACAAAACTATTAAAAATACTAATAACCCACCTCTGTGTGGGAAAACACAGAATGCAGACTTTGGAATAAAGGAGCACTGGGTTTGAAAACAGCAGACCGGTAAGTAGATCAGTAGTATTTTACATTTGTATCAGCGCACAGAGCCCATGGGCATCTATGAGATAGTTGCATCGCAGGGAACAGAAGTCAAGGGGGGCCAGGGAGAGTGGGAGGACAGTCAGTTAAACAGAAGTGTTGAGGTCTTTTCTGAAGATGTTGTAGGAGGGCATCTCAGGTGTGAGGGCAGCTTGTTCCATGGAGAGGGTGCCTGGACAGGGAAGCTGGTGCCTCCTGCTATAGCCCGTTTGAATCTGGGGGTGAGGAAGCGGTGGCTTTAGGCTGCTCTGGTATGTCTTAGCGAGGCGGGTCTTTAGTGAGTCCACCAGGTAGCCAGACGCATCATTCGAGAGGCAGCAGTGGGTGAGGGAAAAGATTTTGAAATGAATTCTGTCTTTGATTGGAAGCCAGTGGGCAGTTCTCTTGGCGGCGGATATGTGATCCTGTTTGCCGATGTTCAGGGTGGCTCTGAGTGCATTGTTGTGGGTGGTTTGGAGTTTGTGAAGTTTTTTTTTTTTTTAGAAGGTGCCACCAAGCAAGGAGTTACAGTAATCCAGTTTTGAGAAAATAAGGGATTGTGCCACTTCCAGGCAGTTGGTGGTAGTGAGGAATGGTTTGTTAGCGTTGATGAGTTTGATTCCATGTGGAGCCAATGTGGTTGACATGGCGGAACATGGAAAGGGCGAGTCTAGGTAGACCACCGAGGGTCTTGACATGGTGTGCGACAAGAATCTTGTGGCTGTCGATAATGAAGGAGGTGTAGTCTTGGGGAAGACCCTTCAGACGGACTGGGGTTCCAATAAGCAAGAGTTCTGTTTTCTTGTCATTGAGAAAGAGGCTCTGTTTGTGGATCCAGGCTTGGATGGTTTCGTAGATTTGGTTGATTGAGTGCGTCTTTCGTGTGGTCTCCAGTCAGGGGGATTAAGGACTTTGGTATCGTCGGCGTACGAGATACCCAAAGTGTCAAGACAGTCGAATAGGAGTTTGTTGCAGACATTGTACAAGGTGGGTGAGATGCATGATCCTTGGGGCACCACACACGAGTTGGGCGTTGGAGTGGCAGTGGCCTCGTCTGTAAATACTCTGGAGATCTGTTAGCTAAGAAGAATGCAATCCATTTGGTGGCGTCAGTGGAAACGTGGGCAGCTGAGCTTAGGGCTTGACAGAGGAAGTTGTTGTCCACAAGGTCAAAAGCTGCTAGGAGGTCGAGAAGGAGCAGGGATAGGGAACCTTTGTCCATGGCGGTGTCGAGTTGGTTTCTTAGGTCCAGGAGTGCTGTTTCTGTCCCATGTTTGGGGTGGAAGCCTGAATGGCTGGCACTTAGAATGTGGTGGAGTTCGAAGTATGATTGGATTTGTAGATAGGCTACTCTATCCATGGTTTTGAGGAGAAAGGGCAGTCGTTATGGGGGCAGCAGTTAGTGTGGATGGCTGGGTCATGGGAGGGGTTTTATTAGGAGCAGTGATTTCCATGATTCTTCGAGTGAGAGGGGGATAGAGCAGGATGTGAAGGAGGAGTTGATGGCAACTATAAACAGGAGTAGGGTCTCGGCATAGTCTTTGACTAGGGAGGCTGAGTATGTCACCTTTGCACCTTGAGGGTTTAAGGCCCGAATTGATGTTGGAGAGATGTCGGCGATGGTAGTAGGATCAAATTTAAAAAGTGGAATATCCTCTCTCAATCTAGTGTCAGGTGGGTGGTAATGGTGGGCAATGTGACTGGTTTGGCGTGAATTCTGGTTTGGAGTCGGTTGATTTTTCCTGCAAGGGTGTCTAGAATCTTATTGCACCATGCATTATCTTTAATGATGGCATCAGAGGTATATGGGGGCCTCGAGTCGTAGAGAATGGTGTAGAGTTCCTGTGAGCTTGAGCCTGCGTTGGAAATTCTCATTGTATATAGAGACTTTGGTAGTGACGATCAGATCTTTACAATCCTGTGAGTGTTATGTTAGCAGTCTATTGATAGTAGGGGAGGGGGTTTTGAGCCAAGTGGCTTCTGCTGATCGCTTTGCTGCTCTTGCGGCAAGCATTTCCGGGGTGAACCAGAAGTTGTGGTGTTTTGGGTTTTCGGGTCTCATGGCTTGGAGGGGTGCCAATTCATTGACAGCATTGCGGAGCAAAGAATTGCAATGGATGACTATGGCCGAAGGGTCATGTGTGCTTGGGAGTGGTGAGTTGAGGAGGGGAATGATGCTGGGGCTTGTCAGGTTACGAGAACTATGGGCCATGGTGATGCTATTCGCAGGGCTAGGTTTGGCGGGTTTGCTAATGGCTGGGATGGTGAAGGTAATAGTGTGGTGGTCGGACCATGGGCCGGGATGGTTGGACGAAACAGTGATGTTACAGTGGTGGCCTAGCAGCCAATCGAGGGTACAGCCGTGGGAGTGAGTGGGTCCTAGGATAACTTGGCTGAATCCAAAGCCAGCTAGCAAGGAGGCAATGACTGAGGCATCAGCATCATTTGTATAATTGCAACCCAGGTTGCAGTCCCCTAAAAGTAGGGTTTGGGTGGTGGGTTTGATGTGTGTGGCGACTAGTTGCTGAAGGTCGTCCTCGAAGGAAGCAATGGGCCCAGTGGGACAGTATACGAGATGTATAGCAATAGCGTTATTATGTGAACATCTAAGTTTAGCTGATAGGGATTCATAGTTGGGAGTAGGTGTAGTGGACGTGGCATACAGAGGTAGGGATTCTTTGTAGACGATAGCTACTCCTCCACCTTTTCCATCTTGTCCATCACTACGGATGATGCCATATCCTGAGGGGATGGCAATGAACAAGGTTGGGCCTGATGAGGGGGATAGCCAAGTCTCAGTGAGTGCAAGGATATTGCGATTGTTGTGATGAGGTCAAGAATTTCACGGGGTTGTGCTGTGATGGATCAAGTGTTGAGGAGAGCACAGTGCACGGATGAGCTTTGTGGAATGGATGTGTGGCTGACAGGCAATGTGTGTTGTGAGTGGTAGGTGGGTGTCTATGGGGACATGTGGGGATCTGGCATTAGTTGCATGAGGTGATGAGACTGTGTGCATGGAGTGGTGGTTCCAAGTTGCAAGTTGGCATTCCGGACACTTGTGATAGGTGGGAAGTGGCCAGACAGCATCGGCATGGCTCCCTGTTCCAGTAGCCAATGTCCTGGACACCAGTGTCTCAGTAGGCAGGCAGACAGGCCTTCATCCAAAAAAGAAGACCCTCCAAATGGTCCAAAGGAGTTTAGGGAAGGGGAGCGCTTTAATCCTTCTTTGGATATCTGGGTCCTCACCCTCTATGGCAGAGGACTTTTGAGCAGACTGTACTCAACAAGGTTCTAGGTGAATCATGCACTAGTCCAAAGATAAATCTCTTAAGTATTGCACCCGCTCCCCCCCATACCACACAGTTCTATAGGGAAAAGACCACTCTGGATTGGTTCCCATCTACCTTTCTATAAAGGGTTCAATCATGACTGCAGTTTCAGACTCTTCCTGTTTGGTGACATCATGCCTTGAGTGCTTGGTCCACAGGAAATTGGGAGGGCGACAGGAAGTTTGGGAGTTCAAGGAAAACCAAAGATGGGAGCACTCTGTGGTCTAATGCTTTGTCCCATCCTCTGCCTGCCTACATCAAAAGGACCTGGTTAATTAACACCCCTGGTGTGCCTTCAATTGGACTGGCATAGCCTGCCCTTTGAGGACCGAGATGGCTCCTTGCCCCTAGGGACGTTCTTGCCTTCCTCAAAAGATGATAACTCTTTCCCCAGAGGAGATAGCTCACTTTTGCTAGGGTTCAAGCTCATGTTGTGTCAATAAAAAGCCCCAGGCAGTGAACACACAGGAGTCATTGACAATGAAGTTTACCAATAATCCAAGCTGATCACAAAAGGGCACCAAACGGTTTTGACGAGTATAACTGCAAATCCCCAGATACCACTGTGTCATAACTGCTGGCTCACGTTCAAAGGCTTTCCTATTTTTATCACAAAAAGTTAATGCAAACATTACAATACATAGAGTTCAATACATGCCTTTGGAGGGCATCTTGCTGGGGTAGTCATGAATGTTCCCTTCAAAGTAAAGATTTCTACCACATCTGTGGCAGATTCGGTAACACAAATTGGGATTACTATTTTTAGTGAACAGACTGGCTTGGCACTTTGTAAAGCTGAAGCCTCATTGCTGGCTTACCAAATACTGAAGCCCAGCAACAAATCTACAGTGGGTGTCATGTGGATGTCGTTTAGTTACAATAATGCACCCAAGGGGTGGCAGGCATCTAGCTACAAGCCAGCCAATGGCAGTTGTAAAACAAAGTGCGTTCTGTAAGTGAGACTGCTTAGCAGATCTTCCTTTCATGGTATAATCCATTATTGGAGCTCCTAAAATTGTCAAATCTGGGGGATTCCCCAAGCAGATTGAATAAGTCACAGCTCCATGCCCACTATGGGCAAGGTTTCCCAATTAGTTTCCTGCGTGTGCTTCGTGTTTTTAACTTTATTAGAGAGTGTTGAGGGGGGCGCCTGATGCTTCAAAGACTAAAGTAACCAAAACAAGTTTAATAAAAAATGTTAATAAAGTTGGAAACTAGAACCGATTCTGGAGGAAAAAAAAATATGGAGTGTTAAACTTTTAATCCAGTATAAAACTAAGAGTAAATGCAGAAACTTTGAAATTGGAGAACATCAGGGAAGATCTACTCGGCTTTCAGCGTAGGGATACTTTTTCTGCCATAAATGGAAATGTTCACTTATCAGAGAATTTGGGAGACTGTGTAGAATGCTAATGGGAGCAATTCTAATTTGCAAGTTTCCATATTGAAAAAAATGGAATGAGGAGGTTTTCAAAGTAGTAGAACCTGGAAACTTGTGCTCCACACCAGGGGGGGAAGAAATTTTATAGAAGTAGATATTGTGCCATCTTCCTCTACTTTACAATGGACTACCACCATCCCTGCCCCCACCCAATGGGTCCTTTTCTAAGGAAAAGCCCAAATCATAACTAGAAGCAGAAAACGATTTAGGATTCAATTACATTATTTTGAACTTCGTGGAAAGTTAATTGGAAATGTTAGGTCTGTGAAAAGCAAGAAGGAAGAATAGCAAGAATGGCCCAGTTATTGAACTGGTTTTGCATTGAATGAGGAGCCGATTGGATATAAGCTAAAGCGGGTGTATCATGAGTTGATACTAGAATGACGTTCTTCCGAATATTTGTCAAACTTCAAGTTACGGCCCTATTCCAAGAGTGAATCAAGGTAGTTGCATCTTGTAGCACCTCTTTCATGCATTTACCAAAAATAAAAATCACCCTCGTCTTTTGAAAGAAGAGATCTAAACCTAATCAGTCCAGACGCAGGTGAACATGAAAATAACAGCAGGGCGATTGATTTTTCCAGTCGGATACATCTCTTTGCTGCACCATGCAGCCAAGGCAGTTATTCACTCCATGTCATGTTGCTCTTCCCATGACCAATGAAGTCAAAAGGGATGAGCAAATAAACGCAGTCTCATCTCAGAGGACTTCAACGTTTCACTGTGAGACTTGAAAGCACTCGTTTCTGCAAGCTTTTGTAGTTGTATCCATTGATTGATTAGAAGCATATCAATCTATTCACGCAGTGGCCTTCCAAATCAGCCTAAATACAAGACCATGAAAACCCTGAACATTGATTTCTGTTTTGCTTTTTCATTTTGCAGTAAAGAAAAACAGGACTATCATTTCAAGTAAACACAGTTGGGCCTCTTCTAAAAAGGGATCAAAATGATTAATGGGGTCTGGAAATGCCCGTTTTCAAGAAAGCGGACACTTGCACAAAAGAATATCGTTTCTGGTGAGCAGTTCAAAGCTTCAGCTCACAGAATGTCAAAGTTACAAGGGATACAGTCTGTCCCATCTAACAGAAGCTTTTGTCACATTACTGGTTATAGCAAACAAACATTACGTTTTTCTGTTTGCAAATATACTAGACCCCTCATGTGATTTGTAATAGCTTTCTGTGCATTGTTAACTTGTAGAAAACTAAAAATTTTAGTTGCACAATTCACCATGTGCTTCTTTCACGTGGAAGCAAACATGCCAAAGCAACATTAAACACGAGCATTGTTCTTTTAACATGGCTAACAGGCAACATGCTTTCTCAGCTTATTTTCTGTTGTGCGTCAATAATTGCATAATAGTATAAAGCCGTTCCGAGTCGGAATTATTTGAGCTGATGAGACGGATGCTGGTGGGCATCAGTTCACACTAGTATAGCTTCCCTTGGCCAGACATGGTTAGCATATTCGGCACCAGGTCTTCAGTACAACGATAAAAGGCCTCAAAATACAGACGGTTTCAGCTTGATGCATTTCCAGAACCCATCAATGCATGCACTCATGCGGCTAAAAACCCAATTGGGGACTGAGGATGCTAATCATTTGAATGCAGATTGGGCAGAATTCAGAAATCTTAGATATAGACCTAGTAAGGGCCATGCGACTGAATAACCCGAGTCAAGGTCTCGGTTAAGGCTTAATGTTTCAAACTTGTTTATTTTGCAAGTAGCTCGACTTCTGCACGTGGCCAACATTTGGCCCTCGTTCCCTTAATGATTTGAGACTGGGTGGGTATCTGTGGCAGCATATCCTCCTGGAAGGAACACTTCGAGGATCCACGCCAAGCGATATACAGATGGGCGCAGTTACATAGCTCACGTTCCACAGGCTGCCCCCTCGAAGGCTGTGCATTGTACCGGGGGCACTGTGCCTGGAGCACAATGGGATATTTGCTTTCAATTGCATGCAATGGGGTGCGGCGGCAGTGGCTTGTGGGCGCAATGCAGTAGATGCGTAGGTCTACGCCCGCCCTCCTTGTGCATACGCGTTTTCCACTCGCAGAAGCGCACGCGGTTCAAAAGCAACACAATGGCTCAGGATTCAAAGCGGAACCGTGACCTTGGGGAGCAATGATCTCCTGAATAAGAACACTTGCTGCTGGGAATACACCCTCGGCACGTGCAAGCGTCCTCCCCGGTCACGTCCTCAGACATCCGCTGCAGAGAGAATGCAAACACGTTCGACAGGAATGGGGTGGAGCCCGCTGGCGCAAGGCTGGTCTTTCCCCTCCTGCAACAGGGCTTTGCTCTATTTCTGCACCCTGATTAGTGTCACATACGGCCCCGTTTCCAGAGTCCCAACAGCTCGGAAGTGTTCAGCCATATCAAAAAAAGTGTGCCAAACTCATGTATTGAAGGAATGAGGCGGGAGACGCCTTGCGGAAGTGGGGCTCTATGAAAGAGAAAGTTCGTGTCCACCGAGGTGGGAATGCAGTGGCACATGTTCACGCTCCCAGGTGGGCCTACGAGTCCTCTGTGCACTCATGCTGTAGTCTTAACCCCATTTCCTCTCACCCCCACACCATGGAATTCAGGGCTCTGTGGCACTGTCCCGCACACCCCACTACCCTGCCCTTCACTTTGAATACCAGACCGTAATGTGTTTGCAATCAGTCCGCGTATGCTGCCTCACCTAGCACACACTGGGCAGCATGCACAGTCTGCATTGGTCACTGCGCATGCTGCGCACACTGGGCAGCATGCACAGTCTGCACTGGTCACTGCGCATGCTGCACACACAGGGCAGCATGCACAGTCTGCACTGGTCACTGCACAGTCCGCACTGGTCAGCAGCATGCGCAGTCCGCACTGGTCAGCAGCATGCGCAGTCCGCACTGGTCAGCAGCATGCGCAGTCTGCACTGGTCAGCAGCATGCGCAGTCTGCACTGGCCAGCAGCATGCTGCACACACTGGGCAGCATGCAGTCTGCACTGGCCACTGCTCATGCTGCACACACAGGGTAGCATGCACAGTCTGCACTGGTCACTGCGCATGCTGCACACACTGGGCAGCATGCGCACTCTGCACTGGGCAGTTTGTATGCTGCATACACTGGGCAGTGTCACTTCGCATGCTGCCCACACTCGGCAGCATGTTTTATTGCATGTATACCGTGCTTTCCCTTTATGCCTTTGAACATGAAAATGAAAACGTCTGCAAACAAGTAAATCCTCCACACTTCGGGCGCACTTGGGCCGAATATTCCTTTTCAGCCAAAGCTCGAAACGCCTCTATTCTCAGCAGAGCATGTTTCAAGCCTGACTCGCTCAATACGCATCAAAGACATTTGGTATTACAGGGAGGGCTTGCATTAGATTACTGGCTTCTCAGACAGCATTGGGCCCGTGAACACGCGGTAGCCCTTTAGACGTGAAACGTTTCAACAAATATGTTCAAACACCACATCAAATAAACTCGAGGAAACACCAACACCAGATAAAGTGGAACGGCTGCAGTCATTTCTCGAAAGGCAACCTTCACCGCCAGTAGCTGCATAGTGCTGGCGCTCTGCGTGCGCTCAGCCTCCGCGGCTGGGGCGGCTGAGCCCTTATCTGTGAAAGCAAAACAATGCATGCGCAAACACTATGCAAGACGACATATACCATCACAAAGGCTTGCTTACATCTTTAAGATACATCACAGGCGATCCAGGTACAATGTAATCATAATTTAATAGTGTTTATGCAGCCCTGCATGACAGATTCCGCTCACTTCTAAGCACGGAATGATGCCCATTTTCTACCCAAATCAATTGTGCTCCATTTACCGACTTACGAATGAGGAGAGTCTGAAGAGGCTGTGAAGAGTCTGAAGACCCTGACTGGGATTCAGACTTGTGACTACAGCTTGCACACATGCATTGGTGTAGAGCGCACCCCTAACACGGGCGATCTTAGACATTTTGTAACAATCCACTGGAGTAACAGGGGCCCCCGTGGTGCGGGGGGCCCAGCCAGCACATGTCCTTGGAGGGGCCCCACTTGTAAAAAAAAAAAAAGAAAAAGAAAAACATTTTTTTTTTGCAAAAAAATGAATTCACTGCATTTATAAAGAAATAATTTCTGTAACAGAAATAATTTATTTATGAAGGCAGAGTGACAAAAAAAAAAAAAAAGTTTCTTTTTGTAAAGTCCGAGGGCTGCACCCTCCCCATGGCATGGAAGACCATAGGCTGGAGGCCTCCATGTCATGGGGTCGGGGGAGCCCTAGGACTTCAAAAAGAAATAGTTTATTTTTGAAGTCACTCTGCCTTCACAAAGGCATTATTTCCGTTATGGTTCGGTCCTCAGATGGAAATCATTTCTTTATGAAGTCAGAGTGACTTCAAAAAGAAATGATGGGCCTCATTACGGGTTTGGCGGTAACCGTGCCGGTGCTACCAGAAGGTTGCTGCCGGACCTGTAATGATTTACAGGCGCCCGACTTCCCGGTAACACCGGGGGATTACAACCCTGGCGGTCTGGGAAGTCAGGCACCAGCAAATGGTAAGTCCCCTTTTCCATAAAGTCCTATCGGACTCTCTGGGAATGGAGACCACAGAAGCACCGGCACCGTTAATAACGGTGCCGGTGCTTCTGTGAAAACTATGCGGGTGGGTGCCGTTCTGCCCGGCAAGTCTGACCGGCCGGGCAATACGGCAACCACCTGCAGAGCTATAAGATGCCAGCCCGGAAAGAACAGTGCTGGTAAGCTTACCAGCACCGTTGTTTCCAGTCCGGCATAGTTGTAATGAGGCCACATTTCTTTTTTAAGTGTTAGGGCTCCCCTCAACCCCATTACGTGTGCGTGTGTGAGTGTATGTTGAAAGGGTGCACACTTAAATGTATAGGTGGCTGCCTGTGTGAGTGTATGGTGAAAGGGTGCACACTTAAATGTATGGGTGGCTGGGTGTGTGTGCTTGCATTCAGGGGTGCAACAAAACCTACATTTCGGGGGCTAAACCTTCAAATGTTGGGAGGGGCGTCAACTGCATGGGCAGTGGAGGAGCGGCAAATGTATTTGTTTGGGGCATCTCATTTCTTTACGGATTTTAATGAGACTATTCTAGTGCAGCTTCAGCGTTACAAGCAGTGAACTCTCTTCAAGGTTGAAAGCACACACTTATGGACTGCTGTGAGAATGAGTGGTCTCCTGTTCCCTCTCCACCCTTCCATTCACTCCCCTGGCATGCACCGCACCCACCCTCTATAACCTGTTCACCAAATCGCTCTTTGACCTTTTGGACACGCTCGGCATAGCATACACAAACTATGCCGACGACACCCAAGTCCTCATCCCCCCTCACTGGTGAATATGACTGACACAAAAGCTCTCCTCCAGATATATGCCACCATCCAAACATGGATGTCCATCAATGGTCTCTGCTTAAATGGAGATAAAACAGAGATCATTATCCTAGGCCCTAAGGAAATCCTCGCCAACTGAACACTAAATACACTCACTTCACCATTGACCACACTAATATATCAGTCTCTAAATCAGTAAAGACCCTTGGAGTCTACTTAGACTCCACTCTATGACAAGACAGGTTAGCACCATCTCCTCAGCCTCTGCTCTCACCACAAAACTTATAACAGCCATAAAACCCTTTCTAACCACTCAAAACTGCTTATCCATCACCATAGCCACAATAGGAGCTAGACTTGATTATTGCAATGCCCTTCTAGCAGGCACCTCTACTAAAAACATCAATAGGCTCGAAATAGTACAAAATAATGTGCTCCGCACAGCCTTACATATACCTAAAAGTGACCATATTTCACAGGCCAGACGCGAAGCCCATTGGCTCCCAGATAAGGAAAGGATCAACTTCAAAATTCTCACTCGTACGCACAAATGCAGCAATCTCTCTGCCCCAGCCTACCTATTAGAAACTACAGCCAAAAAACTTCTCGGCCCGCCCCACGAGGAGCCAACACTGGTAGGCAGAAACCTGTGCAGTTCCCTCTGGGACCACTGCAAAAGATTTAGGACTAGAGGTGTTTGGCAGTAAACCCACTTGGTAGCAGTCTGTACCACACAGATTCACTTGGTAGCTGTGGCTGTGCAGTCAGACTTCCCTCAAGAAGAGCTAGGCAGTATACAGAGTATTCACAATAGGTCAAGAGGACACAGTAGAACAAGTAAACACTGACCAGGGCTTGGTGTAAAAGAGATATAATTATTTATTTAACACCACATCTAAAAAACACACAGGCACTAATAGTAAGCAATTCAAAAACACGGTCACCAAAAGATATACACTCCCTTAAAAGAATTAGACAAGTCTTAAGTAAAGCCCCACTTATTTTCAGACAGCGGTGAGCGCTTAACGTAGATGGCACTCTAATAGTTCGTTTTAAAAAGGGAGAGAAGAGCAGAGACAAGTTGAAACAGATCCCAACACTTTTATCAGAACATAACGAGAGGAAGGCAAAGTAAAACCGTGACGTTAGAGTTCAAGAGGTCGGATCCACTCAGAGGATCCAAACGAAATGTGTCCAAGGTCACACGGTTGCAGTGCACAAAAGTCTTGTAAAGGTTCAAAAAGGAGTTGGACCAAAGAAAGGGACCAGTTAGAGGGTCAAGGCAGCCAGCCCAGTCCAGAAGGTTAAGGGGTTATTTATTACCTTGTAGCAATCTTTAGAAAGGGAGGCCTGGCAGACACGGTACCTTAAAGTGGTGAGAACGCTCCAGCGGGGGCAGTTGTTCCTGGCAGAGGATGCAAGTCGGTGCTTTGTCCAGGGGAAGAGAGGATCTCGTCGTGGAGGAAGACAGGAGTCCGTTGCACTGCCAGGGAAGAAACCAGCCGCAGAGTTTCTCAGGTACAAGGAGCGGTCCGGTGATTCGCAGTTCAGTGGTGAGTGGCTGTCCGGCTGCCAGGGTGCTTGGCACGGGCTGTTCGACCACAAACCAGGCTGGGGTGCGAAGAAAGAAAGGTAAACTGGTTGTGCCCACCAGTCAGGAGAAGAAGCCTCTCCAGCCGGGAGATCTTCTCTGTCGTCGGGAAGTGGCGAGTCGGTTCGGCAGGGCTCCACCGGTGGTGTCGTCGTGGTAGGTCGGCTCAGCTTCTCCCTCGTCGGATTCTCAGGTCCTGTGGCGACTTCTGAAGTTCCAGTCCCCAAAGCCCTGCTTTTATGCTGAAAACCCCCATTCACTCAGCCTGTCACTCAAACGTCACTCAAACATGCTAAGTGGTGAGCCGGCCGGCTCTCCACTTGTGCCAATCACACAAGAGTGTGACTTGAGTTACCAAGGTAACTCAGTCCAGGGTGCCTAAACCCCCTCCCTCATCCCCTGTGGTACCCAGACAGAGTGGCACCACTTCTGGAGGCTTATGTGGAGAAGCCCGCCAAAATGTGGAAGAAAGGGCTCGACTTGTGTTGGAGTCACAGAAGAGAACACAAACACCATTTTAGAATAGAGTCTTGGCAATAAATACCAACCGGAGAATTATTACTAATTAAATAAACCGGCGTTATGTTCGAGGCTAAGAGAATTAAATAATTAAAGTTGGTAGCCTCGAACAATGGGAAAATCCCATAGGAAAATATTCGCGGTCGAATATAAAAAGTAGTTTCCACTGCCACCAGCCAAAACTCGATCAGGGGGGACGGAGACGTGCCCCCTCGACTAACAGACCCCGGCACAATCGAATTGCCCCGACCAGTACGTCCACAATATGATGGTTTGTACTGTTTTCTGTTAATAATTTGGGACTAGTAAAGCCAATGGTGACGTTACATGCCCTGGGAGACAGTAGTCAGTCCCAGGGTATGGAGTCTATGGTGGGTTGTCACTATGACACCCCTGGGTTACTGCACGGAGGGTGCTGTGTAACACATAGGAAAAACACGAGACCCTATGGAGTAAAGGACCCCATAGCCCATAAAACACATTACCAGTCAAAGGAATACCATAAATCATGTCCAAGAGTGGGAGGAAAAAGAGCCTCACTCTTGGCAGGAGGAAAAAACAAACTCCAGAAATCCAGCAAAGCTGCTGGGGGACTCACTAGGTTAGGAAATTCAGCCTAAAGAGAATTCTCCCTAACAACCACGCAAACCAACTCTGTATCTCCCATAAGAAGAGCCAACGCCGGAGGCATTGGTTTCCCCCACATAGCACCTAAGCTCTGGAACACCCTCCCCAACGCACTCAAAGCAGAACCTTCATTGCTCGCCTCTTGCGAATCTCTCAAAACCACGCTCTTCATATAACCCTCACCACTCTCATCACCCTAGCTCTCGTCACTAGGTGATCTCACCAGCTGCACTGTATATGCCATCCCCTATGTACTATGGAACCCGTAAACTTACGTAATTGCTAATGTCAATGTAACCATTGAGCGTGAAATCTAACAAATGCAAATGTTCAGTGTAACCACTATGCCTTCCCTTGTAACCAGCAATGTACATCTGTAACAGCGCCACAATGCCCTTGGGCTGTTGTACGCTTTAAAAATGTAAGTAAATAAATACATAAATAAGTATTAAACCCACATCACGATTTCAATTGCCTAAAAAGTGTGGCATTTGAATGCAGGTACTAACAGTGAATTGTTTTATGTTAGTAATTGATGGGTTCCTGTTAACAGTGAAACCCAGGTGCCGTTTAGCATCTGTGTCCTGTTCTGTCTGGCAACTGCTCTGAAGGTCAACCAGGTCGAGTCAACACAGCCCAACATTTCAAGGATGCAGGGGGAGTGCTGAATCCCAGTTAACTCAATGGTGTTGCACCAATACTTGTGTTTAATGCCTGGATTACTTATTGGTAATCGTCATTACTCATAGCCCTATTGTTCCTCGTCCCAGTGTGTATGAGACAGTACTTGTGTATAAGGCACTCTGCCTCACACACAAGTACTGGGCTGAGGTAGAGGTCCATGGAGGTAATGCCGGATTTAGCTACCTGTAATCTTCATTGCTCCTAGTCCCACTTTTCCTCATCCCAGTACTTACCTATGAGGCAATGAGCCTCAATCATAAGCTCTGGAGCAAGGAAGAGGGGAGTGGATGTAATTCTGGGCCAAGGAGCTGAACTTGGAGGTTGGGGTGGGAGGGAGAGGGGATGTGTGGGTGTGGGGGGCAGGATTGTACGACAAATTATAATGGCTGTCCATGTCCAGGCTAAGCCGGCACGATATGTGGTTTTAGAGGCTAGAGAGGCATTTTGGTGCAGCCAGTCTGGTCATTCTTCAGTTTGGTATGACTCTTTTTAAACGGGCCATTTCAGATAAAGCAGTCCTGCTAATTGAATTTCCTTGCTAGACTGCCATTTGGGTGCTGCCAGTCTTGCCATTCCTTACTGTAGCATTGTATGCGTTTCTGGGCATCTGTGCTCAAATTATATGAAATAAGTAATTTATAACTCGCCTGCACACAAGTGTTTCTAGGCGCGACAAGACAAGGGAGGGAAGAATGAAGGAGGACAAGACGAACGATCTTACTAAGCCTTGTGTCATTTAGATCGTGCAAGAATGAGAAGTGCAAAGGGAAAGGGAGGGGGGAAGCGCAAGGGAGAGGGGAGGGAAAAACAGGGCAGCAATGCTCTGAGTAAGTGCAGTCAGGGCAGCGCGGCTCTGGGTAGTGCATGGAGAACAAGGGACTTTAGGGTTACAGTTACAGCCCCTAAGTGCATGGTAGGCCCGGAGGCGGTGCAAGGGTGACTGATCAAGAAAGAGTCTGGACTCAGTGAGACTCACGCAACCAGTCAGTACAGCAGCAGAGAGGTAGGTCAGGTAGGCAAGCAGGGGAGGGAGAGAGCGAAAGCAGAGAAGAGGAAAGTTTTGAGCTGCTTCCAGAACTTCAGGTGGTCCGCTAAAGTTTGAGAGGGGCAGGGAGGCTATACCAGAGGGCGGCACCTGCAGAGGAGAGAGATCTACCCTGAACTCTGGAGAAGCGTCTAACCCTTAGAGAGTTGTAGGTAGCTGAGCGAAGGGCTCGAGAAGGAAGTTATTTTGGAAGAGAGCGTTGGATGTAGTGCGGGCCCCGGGCCCAGAAAGCCTTGTGGACAATGCAAAGGGTCTTGAACTTGATACTTGCAGCAACTGGGAGCCAGTGGAGAGATTTCAGGGCTGGAGAGATACGATCCCTGTACTTGAGGCCAAGGATAAGTCTTGCAGTCCTGTTCTGGAATAGTTGCAGGGGCTGGAGAGTAGAGGAAGGCAGATAGAGAAAGAGGCTGTTGCAGTAGTCCAGCCTAGAGAGAACCAGGGCTCTGGAGACAGTGAGCTTCGGGGGGAAAATGAGAAACGGAAGAGTCCCTTTGAGGAGGAGCAGCTGGTATAGGGACTTCTTGGCGACGCCCGAGATGTAAGGAGAGAAAGAGAGTGGAGTCAAAGATGACACCAGGGTTGTTTGCCTCACAGGAAGGCGAAGGAAGAGGGCCCAAGACGGACAGCCAGAGTGAAAGCAGGGTCAGGAGCCCAAATGAGAAGGATCTCCATCTTACTGACATTAAGGCAGAGATCGTTGGAGGCACACCAATCCTGATTTGCGGATAGACAGTCGAGAATGAGCGAGAGAGGAGAGGAGTGTGAGGGGAGCCTGAAGGAAAGCGGAGTGTCATCCGCATAACACTGAAAGTTAGACTAGAATGTAGAGATCAGGTGGGCAAAAGGCACCACATAGAGGTTGAAAAACCAGAGTGAGAGAATGGGGCAGAGAGAAAGGGACCAGGTTGGACCTGGGAGGGGCAGTCCAAAATGAAGGTGGTCAGCCACTCAAGGGCCTGATCCGTGATGCCCAGGTTCTCATGGAGTCAATTGATCAGGATGGCATGGTTGACCGTGTCGAAAGCAGAGGAAAGATCGAGGATGAGGACAGAAGGAATTCTGGAATCAAGGTTAGAGAGCAGATCTTCACAGGTGTTAAGGACAGCAGTTTCTGTGCCGCTGGCAGCTCTGAAGCCAGACTGTTGGTCATGGAGATAACCAACAGATTCCGTGTGGAGAGTAAGCTGGGAGATGGCCAGCTTTTCCAACAGTTGGCCCAGGAAAGGGGTGATGGCGATTGGACGATAGTTTGCCGGGCAGGCAGGATCGGCAGACAGTTTGAGGAGTGGGTGCATAAGGGAGTGCTTAACGGGAGAGGGGAACATTCCAGTGGCGCAAAAGTGACTACAGAAATTGGTCAAGACTGGAGCGAGAGTGTCAATATGGTTTTTGATGGTTCTGGTGGGGCAGGAGAGCACCTGTTTGGATGACACTTTCATAGATCGGACTTGTCTAGAAACCTGGTCAGGTGTTGTCAGAGAGAAAGAGGAGAAAAGAGGAAGAGAGGTAGAGCTGGCCAAAGGGGGACCGAGAGAGGAAGGGGGAGAGGAAGAGGAGATGGAGGACAGGATTTCCTGAGTTTTAGCAGAGAGGTGAGATGACAGAGCCATACAGAGCGCCTGGGAGGGAACAGGAGAGGTAAAGACCGCAACAGGATCGACCAGTTCTTTTCAGATTTTAAAGAGTTTGGCCGTGTTGTTAGAGGCCACAGAGACACAGGCTTGAATGTGTGTTCTCTTCTTGATGAGTGTTATTTCTTCGACTGGCATTTTGGTGCAACCAGTCTAGATATGTCTAAATGTGGCCTGGCAAGCTTTACGATATTGTTATTACGGGTCTACACTGGTCTACATTGTGCAGCCAGTTGTACATGGCATTTTTTATTGCAAAGCATTAATGTTCCGTATTGCGCAAGTGTAATAATCTAGGATGGCCCCGAGTGTGGCGCGACCCTTGATTTGTTGCTGAGTTGGGGGGGCCCTCCTCAACATGGCTTGCAGGGGGGACCCCACATTTTGTGTTACGCCACTGACATAATCCAAATTATTTTTCAAGTGCTGGCCAGTGATACCATCATCAAAATAGTGTCGCACCTTTATCCATCTTCAGACAAAGGAAAGATTCATACAGCCGTTTAAGTTGGAGACGTCCAAAAGGGGACCAGAATATTCATCCCCTCTTTTTAGTAACTATGAACTTAATCCCTTGCCCCAAGACATGAATTTGCCACCTCAGGTCACCGCAACAGATTAGATTGTCCACTGCACTGCTTCTCAAAGGGGGCAGCCAACTTTTACCTGAATGTTTTTCCTGCCTCGAGAGAGAAAGTAGAAAAGAACACCGTTTCTACCAGACACGGCTAATCAGTATGTTTTTAAACAATATTGCTATAAAAAAATACAAACGGAAAGACAAAGAAAAACCTACACATATGCAATAAAGCAAGATCTTCCTCACTGCAGATTCAGTGCACGTGTATGGCACAGTGCGTCTCTGAACTAATCAGTTACTAATTAAATAATACCCTGAATATAAATCATTAACCAATATTACTACCCGGCGAGAGTCAAGCAGAATGCAAGACATTCTGATTGGCTCTCGTCGGGTCGTTACCCGGCCGAGAATCCCTTGATTCCAGCCACATTGTCCACAGCAGGGTTCGTGGCAGCCCCTCAGCCAATGAGGAGGCTCGAAGTGGGACCATCCCCGCTTCGCTGGGGCCTATAACTATGTGCCCCGGGGCATTACCCGACTCAGTAATGCCCCCGCCGCTCAGGGCATATCTCTTAATTAAAGTAGTCTGTATTGTCTTGCATGATGTCTTGGTATGCGCCAATTATGGTACTTCTTCATTCAGGTGCATGTTATTGGAAAGAACATCATATTGTCCAAGCAATAATTGTGGATTTCAATGATATTTTATTTTTTCTTATTGTTGATTTAGCCCAAGTTATTCATCACTTTGCTTAGTTTCTCTGTCTATGTTGCATATTACTGCATGTCTTCCTCTGGGTTAAGCCCAAGTTATTCATCACTTTGCACATTTTTCTATCTGTATTGCATGTTACTGTATTTCTTCCTGAACAAGTGTTTCACTTTGTGTGAGACAAGGATCTTCAGGAAAGAGTCTAAAAACCAAATTGAAATCATCAACTTATTATAAATACAAAAGGTATCATAATTGGCGCATACCAAAAGATATCTTTCGAGACAATACATTTACTTCAATATTGTTATGGTCACAATATAGATATCTAGTGTTGGCAGCAATTATATTAAAAAGCAAAAGGTTTGGCCAGGACTAAAGCCTATCACTTGACCCAACACAGATTCTAAACACAATATTAAAGTTTCTTTTCCCATCTCTCAAGAATACACAATCACATTTCAAAGCATTTCACATGGCTAATAAAATGTTTAATACCGCCATGCTTTCAGTCAAATGTAATTGTACCCGTGAATCAAACGTTTCCTTACAGAAAACCGTGCACAGTATCACAATTCCGAAAGTGAAGCTCTCCATTCACTGTGTTCATTCAGGCTCAAGATGATACGAGAGTCTCTCTAGGAACAAAAAAGAACGAGGACACGATGAACCTGTACAGTTCATCATGCACTTAAAACACTGGCTGGCACAATAAAGGCATACTTCAGTATGCCAATATTGCAGATAGGAAATACGAGTCCCGAACCCAAAGACATGGCAACATCTAGTGTTTACACAGTAGAACACTCCGAGGCACAGTTTCCCAAATTCAACCAACAGGCGTTCTCCCCCTGTAGCAATGCCTGCATGTATGTATAAAGAGGTCAGGGGGCTTAAAGAAATACTATATGGTCTGCCCTTTGCCTACGTAAAAGCTTGTCATTTTTTTCACTCTGATATCAGGAGGAGAGAATGTGCACTTTGTAGGTCCATTAGAGCAGCAACAAAGCAACTTTCTGCCAACAAGTGGCCATACCTAGTAATTCTGCCCCATGGCTAGCAGTAGTAAGTAGTAAAGCCAATCATAATACTACTACAAATAGCAGCATTACTACTGGTAGTACTAATATTACTGATGCTACAAGTAGTAATACGACCAGCGACTACAGAGGCAACACTAAAAAGAATTACTAATAGTGCCTGCCCCACTTCCAATAGTAGTATTCTGGCAGCATCACTAGTACCATTAGAAGTAATACTACTAGCAGTAGTACTATGACTAATAGCAATTTTGCCACTTTTAAGGCAGGTAGAAAGATTAATACTAGTAGTAGGTCACATGGTTGTACTAGTACTGGTCGAATCACTAATAAATCTACTAATACTACAACTATGAATACTATTAGATGACTAAAACGAGTACAAATCAATAGTAGCGTGGTAAGAGTACCATACCAGAGGTAATGCTTACAAAAGTGCCAACACTACTGGTAATATCAGACGTACTACTACGACTACTGCAAGTACTAGTACTAAATACAGATAGTGCTACTAATACTATTGTTAGTGAATGGGTGACAGTTCCTTGAATTGTAATTAGCAGCTGTATTTACTACAAAAGAAAAAAAGTGTGCAGTGTTTATAAAAGCAGGTCTATTACATATGTGGAAGAATTCTTAATGCAGACACAAGAGAACGTTTACCCTGCAGCTACAGTCTCACTCAGTCAGGAATGTGTGCAATTACAGATAACAATGCAGACGTACTTGACTTAATGTATTTTTGCCAAAAAAAGCAATCATAATAAATGACAGTACTCGCCTTGTTTGGCTGCATTGGAGAGCAGCTAGATGGGAGATGGGACATGAGGAAAGACCCAGCTTGTGGGCGTTTTGTTATTTATCCGCCCCCGACTGCTCCTGGCATGCCAATGCCTATGGCCATTTCCACTCACTTCCTGCTCAAAACATATCCGCCTCGGGTCTCTTGATAGCTTTATCAAGCAAGAACATCAAATGTTGTGCTGTAAGTGCCTGGCCGTCTTATTTCAAAGCAGTCTTCAGAGAGTTAGTGGCTTAATTATAGCCATCAGTGCTCTGCTAGTGTAATAAAAAAAGTCTTAACCAAGGCTGCCTTCAGCAACTTGTTCATAACCAGTACACTTGTCCTTCACGGAGGTCCCGTTAAAAACGAGGATTGGTGAAGCTAACAGTTTGCACCACAAATACCCTGCCATACCAGGAGTAGGAAAAACAAGAGATTTACCGTCACACGCTATAAAGCCCCTAGATGGTGGCTGCACCTGGCAGTCGGGCACCAGGTCTAAAGGGAAATCCACGAAAAGAAGTAAAACAGAATCCAAGAAAAAAGTGTGCCTATAAATGAGTGGTAACGCGAGGACTAGTAACCATATGCCACCTCTAACTCATAGGGCCCATCACAATCCTTCCAGCATTCAGCCCCACACATTGACACGGAGAGGAGGCACCAGTTGGAACATAACTCTGCTGGCACACAGGGGGTCTTGCATCGCCTGGGGCGGGGGGGGGGTGTGAGGGGGGGAGAAATAAAGTTACGGCTCTCACAGTCACTGGCACTAGCTGAGCACTCAGTGCTTGCAAATAATCTATTCTCAATATCTGCCACCGTCCCATTACAAGAACACAGGCTGGGATCATTTCCATCATTAGTACATACAGGACTGAGATGTAGGCAGGAGTGGCTGCCACAGAAAAGGCACACACTCAAAGTTAAAGTGTGGATGTGACTGGAGATAACGACCGATGATTTATTGAGCGTCCAAGCAAAACTTTACTTGAATTCAGTCGCTTTGTAAAGTTACAAATCAGAAGCAAAACCAGACAGATTAGATAAATATTTATTTTTTCTGTTTGAAGACCAAGACAAACTTCAAAAGGTGCTGGCACGTTATGTGATGTTTGATACAAAGTTGTGGCAACAAACCCAACCCCCCCCTCTCTAAGCCAGAGGCAAACAGAGGTATACTCGAAACATACATGGGAGCCGAGTACACCAAAGAGATGGCTTCAAAGTTTTACGTTACCTGCCCGGCACATAGCAAAAAACATTTCAAAACAATCGACTCAACTTGAATTTAATTTTCATCATCTTTAAAAAAGAAAGTGTCGACAGGCAGATTTGCTGTTCCGGCAGAATATCACTTTCTCCTCTGCTCCCATCTGTCCCGCTCTACCCCTCAAGCCAAGCCAACTCCAGCATTGACATCAATGTGTCAGTTGAGGCTTTCGCCACCACTTTATCTCCTCCACCTATTGCGCACTCACATACATAACCCTCTCCAATCTCCGATACTCTTGATATTCTCGCCCCTTTCATGGGGATCTGAAGCCCAAATCGCAACTTTGGTAAGACTCCGACCTTGTCACCGTTAAACGCAAGTGTATGGTGGCTGAGAGGAAATGGCTGGCTTCTTGTGCACCCTCTGACAAACTGGCATGCCGCCTGCTCAAAAGGCAATACCAGCTCGGTTCACACTAAGAAGAGAGCACACATCAAGCCTGTGTCTCAGTGGCAACCAACAACTTGGTCAAACTGGAGCTGGCCAATCCTGCTGCAGTCTTTACCTCTCCTGTCCCCTCCCAGGCCCTCTGTGTGGCTCTGGCTTCTCATTTAATCTCAAAAACCCAGGACATCCTCTCCACCCTCTCGCCCTCTCCTTGTCCCTCTATTCTCTCCTCTACCTCCGCCCCCGATCTATGAAAGTCATCAAAACAGATGCTTCACTGTTCTTCCAAACCCATCAAGGACCACATTGATACCCCCGGCCCTGCCTTGGCCGACATCTGCAACCACTCCTTCGCCACTGGAGTCTCACCCTCCCCCCGAAGCACTCTTGTGCACCCTCTTCTCAAGAAACCCTCTACCGACCCCTTGTGCCTGGCTAACTACCACCCAAACTATATCATTCCTTTCCAGGGCAAACCACTGGAAAAGCTAGCCATCTCCCAGCTTAATCTTCACACTCAATCTGTTGGTTGTCTCCATGACCATCAGTCTGGCTTCAGAGCACCAGAAGCACAAACTACTCTCCTGAACATCCGTGAAGACCTGCTCTCTAACCTGGATTCAAACCTCCCCCCTCTGTCCTCATCTTACTCGGTCTCTCTTCCTTTGAAACCGCCAACCAGGCCATCTTGCTCAACAGTCTCCATGATAACCTTGGTATCACCGATCAGACCCTGCTTGGCTGACCTCTTTCCTCGCCAACCGACCCTCCCAGGTCCTACTTGGGTCCTTCCTTTCCTCCATCTCACTCTTTACTTGTGGTGTTCCCCAGGGGTCTAACCTCTCGCCGTGGTTGTTCAGCCAATACCTAGCACCCCTCGCCCACCGCAATGCTGCTCTGCTCCAATTTTCAGTGCTATGCGGATGACACCACGCTGGTTTTCAGGCTCTCCTCAGCCACCTCTTCTCACTCTCTCATCTCAGACTGTCTGCAATCCAGGAGTGGTGTGCCACCAATTATCTCTGCCTTAAGACAGAGATCCTCCTCATCAGCACACCTGCACCTTCCGTTCCCGTCACTCTCCGACTAGGCTCCTTTGGGCCCCCTTCCTGCTCCCACCTGCGAGGCTAAAAACCTGTGGGTCATCTTTGACTCCACACTCTCCTTCTCGCCTCACATCTCTGACGTCTCTAAGAAGTCACACTACCAGCTACACCTCCTCAGAGGTATTCTTCCTTTCTTCTCCTTCCCCCAGAAGCTCACTGTCTCCAGAGCTCTGGTTCTCTCCAGACTGGACTATTGCAACAGCCTCTTTCTAAATATGCCTGCTTCTAATCTCCGCCCTCTGCAACTTATCCAGAACAGGACTGCGAGACTTGTCCTTGGCCTCAAGCCCATGGATCGTAACTCTCCAGGACTGAAATCTCTGCATTGGCTCCCAGTGGCTGCGAGGATCAAGTTCAAAACCCTCTGCATTGTCCACAAGGCCTTCTTGGGCCTGAGGCCTCAATACCTTAAACTCTCCCTTCCTAAATATCTTCCTAAATATCTTCCTTCTCTAGCTCTTCACTCATCCGCCTCCAACTCCCTCAGGGTCAGCCGCTTCTCCAAGCAACGAGCTGCTGGTAGATCTTTCTTTGGCTGGGGCCTCCCTCTGGAACAGCCTCCCTGAAACTTGAGGAGAACCATCTCTGGTTCCAGAAGCACCAAAAAACCTTCATCTTTGCTTCTGATTTCTCTCCTCCTCTCCCCTGCTGAATTCCTGGCCGATTCGGAAACTGCACTGGTCACCTAGCCACCCTTTGATCTCGGGCCCAGGTCACCTCCCCCGCCAGTTGCACACCTGCAGTGCCTCCCTGGCAACCCCCACCACTTGGGACTGTTTTGCTGTATCCCTACAGTCTCCTACAAGCACTTGACACCCAATGTCTGCACTTAACCTTGCACTTGCCACCAGCTGGCCATATTTTTTATTATCGATTTATTCTATAAGTCCCATGTACTGCACTGTCCCCTCCGCCCTCCTAATCCCCGCACTTTCCCCTTCCCATGCACTTGCGCGATCTGAAGGACACCTGGCCTAGTATGATCGTTGTCTGGGTCTTCCCTCTGTTCCCCCTCACTTGCCTCATCGCACCTTGAAACACTTGTGTATAGACAGGTTATAAATGCCATAGCGTTTCAATTAAATAGCAAGGGTGCAAAATAATTTTACTAAATCACAAAGAACAAACAAGGGAAAACTTTAAACGTATTGTAGTAATAGATCATACAGAAAGTGTTTTTTTTAATCCAACTAATGAATATTGTTAGCAAGAATCCCTGCATGTGCAATTGCCTTTTTTTGTGCTTTAGTTTTGAGTGGTGGGGTAGCACTGCCTGTCTGGGATAGGATAAGAGCACCAAGTATTTGGCAATACTCTGCGTGTGGTGTGAGCGCCTGGGTATCTGCTGACAATTGTTGGCATATGGGGCAAACATCAAATGCTTCTTTGTCCTGGTTGAAATGAGAAACAAATTACACAAATGGATAAAGGTCTTATTCTTAGAAGTATATGACGTCAGTCAACAGATATGTTAACAGGCCTCAACATTTTCAGTAGCCATTGTCTAGTGATAATGGACACTTCGTGAGTAAGAAATGGAGTGCAGGAGGACGAGTGACTATTAATGCCTGGCCCAGCGAATAGCTTGCAACTTGAAAAGGTTTATCCCCGATGATGGTGTACTATAATTGGAACTTCATTTGTGGTGTTCGCTTAAGCATTGCAGCTAAGTGCTACACTGTGTGTGTCACAGGAATGGAACATCTGTGGGAGGTACAGGTTTAAAAGCTATATATCATTACTCCTTACGTTCTGTGCTAAAAAACCTAAGCAGACCACAAAAAGCCTAGATTCTTTATCTAGCAGAGGGGGCGGGACCTATATCAATCATTCTTAATGCAACCCTGGAAGGCTAAAAACGAGACTACAGACTTATACTGCGTAATAATACTAAATACTTAATAGTCCTGTAATTAGTCTATGTAATGAGGGGACTGCGTGGTGTGACATGTATGAATCACACCTGTTGAAGTCTTTGCACTTCAATCATGAGCTCTCTTCTGAGACACAAGGCAAGTGCTACAGCATTGAAAAACCAGCAGTCCAGATGTGCTGTGTGGGGCAGACATGGTAGAAGGACGAGGACACAAATTATACCAATCACCAGTTTTATTTACTTCAAAATGGGGTTGGAAGAACTCTTGTCTTGCACGAACACTAAAGATGAGAGCACGATCTCCCATCTAAATAAAAAAAGAAAACAGTCCTAGTTTGTAGTTAGTCCAAAAGAATAATAATTAAACTAGAAATCCTATTGACTGCCCTCACCCTGATACCATACAAGTGAAACAGGGAAATGCAACACAAAATGATAATCAATGGGAAACAAAAAGGATGACAGAATGGCATCAAACGATTCTTACCCACATTGTATAACATGAGAGTTGGGTGGAGCACTCACGTATGGGCACACTCTGCTATGCGAGTACACCTGGGGTAGCTTGCTTGGCCCTCCAGAGCCTGCTTGGCATTCATGTACTTCGTCTCGAAGTTCAGGATTTTGACCTCTCGGGTCTCTCTTCCCCTAGCTTTATTCCTGCTATGCCTTATGGTACTCAGGCTTTTACACAGTTCAAATATTTGAAAAGATTCAATAGTTTTCACATTCAATAGTTTGCACAATCGTTTGAGGTGCTCTTCAGCCTTGGCTATAACAAAATAATGTCTCTTTAAACACAATTTCTGGATCTCCCTTGTTCAGGCTCCCAAAATGTTATCACAGAAAGAGCTTTGCACAGTTGGAAAAGCTACTGCAGATCCTCCTAACTGTTCCAGTATTTTCCTGTGAGGCCGAGAGGCGCTTCAGTGCTTTGCAATGAATGAAAACGTGGCCCGGTAATAGGGTATGTTACCCTATTACGGTATACCGTTCAAGATCCTGTGAACCACTTAAATGAACAATAATAACCGTCACATTGTTTATACCGGTATACCGTTCATACCGTTAAGTGTGCTTTTCAATCTGATTTGGAAAGGCTGCAGTAAGCAAGTGCTGCACAGTCTTGGTCTTGCACTGTTGGATGTGCCGTCTGCCAAGTAGTTTCAATTGGAGCAGTTTTTAATGCCATTCCATAAACCACACGTGCCTGACACAAAATCAATATGTTAGCAATAGGAAGAATAAATACAGTACCAAGAAGGAAAAGGGTTTACTTTTTTTTTTAAAGCGCTCACACAGCCTGCGGGCATCAAGGCGGTGTTAAAGAAATTGTTTATTTAGTTGTGTAATTTGCATATTTATAACACGCTTAAACACCCAAAGGTTTCTAAGCGCTGACCCAGGGAAATCGAACCTGTGTTGCTTCGTGTCGTCTTCCTTCCAAGGCACGCACGTTGCCGCTGAGCTATCCTCCCGGGACTTTGGGTTGGCGGCTTTGGGGTTTATATATTTATAATGGATAATGTTTTCTAAACATATGACGATGGGGGATGTCCCTGGTTCCATCGTTGAATTTACATATAATAAGTCACACTGCGAAATGTACTCATCTCTGTGGGTATTCCCTGCTGCCATACCAAAGGGTAACATGTCTGTGATTACTGAACACCTTTTGGCCCGGAAGTAAACTAAAGGCTGAGAGACAGAGAAAGCGAGAGAAAGCGAGAGAAAGAGAGAGAAAGAGAGAGAAAGAGAGAGAAAGAGAGAGAAAGAGAGAGAAAGCGAGAGAAAGCGAGAGAAAGCGAGAGAAAGCGAGAGAAAGAGAGAGAAAGAGAGAACAAACATATACTACCATCAAACTCCATTGATCTGTGGCATGTAGGTTATCAAGATGGCAACATGTTCATCTTCACCAGTAGCCAGTGGGGGAGCTAAAAGCCTTAATAACCACTTAGGAAAAGCTATTCAGTTTGCTTTGCCAGTTGCAGCAGGGCTTCCCCCTCCTCCTCTCCACACGTGTGTTTGGTGGAAGCAAGGGGTGGCATTTCAGTGGAAAGTATGTTGAAAAGCCCAATTCTGGCCCTTGGTGCCTGGTTTTGTTTGTGATGATAAATCTGACAATTTATGACCTTTTAGAAAATATTTGGTAAAATGAGTTAACTCCACCTGCTATACCGAGATAACCATGATATACCATCATTTGGCAAGAAGGTTATTGTACCGTCAAAAAACTAATACCGTGACACCCCTAGCTGCGTCCAACTATGACTTAGAAAAGACTCAATCATTTTTGTGTGTGCAATATACACAATGATCTAATGGATCTAGTTGAGATACAAATAATAGCAACAGAATGGGTCATGTGTACCGAACGCCACAAAAAGATATTCCTTTTTTTGAACAAATGTGCAGGATCATTATGCACTACAAAAACATTTCTTGATGTTACTCTGTGGTTTGTCTGTAGCAGAGTCCCCAAGGTGCCTTCCTTCCACCCCAGATTGTATGTCTCTCCTACACCCCTGCCTGTAGCCCAGTGAGAAGGCTCAAAGCTCCCCTGTGGCCAGCCTTGTGGCCAGCCTTGTGGCCAAGGCTCCCTCGCGGCCCAGCGGGAAGGCTCTCAAGGCTCCCTCGCGGCCCAGCGGGAAGGCTCTCAAGGCTCCCTCGCGGCCCAGCGGGAAGGCTCTCAAGGCTCCCTCGCGGCCCAGCGGGAAGGCTCTCAAGGCTCCCTCGCGGCCCAGCGGGAAGGCTCTCAAGGCTCCCTCGCGGCCCAGCGGGAAGGCTCTCAAGGCTCCCTCGCGGCCCAGCGGGAAGGCTCTCAAGGCTCAGGTCTATGTTGGTACTTCAACTGTAACCTGAAAGTTCCAGTGTTTTGCTTTCTTCTACCTCTGATTCTTTTACTGTTGATCCTGGCTAGGTTTTACCCACTCAGCTAACCATGGAGTGTATACCATTTGCAACTTCTCTTTTGCCACACGTATCCTTAAGAACTTGCCACTATACTAAAGTGGAAAATAAAGTTTCAGGTTTCGAATGAAACAATGAGTTTACGAAAATGAAGAACTGGAAAGGTGACAGGAAAACCTTAAAATATGGAGATAATATACCTAGCGCCAGTCAAATTAGCCAATTTCACAGTTCTCTGAATACAGAGCAGTAATTATTTCCTCAATTTGACCTAAACTTTACGTACCCCATTAGTCTTCAACTTATATGTGTTGCCAATTCAAGCATTAAGGAACATGCCCATACTTTGGAATAATTTATCTGCAAGTAAGCATTCTCACGATAGCTAGAAATTTAATTCATAGCAAGTTGGTGTAAAATTTCAAGTTGCAAGCTACTAGCCAGCCATACAAATTCACTGACAATCTCAATTATATACATACACAGGATCCAATTTTTTACTTGACAAGAATCAATTTCACCAGCCAATGGCAAGTGCAGATTTTGAAGCCTGTTAGCAGTTCATTGAAGCAGACTGCATCCTCTAGGTGCAATAGAAAAACAGTTAGCTTGCAACAACTCAGGATAGATCCTGGGATCCACTGAGGCAAAGGGAAAGACCAGGAGAGCACACGTTTAATAGCAGTAGAGGCAAAACTCATCACTGATGCAGACCTGTAAATATCCACATTTGATCAAGGAACTCCATTTAATTTCACCAATATCTTAACTTCTACAGGAAATCTGTTCTCGTGTTGGTGATACTTTAGATTGACTTTTTACAATGTTGCATGGTCATAATTAACATGCCCGAGTCATCATGTCTAGCAGCAAAAACATCCACATTTAAACGAAAGCCGAGGGCTAGACTTTGCCTTACGAAGTGAAAGAGCATTGCGGTTTGCAGTAGCTGGTGAGCCCTCTGGAAAGTGAGGTTGTTTAATTGGAAGTATTGCCAGATCTGCACATTTTGACACTTTTTAACAATGGCTTTGCTAAATATTTTTGAGCTAATTCGGAGTAATACGTCACAAACGATCGAGACAGGTGGCCCTTTTGAAGTATTGGAGAAAAAAGCACTTTCATTCCGAGACCCCCAAGGGCAGATTATCTAATAATTGCACTGGTGCTAAAAACTGAATAAATGCTGTGGGTATCCATTGAAAAATGTTGCCAACAGAAACGTAGCCCATGAAATAATCGCTGCGAAAATACCTCTGCAGTGGAGTAAGTCCCCAAGCAATGAGTAGTACAAACGTAAGCAGCTGAAAAGTAGCCGATGATGCAGTGCAGCTAGGTTAAGCTTTGGGCTAGAGGTTGCAGTGGGCTTGCGATGGCATGGGTTAGGGTTAGGGTAAAGATACAGGTTACGGTCAGAGTAAAGATTTTGGTTCGAATTAGGTTAAGGGTTAAAGTCTAGGCCAGCGATGCTGGGGTTTGGTTAGCGGCGAGGGTAAATGTTAGGATAGGGATTAACACGAGAGCTAATAGAATAATATTTTGGGAAAGTGTTTAAGGAATAAGAGGTTGGAGAAGGCTGGTTATATTGGCATAGGATAAACCTAGGCGTTAATGTAGAGTAAGCATTAGGGTGTTAGAAACATTTATAATATTAAATGTATAATGTTTTGCACCGCTCACTGTGAATTGCACATATTACCTGCTTTTTCACGTTATCTTGTTACTCTTTAGCAAAGAGTAGTTACAATGTCAAAAAAGTATTTTGAAATGTTCATGAGGGTGCATCCATCACTGAGGGTTCATACCCCAGCTCTTTCATTACTAGATAAACCAATTCGCCCTTTTACGTATTTTCTAAGCAGCAACATTTGAGGACAAATTCATGTGCTTTTTTTGCCACAAGGGCAAAGTTTTGATAATGTGGAACTCCGGTGATCCCTGTGTCCTACACAATGAAATCAACTGAAAAACAACCAAACTAATCTTTTTCAAACTTCCCGAAATGCGTTGACTGCATCTTTGACTTATCTGACAACTTGTGCAACTAATTTGCATGTTATTCAGTGTGCAGGTGTTCAAGTGGAGTATAGCAGTGCCCTCAACTGTGGACAGTTGCCTTAGGGGTTGACAGACAATTTAGGATCCCCATCGACCCCTTTTGCACTGCATCACTTAAAATACAGACGAGTCCCACAAAAACGGCAGTACAGCTTTCATAGTCCCTGACATTGCGGCCGTTTCTGCACCTGAACACAATGCGCTACATGACTGCTAGCAATTGAATATTGAAGGGATCCTAAATTACTCTTTGCGTGCAATTTTATGCTTTTTTTATTTATACATTTCCAGAGATCTTGGGGCCAGGTAATGATTTGCGCCTTTGATAAAGTGGGAGTGACGAATCAACTCCCAAGGCATAAGCGATCGTGGGATGAATATCGGTTTCTAAACCATCATTCAACCCAACACCTCTAATACACCAGAAGGGATCTGAACAGATTGGAATACAAGTGATAACGTCGACAGAACGGTCCACAAGGTCGTGAATCGTTGATTAGTTGAAACACAGCAAAAAATACAATTACCCAATGATAAAAAGGGACTGTTCAGTCAAGGTAGTATAAAAATAGCTACTTTATTATTACTACAACAGACAGTTCTAGCACACTACAAATACGACCACCCTGTAAAGGAACACAGAGGACAGACAGTTTCACAAAGAAAAAGGGATGCATTCTGGATACTGACAGGAGGGTAGTTGGTAATGAGTCTCCCAGTACAAGGTTATTTGGTTTCAGCACCAAGGGGGCAAATGGTCGTAACTGTCTCTAGGGGCCTTCAGAGAAGAAACAAGGGGGGGCAGAACCACAATGTACCTGGGGCTGAAGAGGTTCTTGGTGCTCGACAGCATCAAGGCAGTCCCCCTCACCCCCACAAAGTGCCTCTCTGGTTAACTGACCCCTCTGACTCTGGATTAAAGCGCAGGGTTCCCTTGAAGTTTGTGCTGGGAGCAGACTTCCCGTCTCCTCCAAACCACATACTTCTCCCCTCTGAAAGGGGTCTGCTATGCAGGGACACCTGCGGTAACTGCCGGAACCAGACAGGCCATTCACTGCCTTTCATACACGGAGGTGGGCATTAGCTTCAAGTTGACACATTGCATACCAAAGGGGTGTTAGTTACGCCTTCGTGTTGCCTCTTCGGCAACCAAGCACCCTCAGCAGGCTTGTTTCAATTATCTCGTTAGTATGCACCGCCACCAGCCAAAGGACAACAGAAATTCATATCCATGAAGCCTTTGATATTTAAATTTGGCTGCCCATGCTGGAGGAAGGTGTGCATTCCCCCCTTGAGATGCTTTGATGTACCTGACGCTGTCACATTTGAGCTAAATATGGTAGGGGAACACAGCACCTGTAGGTTGCATTTTCCCAGAGTACATGTGACTATGCGTTTTGTGCAGGAAGAAAATGGACTATGTGCGAAATAGCCTCACACAGTCCTCGGAGGTTGATCTCCCATCATTCATTTTCATTATTAAAAAAATCCTAAAAGCCCAGGCGAGCGCATTCTCTCCATGCGGATGGTCGAATTCCTCACAGTGGGAGGATGAATGTTTCATGTCATTCCCTCAAACATAACATTGAATTAAACGTTTTTACTGCACACAAAATAAAAAATGGTAAAGTACCTCGCTCTCCATTTACCATGTCTCAAAAAATAAGAAAACAAATAAATCTTCGCCATAATTCCTTCATCATATTTTAAAACAAAATGCAACAAAAACAGGAAGTGGCACACCATCTTGGTCATTGACTGTCAATCATTACTTGTACCTTGATGACTGGTCATCAGAGGCGTTGCTAAGGGGATGTAGCCCTGGGTCTTTTGGTTGCAGCCCAAGATAGAAGCTCACAGGCTACAACCAAAAGGTTAGCTAGCCCAGAGTCCCGACAGTCCAGACCTAGCAACACCCTTGCTGGTCGTTATAAACTGAAGTCCGTACAGGAAAATCGAACCCATGCTGCACAGATTGCAGCAGCGCACCATGTGACCTGGTGACTGATAATCGTTAGTTTTACATTGACCACTGGTCATAAAACACCAGAATCCGACAGACTTTTCCAAGGCAATTGGCGAAACGTGTAAGCACTTGACCAGAGATCAAGCCCATGTTGCACAGATTCGTCCCATTACCAAGGCAAGCGCATTGCCCTGGAGCTATCCTCCTGGCTGTACAGGACACTAACCCATCTACACAGACTTGCTGTGTACCAATCAGGGGTGGACTTGTCTCTAGGGAACTCTGAAGATTTCCTGCTAAGCCTCTGCACCCTGGGCCTCTCTGGTGTTGTAACCTATTTTATTTTTCAATGTAAGAAAAGGCTTGCTTAAAATGTGTAACATGGGGCCACTTAAAATTATTTCGAAGGCCTCTTTCGGTTCTCAATCCCCCCCCTGATACCGATACATGCCAAACTCCCCTCCTTGCCAACAATGTCCGGCTCGCTTATTGCAAATATAAACTGTCCGCAGAAGGATAATTAGCTTTGTTTGAAAGAGGCTACGGCTCACCGTGGGAACACAAAATAAAACCAGCTTCTAACAAATGGTACAATCATCTTAAGGAAGATCGGAAGGATCATCAAGTTGTGTGTGATCGCTCAAAGGTCACTTTCACTGCATGCTGCTACTACATGCTCTTCATGCCTGGGGAATGACCACCTCACAACACAACAGGACAGGACAGGGTAAATTACCCACACCAGGCATGGAACAATGCAAGACCTCTCTGACTGACCTTAAAGAAAATATTTTAATTTTGTCAAAAACAAAGCGTCCTTGTTTTCATCAAAGGAGGAAATGCTGATCCACGTACAACTTGCACTGTGCAGAAATCCCCCCCACCTCTGCCACTCTCCCACCCCCAATACCAGCACCCCCTTGAACTTTTTTTTTTGATCGGCTTTCGGTGCACTACCAGGGTGTTTCCGCAGAAGCCATGTCCTCTGTACTGATGACACAGCTTGATAGAGGTGTTGTCTCATCGGCCTATGTTGAAGCCAATGTGTTATATACAGGTTACAGACGATAATTTTGCAGCAGTACATGATGTTCAAAAAAGTGCTCTATAAACTCTAGTGTGTGCATGCCTTTAGCAAGACGTGTAAAAACCTGTTGGACTAGGTTGCTTTTCCTACCCTCTTAAACCAAATGCATGCATATGTATGTATATATGTGTATGTATGTGTATGTATGTGTATGTATGTGTATGTATGTGTATGGGCCTTCAACAAGGCTGAAACATGTGTATGGGGTTGCTGGTGGTACTCTTGTTCAGAGAGGAATTGCCATAGCATTTCGGTGCTGGACTGCCCTTGTGGGCAGGACAAAGACTGATATGCAAATGGATATTTCCCATCTGTGAAGGTACAGTGAGCAAAAAGCAATGGCTGCGAACTCTCAATGTGGTTAATAACCACTGAACAGGTTATCATGCCTTGTTCTTTCGAGAGGGGCGCCTGCTACCTTTTTTGTATTTTTGAAAGGAACTTGGGGTTGGTCACCCTAGGTTACCTGGGGGCAACCAGACGTGGACTCCCTGCTCACTGTGCTTAGAGAGGCTCAGCTTCACCTCACTGATGATGCCCAACAAGGCTGAAACATGTGTATGGGGTTGCTGGTGGTACTCTTGTTCAGAGAGGAATTGCCATAGCATTTCGGTGCTGGACTGCCCTTGTGGGCAGGACAAAGACTGATATGCAAATGGATATTTCCCATCTGTGAAGGTACAGTGAGCAAAAAACAATGGCTGCGAACTCTCAATGTGGTTAATAACCACTGAACAGGTTATCATGCCTTGTTCTTTCGAGAGGGGCGCCTGCTACCTTTTTTGTATTTTTGAAAGGAACTTGGGGTTGGTCACCCTAGGTTACCTGGGGGCAACCAGACGTGGACTCCCTGCTCACTGTGCTTAGAGAGGCTCAGCTTCACCTCACTGATGATGCCCAACAAGGCTGAAACATGTGTATGGGGTTGCTGGTGGTACTCTTGTTCAGAGAGGAATTGCCATAGCATTTCGGTGCTGGACTGCCCTTGTGGGCAGGACAAAGACTGATATGCAAATGGATATTTCCCATCTGTGAAGGTTTAGTGAGCAAAAAGCAATGGCTGCGAACTCTCAATGTGGTTAATAACCACTGAACAGGTTATCATGCCTTGTTCTTTCGAGAGAGGGGCGCCTGCTACCTTTTGTGTATTTTTGAAAGGAACTTGGGGTTGGTCACCCTAGGTTACCTGGGGGCAACCAGACGTGGACTCCCTGCTCACTGTGCTTAGAGAGGCTCAGCTTCACCTCACTGATGATGCCCAACAAGGCTGAAACACGTGTATGGGGTTGCTGATGGTACTCTTGTTCAGAGAGGAATTGCCATAGCATTTCGGTGCTGGACTGCCCTTGTGGGCAGGACAAAGACTGATATGCAAATGGATATTTCCCATCTGTGAAGGTACAGTGAGCAAAAACAATGGCTGCGAACTCTCAATGTGGTTAATAACCACTGAACAGGTTATCATGCCTTGTTCTTTCGAGAGAGGGGCGCCTGCTACCTTTTGTGTGTCGAGATCGAGGGGACACGCGTGGACCATAAGTGATGACCTTCTATAGGGCAAAGGTAAGAAGCACACTCCAAAAGTTCTTCCAACAACAACGGTGGGACGATCCACAGACGCCAACATCCACCAGGGTACTGCAGTGGGTAATACAGATGGGTCCCCTCCAGATCAGCATGTATAAGCAGACTTCCTCCACCAGTAAATGTCCCTCCATCTGCTTCCTGCATGGACCTTCCACTACCACCAATCATGAGGGCCAGGAGCACCGGCAAGGGTCAAGTTTTAGTCTCCATCACACACTGAGCAGAATGATATCATGTTCACTCAAATTCTGAGCAGGCACTCTTCAACCTACCTACAATGTCTTCGACTCACAGCATGCAAGAATATTTTGTATATTTTTTTTAGAGCCCATCAAAGCTTATGAATTGAAAAATAAAATGCTACGCCACAGAAAATGATTAAATAAAGGTGCTGGTAGGCACCGTAATCGGAGGATAGAAGCTGGACAAGGTAGTAGACACCTTTGCTATTTATTGCTCTGCCTAGAAGCATGCGCAATCAAAAGTAAAAGCACAAGTGCCATTTGCCAAGTGGTAAAATCACCCCCTGCTTAAAGTAATCAACGAGAAGGTTCATACAGCTGGGAGAATAAAGAACTTGCATTTGGAAAAACAGCTTCACACTCGGTGGTTCTTTTCGGTGCCCGTGGAAAGCATGTGCCGAACGTTTGCTTTATTTGCAGACCGGTGTAAAGGGCCATGGCTCCTTTAAGTTGAAGCCCCTCTGTTGGGGGCATGTTTCATGTTGTAAGAGGGATGGAAGGAGTGTTGGCGCGAACGTGCCAGTTCCAGTTATTGAATAAAGGAAGGTGTTTCCTCCATCCTCCGACTCTGCGTCCTTATATCAATATCCAAGCCCAGTCCGGGCAACAAATGGCGACGAAGATAGTCTCCCGCTATTCAGTGTCCTCCCCAGCCGGTGATTCCACCGTGTTAGGGTCCATGCATATGGCCAGTGATCCCACTGAGCTGTTCCAAAGAGTGCACTCTGCACACCGTGACTGGCGATCCCGCCGTCACGTCCTCCTGGTGTCAGGTGCAGACACATGAATATCCGCACACAGCGCTCCACGAGAAGACCATCTAGCAGATGATATGGATGCCCCAAGCCCATCGCATGTGTGCTCACTGACGTGTCACACACAGACACAGCTACGAGCCACAACCAACACGCGGCTGCGGCGACCATTAGAAGAGGAAGCAGGAGACTGCCGACACCAGTTTCCAACAGCGGCCAGCAGCAACGTTCTACGTGGCCATGTCTGCTGCGCCGGCAAGGATGTGGGCTACCAGCACCCACCCATACGGTAAGCGCGCTCACCCTGGATGCTCGTCCTAGAGGAGCATGTGACTACACAACACGCTACCCAGAGGAGTGGAGTGCCTACGGGGGGGCCCCCCAGCACGGGGTGGTGCAACCGTGCTCCCTCACCTCCTACATAGACGTGACTCTTGCAGATGCTGCTGGGTGGGCGCTAGGCCCACGTGGACTGCAACGTGAAAGGCACTACTAGAGGTCAGTCTGCCACGCTGTTTCTACTCATCAGATGCCCCTCTCCCACTGCTCATCAAGACAGCAGGTGCCTGCCAATACCCAAGGCGTAGAGGACACATTAACCTTACAGCCGGGACCCAGACAGCAGAGGCAGTACTACCGCTGCGGCATGGCATTCTCCCATTCAGGGTCGTGCCCGGCCCGGTCACAAAGATGTGCCAACTGCAGAAGGGAAGGACACTTCCAATTGGTCTGTAGAGAAGGGAGACAGTTTCCTACTCCAAGATTCCAGGACGACATACCGACCTCCGCAACCGCATTTGCTTCAGAGGTTCTATCAGCCTAACCCATGACGTTATGTTTGCGCAGTCGATGAATACCAGTACCCAGACAACTCAAGACTATGGATACCAGGAGCAACTACCCCGCCTGGTGGAAGAATACCACAGACCCCCGGAAGGATACCTAGAAGATGAAAGCCAGTACATGTTCATGCCTCACCAGAGCACGTCATATTATGACCAACAGGCACAAGACTAATATGTCAACCTCGTCCGAGACAGCGAGGAGGTTAGGGCAGCCCGAGAATCCCCGTCAAGATGGGCAACAGCCTTTTCTAATTTCTAGTGGACTCAGGGGCCACAGTGAACATTATGGGAGAGCAGGAATACCGGAGAATCCCTGATAAGCCAACATTAGAAACAACTCACTCCCGGATCTTCCAGTGGGGTGCAGCAAAGCCCCTGCATGCCATCAGCCACTTTAAGCACTGCCCCCTTCTTAAAGAACGTCAGACTGACGCAACCATCCACGTCATCTGAAGCCCCACCAAGAGTTGGTGCCTCCTCAGTTACTAGACTGCCTCATGGCTAGGGCTTATTGACATTCACTTTGGTGCGGATGAAGTGATAAACATCGGCTGTCATCCACAAGAGAGGACATGATAAGAGCGGTCACCGCTGACAACTCCCAAGGACTCAACCAAACACTACATCATGGAGAAGTTCCCCCAACTATGCACCGGCCTAGGCAAGCTAAAAGGCCCACCGATCAACTTATACGTAGACCCATCAGTACGGTCAGTCCTGCAGCATCCTAGGCGTGTCGGTTTCCACCTTCAAGAAGCGGTTTTGAGAGAGCTCGACCAACTGCTCAAAGACGGCATCATCAAGCCAGCCACAGGGCTGACCCCGTGGGTATCCCCGCTGGTCATTGTGCCAAAAGACGGTGGGATGCTACGCCTATGCGTCGACACGAGGATGGCCAATACCGCCATCCAGAGGGAGACACATCCGGGGCAATGCATTGAGGACATGATCGTGCAACTTACCAACGCCAGAATGTTCTCCAAGCTGGACTGGATACAGGGCTACCACCAGCTGGCGCTCCACCATGACTGAAGAGTGATAACAACGATAACATTCGCAACCCATGAAGGATTGTTTTGATATCGACGGTTGAACTTTGGTATCTCATCAGCGGCCGAGATTTTTCAGGAAGCCGTCCAGTAAATTATAAGACCAATCCAAGGTGCGTTGAACTATAGCGATGATATACACATTTTCGAGGTGTCCAAGGAAGCTCAGGACGCAGCGCTCTTAAGACACTTGCGCAGCAGTCCAGGCCGCTGGCCTGAACCTCAACATCGACAAATGCTGGGTTAGTAAGTCTAAGTTAAAGTTCTTTGGACACATTTTCTCAGTTGACAGGATGACCCCTGACCCTGACAAGGTCGACACCATTACCAAGCTGAAGGAGCCCCAACAGGTGGCTGACGGTCAATCCTTTCTAGGGATGGCGGGGTACTGTGCGAGGTATATTCCGCCACTACGCCTCGATTACCCTGCCACTCCGGAAACTATTGCATAAAGGGGCTGCTTTTGGGTGGACCCCTGCATGCCAGCTGGCATTTGACTCCATCAAGAGGGTCCTGACGGAGGCCCATCGCCTGGCTTATTTCGACCCGTTGTGGCACACAGAGATAACAGTGGACCCCAGCCCTGTTGGTTTGGGAGCTATCCTGGCACAGAGAAGTGGAGCGGATATCAACCCAAGGCACATCGTGGCATATGCCATAGGGCACTGTCCACCCCTGAATTTGCTTACTCCTAGGCCGAGAAGGAGAGCCTAGATACTGTCTGGGCCTGTGAGCATTTCCATATCTTTGTCATTGGGAAGAAGTTCACATTAATCACAAATCATCAGGCTCCACTATCCTCATTTGGCAACCCACGCACCAAGATGCTCCATGGATCGAGCGCTGGGGCATCAGACTGCAAGAGTACAATTATGACAGTGCACCGACCAGGAAGTGACCTTAACCCGGCGGACTCTCTCTCCCGCCACCCAGCGGGCCCTCCAACGACCCGAGCTGGAGATTTCGCCTACATCGACTAAGGGGCCGCCAACTCACTCCCGCCTGCTTTGTCCTTGGACACGGCCGCATCGGCTGCCGACCCAACAACCTCCCTGGTCATCAGCCTGACGAGTAATAACAGATGGAGACTACCGACGAACAACACTGGCTCACCCGGGGGTATGCAAAGAGGAGATGGGGGTATGCAAAGAGGAGATGGAGAGGCTAGCCAGAATACCAACCAAACTGGCCGTCAAGGATCCCAATATCCTACTGAGGGGCTGTTGCATCGTCATTCCCGCAGCTCTCAGAGCAGTGGTAGTTTGCACCACCCTTGAGGGCCACCAAGGAGCCAAGAACACAAAAAGGCAGCTGCGCTGTCACGCCTGGTTCCCTTTCTTGGACTCAGTAGTCGACCAATGGATCAAGAACTGTCTCGCTTGCCAGTGCACAACTCCCGCGGAGCCCCCGATACCTTTTCAGCCAACGCAGATCCCAGAGAGACCGTGGGAGCGAGTCACGGTTCACTTCTATGGACCGCTAAAGTCAGGGGAATACCTTCTCCTCGTTGACAAATACTCACGGTTCCCCCATCGTAAAGAGAACTGCCACCACAGCATTTCCCCATGTCGCGGCCATCCTGGATGAAGTACTGAACAAGCACTTAATAAGTGACCATAACAGTCATGAATTTGAGGCACTAGCGAAACACCTTGGGTTCAAGCAACTAAAGATAACCGAGATGGCCTCAAGCAAACGGATGGCCGAGCGCTTCATGGCATCCATAAAGAAAACACTCCAGGGAGCATGTATAGAAGCCACCAATCCTTGTGTCGGCTTCTGTGAGACTATCGAAATATCCCTCATGAGGCCACCAACAAGACGCTGGCCAAGTTAATGTTCCGGTATGATGTGCACACTCGCATTGTGAGAGACTCCACAGCCCCTGGTGATGCGGACGTCGAGATCCTCCAGAGAGAGACAGAGGTGAAGGAGAGGACCAAGCTAGAGTCGGGCCTGAGGCGCCGAGGAGTATCAAAGGAGTTCTAAATCGGGGATGAAGTTCTTGTCCAACAACCCATGATCAAAAAGACAGACTCTCGGTATGCCCCGAAGCCCATGAACGCTACTGTCGTGAAAGGGACGATGGCAACGGCCAAAAATGGGAACAAGGAGATTACGAGGAACAGCTCCCTGTTCAAACACTTCATCAAGAGGGAAGACTCTGAGCTGCCTCTGCCAGAGCCTGAGGTGAGGGAGCTCAGGGACAACCTGTGGGTCCCGCTAGGTGGAGACCCAGGGCAGGGCTGAGCAAATTCTGATGAGCCAGGAGACTGTGAGCCGACCGAAAGAAGCAACAGACCCCAGCGTGTGAGGAAGAAGCCGCTACGGTGGGTTGAAGAATGCTAGGATGGAAGTTCAAACATTTGTCCGGGGTGGTGTAAAGGGCCATGGCTCCTTTAAGTTGAAGCCCCTCTGTTGGGGGCGTGTTTCATGTTGTAAGAGGAATGGGAGGAGTGTTGGCGCGAACGTGCCAATTCCTGTTTGTTACTGAATAAAGAAAGGTGTTTCCTTCATCCTCTGACTCCGCGTCCTTATATCAATATCCAAGCCCAGTCCGGGCAACAAACGGTATTTTATCACTCAGCTCAAGTTTGTCTCCAATTCCTGAATTGCAGATTAATCGAGAGCCTTACGAACCCGCTACTACAGCCTCAGTGGCAGTGCCTTGGGAAAGCTTGTCCGTGTGCTTTCAAGACCGGTGCCTCGCTTTTCAAGAGAAGCTCGTGCTACACCCAATAACACCTAGTCTAGTTATCCAGGATGTCAGAAGGGGCCACGGAAAGGAAGTTCCTTTTGCCAAGTCCCTCTGAAAAAGGTGCAAGTAACGAGTTTAAAACTATCACGTGAACACATATATGTTGGTTTTATTAAAGTGCACCACGTATAGATGATAGGCCTTAACATGCAAGTGTGGCAAAAATATGGTTCCATGTCATTTCATCGCCTGCTTTTACATCGCCAGGCTTTTAAACGTGCACATTCCATCGAATGTGCTAATTTTATTTTTTTATTTTTGGGGGGGGGGTCCCCCTCCCAAACCTCACCCACACTTTCACTTATTTTTTATTATTGCCCACCCGCCCAAACCCTTATTTGCCCTTTCCCACCACTCCCTAAAAAATTTGATGAGCACATTCGATGTAATGTGCACGTTTAAAAGCCGGGGGGATGTAAAAGCAGGCGATGAAAGGACGTTGTACCAAAAATACAACACACAATTCTGGCGTTAAGGAAAGCCAAGTGAGGCCTACTGCTCTGGATGCACTCCTTGGGAAACTGAATGTCGAACGTCCAGAATGACTGCACTGTGGAGCTTGGAAAAAAAAGGCCTCGACGGCACGTCTGGTCCCTTTACAGCCTGCCTGCGAAACGTGTTGTCATTTTGGAAAATAGCACACGTTAACAGATTGTTGCCCATGGCAGTCAGTTAAGGCGTAGTAAACGTACGCCATATTCCCCCGAGCACAGTACGCATAAGTAAAAAAGCATGCAGTACTCCTGCAGAACAATGCTTCTGGACACAAGGGAGCAGAATCGCACAAGAACGGAACAGAGCCAGCTTTCCTAACGATGCCTGCGCTGAGAACTATTCAATAATTGGGCGGATTAGCAGCTATTGGAGTGCTCAAAGCATTGCTAGAAAGAAGCTACATTTTTGCATACCAATGCGCTTATGTATGCACAATTTAAACAAAAAATTAAACATTAGTACCAATGCGTTAATTATACAACCAACACATTATTTTAATAAAATATCACTGATTAATGTTTATATTTCTATGCGAGGTATTCCTCAAAGTCATCCCATCAAACCTTACTGTCTATAAATGGAACAAGAGCGATATTGGGTTCGAATATTAAATCACTAGAAATGTAATCTTGGAACACGTGGTTCCTTTGTGGCAAGGTATCAAACTCATGTATGTGTTGGTTGATATTCTATAATGAATGTATTGTTATTAATATCATTTTGAGATTAAATTATTGTGCGCACATGAGCAATGCGTAGGCTGTCCTTCCACAGGTTTCCAATCTCTACGGGGAAGTGTGGTGGACCCAGGCCTGCGTCACCCACACCAAACGTGTGCGTGCATGCAAGCAGGTCACTCGTGACAGGTTGCTAAAATATTCAGCTTATTTAAAAGAAATTCAAAGTACGGATGCACTGTGTTCCCAACAAAATAAATAAATAAAAAAACAACCAAAAAAAAAAAACACCTTTTAACATATTTCTTTTCTTAAAGAAAAACGTGCGAGTGAAATCTAAAAGACTGTCGTGTACACAGTGGTTACATCAGTGTTCTTAAATGCAACTCCATGAAGAAGCCAGGATCTGCTCAACAACCCCCAACCCTATGCTTGATCCACATTTCCTGTGTTTTATGCGCAGGGTCTGGTGTCCCAAAATTATCCCCCCCCCCCCCCCCCGCCACACACTATGTTGTAGATTACATGGATTTTTGAAGGCAATTACTTACTAGTAATAACTCGGACATTAAAAACACATTCATCTTTCTTTGAAAATCCAAAGGTAAAATACGTAAAGCAGCAAACATGAAGGGGCCGATTCATGGAAGCGTTTTAGAATGGCGCAGTCCCATTGGCAAACGTTCCATGAATCAGGCCTCGAGTTTGTTCCAATGTACATGTGAGCTCTGGCAGCTGCTATGAGCTGTGCATCACCAGAAGTTACATTGTGCAATTCAGAACAATTTCTACTGATTTGTGTTATAAACTTTGTGATCGACCTGCTTTTATTTTTTTTAACACATTAACCAAACGGGCACGCCTGATTAAAGTATTCGTGACCATACATCTTGGTACCACAGTTGCAGATGCATCGATACTTCTACGTGTACAGTACATGTAAGGGGGAAGGGAGCACCCCAACCGAATGCAGTAGAGCAGTGGAGCCTCTGATATCCCTTCCTACACGCCCAGTGTCTCGGGCTGGCATCATCCAAAAGCAGGGGCAAAGACTGGTGGAAGCCTCTGCAGGGCGGAGTGACGGGGGTCCTTGGCCTGGTAGTTGGGACAAGCAAATCCGCAGCAGACTGCCTTGCCGCCGTTATGGCAGAACGGCATCAGTCTCGTGCCGGGCTTGGCTCTAGGAGTCTGACTGCCCAACTGAACTTCAAGTAACCAGGAGGGGCTTGCTCTACCCCAGACCACACATGATATGACCATACCCTCACCAGTCCCTGAGGAACACCTAATCTTTGATTGGAGCCATGGCAGGAGGGGCTGCCAGTCACCGTCGCATGCTGGGTTTTAGGTCTGGTTCCTTGGGCAACACATGGCTTGAGGTTATAGCAAAACCACCACTGGGTGGAGGAGGTCTTCAACCCCCCCCTCACCCCCCGGATCACCCTTCCCTACCGGGTAACTGATCCTGGGCTTGGCTAGGATTCCAGGCTTCACCAAGAGAATTGCAAAGCACAGGGAATAAACTGGAGTAAAGGGGACCCCAGAAAAGCAAGCCCATAGAGTTCTTGGGCATGGCCTGTTTCAATAGGCAGATGGATCATCTCCGACACCGACCTTTTACATAGACAGAGATGGGACTAGTCTCCATCACCTCCTTCAGAGATGCGGCAGTGTCGTATGAATAACAATGTGCCCCTTCATTAAGAAATGGCTACCCTTCCCCACACTCTCTCAACGTGCTATTCCTAATGAAGAGAAAGTGCCTCAGCCAACTCCGCACATTAGACATATCGGAGCCCCTCCGAGAGCCAGGCAGAAACTGGCACCCACCTTGAATCTGGACACCTGGAAAGCTTGGCACCTCTAGGAGGCTTCCTCACAGATGCCAACATGAAATGGTGGACAAGTCATGCAGCACACCTTCAAGGATGCGCACACTAGATTTTAATTCTTTTATCCATTGTAACAAACTGAAACCCTCATCATAATCATCAGGGGGGAGTGGGCCCCTTCTGCAGAGAGGATACGAGACTGACAAATGGCCTCTCTCTGTCGGGGGGCTTTATGGATAGCACAACAGGCGCAGACAATTCCATGCAACAGCTTTCAGCCAGACGCTAAAGTCGCAGAGAGATGTAGCGCAACCTCACCCCTTCCCCCAGTTACTAGTGCAAGGGTTCTCCTCAGGGACGTAATTTGGGGGTCGCCAGAAGTCGCAACTGCGACCTCTGTGGTCTCCCTTGCGACCTCTGTGGTTTCCCTTGCGACCTCTGTAAAAAAATGTAAAAAATGATGTGTCCTTCTGGAATTCGATACAATAATTGCTAGACTCATTAAAGGTTTATTTCAGGAACACTTCAGGGGGTGAGTCATTGATTTAGACTATTCTTAAACGCCTCAACTCAGCCTTTTATCCTTATGAGTTCGATAAATGAGTACCGACACACGTTGGATGATATCGGGTGTATATTTTTTCTATATAAAGCGCTTAAACGTAAGTGCAATATAATAACATATCATTATCATTTGGTAATGGACGTCTGCTTGCATTCACAGTAATTTGATAATATGGGCCTATATTAATGCTACATATGGCGATCTATTCTTGCATGAAATGTACATCACATTATAGTGGTATCGTAACCATATTTTTCGTAGTGTACAATGCTATGTAATGTCACTTCCTGTTTTGTCAACGGGTGAACGGTCGTGTTCCATCGCTTCCCGTGATATCACTTCGGGGTAGGGTGAAACTACATCACTTCCTGTGATATCATCAGGGGTCAAGGGTCGTGTGATGTCACTTCTGCTACACCTGGGATTTTGATGAAATGACGTCCCTGGTTCTCCAGCATTAGTCCTCATAGTACTTTGCAATCTCACCCTCACATTCTGGAAGATGTGCAAGAGGCACCTGCATTGTTGCTGTGCGCAAAAGAAACGCTAGGGAAGGTGCGTTTCGGAAAGCCCTTCTGCTGTGTGACTAGTGTAGTGGAAGTCTCATTTCCAGGGCTGCGCGCATCGAAGCGCTCTCCTCTTGGCAGCAAGAGGCCTGGCGAGGCAGGCAGCAAGGTGAACACATGCAGGGATCCGCTGAAGGGGGAGCTTCGATCTGTGCTTGGTGCGGGATCCAGTGGGACCTGGCCTCAAGTAAAAGCATCGCACCAGCAAGACTCTTCCCTCTGGCCAAGAGTAGGGGTCAGGGTGATCTGCACCTCCCCTGGAGGGACTGCAAGAGTGGACGAACGGTGTTCACTAAACACGGTGAGCAAAGGAAAACAAAGGTTTTACAGAAGATGGCTAAACATCACATTTTTTGGAAAAAGGAGCTGAAAGTCTTTCTGCGATTTACAAATAAACCCTAGTCATAGCAACAGCAGAATGATTTAAATGCCGGAAAAGCTGCACTATTTAATCATGGGAGTTAACCTGCTCGGGTGCCTATTGGCAGGGGTCAGAGAGAGGACCAGTTCAGGGAACAAAGCAGCAGATTAGGTGTGGTAGCTGCAAAGTGAAACAAAAACCAAGGAAAATGCAACATTACCTACCAACTCGGTTCACATACGGTTTCTTAAAATCAGACATAGCCAAGGATGGCTTTAAAAAGTGTATACATATAATCTGTTTTTTCTTGTGTATTGCAAATTGAGGCAAATTAACTTGCAGGTCCTGCTTCGCACCAAAGCACCAAAAGAGGTCCACAAAAATGTCCCCTTTTCCTGGTTTCAAAGCCTCCTTATTCCCCATCCCCTTGGGATTTGAATAGTGTTCCTTTTCCCACTTTTCTTCTCTACCCCTCCCCATAACGACGTGTGGCCACGACCGAGAAACTAGCACACCAACAACCCGGCCACCTCCAGCCAGAGTAGGGATGGGGGACATGCCCATGTACAATTTATTTTTAAAAAGCATTAAGGGGTTTAGAAACAAATAGATCTCTGGTCAAAGCTGCGCTAAACAATTCTACATCAGGGTCCATGAACATCAGAAGTAGCTGCAGAGATTGCAAGCCAGGGCCGTGCGCGGCTTCTGTGTACAGACCAAAATTCATAACAAATGCCACCAAGGAGCCTAGATGTCTCCCTGGACACCTAGTAATCCCCACTTTGAGTAGTCCAAGAAAGGTTCAGGAGCGCATTGGCTATATAGACAACTAGTGAATAACTCTGATGAGACTAAACATATAATGGCACTAGAAGGAGACAAATAAATCGATGCATACATCGTCCTAACCATCTCTCTCCCCAGCGGTGCACAGCACCAGGGATCCTGAAAAACTACTCACTGCTGGATAGATTGTCAAGTCAGCAAAATGCGCACCACTTTGTACTTGACTTAAACTACCACATTGTTGAACTAAGCAAAAAGAGCAAGTTGCTGCTCTGATAATCATCTCACATTGGATAAAGAATATATATTCTATCAAATTTGTATAAAGCGCCAACTCACCCGCAGGCCTCAGAGCGCACACAAAAGACAATACAAACAAACATAAAAAGCCAGGCACAGCAAGGGGTGCAGTGAAATTACAGTTGGAGACCAGAAATTGTGTGGAGACGGACCTAAATTCCCCCTGCATCGAACAAATGGGTTTTGAAGGCTCTCCTGAATTGGGGCGGAGGATGGCAGCTTTGGGCGGAAGACGTCATCTACATTATTTTGAATGTGCTTCAAGCATAATATTGAAAGGACTGGCATGTCACATTTTAAGACTAAACACGTTTTTTATAATAAACCCTGCGGTTCTTACCTTTTCCATTTTGTCCTTCTTAAGGTCATTGTGCTCTGAATTTGAAGGATCGTCAACAGGAAGAGTCAGGCGCAAACGACAAATATTACCCTTGAAAAGAAACCAAATTCAATGCATTAGATTTTATCCAGTACCATTTTCCAAACACTTATTATATGGTCCGCAAATCTCTTAATATACTTCAACTCTGAATGCCGGAAGTGCAGTAAGACTTTACAGTTTTACATTACAAAAGCAGCGATTATAAAAGATCACAAACAGATTTAAGGTTCGTCATGACATTTCACATCACACACAGGATAGGAGTTTGCAAGAACAAACAGAGCGGTGCTCTGGCATAGCTGGTCTTGCCAGGGCGCTGCTCCATCCCGAGGCCTAAGGCTAGTACAGAAAACTCCCAGATGGGTTCTCAAGCGGAGCACTCGACACCAGTGGCAGATTTAAGGCAAAGGGCCCCGTGGGGAGCACCTGGTGTGGGCCCTAGGTGGGCGGGTCATGGAGGCGGAGCTTTGGGTGGGCGGAGTTAAGTGTGGTCACAAGAGCAGGACGATGAGAAAGAGGGGCAAGGGAGACAGAGAGGGGCAAAGGAGAAGTGAGATGAAGGGATGAGAACGAAGGAGAAAGAAATATAAGTAAAGACAGGGAGGCTGGGAGAGGTAGTATGTATAAAGTAAGTAAAGAGAAAGAAAGATGGAACATAGGATGGAAGAGGAAGTCGTGGGGGAAGGGCGATGGAGTTAGAGAAGAACACAGGTGAGAGAATGCTAGAGAAACAGATGAAAAACGAGATAGGGCGATGGAGGGGAAGGGAGAATAAGGCGGGCAGGACAAGAAAGATAGAGAAACACACTCAGTTAGAGAGCCACAGAGTTAACGAGGTGGGCCCCTGAGGGCAGCCTGTGTGCTGCAGGGGAGCCGTGCAGCTGCTATACGCAGTGCTGCGGTCCTCTGAGCCGGGCCCTGAGTCTCTGACTTACCAGGCCAGGGATGGTCCCTCTCCTGGGGCTTCCTTTGGGGCAGCCCCCAACTTCAGGGCGCACATCAGTGCAGATGGCACTGTTCGGGGCCGCAGCCTGTGTTCACTCCATCCAGCCAAAGGCAGGCATTTCCCTTCACTGGTGCAGGTCGTGATGGGGGAGTGGGAGGCTTTCTCATTCATGACTGTCCCCAGCTCAGGGTGCTTTTCAAAAGAAAAGCCCACCAAGAATGTAGTCCCCTTCACGGCTTTAGACTGTAGTGTAGCGCCTAGGGAAGGAAACCGCGGCGCTAGCGAATAAGACAAGAAACTTGGCCCCTACTTGGTTCCCTGCCTCCAACACAGCCAACATGTAACTCATACCTGGTGGCCTGCCTCCCCATTCCCAAAATAACAAATGCACACCCTGAACAGTTCTGCTCTTCTTTCACAATTTTAGGCTAAACCTTTGACACTGTGAAAGAAGGGCAGAACAAACGCACACACGACACAACTCGAACTGGAGTGACATCACAACAGAAAGGGCCTTTTGCTGTGTGGAAGGGGTGGGGCCTGGGGCAGGGGCCCCGTCGCCATTTGTCTGCCTGGCGACCGTTAGATCCGCCTCTGCTCGACACCCGGCACCAGAAGACTCCACAAACGAAATTAAATACAGCCAAAGCCACTTATCCTAGTGAGGAGATGTCCAAATTATTACACAAGTCTTGCAATTTACAGACTTTGTGAGGGCGAGTATTGTGAACAATCAAAAGAGCAGGGTCTAACTTCCATTACTCGCTCAAAAGGGATGCTTGCTGAATCCCTATCATAGACATGTAGCGAGTTAACATCCTCCTGCTCCTCCGAGTTCCAAGAGCAGTATCTTTCCATGTCCAGCACTGATCAGACAGAAGCTCCGTCTCAACGTGATGAACTTACTGTCCTCACACCCCTTTTGTACAATCGTTCCCATTTAGCCTTTGTCACTGTAGGCCCTGTGACATGGAGGACCTTCCTGGGTAAGGACCTGATGGAAACTTGAGGCAAGGAGCTTTTAGAAAGCCGGAACATGTGTCACATTAATTACTTTGAGATCTTGTCTGTTTACTCCAACATTTGACGAAATCCCCAGGTCAGCTGATGCATTTATCTTCTGGACAGCACCAGGTACTTCATAAATGCTTGATGAACTTAAGAAAGGAAACCTGCTACTTGGTCAGAGTGAAGTTACAGAGCAGATCCCACCAGTATAGAAGGGCCTTTCACGCCCGGAATTACGAAGCGATCCTGCCGACAACACAATGTATACAAATATTAAGTACAATGTAAGATGCAAACTAAAATCCAACCAGTAAATAGCAAGAAACTCTTGGCTGATAAAACCTTTGAGAATAAATGGGAGATGAGGAGTGCTAAAAAACCCATATACAATTGATGCCATTGGCACTGCTAGTTGCCTAGTAAAGCGTTCTTCCTTTCATTTCAAATGCAAAGCACATATACTATATATGTAGAGTCCCACACCGACCTTCCAGTACATACCTTCTCCATATAATCTACGCAAAGATGTACTACCATAGAGTCACCAAAAAAGGCAAGGGTTTACCAAAAAACACCAATGACACAAAATGGTGTCTGAATCGCATGCAGCGGCACTTGCAAATTAATGCCCAGGGCGGAATCAAAGTCCAACCTGTACAATTAGTAAAAAAGCCAGCAGGATTGGAAGAAGGGCAAAAAGGCAAGGCACTTCGCACCAACACCAGGTGCTGGATCACACAACTGTGATTAGTGTCTATTCAGTTTAAAAACCTGCCTCTGTGGTCTACCCGTTCGTCACTTGCGCTTGATCAGATAACCCACCTCATAACAGACGAGTGAGGTGGCAATCCTGAAGAAGGTAAAGCCAGTACAAATAGCTGGATAAAAAAATTATCCGGATGGAAGAAGGGTCCACAGATCACAGTAAAGTGCTAAGTGCAAACCTCATATAAACAAGACTTCAAAATGTACCCAGACACGAATGTCAAAGAATAGGTAGGTCCACATACATTACAAAATAAATAATATATATATATTAGTTAAGGTGATCAGATTGAATGCAAAAAAACGCTTACATTCTGCAGATGTGGGAAGTCATGGCCAGCTTAACTCTGTGCGCTCCTGTTCATGTCCCCAATAATGCTATTTTGTATGTCGCGTCGTGAATCCCTTCCCTCATAATATAAGTGTGCTCATGGGCTCTGCAACAGGAATGCGCAGTGTTAAGCTGGTCATGACTTTACATATACACTGAATTTCAAGGGTTTTGTTAAGTTGAATCTGATCACCTTTATCTTTTAAAATACTACCTTTCTTTGCCATGCACTAGACGGGTCATTCAGTCACAGCCACACCAGTAGTTTATTCTGGGCACACTAGCGAATGGGCCATAGCCAGTGTCCACAGCCTTCGGCTGGGGCCTCTTGGCCCCCTTCTTGGTTTCGTTGGGGCCCACTAGCCATGGCGTATGGCCGTGGCCACTTTCCAAAGTGCACAATCAGGTTCCCTAAAGTAACCCACTAGCCATAGCCTTCAGTCACACCGATTACCACCCATCTCACTGTAGCTGTAAAATTTCTGCTTTTCTTACATTAATCTCTTTTAATCTCTTTTAAACTCTTTTTTAACACCCTTTTTCCCCCATTCCCGCAGTTAGTAATAGCAAAGTACTACAGATACCCACGGTTAACCGTACATGCTCACAAATAACCACGGACATCGGAAAAATTTGCACAAAATCTAAACTGTTTCTGCCCTGCCAGGCACTCGCCAAGTTCCTCTCGCAAAGGACCACCCTCCCTCCCACTCCTCAGGTCCTTTCCCCTCCCTAGTCCTCTCCCATTCCCCCCCAAACTCACTGTTTCGTGCGAAACGGTTTCATTCTATATTGCGTCTTCTATTGCAACTGCGGTTATCCCGTGGGTTTCCTGCACTATTCCCACGGTTTTGCAAAACCTCAACTTGGTCCCCAGCCCCACTGCCCAATCCCCAGTTTCACATCTTCTCCTCTTTCCCCTTCCCCACCTCTAGTCTAATGTCAGTTCATCATTTTTTCTCCTCCAAATGGCTTTTTTCCACTTGTCAGCTAATCCCGGAATAACCGTGTCTCTCGCACTGAGTAAAAGAAAAAAAGAAAAAAAAAAGCCTCTCTAATGCATTGTGGGACACACGGCTATAATTTTGGGAGAAAGGGTCACCCACCCCCTTCCCTGTCAAATATGTCAACTACTGGACAGAATAATCCCGATCCCTCCCGGAAATCCAGTCAAAGCTTTGTGCCCAAGTTGTTTCGTACCTGGTCCAATTCTGTCAAGCAGTTTTTGCTGTGCACCGAAGGCCATGGAAAGCTAGCAGTGGAACATGTACAGTGTTCACGGCCAAAGGCCTTGGCCATAGGCCATGGCTAGTGAGTGGGAAAGAAAGGTCGCCTTTTAAGAGATACAGTGGGCACGGCCAACGGCTGTGCTCCCTAGCCAAGCCTAAAGGCCCGACTAGTCGGCCCAAAGGACATGTATAGTAAAGGGTCCAAAAGAAACACGTGGAACAGAACTATCAATCTGCAGGAAAAAAAGTGCAAACCGGCTTTCACCCGGTGGTAAATTGATGGAAAAATGCAGCCAAAATCCTTACTGAACTGATGAAGGTGCCTGTCAAACAGCAAGATGGTCTTGTATAGGTTGGCATTCAGGACAGGCACTCCTCTTCGGTATTGGCCGTTTTGTGTTTGGGTTGCTGGCTAGTGACTGTCCGGTTGTCAATCCACCCGGCTGTTTATTACATATATAGGCGTCACCTCACCAAGTCCTTTGTGCCATTTTCTATTGGCCACTTGCATCCCTTCTCCCCAGCTTTCTTCGGCCTTCGTGTTTTTCGGGCATTGTGCTAAGTTGTACTATTTTACATCCTGCGCCTTTTTCCATTTTGCAGTTGGAACTTCATCGGCCGCTGTAGTCTTCCTTTCCATAAGTCTCGGCCTTTTCGCCCTCTTCTTTTTCTGCAGCTATCAGACACTCTGGTGCGGGTGTATGGATTCCACGGGCACGCGGCATGTTGAGTGAACATCAATGGCCACCTTTATTAATAGGAGTTTAAGCTTTAGAAGAGTGGCAGCGTCCCCAATCGCGGGCGAGCCAATGACACAAAGCAACGGGTCCACACATTGGGGCACTGCTAAAACGATAACGGGCGAAAAAGCACAAATGTCTGGAAGCGCTCCTTTTTTCAGCAGCAAGGCACGTTTTTATCCTTCTCAACTACTGTCGTTTTCTTTTCATTCTATATATTACGCGTCTCTATTCATGGGCTCAGTCTGGAATGTGTGCTTCTTTTTCCAAACGGTCTCATTTTTTGGCAGCTGGTAATGTCCTAACTGACTTGCTTTTTGTTTAAACTGAGCCTCAATGGCTTAGTGTAACCAGTTATGTATGTAACCTTTTAAATTTGCCTTGAATGAATGGCGTACAGTCATTCCATCAACAGCCAAAGCATTAATGCCATACCATCTAAAAAAAATACACCTAAAAAAAAAACTAATGCTTTTTTTGTTGTAGACGGTATGGCTGCCGATGCTTTGGTTGTTGATGCAATGATCGGATACCGTATGAATAGATGCTCACTTTAACCATGAGCAAAGTAATCCTACAGTCACTAAGAAATATCTTGCACCAGCGCCTCGATGCCCACGTGCTGTTAGTGCGCTTTACAAATAGAAAAAAATAAAGTGTAAAAAAAAAAAAAGTTCAGTTATTCATTTAGGTATCACATATCACAGTTGCAGGTGCGGCCAGTAAGTATCTGTACCAAGTGGTTTTCAAAGCAAAAATACCTTACTTAGCAGAAGGCATTAAGACTTAATAAAAACACCATTTCATGTACACAAATATCTAAAATTGCCCGTGGAAAACTTGCTACATATATAGGCCAAAATAACAACTGTGCTATTAAATAGCCATTTAAAGGAGAACAAGAAAAACGCGTACACGGCTTACATTAAAGGTCCCTTTGACTACAGAAGTTGTTATTCAAACTTTTGTTTAACCTCCATGCCCCATCTTGAGTGAGAACATGGTTTCCGTCCCCACGAGCTATAACTCCTTACACTCTCTATGAAATCCTTATATTTTCTATTAAAAGCAGTCACCGTAACCCAGTTTTAAAGAGCCTGGCGCTCCCTCTGGACATCCTTAAGGCGCCTCGAGGGCACCAGCCCCAGGCGTTGGAGGCCACTGGCCTACAGTAACTAGCTAGGCATGCCAATGACAACAGCCAAACCAGATATCAGGAACGGGGGCAGCTTTAAAAAGCTTGCCGGCCGAAGCCAACACGCCAGCCTATCTACAGCACTGGCACGTCAACAGCACTTTACCCATCGAGAACAATACGTCCCAACACCTCTAATCTGCGGCTCTTTCCAGGCTGTCCCGTGCCAGGCTGCTCGTTTCACGTTGATAATACCAATCTGTGCCCACCTTTGGGGTTCAGAGTTACATAAAGCACACAAATGCCTGGCACCCAACCCGGTACTCTGGCGTTTGACACATTTTACTAAATATATCAGCAATGCAGCTAAGGACAAGGGCTTCAATGTCAGAAATCATGACACAAACATCTAGAACATTCACTGGATGGTTTAGAGCATGGCCTGCCCTACATTTTGACTAAGTATCTGCATTTTTAATGTTCAGCCACAACGAACGCAGGGAATTAAAAAAAAAAAAAAAAAAAAGCGGGGGACATCTCGGAGGGGCCTAATTCCTGCGAAGACTGCACCAGCTTCCCACAGGTGCTCGAGTACATCCCCTTAAACACATCTGCGCGTAAGATGATGCAAAGAAAGGAGCACAGGATTCTCCCCCAACGAATGGTGGTAAAAGCATCTTCATTTTGTTGTTGATTTTTTTTTTTTTATATAATTCATAGGACCCGTACCCAATCCCAGGTGTGGACTGGTCTATAGAGAACTCTAGAGATTTCCCAGTAGGCCTCTGCACCCTGCGCCTCTGGCATGGTGACCTTTTCATAGGACTTGCTGAAAATGTGTAATATGCGGCCACTTCAATTTTCAGGGCCTCTTGGTTCCCAGTCCACCCCTGCCCAATGCAAACCAATGCATGAGGGTTTAGGAGCTCTCCTTCAAGATGGCCGAAACAGCTCCTATTCAACTCTCCCCACCACAGGTTTCTTGCTCAGTTATTATGCATGAGTTGGGTGCCAGGACTCCTTTTGGTCAGTAAAGAGCTTGGGGGGAGCGGGGGGGCGTATCAGTTCAGGGCAGAGGCGTTGCTAGGGCTGGGCTGAGGGGGCTATAGCCCCGGGTCTTTTGGTTGTAGACCCAGATAGAATCTCAGGAGCTACAACCAAAAGGCTTAGCTAGCCCCGAGTCCCCAACAGTCCCAACATTAGCATAGCCCCGGATCTTTTCCAGACTTAGCAACACCCCTTGTTCAGGGTGATTGCTCCTGTGATGCCTTGATCAAGAATAGTCATTTAACATTGACAAGATAAGAGTGCAATCCCTCCCACAATGCACTGCACCCAGCTGGGCTACTGAAAGGCCCAGAAGGCACCTTCCTGATATTGCATTGAAGATGCCAGATATCCAGAACATACAGCCAAGATTCAAGAGGTAGAGTCACTTTTAATATTTCTGATGCTGGATAGCATGCAGCCATACATTATTTCACTCAAAATGCACTGTGCTAAAAACCTGGACACTATGGAGATGGAATCTGCTCTAACCAAGATGTTCAGAGTTAGGCTGCAAATGCATCTACACAGAACGAAGACTAGTGGTCCGGCTTCAAATATAAAGACAAAAGGTGGTGCTTAAACAACACCCTTAAAAACCTAACACTTGCTCACTTTTAGAATTTGCAAGTTAATGCTACCTTTCCACAGCAGCTGTATTTAGAAGCTGCTACTGCTTACTGATCAAATTTTTCTACTTTTTGAGCTTCACCGCTAGCTCCGTGATCTGCATGGGCCGCTACCTAGATCCCAAGACTGCTGTCCCATTCCCTTCCCCATAATCTGGAGAAAAGCACTGCCCTTTCTCGAGGCCACCCCATCAACACTACACTACAGACGAAAGACAAGGTACGAACTGCTCAATATACTTCAAACCGGGCATATGTGAGGCAAGAAGAGCGCGGACTGATGAAGACTTGGCATCACAGAGAAGGACTGACGTGCTAGATCCCACCACAGGCCATTGATATATTGAGAGCTGGCCAACAATGGGATGACCAAACAGCAAAGTGTCCACACTGTACGTGATGTGTATACAAGTCTTGTAAATTCTTAAAAATCCCATTAGACAAGCAGGGCGAGTTCCTTCGTTTATATACTCAACCCAAGAGAAACGCACTCGCCCCATGAGGATAGCATTAATACATTTGTCAGAACCTATCTGTAAAATGGGCATCATCATAAATACACTTCATATTGGGTAAACGATGCAACCCAAAGTCCAGTCACGCACAGTGAAACCCATTTACTGCAAACAAAGTATGTTTTCAGTGAATTGCAAAAATAAGTTTCAAACATCATCATACTCACCAGAAAGGTCAAGTACCAACCAAATGGTACTCGCCTTCATAAAATCTCATCGCTAATTTGAGTGGGCTAGTAGATTTTGCAAGCCCTTGATTTGTAGGCGGCTTACACTGCTGCAAAGATGATCACACCACTTGTGCCTGAAGAAAACATTTGCTGCGATTCCCAGTGGTGAGCCGCACAGGGGTGGCTTGCCATCATTCTACGTCTCTTACCCGCAGATTACTTTATTCAGCAAGTACATATGTGTCTTACTAGGAGATAAAAGAGCCTTTTACAAGACATGTTAAGTGCCTTGCTTTTAGGGGGGGGGGGGATTGGGTGTGAACAATGGCAAGATGTGCAACTTATTAACACTGTGCACTTTCACCCCAAAACCCAGCCCAGCCCCTCATTAAATGATTTGGCAGGGGCCATCATATGTCAAACTTGGAACAAGTCAAAAAAGATGGTGCCCGTTGACCGTTGTGCACTGTGGCAACATCGCCCCAGGGGTATAAAAGGCTTTGTTCAGACGTCAAGCCCTTCAAATCATAGCGTCTCCGTGGATACTCAGACAAGATGTGCTGCTGCCCCCACACTAGCTATAGAAGTCTTGCAGAGAAGTACAAACACTCATTGTAATATGATAAAGTAGCCCTGCGGAGAAAGAAGCCTTGGTAGCTTCCCAAAAGTGCCTATTCTACTGGCGCAAGGGTGAAGCTTTCCAGATCAGCCTGCTTGCCCAGGCATACCTTTCTTCAGAGGCATTTCTATTTTAAATTATATTGGCATAATTGGCCACGAGAATCCAGCATTGCTTCATTCACAACATGAACATGCTTTTCACTGCAAAAAAGTCAAATTAATTAAAGTTGGCAATTTCAGTTTCCGATGCATTTATATCCTTGAGGACAAGAATATAGCAAGGTGAAAAGCAACCCTCTTTAGGGGTCACCGTGAATATCGAATGGCCCCAGAGTCCACGATCTTCTGGGTCTGCACAGCCAATATTCCATAATACCAGCAGATTTGCGAAAGTCAGCCAACAGGCTGTAAGAACAGTAAGAACCAAAGCATAGTGTCTGAAGCTTCAGATTAAATGCTTTTAAGCTTATTGCAACTCTGCCCATCTAGGTTTCAAGATGCTGCTACTGCCTCTCCCTCGAATTCTGTTTAACCATCCCTGCGGCTGCAGTGGTTTGCATTTGGGTAGCTGTGGCGGGCCCGGGTAATCCTATGGCTCCATACCCTACCCGCATCAATACCGTGAGAGAGGGCCAGAAAAGAAGTGCATGCATTTGTCAAAGCAGCCAAGGGAAGGATCATTGCCACAGCAGAAACTTGATGCCCTGATCCATCAATGAAAGTCTTGCTTAAATCACAGCCGTTCGGCTGGTGTCACTTTGCATTCAAAAAAGGATGGGCGAAAAAGTAACTAGGACATTGGTGGAGAGGGTTAACCCTAACTTCCATAGCAGCACCCTTTTAGCCCTTCTGCGTAATGGACCCTTATGTGTACCCCCTTAGTTTTATTTCACACTCAGCCCACCTGTTCAACAAACCATATTGCACATACCAGATTCCATTTATGAAATTACTTTGCTATAACAGATTCCAGATCTGAACTGATTTGTGGATTCAGTCAGGGAATGGTTGGAAATGGATCTCCCTTCCTTTGACACCACCCTTACATTTCCCTCCCCTTACTCCAAACCTCCTCAACCCGTGTTTTGAGTTGGGTTTGATAAAAGGCAATGAAAGAGTACATTAACAGACATCAAGTTTTGTGATTCGTTCATCATCAACTGGGCAATGATTGAGAGCATAAAAAAGGCTGACATTAGGTTGGTATTTATCCCACTTGTGCGGTTTTAATTGGCACTACAGTAACTCAATTAAAACATCTTTTCAATGAAACGGTCTCCAACAACTAAATGAAATGGCTGCTGGTAATTTACTATCTGAAGACGCAGTACTAGTTACTCTGGGTTCTAGTAAGAGTGACGTCCTGAGTAATGACAGAACAGAACACCAGCTAAAAAAGACCAAGATCCATTTGAGCAAGGTTACTGAAAGCCCAATTAATGGTCGTGTCTGCACTTTTGTCTTAGCTGGTTTTGTTTTCCCGACCTAGTCATCACAAGGGTTGTAGTCTTTTTCCTCCGTTTTCTTGCAAAGCCGGTTTGCTGCCATCGAGGCTATGCAATCAGATTCAACAAAAAGATCTAGCTAAACAACGGCACTTTCTCCTCCCCGGAGGAGTCCACTTCAAGGGAGCTTGGTGTGGCGGCATGTTCCAGTTTGGTGATCTGGGTTTCCCTCAACATTTGAAATCTGACAATTTCTTCAGATTCGTCCCTCTATTTCTGCGGCTAAGAGTTGGTGATTGAAATTGTAATATAAATACATGATCATCAGTTTCTTCTGTTTGCCATAGTTCAGTGTAGCAGGTTTTCATGGGATTGTTCACATACTAGTGGAGCAATAACATTACCTTACATTACACCTTTACTACTTCATTTATTTCCAATATTATGCCAAGTCTGGCTGGTGTTAACTTAAACTGTTGTAGGCACCCCTGCCCCGATCTGTAGGTGCAAAGCCATGCCTCGGGGTGATAGGGTAGGGATCCGAGCCTCAGCACAAGGGCTGGGATTATGTTGCATGTGGCCTAGGTAGATGTGTTGTGTCTTTTCAGTTTGAGTGCACAAGGTTTCTCCTCCACAGACTGTTTGCTCCCCATGACATTGGCAGCCACGTGTGGATATTTCCGTGCAATGCAGAGGTTGTCAAACTGACACTATACTGGGATTGCACAAAACAAGGATTGTCAAGTTGAATATACTCTGGTGTGACAACTGGTCCCGTGCTATTCGGTTTCCCAAATACAGTTTTTATTTAAATAAAATTGAAAGTATCCAGGAATTATCAAATGGGTATTAGGCTGGGATTGTGTAAACCACAAGTAGGGAGGCATTTTGAAAACAGAGTCTATAACGGAATCGTGCAACTGTGCAAAAGGTGCAGACCGGACGGTGTATTAGTAAAATGTAATGGTTTCTGGCCTTTGGAAAATCAATGGCATGGTGTGGATTAGGAATATATTGGAGCTAGCAAATTAAACGGCTCCTATGGTGGGATTGTGAAAATGCTTGTGCACTAGGATTGCACAGAACGGCATTACCTGACAATTTGCGGCTTGGGGATACACTGGAATTGTGTATTATGTAATAGTAGAGAAAAAAAAAATGATACACCGATTTAGCAAAAGTGAATAGGAAACATGGAAACGTGCAAACTGAGAATGTACTGTATTGTGCGAACTGCAAATCTACCAATTAAACAAACTGGGGAATACTAGGGATGTCAAATACCTCCTCAGAGGTATTCTTCCTTTTCTCTCCTTCCCGTTCTCCAGAGCTCTGGTTCTCTCTAGGCTAGACTACTGCAACAGCCTCCTTCTAAATCTGCCTGTTTTTACTCTCCGCCCTCTGCAACTTATCCAGAACAGGACTCCCAACTTGTCCTTGGCCTAAAGCCCAGGGATCGTATCTCTCCAGGACTGAAATCTCTGCACTGGCTCTCAGTGGCTGTGAGGATTAAGTTCAAAACCCTCTGCATCATCCACAATGCCTTCTGGGGCCTCAATACCTTCAACTCTCTCTTCCTAAATATCTTCCTTCTCGAGGTCTTCGCTCATCCACCTCCAACTCCCTCAGTGTCTGTCGCTTCTCAAGCAACGAGTTGGTGGTAGATCTCTTTCCTTGGCTGGTGCCTCCCTCTGGCACAGCCTCCCTGCCTCCCTTATACTTGAGGAGAAGCAGCTCCGGTTCTGGAAGCTCCTCAAACCCCCCCCCACCCTCCTTCCCCCCCCTCCTTCCCCCCCCTTCTTCCCCCCCCTCCCTCCTCCCAGCTGTAACTGGAACTGGACACCCTCTGATCTCGGGACCAGGTCCCTCCCCCGCCAGCGTTTCACACCTGCACTGCCCACCTGGCAACCCCCGCACTTGGGGACTGCCTCTGTATCCCTACAGTCCCCCCTCCAAGCCCTTGACACCAGATGTCTGCACTTACCCATGCACTTGCCACATGCTGGCCACTACTTACTTATTGTTATCATCTTTGCCATGTACTGCACTGTCCATGCCCCCTTCCCACGCACCTGCGCGATCTGAATGTCGTTGTCCATCCTCCCTTTGTTGCCCTTCCTTGCCTTGTCGCGCCTTGAAACACTTGTGCATAGGTGCATTATAAATGCCATATCATATCAAAGTGGGAGTAGCCTGGTCTTCAGAAACTAGAACTATACAGGGACTGTGCAAATACCAGCAGTGCTATGAACTGGTATTCTGATGCTGGGAGTAGGGTGGGCAATATAGGTTGCTGAAGGACTTTAACCTTCCAAAGCCTTCCCCAATAACCCTTCATCTGGTCTCTTTACTATGCTCTCCTCCTCCGACCTCTTCATTGACACCTCCCTCTCCCTCTCCCTCTCTCCCTCTCCCTCCCTCTGGTCACGCAATTTTTCACGTTACATTGCGGTCCCTCAAACCCCAACTACTCCTCTATCCTCTTCAATGACCACGAGGGAACAGTGGCAAGAGTGTTTCCAGACCGACATATTACAGGTCAACCTGCTGGGGCCGCTGTGCCCGACAGGTCAGCCTGCCGGGCACAGCAGCCACAGTAGGCAGACCCATCACGGAAGCACTGGCACAGTTAACAGTGCCGGTGCTTCCATGTCCCCAATCCCACGGAGTCCTATGGACCCCACGGGAATGGGGATTTCCAAAATTACTGGCACCTGACTTCCTGGCCGCTGGACTTGGAAGAGCCCGGTGGCACCGGGAAGTCAGGCGCCGGTAATTTTTTTTACGGGTCTGGCGGCAACCCGCCGGTAGCACCGGCATGGTTACCGCCGGACCCATAATGAGCCCCAATTTCTTTTTGAAGTAATAGGGCTCCCCTCAACCCCATGACGTGTGCCTGTGTGATTGTATAGTGAAAGGGTGCACACAAATGTATGGGTCGCTGGGTGTGCCTGTATGCTGAAAGCGTGCACACTTAAATGTATGGATGGCTCGGTGTGTATACGGTGAATGGTGTGTGTGTGCGCTTGTGTACAGGGGCACAACAAAACCTACATTTCGGGGGGCTAACGCTTCAAATGTTGGGAGAGGCGCTAACTTCACGGGAGGTGGGCAGGGGCAAACCTATTTGTGTGGGGGCATCTAACTTCTTAACGCGTTTTAATGAGAATATTCTAGTGCAGCTTCAATGTTACAAGCAGTTAACTCTCTCATTTAAGTCTCCTATCCCCTCTCTACCCTTCCAATCACTTCCCTGGCATGAAAGTACTGGACCCACATCGCGATTTCAATTGCTTTAAAAAATGTGGCATTTGAATGCAGTTACTAGCAGTGAAATGCTTTACGTTGGTAATGGCTGGGCCCTTATTAACAGCAAAACCCAGGTGCCGTTCAACATCGGTGTCCTGTTCTGTCCGGCAACTGCTCTAAAGGTCAGCCAGGTCGAGTCAACATAGCCCAAAATGTCAGAGGGGGGGGGGGGGGTTAAGCCCTACTCAATGGTGTTGTGCCACTACTTGTGTGTAATGCCTTGATTACTCCTAGCCCTATTCTTCCTCGTCCCATTACTTATGTATGAGGCAGTACTTGTGTACTCTGCCTCATACACAAGTACTGGGATGAGGTAGCGGTACATGGAGGTAATGCCTGACTTAGCTACCTGTAATCTTAATTACTCCTAGTCCCACTCTTCCTCATCCCAGTACTTACCTATGAGGCAAGGAGCCTTATACGTAAGTTCTGGGACAAAGAAGAGGGACATGGAGGTAATTCTTGGCCAAGGAGATGATTTTGGAGGCTGAGGTAGGGGGTGGGAGGGGGAGGGCAAGGGGGGGGGGGGGTGGGGATGTGCGATAAATCATAATGGTTGTCCATGTCCAGGCTAAGCAGTCCTGCTAAGTGTAATTACCTGGCTAGATTGGCATTTGGGTGCTGCCAGTCTAGCCATTTCTTACTGCGCATTGTATATTTTTCTGGCCATCTGTGATAAAATATGAAAAGTCATTTATAAAACGTGCATGCACACGGGTTTCTAGGCGCGACAAGACAAGGGAGGGAAGATAAAGGGAGGACAAGACAAACGATCTCATTAGGCCTTGTGTCATTGTGAGAACGAGAGGTGCAAGAGGAAGGGGGGGCGGGAGTGCTAGGGAGAGGGGAGTGGAAAACAGGCCTGCAATGCTCTGAAAGTGCAGCCAGGGCAGCGCAGCTATGGGTAGTGCAAGGCGAACAAGGCGCTGCAGGGTTACAGTTACAGCCCCCAAGTACATGGTAGGCTCAGAGACAGTGCAAGGGAGACCAATCAAGAAAGAGCCTGGACTCAGAGACTCTGATGGTATCCAAGCAACCGGTCGGTACAGCAGACAGGTAGGTCAGCAGGGGAAGGAGAGAGAGAGAAAGCAGAGGTGATAAGGAAAGTTTTGAGCTGCTTCCGAATCTTCAGATGGTCCGGCTCAAGTTTGAAGGGGCAGGGAGGCCATTCCAGAGGGAGGCACCAGCAGAGGAGAGAGATCTACCCCCCCACTCTACCCCCCCACTCTCTGCCTGGAGAAGCGTCGAACCCTTAGAGAGTTGAAGGTAGCTGAGCGAAGGACTCAAAAGGAAGGTATTTTGGAAGAGAGTGTTAGATGTCGTGCGGGCCACAGCCCCGGCCCCAGAAAGCCTTGTGGACAATGCAAAGGGTCTTGTACTCGATCCCTTCAGCCACGGGAGCCAGTGGAGAGATTTGAGGGCTGGAGAGATATGATCCCTGGGCTTGAAGCCAAGGATAAGACTTGCAGTCCTGTTCTGGATTAGTTGCAGATGACCGAGCGTAGAGGAAGGCAGAATGAGAAAGAGGCTGTTGCAGTAGTCCAGCCTAGAGAGAACCAGGGCTCTGGAGACAGTGAGCTGCTGGTGGAAAGTGAGAAAGGGAAGAGTCCCTTTGAGGAGGAGCAGCTGATAGTGGAATTTCTTGGTGACATCCCAGATGTGAGGAGAGAAAGAGAGTGGCATAGAAGATGACACCAAGGTTTTTTGCCTCGCAGGAAGGTGAAGGAAGATGGCCCAAGGACGGATGGCCAGAGTGAGAGAGGGAAAGTTGGTGCCAGGGTCCCAATGAGAAGGATCTCTGTCTTACTGGCATTAAGGCAGAGATCATTGGAGGTGCACCAATCCTAAAACGCGGATAGACAGTCAGGAATGAGCAAGAGAGGAGGCTGAGGGGAGCCTGAAGGAAAGCCGAGCCATCCACATAACACTGAAAGTTCGAGGAGAAGGTAGAGATCAGGTGGGCCAAAGGGGCCAAGTAGAGGTTCAAAAACCAAGGTGAGAGTATAGAGCCCTGGAGAACGCCACAGGTAGAGAGAGTGACAGAGAATGGGACCAGGTTGGACCTGGGAGGGGTGCGGGCAGTCCAAGAAGAAGGAGGAGGAGGAGGTCAATCACTCCAGGGCCTGATCCATGATACCAGGTTCTCACAGAGTCGATTTATCAGGATGGCATTGTGGACTGTGTCGAAAGCAGAGGACAGGAGGAGGGGGAGGACAGAAGGAATGCTGGAATCAAGGTTAGAGAGCAGATCTTCATGGGTGTTCAAGAGAGCAGTTTCTTTGCCTCTGGCAGCTCTGAAGCCAGACTGATGGTCATGGAGACAACCAGCAGATTCAGTGTGGAGAGAAAGCTGGGAAATGGCAAGCTTTTCCAAGAGTTTGACCAAGAAAGGGGTGATGGAGATTGGGCAATAGTTTGCCGGGCAGGTAGGATCAGCAGATGGCTTCTTGAAGAGTGGTGCACAAGGGAGTTCTTAAGGGGAGAGTGGAACGTTGCAGTGGCTAAAGAGTGATTACAAAAATCAGTCAAGGCTGAAGCGAGGGTGTCAATATGGTCCTGGATGGTTCTGGAGGAGCAGGGGAGCACCTGTTTGGGCAACGCTTTCATAGATCAGACTTGTCTAGAAACCTTGTCAGGTGTTGTCAGAGAGAAAGAGGAAAAAGGAGGGGGAGAGTTTGAGATGGCCAAAGGGGGCCAAGAGAGGGAGAGGGAGAGGAGATTCAGGACATGATGTCCTGAGATTTAGCAGAGAAGTGAGAGGCCAGAGCCGTACAGAGGGCCTTGGAGGGAACAGGAGAGGTAGAGACTGCAACAGGATTGACTAGTTCCTTGCAGATTTTTAAAGAGTTTGGCCGTGTTGTTAGAGGCCGTGGAGACGCAGGCTTTAATGTGTGCTCTCTTCTTGATGAGTGTTATTGCTTTGACTGGCATTTTGGTGCAAACAGTCTAGGTATGTCTAAATGTGGCCTGGCATGCTTTACTGTAATGTTATTACAGGTCTACATTGGTCTACATTGTGCAGCCATTTGGACATGTTTTCATTGTGGCATGGCATTTTTAATAGCAAAGCATTAATGTTCCTGTGCACTGTTGGTGACTTACATGTAATGGATTGGTGTTATAGCCATTTTTCTCGGAAAGTGTGCAGTATATATATTGCATTAAAATACATATTTATATCTTTCTCCTGGTTCAGCTTGCAGCGTACCACTTCAGCAGCACCTTCGTGTATATTGCGCAAGCGTGACAATCTAGGCCGGCCCAGAGTGTGGCGCGACCCGTGATCTGTTGCCGAGTTGGGGGCTCCCTCAGCATGGCTCGCAGGGAGGCCCCCACATTTTCTATTACGCCACTGCTCCCTCTAGGTCTGGGGTTCGAAACCTTTGCTCTGCAGATAATTTTCAAATACAACCAACATCATACCCAGCCTGCACATTCAATAGTGAGGGATCATGGGAGTTGCGGTCTAAACCATCCCTGGAGCTGCAGCTTGCAGATCCCTGTTCTGGTCAAAGTCCTCAACTTTGATGCACAGGCTTTCTACAACTTACCTAGATCCTCCCCCACTTCTACTTACTGACACCATGTTGGCTGGCACTCCATGCACAACCTCTCACTTTTTCAATTCCTTCTCCTAATCTGTAAAGATCTCATGTAAATGTTATGTTCCTCAGCACCTGCTGTCTGCATTTGCATCTACACGAGTATATGGAACCAAAGCCAGTCCGACTGTGGATCAATTCCAAGCTTGCCTTCAACTTCAGCGACTGGCTAAAGAGGGATCTACGCAACCCCCTCCCCCATTGTCTCTATCGGACCACACAGCTGCCTCCAGTAATGTGTAATAATGCAATTTTATATGTTGGTATGGTACTCTTTAGTTTGCAACATTTGCACCCCTGCAGCGGGTAGATGTTACCTTTGTAAGTCACTCACCCCCCCCCCCCCAGCAGTGGGCGGGAGTTGTGCTGCTCTACTTCTTTTAATGACGTTTTACCGTTCCTATACTTTTTATTTTAAAAAGAAACCGTTCCGGAATGGTTTCGTTTTAAAATAAAAGTGTAGGAAGCAATTGAAACTTGCACTTTCAGTGCCGTGCACTGGACAGTCCCTTAAACTGCAGGCACATGCATTTGGGGGTTTATATTGTGCATGGGAGGGGGTGTGGCAATGGGGTTTGCGGGGTGCGGTGCAGACCAGTAGGGAACATATCTCTGCTGCTACTTTTCATACACTTCAACCACTGCCCCCCAATATACGCAACACTTTGTTAATGCCCCTATAAGCCTGCTCATGTTTGTGCTATTGTACGGGCACCTTTCCAGGGAATGCCTCCATCAACAAATATGCTATTGTTGTCATAGCTGGTCGAAATTGACATCCCGGTTCCTCAAATGAATACAAATAAAGCACATAAATGCTATTTAAGTTGCAAAACCATTCTTTAATTAGAGTGCAGCGGTGATGCGTCAGGGACGCAGCCAGATATGCAGGTTACTGCAACCCTAAGCCAGGGTTACCGCCCACCTTCACTGTATGATCAGCAGCACCATTGCACCCAATAAGGCCCAGATGAGCATAGTGGAGAGAACAGCGAAAGCCCGGCTCTCCTCATTCCCACAATTTCAGGAGGCACTGAAGTCATGAGACCACACACTACGTACGGTCTCCTTAGATCGAAGTAGGAGAAAATAAAAAAGCCAAAACCCAGTGCCAGAAACTTTTGGTAAGATGGCACAGACATGTATGGTTTTTTTTTCTCCAGGTGGACTTTAGCTGCTCTAATACACCTTCTTGTGCTATCACACTAAGCCCTGCAGATAGATAAGTGAAGTATCGGCCACTTTTACTCCCTAAAAATAGGCAAATACTCCCAAAAAATAATAAGAATCCGAACCTCTCCCCCCTGCTTTTATACACACAGCTCCAACTACCCGTAGTGTACGCAGTAAGAAACTATTATGGCCTGATTAGAAAATACATGTATTTTAATGTACATGGGTAAATCGGTGTAAAGAAATATTACACAAATATTTTTCGTTTGAGCGAAAACATTTGTAGCCGCTTACAAAATCCTCCCATTGGAGATCTTTCTACATTTTTACTCCCAATTTTACAAAATAAGGAGTAAAATACTCCCACCGCCAAATCCTATCTGGAGCACTGGTCACACCACTTCCATAGGGGACATGATAGCCAGTTGGGCTCAGGCAGCAAGGGCACCCAAGCGATGGGGTGGCTCATTTTGTGACTCAGGTTGTGGCAGGAGTCACACTGCTTAAAAGGGAAGGCTTAAAGTTTCCATTTCAACCCCTTAACATCCCAAGTACCCCCGCACTTGCCCTCCCCCGCCCTCCCCTGCACTTGCATTTTCTCAATGTCACCTGGCCTAGTAAGATCGTTGTCTCCGCCTTCCCTCTGTTCCCCCTCCCTTGCCTCGTCGCGCTTTGAAACACTTGTGTATATGCGCGTTATAAATGCCATAGCGTATCCCAAGTTCCGATATGTGGCCGATAATAATCAAAATACGTCCTTGAGAAGTGCTTTCGGAAAGTAAAGGTTATACTCAAGTGCGCTCTTACTTGCAAGTGAGAACTCTGAAAAACAAGCCACGGTTTCTTCGTGGCTACTCTTTATTTCGGAAACATCATGAAGGTCCTTAAAAACGTTATCCACAAACAAAAAAAACAAAACAAAAAAAAAAACAATCATTTAATAATCTGAGAAAAAAGGGGGTTGTATTTTCAGGACAATGGTTTACATTGGAAGGCGTTTGTATTTTTCCTGGCACACTGCTAGCTTTAGTCAAAACAATCGCACTGTTGTTGAACCCAGTTTACTTCCTGACAAGAACCCCAAGGGCACATACTTTAATAGCTCGCTGCAAGAGAAAAGAACATCTTTTATTTCGAAAGGTTTCATGCAAAAGCAACGAGACTTCAGAGTCGGAGCAGTTTGCAGCCTTCACTAAATATTTTACATTAAAAAAAATATATATATACACATGTTTAAAAAACACAACCGGTTTCAAATTGTGAGGACAAAGTAGAAAGAACAGCTTAATTGGTACAGGTGGGTATTGGGGTGGTGTACACGGGTGAAGGTGGCAATTTTGCAGGCAGCGGGTAGGCTTTTGCCCACATTTGTACACAGGGAGCTGAATAGCCTGAGAGCAACAAACACAAAGGGGAGCCGAGCCATGCTGCTCAGGAGGCCAGAGCGTGGTTTCTCGCCAGATGGCTGCCTGCCCTATAGCACCTTCCCGAGAGATTTCACTAAACAGAAAAAAAGCCATCATTGGCAAAGCCAATAGTTTTGCATTCCTAAAGGGAACTCTTTCTGCTTGGGACCCCAGTTGGAAGCCTTTGAGGCGGATACACGGTGGAGGCACTAGCGGGCCTAAAAGAGGCTGCCAAAGGAGAGGCGTGCCGCAGCCCATCCCTATCCTTGCGCGGCGGTACATGCCAGTTGCATCTTTATCAAAATCATTGCCTCTTGCAGCGCGGGGCTAAAACGAACCTTCACCAAAACTAGTGGTAGTGCCACCACCTGGGAGAGAATGTACAGCCTCAATAGGCTGTAACCACACCCATTCAGGTTCAGGGTTACCAATCAGGCTGCAGTGAACGCAAGGCCACGCAGTGGGAACACTGCTACATGGCATTTTCCCCAGAGACCACATGCAAAAAAAAAAAAGTCCTTTTAGGGATGTTACCCGTTCATAGATGCATGAGAAATGTGATCTACAGATATTTGCACAATGTATTTATATTTCCTCCTCCTCCTCTAAGCCCCCCCTAAGCACCCCTATATTCTGCTGGAGAGAAAGGACCACTGGGACTGTGAGATGGAATGGAACTCAAAAGCCAGGGTGCCCTCTCACCCCCCCTCCCCCCCGGCCGCAACCGTGTTGCCACTCTGTCTGGTTGGAGTGCGGCTTCTCCCCCTGTGGAGTAAAGTGGAGTAAAGAACATGGCTTGGGATCTGCCGGGCAGCGGACATATAAGTCAAAACCCCAGGCTCAAACTTGAGGGAGCCGCCAGTCGCCACTCCTGCTCAGAGGCATCGACCGCATCACTCGCAAATACGAGCCACAACTAACGGTGGTTCTAATGAGCCACCCATGCACTAAAAGTAATATTGGCACTCGGGAACTACAGTAAGTGGCCTCTTGACCCCTGCAAGCTTTCTGTGCCATCTCATCGCCATACCCCACTAAAAAAATCTATACCAATTTGGCTCACTTGACGTTGCTCATGTTGTACCTAGAATCCAAAACGAATGGACAAACCTAACAGGCAGCAGAGAAATAATTGCTGTTACCAAATAAAGAGTGTGGATGGCCACCATTGTGTTCTTATAAGCATCTGGACTAAAAATCAATCGCTCAGTAAAAAAAATTGTTTTAAAAAACAAATCTGTATTTTGTACAGGAAAGGTGCCATGACCAATGCACCTTTCCTGTACAAAATACCCATAGACTTGGGGCAGTCATGGGAAATTACACAATGTGCACATTGAAATCCAACCCAAAATGCACCATCACTTGTGCATCCAAACCATGCAGCGGAGATTCTACCAGGTTCCTTGGGTTTTTGCAAGGCTGTTCGTGCACAGTTGTGGCAAAAGAGGAAGGCACTGTAAAATATATAAAGGGAACGCCCAAGACGCAGACCATTAAAACACGTTTTAGAAGTTTACAGGGCTTTAAAATGGCTCTGATATTTTGTAAACAATATGTTCTGGAGTTGCCCAATCAACATTCATACCCTGCTTTTTTAACCATTCGTTGCATCATATATCGCAGCAAAACAGCAATGAGCCACAGGGTCTCAATTGTGTGTTCCACTTCATTGGAGGATCTCTGGGTCACATGGTAATTATCAGCCTAATGATCCAATAATATTACTCTTGGTAACAGCTCTGCGATGACAGCACATTGCCAAGCCTCAGCTGTACGCGGCTTAATGCAACTCTTAATCTCGCTCCCATTATAGCTCTTCTGAAAGCTCATTAGCTGTACTGTAAGATTTCAACGTGGTGGCAGCTACTACTACTCACGGTTGAAAACTGCATAACCCGCTTGTCGCCATTCGCCAACGCCATCAAGGCCCTGGTGTTCTCATCTCTCGCCAGATACTAGGGAGAGTTGAAAAGGGCAATACTTTAGTTTAATGGAATTTGGAAATTGAACCTCCATCCTCGCGGCTACAAACATAACCATTGACTGGCGCAAGACTTTTCCACATTTTACCAATTTAAGATGAACTTTAGAAAGAAAAGCCAATTGAGCATCTCACTAATGCAACCATCATTGCAAAGGCATCTTCAAAACCAGTCTATGAATATTGAGCACATTATTTGTTCAGACGGGCTGTATGGTGAATGTATTTGTGGAGCTCTTGGCATCAATATTTGGGATTCAACAGACAAGGCGAGTGTATAACCTACTAGGCGATAAGCCAAGTCTTATCCTGTAGAAACATGAACCGCACCCAGCACTAAACACACGTCAGAGTATAAACGAAGTGCACAATTCCAAAGTACATTCTTTGCCCATTTGGCAATGTAGTCTCCTAGTGGCGGAAGATGGCTCGTGAAAAGTCATTGGCAATGCAACATCAAATGAGCTCTCAGCACCACAACTCAAAGCAAAGACACTCCCAATTTCTGGCAGCGATCACAAAAAGGCCGAATATTGACATTCCTTTCTCTTTTTTTTTTTTTTAAAACACTTTATTTATGAATTTCAGTGAACAGTCAAATTACAAAACCAAAACAGAGCTTGAATTAAGCACAGTTATACTAACCAAAGTGTACAATTAAAAACATGAAATCAAAACTGTTTATCTACCATCAAGAAACAACAAAGAACCAAGCTCAAATACTATTAAGGTACAACTTGACTTAACAAAATAGAGCAGACAACAAAATGAGACAAGACTAGACAAAAGACAACAAATACACACCCCTACACCTAAATCTCCCCTCATAATACAAGTCAAAAGTCTTAAAGCACACCTCCATGTTAACTTGTCAATTTCCATAGAACTCTTTAAAAAGGGACACCAAATATCTTCATAAACAATTTCCTTGCATTGTTTATGAAGCAAACATTTCTCATTTTTTGAAATAATCATATCATAGAGCCAATCCTCAGCCAGAGGCTTCTTCCTCGTTTTCCAAACTTTCAAGACCTGCCTAATTGCCACAAGCACACCTCTACAAATCCGTTTTTTTGTTACATGATCAATATCGCGGCTGCACGTTATGGATTGCAGGACCACCGACAAAGAAGTTTGTGAAAAGTTAATGTTCCAAACTGCGTCAATCCCAACATCTTTTTTTCTTATTTTTTTAAACTGAGATTTGATACAAGGCAGAAGGCTCACTACACCCAGCAATTTGCCCATGGTCTTTTCATGTGTATAAAGCTAACACTTGTATTTTTGGGGCCCTCCGTACCCGTTTGATTATGGCCATTTCATGGTTGGCCCTATGGAGCGGTGCGCTTAGGACGGTGGGGCAATGTGCCCGACTTCCAGGACCCGAGGACGACAGGGCTGGGGTTGTATTGTGCAGCCAGTATGTGCGACGTGACAGATTTCTCATTTTAGGGGACAGTGTGGTGTCCAGAAATTATGTAACGGTGGAGGACCCGTTGCTAAGAGATTGAGTGACAATACTAGACAACCAATGACTGGTGATAAGGACACGATTTGAGAGTTGGGATAGAAAGTCCTCTGTGGGGGAAATAGGTGATTAACACCGAGCTACCAGTTGGATTTCGAGGGAAGGAGCTGCTGTATGTGGCCCAGGACCAGGGAGCGTTTCCCCTTGTGAAAGCTCTGTTGTACCCCCACCCCAGTGGTGGACGGGAGCAACCAACTTACAAGCACAGACTTGTGCTGGATTGGGTGGCTTTCAGGTTCTGAAGGATGCCACTCAAGCAACCTGGCTTATGAGCCATTCCACTTTGGTTTGTTGGTCTCCAACTGAGCTGCATAGCCACCTCACCCGACTAACACATTACGCTTTTCGTTGCAAGGTGTAAATTAATTTGGACCAGAGCTTAGAGTTACGACAGCGAGATAGTCTGAAGTGGGATGGGAAGTAATTATGTAAGAGATGTGGTAAAGGTGCAGAGCTCCATATCCCACAGTGCGGTTTCTGGTCCAAAGATAGCAATACTGAAGGTAGGTGAGGATTCCACAGCACCCCTTCCTCCCCAACATTCCCTCATATTTTATGTTCACAACGATAAGAGTTTCACAACCCCCAAAGAGTTCTCATTTATGTTCCAGAGGATGTGGGTTCTACAGCCCCCAAAAACCTCCTAATTAATGTATCACCTAGGGCGAGTGTGTTAGAGCTGTGGCACAGCCAGTTTTCAATATTCTATACTGCTTCATCAGTGGCAGGCCCTTCACCCCTCAACAATTACAGAGTCCCGTTCATTGGGGTAGGGGGAGAGGCGGGAGGCGTGTGTGTTTTCACGTTTTCTAAAAAGAGAAATGGGTCATGCTGCAATTCCTGCGGCCACCTAGCAACCACATGAACGTCTTAGTTATTTCTCAGAACATGCTAAAAATCAGACCTACTGGAGGATCTGTTTGCGTTCCAGGGTTCTTTGTTGTTCTCACAAAAGAATTTAAGAAGCTGAACTTGCCTACGGAAACAGTTTGCATAAAGCTGGTGTGAAAACCTTTTGAATGATTTGTCAGATTTATATAGCACTAAACCTGGCAGATTTAACTGCATGGAGGCACAGATATTAAGAGCTTGAGTTCCTTAACTGACATTACTCAATCGTTTTGCAGAGCATGGATTAGGCCTTAGTTGAACAGTGAGGTTTTCAACAATTTACGAAGTTCCCAAGAGTGGCGAATCAACTTCCGGGGCACCAGTGGTCTAGGGATGAATATCGGTTTCTAAACCATCAATCAGCCACACACTTCCAGTACAGCAGAAGGGATCCAAACAAATTGGAAACGCAAGCAAATTAAAACCTCTTTGTCCAATTTTGGTAGAGTGGACGAAATGGCAGACTGATCTCCACAAGGTCATGGATCCTTGGTTAGTTTTAACACAGCAAAAGTACAATTATTACCCAATGATAAAAGGGACTGTCCAGTTAAGGTGGTTTACACAGATCTACTTAATTGTTATCACAACAGAGAGGTCTAGCACACTGGAAAATACAACCTACCCTGTAAAGGAATGCAGAAGACAGACAGTTTCAAGAAGGAAAAGGGATGCACTCTTGATACCAACAGGAGGGTAGTTGGTAAAGTAACTAATCGCAATAGTTCAAGGATACTTGGTTTCCACACAAAGGGAGCAATGGCTCAAAATGTCACTAGGGGTCTTCTGAGAAGGACCACGGGGACAGAATCACAATGTACCTTGTGTTTGCATAAGTTCTTGGTGCTCAGCAGGGTCTAGTCGGTTTCACTGCGCTTTGCAGCGACAGAGTTCAAGACGGGAGACAAATGTGGGTATCAGACGGCAGGCAGTTCAGCAAACAAGGCTGGGCGGACGACTGCAGGTGGCCTACATGGCGACTGGGTCAGGAATTATTGTCTCAGTGCTGGTTGGCGAGTCTGAAGCACTAGTCGAGGCATCTCAGAGGATGTTTGTAACTGCAGCGTGACAACAGTCAGCGGTGCAGTCAGTTGCAGCTCGAGGGACTCGGAAATGTCTTAAGGCAGACGCTGGTTGATGCTTGTCGATGCACTCTGAACTTCTTCACTGGGCTTGTGCCATCCTTTAAGGCAGACAGCCAAAAGCCGAGGAGACTGTTGCAAGCAACGGCCATGTTCTTGGTTTAGTTCAGAGACTCTCTGGTACTTCCCCAACTAGGAAGCTTGCTTGCACAGTCTAGCAGGGAATGCGGTTTGCTGGCTGGATACCAGTTCTGGACCTGCTGGAGGATCCTCTGGATTCAGTATATCCTCTGTTCCCTGGGAAACGTTTAGGGGAGGATTCTTGCTTCCTCTTTGGATATCCTGGCCTTCCTTCACTGGTGGAAGCTGCAAGGCAGATTGTACCTTCAGCCAGGGTCCAATGCAGAGTTCTTCTCATTACACTTTGCAAAGTCTTCCAATCTGCCCAAAAGAAGGTCCCAACCATCTTTCAATGCCAAATGCGCCAGTGATTAATAGACCAATCCGGGGTCCCCACCAACAATATTCTTCATGCATGAGATCACAACCAGCGTGCTTTGCAACAGAAAAGTTAAAGAGGTGAAAACACGTAAAACTAAGTCGCACCCATGTTCCCGCCTTTTGTGGCTCAAAGGGTCTCTCGAGTTAATAGAGCTCTGTGGTTCCTGATTAAAGCGGCAGGTCTCCCTTGAAGCTGTAGTGAAAACAGACGTGGTCTCCATCAATCCACATACTCGTGCCTTCTGAATGGGCTTCCCCCTGCAGGGGGTTGCCTACTATAAACATAGTCCCAGACACGACAGGTCACTGCCCTTGATACTGAGAGGCAGGAGCTGGTTTCAGGTTGACACAGTGCATATCAAAGGAGTGTTGGGGTTTCCCAGTCTCCTTTGTTTTAGCTCTTCAGCCAGGCCCAATGTGGGCCTGTTTGAAGTATACTCCATTAGTTTGTTAATTATGGGAATTAATGCCACCACCTGAGAAGGTTAAACTGACAGGGCGGATCCATGGAGCCTTTGATAGTTAATTAGGCTGGCTGTGGCAGGAGGAAGGTTTTGGCCAACCCCCTTCTGGGATGCAACATGTACTCCACTTGTCGGATCCCAACTAAATACGACAGGGGGCCTACGCCTGTAGGCTGTCCACCCAGGGTACACGGATGTATGTGTAGGTCGCGCAGTGAGCATAAGAAAATGTGTACGGATTAGCCCCACACATTTTCCAGAGGTTTAAAAAAAGCCCAGGTGAGCGCCCACCCACAGTGCAGATGGTTGAATTCCTCACACCAAGGAAAAGAATTTCAAAGTCGAGGCTCACAGACCTAAGCCCCAGTCCCCTCTGGAAACACATCAAGAAGATTGAACCCGGAGCCGAAGCTTATTTGCAGACCTAAGAAAACAGCTATGGTGGTGCAAGACAGTGAAGATATTTAAAAATCAATAAATACAATAAAAAATAAATGAGAATCTTAAAACAAGGTCCTTTCCTTCATATGGAGCCCATGGAGAGGTCAGTGCAGTGGTGAAATAGAGGGAAATCTGGGTACTTTAAACATTAAGTCTGACTGCTGCATTCTGAGATCATTGTAGCCTCATTTGAGTTCTCGGGGCAGCCTGCCAACAAACTATTTCCGTTATGCAGATGTGAGTTAACTAATGCTCCCACTACCATAGCATGGTCAATTTGAGATGAAACAAAGAGCAAGGAGCAACAGACAGACAGAAGGAATAGAAAATGGACTGTACTTTGAGTTTCACTATTCAAGTTTGCTTGCCAAATGCACCCCAGTTTCTTTTGCCCTTGTGTGCCGGCTTCCTCAAGATTACAGATTTTCAAAGGTATTAGCATATCGTCTGCATAGGAGGTGTAATTTAGCTCAAATTTCTTTAATATGTTAATTTAAGGTTTAATATAAAGATTAAAAAGAAGTGGTGAAAGGGCCGAGCCCGGAGGAAGCCCACAACTCACTGAGAGGGAGTCTTGATAAAAACCTTGCAGGATTTACTTGCTGGAAGCGGTCAATCAGAAAGGAATTGAACCATACGAAGGCCTTGTCTGAAATTCCCCCCACTTTCAGTGTGTTACTAGAATACTGTGGTCCACAGTATTAAAGGGCACGGACAAGTCACATGACAAAGAGGACAGAATCCCCATCATCAGACCATGCTAAAATCTCACCCCAGACTGTAAACAAAGCAGATTCCACTCCATGTCTTGGACAGAAACCTGATTGATGGGTGCCTATTTTGCAGTCTAGGAGAGCCTATTTCACAATTTAGGAGAACCTATTTCGCAGTCTAGCAGCGTGTTCGTGCAGCTGGGATGTCATTATTTCGTCAACGATCTTAGCCAGCCAAGGCAGCCTGCCAATAATTTTGGAAATAGTGGCTCCAGGTTAGGGTTTTCTTTTTTTTTAAAAAGGAGGAAACCGTGGAAAGTTTCAATTAAAGAGGAACTACTCCTTGTGATAACGAATAGTTGATCAAAGTACACATGAAATATGTTTGGCCACGTGGGCCTGAGCTGCATAAGCAGGAAGAGTGAAAAATAGATATATTTGTATTTTTCAGTCCCGTTGACAAATCTAAAACTGTACCCCGAGATACATGGTTGAAGTCGAACTGCAGAGACTCAGGAACAAAGACAATAGAGTCTTACATTCACCAGTGGGCTTCGGCTGAATTGATGATTGGTTCAAATTTTGATTACTTGTTTCCCGACTAATTGGACTGATGGAAAAGCCATTAAAAGCATTAACTTGAGATACAGATGGAATGAGCCCTTGCCTTGGCTTCACAAATCGCCACTTCGTAATCATTCAAAGTCGCTTTTACATTTCACGCAGAGATGGTGGTTTTCTGTTGTTGGGTGTCCTGACCCACGTTTAAGCTATCATGCTGCAACATTTGGTGCTGTGGGCTTAGAAAATTCAAGATGGCGGAAAACCCACATGTGCGCTGAAATCCAGGAAAGCTGCGCAGTTTGTGCGCACACTAAAATGGTTGCCTCACTTGCCACCCACCAGTGCGAGAATGAAAGGCTGGGTTGCCATGAGGGAAATGGGTTGCCAAAGGAAAAACAGTAGCGCCGGTTAGCTTCAAAGCGCTTTAAAACCACCATTGGACTACCCGCACAGTAGTCTGAAACCATTGGGAGTGGCAATGCTGATTGCCAAAAGCAAACCCATAACTGTTGGGAATTCATTTTCTTAAATCCCAAAAATGGGTGCAGTACCAGTACTCACCACTATCCAAAAGCCGGCAGTTTAAAACCACCCTGTGTTTCTCTGAAGGCAGGCTCAAACTGTCTATTTTAAACATTGCAACACATCTAAAAACTCACTGGACACCAGCAGACATTTGGTAGAATGGAGTGTTGTGTGCCTACAAAATCTGGGAAATGAAGAGCCCAAAACAATGCTTATAACAAAACTGCTATGGAGTCAGCAGTTTAAGTTGCACTGGATTTAAAGACACTAAAATCGAAAATGTTTAGATTAAATGAGTGAGCTATGTTTGGTGTCACATGCCTTTGTAACTGTTTAAATGTCATAGTTTTAAACTTAGAATCAGCCTTCTAGCTGCATATGTAAAAATGTTTAGTTTTATTTGAATGCAGAAACTGGGGAACAAAAAGTGACATTTTATCTGAAACCCGGCTTAAGGAACTGAATTCTGCCTGGCAACTACCCCCATCAGGAGGGAAATTTGAGTCACCACTGTGTTCCCAGGCCAACCTTCCTTTTGCTGCCCACACGAAGGATATGCCATCTATCTGATAATTGAATTATCTGTGCTCTGCAGGAGAGTGAACAAAGCCCTCTTCACTCAGGCAAAGGTTTTTATTACCGCAGTCGTAAAATGTAGCTTCCTCTTGGCAAGAGCTGGGAGGGGCACTGCCTGTGAGAGCAAGCTGGCTTGGCAGAAACTGGAAAGACTGGTTTCTATACCATGTGACCTGGGAAACCACACCCCTTTGGAGCCAGAACATAACTTTAAAAAGATGAATAACTCATAGAGCGGACATGTGAAAATTTTATAAATGATACCATAATTCTTGTGATTTTTCTGCCCACATTTTAAGAGGTTTTTCGACCCGGTGGCATGTTCAGGGGGGTGTCAGCGGAAAAGTGGATATTACTCTAAATGTATGCATGTTAAAAATCTGAAACTTCATCAGTTAATGTCCCTACTCCCTGCACACATGTATGTAAAGTTGGGTCAATGTCAGAAATTGCAAAATCAGTTAAAAAGTGAAATATGTGCCATTTCTGAATGCAAGCTCCCAGGAAGAGCAGAGTTTGAACAGGGTATACCTCCTGTAATGCATGATGGGTGCATATGATTTTAAAACAATATGTACCTCTGCAAATATGTATTTGTTTCAAATCTAGATTTGTGTGTAAGTTGACAGGAGGAGTGGACTTTCGGCAGGCTGTAAAATGACATCACTCTGACTCACAGTTCATTCCCCAATCAAATGATAAATGGAAGTTTGACCAATTAGAAGCTGAGAGAGAGGTAGGGTCAGTGATGCTATAACACACCCACATTCTAAACACATAAAAGCAGACAGACAGGGACTTTCCAAATCCATCTGCAGCGGGACGCTCTGCCGGAAAAATCCATACTTACCTCCATCAACCTCCAGAAAGCCAAACTAGAGACTTCAATCTATCCAGAACTAAGAGAACCAGAGAGAAAGCAGTGCTGTACCCAGAGAGACCCAGACCAGCAGAGAGAGCTGACCCAGATCACTGTGAAGTGCAGAGGTCAGACCAGACCAGAGTCCAGTCTAAAACCCTGACCAGATCCGTGGCGAGGCCCATTTCACTCAAGAATATAGTGTGAGTACCTAGAAAACTGTGCAGAACCAATCTCTTAGTTTAAATTCATCTAATTCAATCTATTTAACCTAAGTAGAACTGCCTCCTAGCTGTCACCTGTCACTTGTAAAGCTGTCACCTGTCATTTCTAGTTGCAAGCTGCACTTGTCATTTTGAGCTTTTGAAATTTGCAAACCCAAAAACGACCTTTATTAAATCGCTCATATCTCCGCGACCGTTTGGGCTAGAGACTTGCAGTAACTTTCCTCTGATAGCTTAGAATCGTAGCTTTGAATCGCACCAAGAACCGCATTCCTACCCCTTAGAGTTTTACCGCAATCGCGGAACACGCATCCGCGAATTTTACCGCGATTTGCAATTTCTTCACATGTAAAAACTGCTGCTGCTTGCCTTCCATTTGCCAGAAATTCGTTTAACCTGCTAACTATCCCTGCATCATTGCTAGTGTGAGTCTGGACTAATATTAACTAGATACCACTCACCCTGAACCTCTGAAAGGGAATTAAAAAGCATTTCCAGCATATTTCTCATCCATTGCTAGCACATATCAAAGCATTTGGGCCTGTGTTTTCAAAACTCCCATCTGTGTTTTCAAACTTCTGTAGTCTAAGCTTGCTGGGGTGAACTGAATCACATTTGATCGCATTTCTGAGAACTGTGTGCTTCCTTCCATTTCCTTGCCTTGCATCAAGGGGGGGAGGGAATTGCCAGAGAAAAGTGATTACATTGTTTTGTTGAAATCATATTGAGTATTTCTATACTGCATTTCATTCATTCAACATTACATCCAGTTGAACTCTATAAAGCATTCTCTACCACATTATACTTCTGTACCTATTCACCTGTGTGCTATCTTATCCATTTCATCTCAACTCCTTAGTAATTATAAAGAAGTGTGCTAGTGCCAGATTCTCTGTTGTTAATCTGTATCATATCAGATTAAGTGTGATATTCAATTATTAATTTATTATAAAGTGTCATATATATATCTATTGTTTAAATTATCGAATAAACCCTTTTAACTTGCAAAACAGAACTACTTCTTGGCTCAGTGGGGTCAGGGGGATTCCAAGAGAGGGGTGTTATATAGGGGTAGTCATCCAGAACGCATGAACTGGACCTAAAGATATATCAATAAGGGTTTTCATTCAGTATTCTAGACTAGGCGTTAACTTAGCTGTAGTGCTGAATTGAATCCCCTTACAAATTGGGGGCTCGAGCCGAGACGTTGGGTTAGATTTACCACTTGTGCAGCTTAATACAGTGTGCTAACTGACGGGATACATACATCCGGTCGGATCACCACGCTGCATTACGCTGTGAAGCATTCCTCAAAAGGGACACTCCAAGAAAAGTTCTGTTCTGCAAAAATAAAATACAAACTTCTGTAAGTCAGGACAGAGACCAATCTCTAGAATGACGACCTTAGTAGACATGAAAATAGCCAGAGAGCACCTCTTGCATAAGCTATTTGTGAGAGGTGAATGGACCGAACAGGGCCAGGATGCGTGGTTGCAGGCCATCACACAACAGGTCACTGAAACAGGGTCAGATATATATAGAGATCAGGGTCCCTTACATGTGGCCCTGAGTGAACTATATATGGCTCCTAAAGCCAAAGATGAAAACAATAAGATTGCCAGGGTAGCGGCGTATTTATATTTACATGTGGGAGCCGTGCAGGACAAATGTGCTGAAGGCCAAGATCTGGCGAGTAGGCAACTGCTGGCATTACAGAAGGTCCAATCTGACCTGGTCTCTTCTGAGCAGAGGCTGCAGAGGAGCCAGGAGTCAGAAAATGACAGCAGACTGTACATCACTAAAATGAGGGAGGATATGGATGTGCTGCAAAAGGAAAAGTCAGAACAGGATACCAGATTTCTGGCCCTGCAGAAGGAGCACCAAGATAGTTTGGACTCCTTACTGCAGAGCCAGAAAAAGCTGGAGCAACAATTAGACTTTAACAGGGCATGCACGGAGCAGGTAGCCACCCTGCAAAGTCACCTAGATAGAGTGAAGGTAGAGAGCAACAAGCTGATCTTGAAAGACCTGGATACCCAGGCAGAGTTTGATGAGGAGCGCCAAAAAGCTGGTGCCCTTCAACGGCAAAGGGACGACCTGGCGGCACAAATGCAGGCTCTTAGTCAGGAAAGAGACGCCTTAGGCCAGGAAGTCTGCCATTTAAAAAGAAAAATGGAAGAAAATCACCTGGCCCACCAGGGACTGGGTGATCTCCAAAAAGAACACCAGAACTTGTTAGAGCACACCAGGAGGGTGGAGGATGCTCTAGCAAGAAAGGAGCAGGCCAATAGGGACACAGCTCAGGAGGTAACCCTCCTGCAGCAAAGACTGGCCCAGTTCTCCAGGACCAACCAGGAAGCACAGAGGGAAAACGAGGCCCTCTGTGAACACAATGATAGGCTCCAACAACAGGTAGCGATGCAGGAGAGACTGATAGAGTCCAGTAAGGCCTTAACTGAAGAACTGAAGGCACAAATGCAGGCTCTTGCATTGCAACAGGGAGCAGGGGCGGATAGAGATGAGGTTCGCTGGGAAAGGGAAACTCCGGAGCATAACCTCAGGAGCCCTAGTACCAGAGGCCCTCATACCTCTCAGTCCCTGGACTCTGCCACCCCCATGTTCCCTGGCGCACATGAGCACAGGGCCACAGGGATGGCAGATTACTATCCAGCTAAGAGTATGGGGCTCATAGGCCAGAACCACTCAGGAATGGAGGGGTGGGCATCCGGGTATGGGCACCCAAGTACAGTACAGTTCAATGGGGAACCCCAGGAGAGTAGGCCCATTAAGGGCATCCTGAAAACCTCTGCCCAGTTAGGTCAGTGGAGGGGGTACCCATCAAATCCTGGCAGCAAGGAGGAATCTGAAGACCCCTCTGAACTGCGCAGGACACAGGAGACCAGGTCCCCACATTCTGCCAGCCATTCCCAGGCTCGCAGAATCCGGGAAAACCTGGAAGAACAGACGGGAACCTCTGGGAGCAGTGCCTCTGAGTCCGAGGAAGAATGGACAAGGGTTACCCGAACCAAAAAGGCCAATAAGGCAAAAAGGGCCTTGCTTAAGGACCCTTTAAAGCAGATTAAGGCGATCAGGAGCGTCATCACGCCTTACCATAAGAACGCTAAGTATTCTGTTTGGGAGCACTTAGAGTTGTTTGAGCAAATGATGGAGACTTTCCATATGAAGGACAGCCAAAGCTGTATTCAATATGTAAAGTGGACCTTCTCCCCGGAATACTCCAGTTTCTTTGCGGGGCTGGAGGACCAAAATCATTTAAGATGGGCCACATATAAGGCGGCCATCCTGAAACATTTTTCTGTTCACAGAAATCCTCAAGAGGCTCGCAAGGCAGCCTACAATTTGCAATGTGGGGAGGATCAGGCCCCACAAGAATTTGTGCAGGAGTTAAAGCGTGCTTTTGCACAGACCACAAGAAGGGTGCGCACGGACAGCAGGGAATTTATAAATACGTTTTTCCATGCCTTGCCCAAATATATCATGACCCAGCTCGTGAGGGATTTTCACGAGAAAAGATCTTTAGACTGGGTCATTGAACAGGCTACCCGGATCTATGAGGTGCAGAAACCGGTAGATAGCAAAAGTAATGCCCAGAAAAACCCCAAAGCCAACAGCACCCCTGCTGCTGCCAAGGTGGCAGAGGTAAAGGTTACCCCCGTTTTGGATTTGGAGATGGGGGGGCCTAAAAACCTGCCTGCACCTAATAATGCTAGGCCCAGGAGGTCCTCGGGTCAGTCACAGACAGGGAGCCAAGGAGGCAGCCCCACAAATGGGGTCCCTCGCTCTCCTGATTATGTCAGTCCCCGTTACAAGGGAAATCGACCCATCCTGGGTTATGTGTGGACTCCTCCAGCCCAAGGGGGGGGATCCAGACAAGCACCTAACCCAGGGAACTTCCCTCCAAACTTCCCACAGGAGGGCAGAAATTTACCAAACCCTGGGCAGGACTTTTTCCCCAGATATCCACCCGACTTCCAGCCCCAAAACCATCCATCCTTCTTTCCCCAATTCCCTGAGCCCAGACCACTGAATCCGGGAGAGGGGAGGCCAAGGGTGGAGGGGTACCCAAATCTTCCCAACCCGGGGTATTACCAGAGGAGGGACAGCTACCCTTCCCGGGATCAGCCCAGGGGAGAAAACAGGGCCCCGTATCAGCCTGAGCGGGTTTCCCAGTTAGAGCGCCAGGTTCAAAACATGGCGCGGGACCTGGGTCACATACTGAGGGCTCAGCAGAACCCTCAGATGGGCGTGCCGGCGCAGAACGCACCCAACTCTGGACCTGGTGCTCCAGAACAATGACGGGGGCAGCACCCCGATAACTCACCGGTTCCCAGGGAGGAGGCACAAAGGGAAGGGGGGTGTAAAGCCTTGGAGGAAGCTTCCTTCCTCACTTGTAAACAGCCCCTGGAAACCCAGGAACCGGAAACGAAATCTCTTGCCCCTGAAAGTCTGCCTCCTAAGGAGCAGAGGGGGGGTAGGAGAAACAAAAGACCCAAACAGACTCAGTTTGAGGAGGAGGTACAGATCTTCCAATTTGAGGGAGAGGGATCCTCAGAGGATCCTGGGAAAAGGATCTTCTCCTTCAGAGAGGGGGGAACTCCTCCCAAAGAAAAATGGGTCCCTAGGGATGCAAATCCAGACTGGGGAGATGTGGAGACTGAGCTACCGCCGCCCACCATCTCATCCCAGAACCAACAGCAAGAAAATCCCCTGGTTCAAACCCATCCTGGGGACTGCCTCCAAAAAGGGGGGGGCAGCCCAGAACCGGAACCAGGGGAACCCACAATGGCTCTGATCTCCAGTTGCCAACTTTTTCTTTCAGATTCCCAAGACTCTCCACAGAATTCTGCCCAAATCTCTTCGCTATCGATGTCCAAAACCAGAAAGTTAGCCCACCAGTTGTCCAAAAATGTACATTATCTGTGCCCCCTTGAGGAGAAGGAGGGAAGATATTATGCCCCGGTACAAGTACAGGGGCAGGGTACAATCTCGGCACTGGTGGACACTGGATCTCAAGCTACCCTTCTGTCCAGAAGGGCCTTTGATGAACTGAATGCAGGAAGGGGAGAGGATTACCAAATTCCTCTCACCTCTCTTCCGGGACAACTACAGAACTTTGACGGGAAGGAAATTCCCGTTGAGGGGACTGCAGACTTGGACATTAAAATTGGGCGACATAAGTTGAAACACCCGGTCATAGTTGTGACCCCAGAGGGCACCCCTTGTTTACTAGGGAATGACCTCCTGAGAAGGTTGTCACCCCTAATAGATTGTGTAAACAAGGTCCTCTGGACCCAGACTAGCCGACCAATAAAATTAAAACAGAGTGTTAACCATGTTAGTTTAAACGGCACCTGCCACATGGTTGAACAAAAATCTGACCAAGTAGAATTTCACTTCCAGAACAACCAGATTCCAGACGTGACAGTAATAGCGGTAGGACAACAGACTGGTGATGGGGGGTCCTCTCTATTTCTGAAAATCAACCTTCCTTCCAATTTAAGGTGGTATTCCACGCTGGAAGGAAACACTCTGAGATTCTATACTAATCCACAATCAGAAACTCACACTCCTATAGTCCAGAAAGATGTGAAATCAGCTCAGAGCCTGGCTGATATTCAGCAAATTGAAGAGCAGTTGTTCATCCCTGTTCAGTTAAATGATGGGAAGGACTCTGTTCTCGCTCGAGTGTGTGTGAACAACGGTAAGAGCTTCATCAGCGAAGCCATGTTTCGCCAACTCCCAAAAGATCCAGCCATTCCCACCTTCAAACTGATAGACAAATGGGAAATGGACCTGGAAGCACCTAATTCCAAACATCTCCTGCCAAGCAGGTGTATGCTCAAAATCTCCATTGGCAACAAGAGCATAGTCCACAATTGTTGGGTCGTGCGAGACGTCCCTGCCGCCTTTTACTTAGGCAGTGACATTCTCAATCGCTTTGCCATTAGTTTGGACCTAATAAACTTCAAAGCTTGGTCCCGATTAGCGGATAATCCCATGGGCTTTGATGATCCAGAAAAAGCATTTAGGTCAGCTCAATTACTACCTTATGCAGTTGAAATTCAGATTAAAGAGGAAGTCACCATCCCAGAAAGGACCCGACAATTCTCCCTGGAAGTGAAAGTTAAAAGGGGACAAGAGTTGAAAAACCCTGATGCTTACATACATCTAAATGCTTCTCTCCAACAGCAAGGGTTGGGGGTAAACCCAACACCATTAGTCAACATAGAACATGACACCATTCCAATAGAGGTGGATAACAGCGACTTAAAGAGTATTACTCTAGCCGCAGGCACCATTATTGGAATGGCGGTTGATGACCGACATTTTTCCATCGACTTAGTAAATGAACTGTTAGGACCAATCCCCAAGGACTGTTTTGACAGTGACAGTGATGACAATACAACACCAGACAGGATTTTTACCCGGCATGGGGGGAACTTCCTGGTGTACACTTCCTGCCCCTATGGTAAGGAAGATGTGACGTGTGACTTCAGGAGGGATGAGGTGATTTTCCAGGTACATGAGGGCTGCCTTTCCCACCTGAAGCCTCCGGTCCAAATCAGCACTCTGACCAGGGACTTCTCCACCCAGCTGGAGGAGGCCACGGAGATAGCCAAACCAGAAGTCTTTCCAGGCTTCAGGCAGATGGTGGAAGAGAGAGTCAATCTAGCTGATGCCTGTGTGACTCTGGAACAAAAGCAAAAGTTGAAACAAGTTTTCTTGGATTTCCAAGATCTCTTTGCGGTAGACTCATATGACTGTGGTTGCACTGACATCCACACAACAACAATTCCCACGGACCCTGGCATGACTCCTGTCTTTGTGAAGCAATATCGCTTGCCTCTCGCATCAATGGAGTCCCTTACTGAAATAATTAAGAACCTTGAGTCCCGGGGAATAATCCGTCCAGTCCACAGCACCTTCAATAATCCGGTGCTGGGAATATTGAAACCAAACGGCCAGTGGAGACTCTGCGCCGACCTCAGGGAGCTCAACAAACGGGTCCATACTTCCCGATGGCCTCTGCCCTACATTGACCAAGGGCTGGCCCAGATCCAGGGGTCACAGGTATTCACTGCAATAGACCTGACCAATGGATACTGGACTGTGCCTGTCAGCAGGGAGGACCAATACAAACTGGCTTTTACCTTTGGGGGCCAGCAGTACACCTGGACCCGGACTCCCTTCGGATACCTCAACTCCGGCAATGAATTCAACATTTTTCTACACAAGGCCATGCCCGACCTGGGTGCGAGGGGTAACCTGGCTTATGTAGATGATGTCCTCATCAAAAGCTCAACTGTTGAGGAACACATAGCGGAGATCCGTTATGTTCTGACACAGTTGAGGGCCGCCGGAGCAAAACTTTCCTTTCAGAAAGCACAGTGGTGTAGAACCCGTGTTAATTTCTTGGGGCATGAGATTACTCCTCAGGGCCTCTGTCCCCAGGAAAAGAAAGTGGAAGCACTTCAGAAACTGAAAGACCCCACAACTCTGCGGGAACTAAGGAGCCTCCTTGGACTGACTAATTACAGCAGAAAGTTCATTGAGGGCTACGCAGAGATCACCAGACCCCTGATTCATCTCCTGAAGGGGGGGGTCAAGTGGGAATGGGGTCCAGAACAAGCCGAGGCAGTAAAACAACTCAAAAGAAGCCTCTCACAAGCGCCTTGCCTAGCTTACCCGGTCAGAAACAAGGAGTTCTTCCTGGAGACAGGGTTCTCTAATACGTGCATGACGGCAGTATTATATCAAAAGCATGACAAGGTCAATAAAGTAATCTCCTATGCGAGCAAAACTTTATCCTCTGTGGAGGAAAAATTCAACGATTGTGAGAAGGCACTCCTGGCAACGGTGTGGGCATTGAAGAATTACCGCCCGTTTATCCAGGGGGAACACATAATAGTGGAGACTCCACACCAGCCTCTGCAATATCTCCAAAGTGACAGAATCCGGGCCGGAAATGTGAGTAATTCCCGAATTACTTCCTGGATTCTGTCAATGCAAGGCTTTCCTGTGGAGGTCCGATATGGCCAAAACAAGAGGAGTCCCCTCGCGCAAGGTCTGGCTGACTTGCATGATTGTGCCAGAGAAAACTGTCTCGAGGACGAAAGTCTAAAAATAAAGGACAACATGGAGGCATACCTTAATTCCCCACACAAAGTCTTTGAAGAAGACAAGTGTGAGGGAATGCCCACTGTGTATGTGGATGGATGCTCTTACCATGTTGACAACAACGGGGAGAAAGAACTGGTGGCCGGCGTAGGGAATGCATGGGTGAATGAGTCCCCAGAACCCTCCGCTGGATACAAAATTGGTCCCCGAAGTAGTCAGGTGGCAGAATTGATGGCTGTGCATCAGGCCATCCTCACTGCTGTCCAACATCAACTCCACGAACTGGTCATAATCACAGATTCGGATTATGTACGGAACGGGTTCGTGGAGCACCTGGTTAATTGGAAAACCAGAGGCATGTTATGTGCTAACAACAAACCCTTGAAACATGGGAAGTTGATCCAAAACATTGATGATCTGGTCACATCGAATGGGATGACCATCTATTGGAAGAAGATTAAGGGTCATTCCAAAGTAGAGGGACCAGACAAAACTGGAAATGACTTAGCTGATCAGCTGGCCAAAACCGGGGCCATCCAAGGGGATCAAATTGAGATTGAGTCCCTGTTGGGGGAAATCCAGGTCACTGCCATCACTAGGTCCCAGACAAATGCTCACAACGACCTTTCAATTGCACAATGGAGTAAGGAGACCCCTGATGCTGATTTGATCACCGCTCAGAAGGGGGATCCAATAATTGGTAAATTTTACCAGCACCTTGAGGACCCTGAGAACTTTCCCCTGACGGATACCGATTACATTGGGAAAGAGGACCTAAGAGTGTTGATGAAATGTCCAAAAATGTTCCGGATCCAAGACGGTTTGTTGGTAAGGAAATCCAAAGCTGGCCACGATCAGTGGGTGGTTCCTACCTCATTCCGAAGCCTGATGTTAAGTCACGCCCATGATGCGGCCACCGCCGGTCATAGGGGGTTTCACACAACATTGGAAATCTTAAGAGAGGTTGCATACTGGCCACACATGGGCCAGGACCTCAACCAATATTTGAAGGGTTGTCTTGTGTGTGCACAATTTCAGCCGACATCCCTCACACACCGGGCACCTTTACAAAAGCGGGGGATGACCCTGCCATGGTCAGATTTACAAATCGACTTTGTAGGCCCTGTGATTCGCTCGGCTAGGGGGAATAAGTACATGTTGACTGTGACATGCTTGTTTACCAAGTGGGTGGAATGTCTCCCAGCCCCAAATTGCAAGGCAGAAACTGCAGCTGCCTTGATGATTAACCACATCTTTTCCCGTTTCTGTCTACCTCAAAGGATTGAGTCAGACAGAGGTAGCCACTTCACCAGTGAAGTAATGACAAAGATGTGGGAGATACTGGGGGTCAAAAGGAAGTTGCATATTGCTTACCGGCCAGCTTCTTCTGGGGCAGTAGAGAGATATAACCGGACAATTGTGAGCATATTAAAGAAGTTTGTGGCAGATTCTGGGCCAAGTTGGGATATCCGATTACCTCTGGTCCTAATGGCCATCAGATCTACCCCTTCATCTGCAACCAAAATGTCACCATTTGAGTTGATGACTGGGCGCAAGATGGTGCTTCCTCAGCATTTGCTCTACAGGACCCAAGAGCAGACACTGATAAATGCCTCCACTACTCATGAGTATGTAGAGAATTTAAGGAAACACCTCCAACATGCTTTTGCTTATGCTCAGCGGAATCTAGAAAGATCAGCTGATAGCATGAAGACCCACTATGACCTGAAAACTTCCAGGAAGGAATATCAGGTGGGGGACCGGGTCTATTTATACAACTTCCAAAGGAACCAGGCCAAGCAGCGCAAATTTTTGCCTACATGGAAAGGACCCTTTGAGATCGTCGATAAGATCTCCCCTGTGGCCTACAAGATCTGCATCCCCAAAGGCGGTTCGGCAGAGGAGGAAGACAAGTGGGTCCACATAAACCAGTTGAAATGTTGCCATCCCAGGCACACTCTGCAACAACTGGAGGAATCCTCTGGAATCCTAGCGGGTACTGTCTCAGACTAATTCAGTTCCAATCATAAAACATACCACATCTAGTCTCTAAAATATTGTGATTTGCATGAAACTGTCTCTTAGTTATACTGTTTTTTTTTAATCAAAGTAAGAATGTAATGTTTCGTCATGATGAAATGCATATGCTGTCCCACCATCTCAACAGTGGTGGAAAAACGTCTATGAGTAGGTATTGCCGCTCTTCCTTTGTCGTCCTAGGAGAAAGAAGACCTTGAGACTGGCCAAGGAGGATGATCCGGAGACCGGGAACGAAGATCCAATGGGCCCAGTGGACCGCCCAATACTCCCATCAGGACTGGCGAGGAGAACCGATCGATCAGTACCGGATGGAGAAGAAGATGCTGAACTGTGCCATCTACAGAAGAGGAAGAAGATTATGCGGACAGACCGGTGCGTGGGTCAAAACCCATGGGCACGCAACTCCCCATCGACTCAAATTCAAAGTGCAGTCGCGTGGGGGGGGGCTTGTTGGGTGTCCTGACCCACGTTTAAGCTATCATGCTACAACATTTGGTGCTGTGGGCTTAGAAAATTCAAGATGGCGGAAAACCCACATGTGCGCTGAAATCCAGGAAAGCTGCGCAGTTTGTGCGCACACTAAAATGGTTGCCTCACTTGCCACCCACCAGTGCGAGAATGAAAGGCTGGGTTGCCATGAGGGAAATGGGTTGCCAAAGGAAAAACAGTAGCACCGGTTAGCTTCAAAGCGCTTTAAAACCACCATTGGACTACCCGCACAGTAGTCTGAAACCATTGGGAGTGGCAATGCTGATTGCCAAAAGCAAACCCATAACTGTTGGGAATTCATTTTCTTAAATCCCAAAAATGGGTGCAGTACCAGTACTCGCCACTATCCAAAAGCCGGCAGTTTAAAACCACCCTGTGTTTCTCTGAAGGCAGGCTCAAACTGTCTATTTTAAACATTGCAACACATCTAAAAACTCACTGGACACCAGCAGACATTTGGTAGAATGGAGTGTTGTGTGCCTACAAAATCTGGGAAATGAAGAGCCCAAAACAATGCTTATAACAAAACTGCTATGGAGTCAGCAGTTTAAGTTGCACTGGATTTAAAGACACTAAAATCGAAAATGTTTAGATTAAATGAGTGAGCTATGTTTGGTGTCACATGCCTTTGTAACTGTTTAAATGTCATAGTTTTAAACTTAGAATCAGCCTTCTAGCTGCATATGTAAAAATGTTTAGTTTTATTTGAATGCAGAAACTGGGGAACAAAAAGTGACATTTTATCTGAAACCCGGCTTAAGGAACTGAATTCTGCCTGGCAACTACCCCCATCAGGAGGGAAATTTGAGTCACCACTGTGTTCCCAGGCCAACCTTCCTTTTGCTGCCCACACGAAGGATATGCCATCTATCTGATAATTGAATTAGCTGTGCTCTGCAGGAGAGTGAACAAAGCCCTCTTCACTCAGGCAAAGGTTTTTATTACCGCAGTCGTAAAATGTAGCTTCCTCTTGGCAAGAGCTGGGAGGGGCACTGCCTGTGAGAGCAAGCTGGCTTGGCAGAAACTGGAAAGACTGGTTTCTATACCATGTGACCTGGGAAACCACACCCCTTTGGAGCCAGAACATAACTTTAAAAAGATGAATAACTCATAGAGCGGACATGTGAAAATTTTATAAATGATACCATAATTCTTGTGATTTTTCTGCCCACATTTTAAGAGGTTTTTCGACCCGGTGGCATGTTCAGGGGGGTGTCAGCGGAAAAGTGGATATTACTCTAAATGTATGCATGTTAAAAATCTGAAACTTCATCAGTTAATGTCCCTACTCCCTGCACACATGTATGTAAAGTTGGGTCAATGTCAGAAATTGCAAAATCAGTTAAAAAGTGAAATATGTGCCATTTCTGAATGCAAGCTCCCAGGAAGAGCAGAGTTTGAACAGGGTATACCTCCTGTAATGCATGATGGGTGCATATGATTTTAAAACAATATGTACCTCTGCAAATATGTATTTGTTTCAAATCTAGATTTGTGTGTAAGTTGACAGGAGGAGTGGACTTTCGGCAGGCTGTAAAATGACATCACTCTGACTCACAGTTCATTCCCCAATCAAATGATAAATGGAAGTTTGACCAATTAGAAGCTGAGAGAGAGGTAGGGTCAGTGATGCTAGAACACACCCACATTCTAAACACATAAAAGCAGACAGACAGGACAGATAGGGACTTTCCAAATCCATCTGCAGCGGGACGCTCTGCCGGAAAAATCCATACTTACCTCCATCAACCTCCAGAAAGCCAAACTAGAGACTTCAATCTATCCAGAACTAAGAGAACCAGAGAGAAAGCAGTGCTGTACCCAGAGAGACCCAGACCAGCAGAGAGAGCTGACCCAGATCACTGTGAAGTGCAGAGGCCAGACCAGACCAGACCAGAGTCCAGTCTAAAACCCTGACCAGATCCGTGGCGAGGCCCATTTCACTCAAGAATATAGTGCGAGTACCTAGAAAACTGTGCAGAACCAATCTCTTAGTTTAAATTCATCCAATTCAATCTATTTAACCTAAGTAGAACTGCCTCCTAGCTGTCACCTGTCACTTGTAAAGCTGTCACCTGTCATTTCTAGTTGCAAGCTGCACTTGTCATTTTGAGCTTTTGAAATTTGCAAACCCAAAAACGACCTTTATTAAATCGCTCATATCTCCGCGACCGTTTGGGCTAGAGACTTGCAGTAACTTTCCTCTGATAGCTTAGAATCGTAGCTTTGAATCGCACCAAGAACCGCATTCCTACCCCCTTATAGTTTTACCGCAATCGCGGAACACGCATCCGCGAATTTTACCGCGATTTGCAATTTCTTCACATGTAAAAACTGCTGCTGCTTGCCTTCCATTTGCCAGAAATTCGTTTAACCTGCTAACTATCCCTGCATCATTGCTAGTGTGAGTCTGGACTAATATTAACTAGATACCACTCACCCTGAACCTCTGAAAGGGAATTAAAAAGCATTTCCAGCATATTTCTCATCCATTGCTAGCACATATCAAAGCATTTGGGCCTGTGTTTTCAAAACTCCTATCTGTGTTTTCAAACTTCTGTAGTCTAAGCTTGCTGGGGTGAACTGAATCACATTTGATCGCATTTCTGAGAACTGTGTGCTTCCTTCCATTTCCTTGCCTTGCATCAAGGGGGGGAGGGAATTGCCAGAGAAAAGTGATTACATTGTTTTGTTGAAATCATATTGAGTATTTCTATACTGCATTTCATTCATTCAACATTACATCCAGTTGAACTCTATAAAGCATTCTCTACCACATTATACTTCTGTACCTATTCACCTGTGTGCTATCTTATCCATTTCATCTCAACTCCTTAGTAATTATAAAGAAGTGTGCTAGTGCCAGATTCTCTGTTGTTAATCTGTATCATATCAGATTAAGTGTGATATTCAATTATTAATTTATTATAAAGTGTCATATATATATCTATTGTTTAAATTATCGAATAAACCCTTTTAACTTGCAAAACAGAACTACTTCTTGGCTCAGTGGGGTCAGGGGGATTCCAAGAGAGGGGTGTTATATAGGGGTAGTCATCCAGAACGCATGAACTGGACCTAAAGATATATCAATAAGGGTTTTCATTCAGTATTCTAGACTAGGCGTTAACTTAGCTGTAGTGCTGAATTGAATCCCCTTACACTGTTTCCACCAGAGAGACTCCATCGGCCGATGTTCTTTCTTCAAGGGCAGAAGGGACAATGAATATCAAGGATTACATGATTTTTTTTAAGTGTTCTGCATACGAGAGGGGCCTATTCCTTACAGATTGTAACGCTCACCTTGTTGGTCCACGGGGGCGCCTCTCTAATAGCTGGGATGCTCTATGGAACCCTTCGCCTGTCCTGGAATCTGGATAATCGAGGGGCAATTCTAGAAGATAGGAGGGGGAAATAAGCTTCGGTTCCTTCCTTGGAACCCACCTCCCGAGTTCCCGTTGCAGTTCCCCAAAGAATGTCTCTTACCTTGTTTTCTATAAAGGTGCGCTCTCCGTCCTGCCCCGCTGAGCTGGGACGCGTCGAAAGGTGGCACCGTTCTGCCGAGTTTCTTCACTGGCGAGGGCCGGAGTTCAGGCCGGCTGCAACTCCTTCAGGTAAGTCTTTCAGGCAAAAGCAATGTCTTTTAGATGCAAGCAAAGTCTTTCGTTGAATTTGCAATAATGTCTTTCTCGCTTCTTGTTGCAGGTGGCGAGTGCTGCCGTAGAAGACGAAGCCCGGTTCGAATAGGTAAGAAGAACGCCAAGCGGCCCTGGGAGTGTCCTAGCAAGAGGCTAACCTGTGGTTTTCTTTTGTTCTGTAGGTCGCGACAACCAGGAGAAGAATGTTCCCCGGGAATCCGACGGGATGAAAGATGTCTTGAAGATGTTGGTCTTCCGGCGACCAGTGGAGCTGATAAGGATGGCGATGATTCTTGTCTTGGATGACTTCGAAGCCGGTGGATGCTACAGAGCAGGTAAGGATGGCGATGGTTCTTGTCTTGGATGACTTTGAAGCTGATGGATGCTGCAGAACAGGTAAGGATGGCAGGGCTGGATCTGATGAGTGTCATGCTGCAAGGCAGAATAAAGCGAAGCGCGTGCCCTTAGTCAGGCGTGGCTTAAATAGCAAGGCGGTATCCCAGGTGTCTTTGGGGCAGGCCCCACTCTGAAGGTTAGACCGCAGAATGCAGTTCCTCAGTATTCCGCATGGGGGCGGCCATGCTTGTCCTCTGTCCAGAGAAACCCCGTCCCCAGCAAGCGTCTCCTATGCCAACAGCACCAGGCCTGGCTCCAAGGCATCCGAGGGGACCTGAATAAGGTCCTTAGGGCCCCGTGAGCCCTTTGTGGGGATAAGGTCGTGACAGCACTCCCCCCTAAGGCCCCTCTCAAGGTGGTTCTCCGGCCGGGTCCTGGCTTGGAGGGAAATGTCCGATGGAAACGCTGGAGCAAGTGAGGGGCATGCACATACTCACTCGGTTCCCAAGTCCTATCCTGAGGTCCATATCCTTTCCAATCTGCTAGGTAGTAGAGTCGCGATCTCAACCATTTGGAGTCCAGAATGCCTTTTACCTCCTACTCAGGTTCCCCCTGAATGACAATTGGCTTAGGGGGAGCAGTTACACGGGTCCCCGGCCTAAACGGTTTCAAGCGAGATACATGGAACACTGGGTGTATTCTCATAAGGTCTGGTAGTGTCAGTTTCACAGCTGCTGGATTAATGATGGCCTCCACCGAAATGTCCGTGTTCCTTTAATTGGAACATGCTTGGAAGCAAGCCACACTAAATCTCTTACCTGATAAGTAGGGGCTTCGGAGCAACGCTGGTCCGCGCATCTTTTCTGGCGTGCCTTAGCATGTCGTAGGTGCTCCTGAGCCTTCGCAAAGGCTCGAGTGATGGTGGTGTGTAGAGTCTCGACTGCAGGCTTTCCCAGGGTTGTAGGGATGTTGAGTTCGGAAGTGCGTGGGTGTCGTCTATAGATCGTAAAGAATGGCGTTTGTCCTGTGCTGCTATGTAGCAAATTATTATACGCGTACCCGGCGATTCATAGAAGTTCCTTCCAATCCCCTTCACCCTGGTGTAGCATGCAGCGCAAGTACTGCTCGAGAGTCTGATTTGTTCTCTCCGTTTGGCCGTCGGTCTGTGGGTGGTGGCTAGTGGACAGCGGGATGTCTATCTGGGCCAAAGAGCAGCATTCCTTCCAAATGCTAGACACAAATTGGGACCCACAATCTGATATTAGGACTGACGGGAATCCGTGTAGGCATACAATATGTTCCAGGAAGACTGGCGAGGCCGGAAGCAGTCAGAAGACCCTTGAAGGGGAAGAAATGGGCCATTTTAGAAAATAAGTCCACAATCACCAGGATGGTATTGAAGCCTTGACATGGAGGGAGGTCGGTGATAAAAATCGAGTGACAATGTGTGCCATGGGGCTGGGGGAATGCCCAACGGCTGAAGGAGCCCAGCAGGGCTTTGCTTGCTAGACTTGTTTTGGGCACAGACACCACATGAAGACACAAACTCGGTTACATCCTTGCGCCAAGTTGACCACCAGTAGTTCCTTTGCATCTTAGCTAAGGTTTTGGCAAGTCCTAGATGGCCCTCCATGAGGGAGTCATGGTGCTCGGAGATGACCTGTCCTTGTAATTCCTTCACTGGAACGAATAGCCAATTTCGGTAGTACGGCAGTTGATTCTTGACACTATAGTGCTCTCCCCTAGAGACCCACTCTTGTAGCTGCTCCTGGGTGAAGACCTGTTGAATTTCGTATAGTAGTTCACTCTGGGTCATGGTGGTAGTAATAACTAGTACTCTATTCTCCGGTATGATGGCCACTGGGTCCGGCGGCGTGTGTGTCATGTCATCTGTACCCATGTGGGAGAGAGCGTCAGCTTTGCTATTTTTGACCTTGGGTCGGTACGTGATCACAAAGTCATATTCTGCAAAGAAAAGGGCCCAGCTTAGCTGCCGTGATAGAGCCTTCGCTCCTTTCAGGTACTGGAGATTCCTGTGGTCATTTATTACAGTGACGGTGTGCCTGGCCCGCAGCAGGTAGTGTCGCCAGGCCTTAAAGGCTGCTATAATGGCCAATACCTTCTTATCGGTGATGGCGTAGTTGAGCACCACAGGCGTGAACTTCCGTGACCAAAAGGCCACCGGGTGCAATTGGCCTGTTAAAGGGTCTTTTTGGGACAAAACCACTCCCATGGCCAGACTGGACGCATCGGTATCCACAATGTAGGGAAGATCTGGACGCGGATGTCGCAAAATGGGGGCAGAGATGAACCTGGTCTTGAGTTCTTGAAAGGCCTTTTCCGCTTCTTCAGTCCAATTAAAGGTCTTGTTGCATTTTCTGAGCAATTAAGTAATTGGGTGCACAACTTGGGAGAAACCCAGGATGAAGCGGCAATAGAAATTTGCAAACCCCAATATGCTTTGGACTCCCTTAATTGAAGTGGGGGCTGGCCAATTGAGGACCGCGTCCACCTTATGAGCGTCCATTCGTATGCCTTGGGGGGGAAAAAGGACAAAACCCAGGAATTTCACCTCTGTAACATGGAACAAGCACTTTTCCAGTACCGCGTACAGATGGTGTTCGCGAGGTTTAGCCAGGACCACCCGCACGTGCTCAATGTGTTCTTGTTCAGACGTTGAGTACACCAGAATGTCGTTGATGTATACAAGGGCACAGACGTCGATGAGTTCTCGGAGGACGTCGTTCATAAAGTACTGGAACGCAGCAGGGGCGTTGCCTAGGCCGACAGCATTACTTGATACTCAAACAGGCCATATTTGGTACAGAAGGCCGTCTTCCACTCGTCCCCTTCTTTGATGCGCACCAGGTGGTACGCCCCTCTCAGGTCCATTTTGGTGTAGATTTTGGCCTCCTTGACCTGGTCCAGTAACTCCAGAATCAAGGCTAGTGGAGAGCGGTTTTTGATGGTCACCTGGTTTAATGCACGATAGTTATGCACGTTCTTAAGTCGCCTTCCTTATTCGAAACGAAGAATAACGGCACCACGGCCGATGACTTGGACGGGCGGATGAACCCATTGGCCAGATACTGCTTCACGTACGTTGTCAGGTGCTGATTTTCGGGCTCAGCGAGCACGTAAATGTGTCCACATGGAATCTGGGCTCCTGGTAGCAGGTCAATTTGACAGTCATAAGGTCTCTGTGGGGGGGGCAACGTGTTTGCCTGTTCCTTCTGGAAAACGTCTTGGAAATCTTGGTAGTGAACTGGCAGGGTTGCGACCCCTCCAGGGCATGAGCCAATCCCTCCCGCACCGGGGAACCTGCGAGTTTTGTTTTCCGCCCATTCGGGTAACAAGTATGCATACAGCTGTGGGCAAAAACCAGTTTGCGCGCTCGCCAGTTGATTCGGGGGTTATGAGCAACCAGACATGGCATTCCCAGGATCAGCCGGAACTGGGGAGCTTTGATCAGGTCAAATACTATAATTTCGCGATGCCCATCTTCGCACAGGAGGGTAAGTTCGGTGGTGCACTCTGACACAGGACCCAAAGTGATTTTGGTGCCATCAACTGTGGTTACGGTTTCTGCGGTTGGCTTGGGGCACAGGACTAGGCCCATCTTTGCTGCAGGGTCTCGATCGATATAGTTCCCCACCGCTCCGCTGTCGAGGTAGGCTTCCAACGAATGTATATCCGATGACTGTTGGTGTGGAATTAAAATCACCGGTAGCGCAAAATGGGAGGTCTGAAGCTGGATTTCTTCACTCGACAATTGGACCCCTACAATTGCAGGGCTTGGTCGTTTCCCGATTCCTCTTCGGGGTTTTCCTTATCCGTGGCACTGACGGTTCGTCTGGGGGACTTGACCGGGCATTCTTTTAAGAAATGGCCTGCTTTCCCACAATACAGGCACAATTGCATCTCTCTCCTTTTGTTCCTTTCGGCTTTGGTTAACGGAGGCCTGACCCATCCTATCTGCATGGGTTCACTGGTTCCGTCAGAGCCCCGCGGAGCATGATCCTTGGGATGTACGAATAAGGGGGGCGAATACGATTTACCTTGGTCACTCTTCCTATCCTGTAGTCGATGATCCAACTGGACTTCCAAACCAATGAACTCGGCACAATCCCGGGGTGGGTCCACCACTTGGGCCAAGACGTCCTTTAACTCCCCACAAAGACCCCGGTGGAATAAAGTAGTCTGTTTATCCTCAGGCCAATCTGCCTCAACCACCAGTCGATTGAACGTCGCAATGTAGGTCAGCAGATCCTGGCTCCCTTGACGAAGAGACAAGAGTTTGTTATCTAGGGCCTGTCCATGATGGCGTCGGGCAAAATGTTTTTCCAGCTCCCGCTGAAATCCATCAAAGTCTTGAAGCAGGGGGTCATTTCGGCTAATAAATGGAACTGACCAGTCAGCTGCACTCCCGCTAAGGTAGGATAAAACAAAAGCCACACGTGCCCGATCCGTAGGGAACGCCTCAGGCCTGCACAGAAAGTGGAGGCGACATTGGTTCATGAAGGCGGCGTATCGCCGGGGATCTCCCGCAAACCGTTCGAGGAGCCAGTGGCACATCCCCAGGGAGGTTAATCTGAACCGGATTGCTTGTGGAAGCCGAGGTGGATTGACCAACTCCAGGCAACGGGGCTTGTCCTGCTTGTGACTGAAGAAGTTGCCTCCCGAGGTCATCCGTCCTCTCCTTGGCAACAATTAACTCACTTTGTAACGCGGTTTCCTGCCGCGCAGAATGAACCTCTGCGTGCAACTGCCCCAACAACTGGGCGAACTGGTCTGTTTCTGAAGTTTCCATGGTAGACGCCCAGGTGTATGATTTAGTTAGGGCTTTGCGTTCTGTAACGCTCACCTTGTTGGTCCGCGGGGGCGCTTCTCGAATAGCTGGGATGCACTCGGGAACCCTTCGCCTGTCCTAGAATCTGGATAATCGAGGGGCAATTCTAGAAGATAGGAGGGGGAGATAAGCTTCAGTTCCTTCCTTGCAACCCACCTCCCGAGTTCCCTTTGCAGTTCCTCAGAGAATGTCCCTCACCTTGTTTTCTATAAAGGCGCGCTCTCCGTCCTGCTGCACAGGGCAGGGACCGTCGAAAGGTGGCACTGTTCCGCCGAGTTTCTTCACTGGCGTGTGCCGGAGTTCAGGCTGGCTGCAACTCCTTCTTTCAGGAAAATCTTTCAGGCGAAAGCAATGTCTTTTAGATGCAAGCAAAGTCTTTAGTTGTATTTGCAATAATGTCTTTCTCACTTCTTGTTGCAGGTGGCGAGTGCTGCGGTAGAAGCCAAAGCCCGGTTCAAATAGGTAAGAAGAATGCCAAGCGGCACTGGGAGCGTCCTAGCAAGAGGCTAACTTGTGGTTTTGTTTTGTTCTGTAGGTCGCGACAACCAGGAGAAGAATGTTCCCTGGGAATCCGACAGGATGAAAGATGTCTTGAAGATGTTGGCCTTCCGGGCGACCAATGGAGCTGGTAAGGATGGCGATGGTTCTCGCTTTGGATGAGTCCGAAGCCAATGGATGCTGCAGAGCAGGTAAGGATGGCGATGGTTCTTGCCTTGGATGAGTTCGAAGCCGATGGATGCTGCAGAACAGGTAAGGATGGCAGGGCAGGATCTGATGAGCGTCATGCTGCAAGGCAGAATAACGTGAAGCGCGTGCCCTTAGTCGGCCGTGGTTTAAATAGCAAGGCGGTATCCCAGGTGTCTTTGGGGCGGACCTCACCCTGAAGGCTAGACCGCAGAATGCAGTTCCCCAGTATTCCGCATGGGGGCGGCCATGCTTGTCCTCTGTCCATAGAAAACCTGTCCCAGCAAGCGTCTCCTAGGGCAACAGCGCCAGGTCTGGCTCCAAGGCATCCGAGGAGACCCGAATAAGGTCCTTAGGGCCCCGTGAGCCTTTGGTGGGGATAAGGTTGTGACACAGATTGAGTCTAATACCTCCATTCCTTACCCAAAGAACTCCGCTCAGTTCAAGGTAAGATTAATTGTGGCCAGAGACTTCACTACTTGTGTGCCTGGAATAGCCTTCAAATCTTTCAGCTTATGATAAGTGGTGTACTTAATGGGGAATTGCTGAAACATCTGGCAGTGAAGGTGATGGAAAAACAGGCTAACTTAATGGCCTGCCAGGAGACAACTTCTGGGCTAAAAAATGTAAACCCCACCCCACGGTACAAGATAGGATAGAGGCAATGGCTATATGGGTGGGTGAGTGGGAGGTAGTGGTTAGATGTCTGATGCCATGGCTATTCAAAATATCCCAGATATTCACTGAACCTACTGATATGGAATCAACCAGCCAAATATAGAAATCTCCCAAGAATATCAATTGCCGAAATCAGATTCCAGTTTTAGATATCAAAAGGTCCAGACTAGCAAGGAAGGGATTCCCCGGAGCAGGGGTGCTGTGGCGTAGAATGATTTGTATTTGTTATTTATATAGAGCCTTATGCCAAGGTGCAAGTACACAAGACCGCAGGTGATAGCCAAACATTCATATACTCCACCTGAAAAACCACATTCCAGCAGAGGGGTGCCAGATGCGAGACTCTCAGATTAGATCTATGAATGATAGCAATACCTCCTAAGTTTCTTTGCACAATTGACGCCTGCTCTTTAGAATTAATACATTATCCGAGATGTGAATTGGTCATCACCATGGTGAGAACTGTAATCAGTGTGTATTTTAATTGTCTTGAAATGGTGCTAGTAGAGGGACTGTGCGCTTATGGAGGTCCTTTATTGAAACACCTGCCAGACCCTCATGTAGTATGTGGAGGCACTTATCTGTTACTGTGAAACGGTCATTTTATGAGAGAAAAGGTGCACGTGTGAACCATTGTCATGCCCCCTGCCACACATACCACGCGCACACACACACACACACACACACACTTACTTTTGTGCTAAATACAGCTGGGCACTTTAGCACTTCAGCTGAGGGACACAAATCCAGCCCAAGGGCTTGCAAGAGGGTTTCGAGATAATGAATGTTCATAAGATATTTGCACCAAATGGACCTAAAAGGAGGGGGAATGCACAGATTCCTAAATATAAAGAATAGCTTGGTACCCCACAGGCCAGAGTCAAGCAAACCCCTGATTTAGAGTATACCAATCTGGGTTACAATAGTGGCCTAGAGCGGTTTGCGAGGTCTCTGATAAATTGACATTGCTTGTACGAGTAGCACAATCAATTAAAAATAGCCCATCGAGCGGACAGAGGATTACTTACCACTTACTTACCTCTACATGCCTGTCCAGGTCACACAGCAGATGCTACATCTCAGCTGGTAGACTGCCTCCTTATAAACGGGATCCCCTCCACCCAAGACAGTTGCGATTTTCCGCATGGTATACAATGGCTGGGCGGCTCGCCACATCCGTGGAAAAGAAAGGAGTGCGGACCACAACATATAGCTCAACAGCATTGGGAGTGGTGCCTAAAAAAACCTTACAAAAGTAAATGGCCTCTGAATGATTAAGAAGACCATAAATTCATTAGGAAGAAAGTACTGAAATATGAACGTACTTATGTCATCAATCTTAGACCAACTGCTACGTATAGAAAGGGGAATCCCCCAATTACCAAACAAACAGTCCCACTTGCAATTATCAAATTCAAGCATCGTCTAAAAACTTAATCATAAAAAAAGCTTTGCACAAAAAAGGAACGTACACATAGAAAACTGATGTAAGTACTTCAGCAACTAGGTTGACTATAGTATTAGTTTATAGTAAAAAACACAAAAGAGAGGAACTGGGTTAAAGAAAGAAAAAGGTGGAGGACTAGAACCAAATGCGAAGGGTTCCTGCGAGACGTTCTTAATACGAACCAAATCTACATACATGCGACTATACCACACCGTGAGAAAGGGTCCAACCCCCGATGCACGCTTCTTTAGGGAATCCAGATCAGGGTCCAAAATAACAAATATTGACACCAAGTCATTGATACAATAAACAACCCACTCATGGCTCGCTAGAACTACCAGATCCTCCAAACATCGAGTTTGGATCTAGCAGCTTTCTTCCAGTTCCGAAGTATTTTAGCTACTATCAAAGCAGCAATATCCCGCTTAGGCACACGTTTATCCAGTTTGCCGCATCCAGAAAACTCATGGTGTGAAGTAACCAATCTGTTTTCAGAGGACACACTCCACATTGCAACACTCCTTTTCTTCCAAACGTTGGACTAAAGACCACCCTCGCCTATTGCATAAGTCTGCAACCTGTGGCTCCCCAGTTTTGGGGATAACACATTTTGTATTGACTAGTGCCCATGCTTGTCTGTGTACACACAGGTTGCAGATTTATGGTATTTGATAATCGAAAGCTTCAGTCATCAACCTTTAGACGAACATTTCAATTCAAGAAAACTGACCGACTGGTACCTTAGTGATAATGTTTTCATTCAAACGTCTGGACCCATGTTGTTACTTGAACCAGGTCTATTGCAGCATCTTGAGTTTCTTGAAGGAATGGCCACTTTTTTGCAAGGCAGCTGCACAAGTTACTTCAATGTTGGTGCACAGCGAGCGCCGATATAAATATACAAAGCCAAAACATTTGCAACCACACAGCATGGGGAGAGATTTGAAGACCAAATACAATGAGACACTTTGACCCACAGTCATCTTAATAGTGCGCATACAGGCATATGCCCTAGTCCATATGGCTGTCTGATGCAAAAAAGAACACATTTCTTTTCACAAAACAAACATTCTATTGAATAGTTCCCTACTTAGGCAGAGCCTGCTGCCCCGCTGTTGACAGCTTTTTTTTTGGTTTAATGCCTTCTGTGCATTCTCCAACATACACAAGATTTACTATAGTGATCAACTTTTTGGGAGAATAAAATCATGAGCCATTACCAAAGTTCAAAGTGTTTTAAGCACGTAATGCAGAGATTTGTGATCACATTACAGTACCAAATCTTGGCAAGGCTGACTTAACGTTTCCTCTTTCAGGGTGGTTGATAAACAGATCTATACACGTTGGCAAAGGTAACATCTACGGTTATGATGCACCATGCCTGCACTAGAAAGAGTATTTCCAAAACAATTAGCAGTTGTAGAGAAGGAGCCAAGTACCCCCAACTTCCCCTCGAGCATCTCGCCCATATTACCTTTATGTTGGGAACCAGAGTGTGAGACACGTGCAGTACCAGTGAAAATACCAATACCAAGGAGAATCCTGGAGGCAAGATTACCATTAAGAAAGCCATACCTGCATACAAGACAGTATGATGGCCATTTGAATGAAATCCCAGAAGTAGTATGAAAAGAGAGCACATGAGCAGATCGGTGACGTCACACAAAGCAAGACTGACACACTTAGAAGAGATGCAGAGACAAGAGGATGTAGATAAGTCATCAAAAAAGTATTAAAGGTTAGTGAAATCTCGGGCTCGAGATGAAAAGGCTTATGCTGCAGAAACAATGAAGACATCACATTATTTTATGCATGTACAGAGGCAGCGCAAGCAGACAAAGTATTCTTGAGGCTAGCTATGTATTGAATAGATTGCGGCATGCACATATACAGGAGCAGGTAAAGAATGGATGGATCTGCTACATGTTATAGCAGAGCTGGAACAGAGAAGGAAGGCCCTTTTCCAGTGTGTCGCAGTTCAGAAAAGAAATTGAATTACAAAAATGAATCTCAGAAAGGCGAGGCTGGATGAGCACTAAGAAGCCAAGGCCGCTCAGGGCTGAGATGATCAGACATAAGTTACAATTGTGTGAAAGAATGAAACTCCTGTTCAGAAGATACGAACATGAACAAGGAAGAAGTCAGAGGTTCATTAAATAATAGTATTTTAAATGCACCAGAGCTCAATTATGTGGTCTTCAGTCACGTGGAGGGATGAAGCTGGACAAACATGGTGAACCACACCTACGCAGGGAGACAAGAGCGTGCATCCACTCCTTCGTATTCTCCGGAGCAAGGAACATTTCCAAGGCCAAGTTCACAGGCTTAATTCGCGTCCAGACCACTGTGGTGTTGATAGAGGATATAATAATTGGTGGGAAGCTGTGGTTATGACCAGCTCACCAGCACCTGGAAGTCCAGCCTGCGTGCTGCTAACGTAGGAGGAAAAGTACTGACGGATGGTAGAGTACCAACCAATAATAGGGGGCCACATAATTAAGGGCCCTATAGCTTGTGTAACCAATGGGACGTTGTGTATTCAGTAACGTTCATATCAACCAGTTTGAGGGGTGGGCTTAGTAGTGCCACCTGACATTAAAGAGCCTATTACTTTCTTAGACTAGTATGGAACGTATACTTAGATGTTCCCTTTAAGCCCATCACATTTGCCACTAGGTTTTTGTAGTTTGCCACGTAGGATGACGCTAGCAAATACGTAGGTTAATGTCAGCAATGACGAGTTTTTGGTATACAGCTCTTGTTTTTTATGAATTTCAGAGAGACCATGCTGTGAGATGTCCGTTGATGTTAGTTGTAACTCCCCATTTGAAATAATTGACATTAAAACAGTTAACTTTGCCAACTTGCTGAGTCGTTTTGATTATTGATGTTTGAGTATGTTCTGCATCCCCATTCATCTCCAAGTATTGCTACTTCGTCTTAAAGGGCTAGGTCGACTCCCAAGAACAAATCAGGACCTAGATTCTAGTGCAACCATGGATTCCGATGGCTTACAGGATTTCATCGCCCATACTGGATACCAACCGATGATCCCACTTCCTCCCACGGTTCCCCCGTTCGGCCTCTGCCAGCACCACCTGCTCTACTCATGGTCCACTCCTGTGGCCCACGTCACCCATTAGCCTCTTCTCACTGCCTGAGCAATGGCATCAACAGACATGACTTACTTCCGCCTACAGGTCTGAGAGAGTCTTTTTCACAGCAACCCTTTTTCCTGGAAACCAAGTAAGCACTAGAAAGCCTAGAACCTGGACATGTTCTCAATGGCATCATTGCCCGGAGCCGCTTGGCAATACCGGATGTTCCGAGTCCTCTGCAATCCTTGGGTGCCCTCACGTCCCTCGGGCTTATAAGGCAGGCTTCCAGGCTCATGACACCACTTACTGCTGCTGGTGGTGGCATTGGGCAAGAATGCTTAAACACAGCAGTGTTATGACGCAAGTGTAGTCCTCAGCCCCTCCACGGCGCGGTTCTTATGCCTGAGCAGCAGCGCCAAACATGGCAATATGCGTGGGAGGGAGCAACAGGTTAGTTAGGAGTAGTGGTAAATTATCCAAATTGAACCCAGTGGAAGCAAAGTGTTCATTCCCCAGTACTGTTCCATCATTGGTGGACAAAAACATTACTTTCTCACTGCCGGACAAAGTCATCCGAAGAGAGCGCCAACATACTGCCCAAGGTCTTCAATGAGCTTGCTTTCAAGCCGGTTTATTTTGTATACACGTAAACCTTTTAACTTTCTTATAGAATTTCAAGTATTTCTTCTTCACATCACGAACAACAATTGCCAAGTCTATCAAGCAAACAAGAACCATACAAAGAGGGACCTTAGGCATTTTGCACATAAGCAAAACGCAAGTGTTTTCTTAAAAAGGAAAAAAGAAATCATTTTGTTATGCATGACATACAATTAAGAGGTTTTGTGCTCGCTTTTCGGGGGGGTGGGGGGGAGGGGTTGGGGTCTTTTTTTCAAACTTGGTAAATTCGGATTCGCAACTTCTCCCAAATGTTTTGAAGGGGGGGGCTTAGAGAAGGAAGGAAGTAGAATTAACCATAACCGAGTGCTTACAATGCCACTGGTTTGAAATAGGAAGTCAATATTAAAACAGGGTTATCCATCCAACCACGGTTACATCTAAAACTGAAGCCAGCATTAATTAAATGAAAACATGTGGAATTACATCAGGGAAAATAACCTTCAGAGCAAATTTCAGTTCCAGGGCTATAGCTTATTTTGAAGAAAAACACATCCTCCGTCACAAACCTTACTTTGGCGTAGCAGCCACGCAACCTGTCCAGACTGTCGGTGCCTCATGTGTGTGCATGTCTGGGAAAGCGCAAGAAACCATTGGCCGCCTGCGTTCATGGTTCTGTGCGCGTCACTCCATGCATAGAAGGGATTGGCTATTTGCGGCCCTGCGCGCGTGTACTGTAAAGGAGGCTATTGCAGTCTGGGAACCTACTGAGACGAATAACGTGTAATGACGCTGCGAAATGCATATTGTTGGCACGGCAGAAACTCACTTGTGCACAAAAAATGTAATTAATTAATGCATTTATCTTTAATTCTAAGCATATAGGTTCGTTTATTCACAGGATGAAATGTTGCTCATTTTATAAATATATTCATTAACGACCATTTCAAACTGAAATAAATGCTATGATGCATTAACGTTTCATTGTTATGTACTGGTTAGATTAAGTAGCTAAATGAAATGCATGTTTGGAATAGAATCTTGAAGCAGCTACTTCATCCCTGTGTCTACATAGATTAGGATGCGTGTGTTCAAAGTTTCAGGAGGTATCTTCCACTTTCCAAATGGTCAGGATACTCCGTAACACTCATTTGGGGCAGATATTTTAACATTAAGTGCACAGTGGTCACAGCACTCCAGCCGAGTGCAAGCTACCTCCTGGCTGGAAGGTGTGATATTACAAGCTATAACCAAAAACAAGCGATGGCTGGAGGGTGTGATATTACAAGCTATAACCAATATTACAAGCTATAACCAAAAACAAGCGATGGCTGGAAGGTGTGGTATTACAAGCTATAACCAAAAACAAGCGATGGCTGGAAGGTGTGGTATTACAAGCTATAACCAAAAAACAAGCGATGGCTGGAAGGTGTGATATTACAAGCTATAACCAAAAACAAGCGATGGCTGGAAAGTGTGATATTACAAGCTATAACCAAAAACAAGCGATGGCTGGAAGGTGTGATATTACAAGCTATAACCAAAAACAAGCGATGGCTGGAAGGTGTGATATTACAAGCTATAACCAAAAACAAGCGATGGCTGGAAGGTGTGGAACTAATGTAAACCACTGGCACTGCTCTTGGCAACCTTCCACACAACCGTGTTTTAGCCCGTCTGCGTCATTACAAAAGGAGTCCAGCCATATGCAAATCAGTCAGGTACTGCCACCAATAGGAGCAATCCAGCCCGAACTGCTAGGCCAGGTCACCTCTGCACAGAAACACAAGCAACCCCAGACATGTGTAAGCCCCGTTAGGCCTCATACTGATATTACAAGGTCTACCCTACAATAATCCAACAGAAGCTGAAAGTCATAAAGGTTATGGTTTATGCGTCCAATGTAAACGCTGGTCAGGTTCAGAAGAATGAACAGGAATGGAGGTCTCCCTTCAACAGGGGTTTGGGAAGCTGGAAGTACTGTTGTATTAACAATGGAAACGCCTTTTACCAAGTGGACATCACCATACAGATGTACATCTTTCATAATACACTCCATAACAATCAAGTCCCCTCTATCACAAGCAAGGGAAGTGATCCAACACCTACCACTCCGCAATTGGAATAAAAAAAAGAAATTAAAAAAAAAAAAAAGAGGGGGGTGGAAAACCAAGTAGAGAGTGTTCCAAGCAGACTGGGGAGCAGCCAAGAGATTCACACCGCATGAAAGACCTTAAACAAGACTAGTTCCTGGATGAAGGACCCATCACCAGGTCTCTGCTCTGTCCAAGGTCCCTACATTATTCAGTCCTGGGTCATTTGAAGAAACTGCTGCATCAGAAAGTTAAAAACGTATCTAGGTTTATGAAAAAATGCAAGATGGTTATGATAAATTGAGACAGTGAAGTACAAAGGCTGAGCTGAGTTTTCTCAGATAGCCAACCATAGGTTAGGGGAGTGACGTCTAAAGAAAATAAGTGGAAAAACAGCAATGGCCATCGCCTTACAATGTGGCATCTTATCACCAATATTCCACTGTTGACCTCTTTCATTTGAGGCTCACGGCTAGGGGCTGTGGGATTTGCATGCCAATGCATGTTCCATTCATGCTGTCTGTAGTCCTCATCTTGGTTCCTACCCATCATCATGGAAATCCTCTCCTGTTGGATTTAAGACGCACTGCTTGGCTGTCATCTCCTGAATCCCAATCTTTAGTTTGATGCTAGATGCCAGAAGGAGATCTTTTTCTTCTCCCAAATTCCTGCTTCAGGCTCATCTGCACACAGGTTCTGGGGAACACGTCAAAGTCATTGGTGTCCAAAGGCAAGAATTGACATTACTTTCCCTTTGGCCTGGTGTACAGAATAGGATGGCGTAATTTTCCGGGAACAAGTATTTTTTTTTCTATAGGCACGCTCTGCAGATTTCAAGAAGGTAATTAATCACATCTTCCACGAATACCTGCAGGCAATACTGGAATCCAGGTAATTTTTTTCTTAAGAAAAAGGGAGCAACAGGGGGAAATTCACTTCGGTCTACATAGAGTCCCTCTGGCGAAACCCACCCATCAACAAGAACATCCTCTTCATTTTAACGAAAACGAGAGGGGTGCCTAAATGCCTGTAGAGCTGAAGACAGATTGCCACCATGTTGAGGTTCCCCCACCTCTAGATTACAACAGACTGAGCAACAAAATGGCAGCAAGCCTCATAGATACGAGTCAGGGGACCCCACACAAAAAGATAACAATTCCCATCATTCACCTCTCTGCACAGGCACACCACCAGGGATCAATAAATGTATAACCTCTAGTTCATAAACTGCAGCACTCTACAGCCGTCCCATGTCATTTGAGAGAATCTCACATCTTAGTGCAACCGAATCACCTCTAGGCACAGATCTATAGAAGCATGCGATGCAGAATAACTCTGACACCAAATAATCGAACCAACTCAGGAAGATGGCAAAGTTTACGGTTTTAATATGGACATCAACGGACGTTCGCTCGAGCTCTCGCACATTCACATAAAAAACATTTATATACAAAAATGTCATAATTGACGTCATATTACGTGGCAAATTAGAAGAATCTATGAAGGGTTGCGATAGGCTCAAGGGGAACATATAAGTATACTTTCTATAAGTGGGGGGGGGGGCTGTGATTGGAGGTCTACTGTCAGGTTGACAAATTATGCCTACCTCTAAAACATGTCACCTTCAACACTATTAAGTTCACGGTATATCATTGGCACTCAAACTATAAGACACTTTGTTATATGGCCCTCTAGAATTGGTTGGCGCGCTCATGCCATGTCTGAACATTCGGTTCACTCAGCAACACGTGAGCTCAGACCCAGGTGCCAGGAGGGGGACTTGACTTTACCTCCCACCCAATTAGCCCATCATCTCTCATCACCCATGCCTTCTGCCATGAAGTTTGTCTTTGAACTTGGCCTTGCAGAGTATTCTGGTCTCTGGGATTGAAAGTGCGAGCACGCACTATTGTTCTAGAACTCCATGCTCAACTCCATTTCCATCCTTGGCTCACGTGACAGTAGACCACGATTTGGTAAATTGTGCAGTATTTAAATGTCTTAAATGAATAAAACTTGGCATGGTTGGTGTTCTTTCTTTGCACCTTAACAAGGGATGATTCAGCTTCTCACTTTCACCGCGTTCAAGACTATACAACGGTCTTGGCTACCTTCAGCTTTGGTACCAGGCCAGACATCCTCGCCATTGATGTCAGCGGTCTCAGCTAATTCCTATCTGCAACACAGTTCTCTGCCTTTCCTCTCCATGGGTCCGGGCTTACTAAATTCATGACACCGATGTCCAGTTTCTATACAATGGCGGCTTTGCCTGCAGTCTATTCACTACTTGAAGCCAGCTTCTATGATCCCTTACTTAGTATAGTCTACTTGCAGTACAGCATCTGTACGGTTATTGAATAGCTTGCATTTTCTTCAGTGCGTCACACACATGCAATCTTCTTTTCGCATGAGAAAGTTTACTCAATTCTTAACTTAATCATCAGCTTCTATAAAGTCCATGCATTCTATTCAGCCAGTATTCTCAGGGCGTCACGCCCATCTTTTGTGACGTCTCCAGCTCCTCTATCGCTCTTTTTCATATTCCTTCAGGGAGTTCCTCTCTCAGATTTGTCTCTTCGGGAATACATTCGATAGGGCTTTCTCCGAGAGTACCTTCTTTTGAATATTCTCCGTGGTATGGTCACAACTGCTGGGGTCAAGCATGACACGATCTCAGGCTTCCAACATACAGGAGGTAGGGAGCGGGACTTCCTGCAGAGGCATGCAGCTGCTCCTCTACAGTCTATAGGCAAGAGAAAAGCATCAGACCACCCCGGTACACTGGAGGAGCGAGAATTTGAGAACTCCACCTTTCAAAGGTAGGTTCAGTCCTTTCAAAATATCAGTATTTTACACGTTGTTGGACCCAAAGGAAGAGCAGTCCTGCCCATAGGTTTCCACTTCAGAGAGTAAGAGTGATGCGTATGTAGTGATCGAAGTGCGCGGGGACGGTCGGGAGTAGTGTTCCACTACTTATATTTTATTCCGTTTGCCATTCCTCTACTTTTTACAACCCTATTCACCATTCTATACAGAGGATTTGTCCATTCATGTCCTTGCGCAAGTGTAAAATTGTAATAAGAGCTTTAGTTACTTAGAATGCTGCAATGCCCCAGCCGAAACACCTCGTTACATATTGCACTATGCTTCTGCCTACCCTCTGCCCTGCCAAGACCACAGTTCCACTACTTTTTTCAGTACACTTCTACCACTGTGTGCATGTACCCACGCACCTTCAACTTGCAGCCCTACTCACTCTGAAGTGCGGGTGGCACAACCCACCAAAGGCACTCTTATCCAGATGTCACTCCCAGCATGAAGGGGTTTAATGTCTTGGAAGAAACAGTATTAATGGGAGGTGTGTTTGCCAATGGAAGACAGCCACGGGCAGGGCAGAACGATGGATATGAACATTATATGAAGCTTTGTGGTGGATGCCTGCCCATTTCCAAGCTCTACAATAATACATTTTGTTAACCAATCTACCATCCTTGGAATAGTGAATTGCTGAGCTCACCCAGCCAGGAATTAAACCAGTTTGCTGCAGGCTAAACACACATTGGGGGAGAGCACGTAACTCAGGGTTGTCCAACTCCAGGCCTCGAGGGCTGCAATCCTGACGGGCTTTCAGGATATCCCTCAATATTTATGAAACAGAATTTGCATACTTTTAGAATCATTGTATGTACGTTTATCTCATGAATATCAATGAGTAGTGATGAAAATCTGACCTGTTTCTAGCCTGTGAGGCTTGGACAACCGTGCAAGGGGAGGCTGCGATCCCAGATAAGTTCAATAACACATACTGGATTCTTATAGTTTAAATGGAACAGCAAAATGTAATGTCATGAGCAGTACTGGTGCAAAGCTGCCCTTTCAATGAGCATCGCTATTGTAACTTAACGCTTTCTTCCTTTATCAGGGTACTTAATTTCTCAGGAGCAATATCACTCTCGCAAGAGGAGTCCAGCTCATGGTCTTTCAAATATTTGTGGTCGGTCTCTATCTTTCTTCTGTGTGCTTCGCTGTATGGCGCAGTGTTCATCACCCAGAGAGGACAACAAAGGTGTTCAGGTGTTCTCTTCTCCCGACTTTCGTCCAGGGTGGCCTTTTTCCAATTCAGACGGTTCTCCTCAGACCTATACCTCTATCGGGTATTTCTCGGCTAGGTCTCCTATCCAGGATATCCCACTCTTTGACATATAGTGGGTCCTGCAGGTCCCTATAGAGTTTGGATGAATCATATATCCAAATTTGGCCTATAGCATTTCATATATTTTACCTCAAGATTCACAGTCACTTACTGTTCAAGCACCCCTTCTAAAGCGCAGTCAGGTTCAAGCACCACCACAGGTGCTAAAGCACAGTCAGGTTCAAGCACCACTTCTGATTCCAAAGCGCCTCTTAGACTGAAGAGCCACTTCAGGATTCAAATAACCACTCAGGTTCCAAGAGCCATTTCAGGGGTAAAATCGTGTGTGCAGTCACCAAGTCAGAAGAATCCACCAGAACCCGCCATTTCAACCTTACACTGAGAAAAAGAACAGTTGGAAAAGGAAAGTGTGTTTGAATTGGGAAGGGATACAAAAAGTGAAAAGAGGACATATGTGAAGTGGCGAGGGGGTGTACAATCGATAAGCAAAAGGGGCTAGAAGGAGGGAATGGTGTGAAACAATAAAAAAAAAAATAATACATTAAAAAGCTAAACAAATGTTCTCTAAAATAAAAAAAACAAATAAAGGGCTAATATGGTCCCTTCTCTTCTCAAGAAAGGCCATCCGAATTTATGACTTCATCAGCCCTCCCCAAAGGGGAGCCACCCCCTTTGGGACTAGGGATGGGAGCCCGCTACACTCAACACCCCCCACCACACGCCCACCCCAGGGGACAGGAAAACCACAGCGTGACTTTAATCACCATCCCTTGCCCCGGGCACTGACCACTTTGTGGGGTGTAAAGAGGTAGGTTAACCTTAGAGCCCCTTTAATGGCTAGCATGGCATCCAACCTCAACTATATTCAGCGGTGAAAGATAGTTGGGTAAGGTTCTGCGCAGAGCCTTACTTATTGTTTGCTTGTTAGACGCTTACAAGTACATTCTTTTTGAAAGCGCCCACAGGGCAAAAGGGAAGGGACATGGGGTTGAGGAACAAACGTTAAAATACATTAAAAAATAATGAAATATAGTGGGGGCGTACCTACTATGCCTTGTGAGTGTTCAGAATGTACAAGTGCAGAAGGGAGGGGGAGTGGGGTTAGGTGCTGCGGTGCTCGTGGGTGAGCAACAGGTGAAGAATCTATGCTAAGTGCGAGCCTCCAGGATGGAGGGTGTGCCGCCAAGACAAGTGCTGAGGATGGGGTTGCTGTTGCTACTCTTGTTCAGAGAGGAATTGCCATAGCATTTCGGTGCTGGACTGCCCATGTGGGCGGGACAAAGACTGATATGCAAATGGATATTTCCCATCTGTGAAAGAAAGGTACAGTGAGCAAAAAGCAGATGGCTGCGAACTCTCAATGTGGTTAACAACCACTCAACAGGTTATCATGCCTTGTTCTTCCGAGAGAGGGGCGCCTGCTACCTTTGTTGAATTCAAGTGCTGAGGATGGACAGAAGCTGGGGGCGATTCAGTGTGGAAGGTTGGTGTCCAGGGGGAGAAAAAGGGGGGGGGGGGTATAGAGGAAGGTCTCGAGGAGCTTCCAGAATTCAAGAAAGTTCTGCTCAAGACAAAGAGGGAGGGGGAGGCTGTTGCAAAGAAGGGAGCCAGCTGAGGAAAGCGTTCGACCTGCTGCCCTCTGTTTAGCGAAATGCTTTACACCAAAAGAGTTGGTGCCAGAGGAGTGCAGAGATCTAGCGCAGGAATATTTACTAAGCGAGTTGCAGATAGTGTGATCCCTGGCGGCCCCAGACACCCTTGTGGATGATACAGAGGGATTGGAATTTAATCTATGAAGCAACTGGGAGCCAGTGAAGACTTTTTAGGGCAAGAGAGATGCGGTCCCTGTGCTTGAGGCCAAGGATAATTCTTGCTGCCCTATTGTGGATGAGATGGAAAGGGGGGCGGGCGGTCACAGAAACAATGAAAACTGCCTAGGCGTATCGGACACAGTCAAACTGTAATGGGCGAATCAGTGAATTTGTGGGCGTGACAGTTAAAAAGAAATACACGCCCAAAACAGTGCACTTTTGAAAGTAGTCGCAACAACCTCAGCTCGTTTTTTTTTTTTACTGATAGGACGAATTCATTAAAGCTTCAATCTAAGCTATATCTTTGTGGTAGCAGGCTTGAGTTTAAGTGACATCTAAATGTCCTTGGTGTAAACGTGATGCGCAAAGTGCAAATGTTAAAATGCAGCCTCACAAATAAATCTTAAGTGGAAATTAGCTCCTAGAACCATTTTGCAGGTCGAGGAAAATAAAGGTAAATGCTACATCCAGACTTTGGCACAAACTAAAAGAGGTGTGAATGTTGCAGAAAGATGGAATTCTTTGTATATCAGCCCTGTCGTTTTTGCTTGCACATGTCATTTGTTAGGAGAGCAAACGTCTTAATTGAAAATTTTAAGTTAGAGGACCTATCTTCACTATAAATAAAAAACAGTAAATAGAAACAGCGAGAATGTCGAGGGGTCAAAGGGATGAAAGATTGCCAAACTTTATTAAGGAGGGATACGCGCAAACCCCCTAATTTCATACTGTGTAACCCTGCCCACCAAAGGGCATGCACATAGGTGTTCTTTAAGCGCCCCGGGAGAAGGCACCAGAGAATCAAGATTGCTGGAATCTCGCTGCATCCTGCAGTGAAATGTACTTTTCTCTCAGAGTCCCCCATGTACCGATTCATGGCACCTTTCCCCCCTGCATGCCTGCCCCCACACCCTTCCTCTCACCCCGACACTTAGCTTCTCGCCAGCATCTGCTCCTGGTTCCCTGTGACCTCCTGCATCATAGAAACAGAAGACAGACTCTGCCTGGAGCCCATCTTCCTTTTTATGGAAGTACGCCTGTGACCCACACGCACACTGCAGGTTGTGTCACATTTCTAGGGCCTATACCATGAAACCCTGGCTGTTATTGGACTACCCTGCCCAACACGGCGGGCATGATTGCATAATTACAGCATGAAGGGGCAGGAAAACAGTGGTCGGGTTTCTTACAACACTCATCATGGTTGCACCTAGACGTCAGCCACAGTGTGTGGTTGCATGCGTGCATGTTTATGCAATGTGTCAAGGAAAACAATGGAAGGTAAAGCACGTTTGGTATCTTTGATGCAACGCACTCTAGGTCAGCTGTATGCAAACGTTTTCATACCGAGCCCCCCGCCCTCCCCCCCTCCTCAGAGTTCAAAATGTTGTTTCTGGACTATAATCCCCAACCCCTGTGGGCCCAAAGAATGTTAGGGGGGGGGCAGCCTCTTAAAATATGAAGGCAACTGCTTTCAATAGAAAATATAAGTGGTAGAAAATATATTCATATTAAAAACAGTCACCTTAATCCCTTTTTAGACCACTGCTCTAGGCCAAAATGATCTACAGGAGGCGTAAGCGTTCCCCACAATCATGCTGCAATGCATTGTGTTTGCTTTGCATAGAGAGTAAACTTGTTTGCTAGACTGCACGCGGCTCCAAACTGCATATTATGTGAAATCATTTTTCTTGTCTGCAAATGATATGCAAACACGAGCCCGCCCACAGGCACGTTTATTGATTGGAAAATGAGTGGAATATTTATTTACTTACATTGGGAGTCACCCAGCCATTAGCAGTCGCCCAAATAACAGGAAATGTCCATGGGCGCAGTGCGGACAGGCTTCTAGATCCGCCGGCCCACTGTTATTTCAACACACGACTAAAATGGCGCATCATCAAACGTGGGTAAAAATAAAAAACAAACGTGAGCTTAAAGCGGCGACTGCCGGGCTACGCCTCTGCTCCCGGGATACACGTGCAGTACCGCTACCCTGGCACTTGTAAGATAAAGGGCACGACATAAATAAGGTGGTACTTCCTTCCAAAATGTGGCTTGCAAAAGTCACCAACAGATGTACTGACTACACAGATAGAGTCAGACACAAGCAACTTGAGCCCTTAACTGCTGGGATATTAGGCACGTCTATGTAAATAGTGCAAACAGACTCACAATGAGCAACCCTGGAGTGTCATTGAAACACTGCAGTACTTTTGAATATAGCATTACATCTTATTGTCACCTTAAATGCCCATTATGGTGACAAACACGGTCATCTAAAAGGCACTATTAAGTAAGAACATTAGCACCCGCTTCCAGCCAATCAGGAGGATGGGGAGTGGGCTATATGCCAGTATGTGCCAGCAGCTACCCCTTCCTGCCTCCTGTGCTGGCTGTCTTCTTCTTCTTGGTGATAGATTTCACCCATCAGCTGCGATTTTTGGATACTGAGGCTTGAGCCTCATTACTCCATCTTCTCGGGTTGAGTATGTAGTCACAGGTTGGATTTATTCATGGTCTGTGTGGACTTGTCACAGTAGGGCTGGTGTTTCACTGGGTCTTCGCCGTGATGGGCCGTGGTTAGCGGTCCAAAGGGTTTGAAGTGAAGCTTCCTAGATCAGTGAAAAGCGGCCTTGTTATGGTGCCAGAGCCTGGGTTACCCATTTTACCAACTCGTCCAGTGTCTCCCGTCCTATGGTGTTCACCTCCATCCCAGGAATACCTCTACCACACCTACACAACTTACCCCCATCCGGAGGCGCCGTTGCCCGACACCCTACCGCTTGCCTCCCATCCTGGAAATGGTACCTTAACAATTTTAGCTTTTTGTTTTTTATTGGAAATGGACACGCGATAATAAAGCAAGTTTCCAATTTAAAAAGAAAACAACCTAATTGCACCCTGGCCAAATAGACCCATAAAAAGTAAGGGCTTAGCCATCATTCCTCGGGCTGGCGGGCTGTTACAGGGCACGCCTGTCTGGGTTTAGGGTCATGAATGCTACATTAAAAAGCTGAAATCAGATTTAAACATGTATTGGCAATGCCAACAGTTTGGGCTTCTGTGTAAGCATGGAAAGGCACTTCTGAGGCACTGCTGTAGTCGTATTAACAGGCCATTGATGGTAGCAGGTGCAAATGGTGCGAGTACCTGGGCATCTAATAGCAATGCCTGGCAAATGCCTAACAAGAAAGCAAAAAAACATTCACTTTGCCAATGTTTCTTTTTAAACAGGACTTCAGAAAAGGACTTCCATTGTGCTTATAAATCAAGTGGCCGAAAGGCAGGCGTAGTTAAGACATTTGTATTACTCCAGTAGCTGATTTACAGCCCCAATTAAGTCATTAACTCTCAGAAGACCACTTTGAAAAATTCTGGCAGGCACTTTGAGTGCAGTGTTTGATGGCAAGTCTTGAGTAAAGCGAGCTCAAGGATTTCCATAAGGAGGTGTTGTGGGTGGCAACAGCCATAGGGATTAACATGGCCAATCAATGGGTGGGCAAATAACAAAACACCTACAAACCGTGTGTCCCTCCTCATAGCCATTTCTACTGATCTGTACTCTAATGCTATAGTTTAGGCTTATAGGTGGCGCAAGTGCCACCTAATAGCTCAAACAAAAAACATGAAATGGATAGTTGGAAGCTTCACACTAGTTGAGGCGTCCAACGGTCACTAAGAGTTGAGCACAAGAGAAAGGCAGTATAATTTGTAAAATAAATAAATAAGCAAGAGAAATGAGGCAGGCAAGGGTACTGGCCTTATTTTTAGGTTTGGCCATTAGGCTTCAGCACTTCTTGTAAGCCAAAACTATTGAACGGGAGTACAGCTAGGTGGCAGATGGGATATGAGGAGGGTCACAAAGCTTGTAGGCATTGTTTGGTTATTTACCCATCCATCGACTGCCCATGGCCATGCTAATGACTGCGGCTGTTCCCACCCACAACACATCCTCCTGATATTTCATTGAGCTAGCTTTATCAAACAACATCAAACGTAGAGCAAGTGCCTTCCAGATTTATTTCAAAGCAGCCTTCTGAAAGTTAATGGATTAATTGGAACAGTAAATGCGCTACTGCTGTAAAACAAAATGCCTAAACCAAGTCTGCCACCAGCCACTTGATCTCTAGGCAATATGGTTGTAATTCAATGAAGTCCTGTTAAAAACAAGCATTGCAATGCCAACAATGTTGGCTTTTGAATACGATTGGCATATGCATTTGCCAGGCACTGCTAGAATATGCCCATGCATACCATGTGCTTGTATCATTAATGGCCAGTACCATAAGGTCAGTGCTTGGCAAATGCATATCGAATGCCTACACAAAAGTCAACAGTATTATCATTACCAATGCTGGTTATATATCTTAAGCCCATCTTTACAAAACATTTATTTGAGCAGAAGCTATGATGCTTTCCTATTTGCATACATATCATTTGCTCAGAACTGACAGCTACTTAAGCGTGCAGCCTACACATCAAAGTATATACTTCCATTATGATCATGAGCACAGACAAACTGAAAACAGAAACGGAAAAAGGAGAGGACACTGACAGCTCCCAGAACCTACAGGGAAGCTCCCACAGCACCTGGACAGGTGACGCCGGGTAGTGAAACACAGGCGACACCCAAGGAGACAGAGTCAACAACCCCAGCCAACATCTTCACTCGCCCCTTAGTTACTACCAGATACCACAGTGTTGTGGAATTGTCGGGATATTGGCAATCACCACTCTGAGTTTGGACATTGGCAGGTGCAATGGCCATACGAGTAGGAAGGGATGACAGATGGGGCTGTTTGGAAGGCAGATGGAGGTGGGGGCCAGATGTGAAAGGGAACTTGAATGCTGTGTGGGCCCAGATGAGGACAGAGGCACAGGGATGCTCCTGCACCCCATCTGGTGAGATTACGCAAGCCCAGCACCTCAATTCAGGATAGAGATGCCAACTAACCAATTTCACTAACAATTTCCCCCTCTGCATACACCTCTCAAATTCCAAACCAAACCACCACAAACTTCACTACACTGCAACAACAAAACAAAAACACACAGACTCGCACAACAGTACACGACGACTACCGGCCACAAACAGTCCAGGCCCAGCCAACGGACCCATCGAGCTGAAGCTGCCAACAGCACATCACTGCTCTCTTGCACTTTTCCAGCTTCCTCCCACTAACACACCCTCCCCTCCTCTTTCAGAGCCGCCAGAGCGCCAGGGGACCACTCGGGTGGTGATACAAATGTCCTCTAACATTAACACATAGCACATAAGGACAACACACGCCTACTGCCACAGCAGGAACACGGCCCCCTCAATAGAATACCAATAGGATCATTCAACACGTCTTTAGAAATCAATGACTAGCTCTGTCCGTTCCCACTTTGGAACTTCCGGCGAAAACCCAGTCAATAGCTGAGGCCCTACCATCAGCTGTAGTGCTGCGATTCAGCAGAGCTCAGCTGCGCCGCTTCACTGCCACTGCGCCGCTGACGCAGCACTCGGCTGCACAACTCTGCTGTGGATCAAACCAGCTACGCGCTACCACTTATGTGAAACTACAACTCTGCCTTCTAGCGCCATGATTCTATCAAACTTCTAATGTGTCCAAATCATTCAGAAGTGCCAAGCAAGTGTTGTAATATAAAGTATAAGGCACTAGTCTTATGTAGTGTGACTTCCGGCACTGTAGTGGCGACATGGCACCTCATTGTGTTTATTTCTACAGTACAGGTTATACTCTCCCAAACTGGAAAATTTCTAAAATTAGAGGAAGCAAGAGTCCAAATATGAAATGCTGCGACCGTCTATTACACGGAGTAGAACACCCTCAGCTGCACAGAACGACGACCCTGCAAGACACTTCTGTGTGCTGTGGTGTGACCTTATAATACAGGAAATTATTCGTTATCACAGGGCAAATGCCGACTTAAGAGTGTGAGAGGCAGAATCGGAAATGAATCAAGTAAGAATCGAAAACCAAGCTGGGAAATAAAACGGCCACGATTACCTCAGTTTTCTAAGGTTAAACACGGGCAATGCGAGATATGATGTGTTATTTATATAGTGCCTTAATCCTAGGCGCTTTACAGAGCACATATTTAAATACAATATCACCCAACCGATATTGGTACTCATTTATCGACCTCGGAAGGATGAAAGGCTGAGTTGGCCTTGCCGGGATTCGAACCTGCGACCTGCACACGTAACGCTCACATCAAAGCAGCGAGCACTCAACCCGCTGAGCTATTTTACCGACATGTACACAATTCACATCCTATTGCAACATAACCGTGCCTTTTAAAACTTGGTGACAAGGTAACATTCCATCCACATAGGAACCGCCCGCATAGAAACCAGTGGCGAAACCAATCCGACAGCGTGCTGCCGTGCAGTGTGGCAGTAGAGTCTGCGATCACGCAACAACACTGGGGAGGCACATTCTGTTCAGGTTACGCGCACTGAATGGATCTGGCTGGATTATCGCCTTAATCGCAACGGTGGCCTTTAAACAACCTTATGTCACGGCAGGAAGCAGAGCACGGTTGACATTTCGCCGAGTAAACGCACATGCCCGTCAATGTTTCTGCATCACAGATCCTCTCTGGACAGCTTGCACATGTCTAAAATATGATGTAATGTTGCGGGACAGTGCAAACAAAAACGTGCATTATTAAACTGTGCGATGTGATGTGTATGACGCCACCTTGGCTACTCAAAACTTTGCCATGCCACTGCACACCGGGGGGAGAGAACACCTGTCTTCTGGAAATGCAGGTTTACATGAATAAGGCAACCGGGGCAATACCTTCACCACGCTGGACACATATGAGATGAACTAAGGAGGAGATTGGAGGAGGCCGTTGTACAGGGTCACACACACACTGCACTGAAAACGGGACTCCGGGATGTTCAAGTTGTCCCACATCGACGGGCGCCACCCTCTCCTCCAGTCGAACTGGCTCTTCTATTCATTAAATACACATTTTCTCGTCCCTCTATAGACGCAGTACTACAAGTACCAGATCATACAAAAAAAAATAATAAATAATAAAACAAATACTAAATGGGACACACAGACAGCACCACACACGCGAGAGAATGTGTTAAAGTTTCTTCCTGGAAGCGCCCTCTGTCCTGCTGTTCTTGGGTGATCACACAGGTGTGCTGCGAGGCGATTGATGGAAGGGTGCTGCGCTTACCCGCCTGCTCGGCTCCACGGTCTCGGAGGTGGTGACACTCCCGGCGCAGCTGTACCTCATCATTGTGCCCCTGGTCCGCTGGAGAGTGCCGCCGGTCCGGCGGGCTCAGGAGGCGCGGCCTCGGCTCCTTCCGTGGAGTGCACCTTTGCACACAGTCCAGGTGTTCCTCCCCTCCGCCCCGAGATAAGGAGGTGGCGTAGGAGCAGCGCGAGCCCGGCTGTCCCCAGCAACAGGTTCCTTCCCCTCTGCTGGCAGTGAAGCGCGTGCACCGCCACAGTGCAGCCGGGCGCGAGCACGTAGTGCGCGCCTCCTCCCGCCAGCGCACAGCTGCACCTGGCCACCGCATCACTCCAGGGCCGAGGTGTCCGCCGTTGCCTAGCAACAGGCTCAGGTACCTGGAGCCTAGGTGTCTCCTCCCAGACCTGTCGAGCAGCATTTCCCCCTCCCGCCCCCTTAGGATTCCTGGGCCCTGATGCACGCGAGGAGGGCGGCGTCGCGCCACGTGAGGCCCCGCCTGCCTCACCTGGGACTGGACAGCCGCGCTTCCTGTGTGATTAAGACCAGGAATGTGAACCTCTGCCTGCAGGGCATCAGCTGCTGCTGTCAGCATGCGCGGGATTACGCCTGGAAACTCGTGTCCTATAACCAAGGCAGTTTCTAGCCAACTTGATGCCGCGGACACGTCACTCCCAAACGGCACCTCTGTTTCAGGCGACAAAACCCTTGTCGACATCAATACATCGTTGCTAAACAAATAAAACGGGTTTCATTACATTGTAATTCAAGTACTTTATAGAAGAAATCTAATGTGAAAACACGGCTGTTGCTGCCCAAGTAAATGGTTCTTCTGTCATCTGTCACCTGCTCTTAGGTAAGGCCTTGCCTGAATACAGTTTCATCCGGCCTGTACTGACACACTGTGTGGTGTGACCAGCCTGCCAGGGTCTGAGGGTCCACGGAGACCCTGTGTTGAGGGTCGAGCTTGGCCCTGTGTTGCAGGCGTTATATTCGAACCACCTCACTTGTATTTCGCAAATGGCAAAAATAGACTAACCCTATGCATTATTTTCTGATAGAAGGTTATCATTCTAAGGTGGACAGTCTGGCACACTTCTAGTGTACTCTCTCAAAATACCCGTATGACAGAGGGAAAGGAGATAAATAGCACCGATGAATGTTCCTGTCTACTTTGCTGTAAATGACAGAGCATTTTGGGAATATAACAATGATCAGAGATCTCTATTTTTGATAAACAAGTCTCTGATAAAAAAGGGTGCGTGTGTGAATAAGTAAATACCTAACAGACAAATGGCTTATTGCTCATGTCACTGTGCGCAGCACTCACCAAAAGATTAAAATGTCTGTAACCATGAACCATACATATTCATTCGGACATTTTACGTTTTGGGATTTGAGGAAAAAATGTCTGCAACATCAGCCACTCAAATGTGGGGTTTAAGGGCTCTTTTGCTTCTTGTTTCTGGAGAATTTTAGATGCAGAGCGACTCTCTGTCTGAGCATGCCCAGTCTCCAATACAGAAACATCTTTAGAGAATTATATCTTTAGACAGGAACAGAAACCCTACAAGAGACACCCAATAAAGAGGGAAACATGTACAGAAAGGATTGTACTTGTTACAAACCTTAGCCTGACCAGTAATAAGCTAATGAAGCCTTTAAAACAAAACAAGCTTCTGATACGTGGTATATATATATATATATTTTAATTACTGGTTTGAATCACTTAATGATTTTTTACAAGGAGTAGTTTTATCAATCTTTACGTCTCAGAAAAAGAAGGAAGGAAACAGAAGAATATGTTAAAGGTTGATGATTTCCCTGTGTATATGGGGAAAATCCTCAAATACTTTCTTATGGAGAGTCATTACTTTGTTCGATTTTTACCAGTGTGCTCAAGAGGATTTTTGTTGTTGCTATTACCCATGAAGCTTTTTCTCTGTTTCTGAGGCGGGACCACCAGGTGTCTTCCTCAAACAAAAGAAGTGGGGAACATAGGTGTGTTACGTATAATCTTCAGATTCATTGTGTTTCTGGGCATGACAGCAGAAGGTGTCTTATAGTTTCGGTCTGCGCATGATTGTGTCTGCATTTGTTCGAGTTTGAGAGGCCTCTGACGCAGAGGCGTAGACACGGTAGGGTCTGAGTGGGCCAGACCCACCCAAAATCTGTAAATGCCCACTCAGCAGCGCTGAGTAAATGGGTGGGCATTTACAGGTGTTAGTGTCACTGCGGTGGGCCCAACTACATTAGCTTCAGGCCCCACTTGTGAGACAATCCTGGCTACGCCTCTGCCCCGACCGCCTGGATTTCGGTTGGGTCCAAGAGGTTTAGGCGTGCTCTGAGAATCACGTTTCTTAGCGCTCTGTTTGGAAATTTCTTGATGAAGTCTTGGATCTGGTTTATGTTTTTTGTGTTCAGTGGGAGATGAGTTGTCAGTTTGTTCTTTGCCGCAGTTTCTAATCAGCTTCTGATACTTGGCATATTTTATTTTTTTAACTTTAAAAAAATGTATTGCATTTATAGAAGCACGCAAAACCCTGACACATCTAGGCGCTAGTTACAGTGAGAACGAAAAACATTAGAAAAGAACAAGACAGAAAAATAAATTGTGGGTTGTAAATGCATACTTCGACAGAGGCGCACTCCATGGTACAACGGCTGACACATGAGTAACGGTGAGCATAACAAGCGATTGTAGAGCAAACTGAGTCCAATATGTTAAATTACAGGAAACAGTCTGGTATAGTAGCATGCTGCTGACGTCAAAATTGGTATGAGTGCGTTTGCAGCAAAGCCGCTGCTAAAACAATTTAGGTAGCTTGCAGGTGCACCAACATGCTGCTAAGGTCAAAATTAGTAAAGTGCGTTTGCAGGCAAGCATTGCTCCGTCAATTTAGGTGAATTGCATGATACAACAAGGTGCTGTGAAGTCAAAGTAGGTAGAATGGAAAGCAGCAAAGCGCTGCTAAGACAATTTACGTAGGGTACTGGGACATCCAAGTGCAGCGATGGAGCTGCTGGGGTCAAAGTAGGTAAAATGCGTATGCAGCAAAGCGCTGCTGCGACAAGTAAGGTGAATTACATGGTCAACAGCGAGAACTGATAAAGGCATAAACGGTACTGGGTACAGTGTGGTAGAGAGTCAGAGGACACAAATGTACATAGCAGCCATGTTTCCAGTTAGGTAGTGGATTAGGAGTTAAGAATCAGGAGTGAGTTTGGCAAGATCCGGTATGGCGCAGGACGATCGCCACAATCGACTGATGCTGGTTTGGAAGGATCCAAGAGCGATATGCGCAGGAGAGAGCAAAACGGATTGGAAACATGACAGACATGATCCAGTGCATGTGTAGGGAGTCACCGGCAAGGCTTACCTTTGCAGATGGTTTTGGCGGGGTAGTGGCACGTTCCGGTGATGCATGATTCTGGAGACAAGGCACAGTTTCGCCGGATGAGACTGTCAGAGATACCGACTGGCCTTAAATCACAGCCTTGCATCAGGGCCGGCTGCTCCTCCGGCTTAGGGATGTACTTCCTGTTGTTCCGGAAGGCAGCCAATCAGCTGGAAGGCTCTCCGGAGCCTTCGAGAGGCAGTTGATGTTCTTGCAAGCGGCGGCGGCCATGTTCCTCACCCCAGGCACCTCGTTGTGCTGATGGGGGAGGGAAGGTGTTTATGAGGCTGCTCTCCCTCTGGTACTGCTGGAGTGTAAGCGCACCGGCAGAGATACCTCCTGGTCTTATAGGGTCGACAGTTCCTCAGCAGCTACCTCCTCACCTACTCAGAGGGGTATTTTGGCAAAAAAAGCAGGCCCATGCTTTATCTAACAGATCTGGCGTTATCTCTTATTAGTGCTGGCCTGCAGCTAGAGAAAATCATGGTGTGGCGGACTAGTAGAATCACAATTTTTGGGTACTTCTTTGATTTGTTTGATTCCTTTATGTGTTTAAGTGTGGGGACAGCATGTCTCACTCGTTAGAGCTAAACATACAAACAATTTCAGTGTGCTATTGTATGGACATGATGCATAAAACAAAGAGAGTGAAGCCCGCTGGAGTGAAGGGCGTGGCTGTTTTCTGCTGTGCGGCTGGTCTACTTTTTGTGCCTGCCTCCTCTGGACTTGCTGTGAACCCGCTCCAACTCGCATCAGACTGACGGCTGGAGCTGTCAGCAGTTGAAGCGAGCGGGGCATTGCTCGCTGTTTCGTGCCTTGTCACGTGACAGGAGTCACGTGATTCCAACTTGCCACTCCTCCAGCAAGCACAGATAAAACCAGCACAGAGCGACCCTTGCGCGTGAAGCCCGCTGGAGTGAAGGGCGTGGCTGTTTTCTGCTGTGCGGCTGGTCTACTTTTTGTGCCTGCCTCCTCTGGACTTGCTGTGAACCCGCTCCAACTCGCATCAGACTGACGGCTGGAGCCGTCAGCAGTTGAAGCGAGCGGGGCATTGCTCACTGTTTCCTGCCTTGTCACGTGACAGGAGTCACGTGATTCCAACTTGCCACTCCTCCAGGAAGCACAGATAAAACCAGCACAGAGCGACCCTTGCGGCGTGAAGCCCGCTGGAGTAAAGGGCGTGGCTGTTTTCTGCTGTGCGGCTGGTCTACTGTTTGTGCCTGCCTCCTTTGGACTTGCTGTGAACCCGCTCCCACTCGCATCAGACTGACGGCTGGAGCCGTCAGCAGTTGAAGCAAGCGGGGCGTTGCTCACTCTTTCCTGCCTTGTCACGTGACAGGAGTCATGTGAATCCAACTTGCCACTCCTCCAGGAAGCACAGATAAAACCAGCACAGCGCGACCCTTGAGGCGTGAATCCCACTGGAATAAAGGGCGCAGCTGTTTTCTGCTCTGCGGCTGGTCTACTGTTTGAGCCTGCCTCCCTGGACTTGCTGTGAACCCGCTCCAACTCGCATCAGACTGACGGCTGGAGCAGCAGTTGAAGCGAGTGGTGCGTTGCTCACTGTTTCCTGCCTTGTCACGTGACAGGAGTCACATGATTCTGTAATGCTCACCTGGTATCCACGGGGACGTCACTCAGCCTGTTCTGACCTCTTCCGACCTCGAACCCTTCCCTGGAGTCTACTCGACTGGAGACTGGGCCTAAAACACAGGATTGGTAGAGTTTACCTCCCTATTATCTGTGTGCTTGAACCCCTTCTTCCCCGGGGTCCAACCCTTCCCTTTGATCCACAGGTCACCTTGTTTTCTTGGAAAGTGTGCTCTCCATCCTGCTTTCAGCGCAGGGGCATGTTGATTGATGCGGGCTCGTTGCTGCCTAGTTACTTCACTGGCAAGAATCCGACAGGTAAGTATAATGAGTCTTTTGAATGGTTCTCTAACTTCGTTCCTTTCCTTCCTTAGATGATGGCCGGCGTCCGGGGATGGCGATGTGCTGCTGAGATGAGTAGCGCTGAAGACGAGTGAGAGCGCGATGCGCGATGTGACCCTTTCGTATTTGTATTGAACTGAGTTCTTTTTCTGTGTGTTTTAGGTGCTGCGACGTTTTCAGCGTGGATGCCGGTTATGAAGAAGAAATGCGGTGAGTAAGCGCGGTATGCGGCGCCTCTAGATGTTTCCACGCTAACCTGGAGTGTCTTTTCCCTCTTGTAGATCGATGAGAAGTTCTGGAGACAGAGTTCCCCCAGAGAGGCTGGGATTAAGGTAAGCGTTTGAAGCTCGTACAGTCTTTAAAAATAAGCGAAGATTTTGCTGAGTGCTTACTAATGGAGGTGATGGTGAATGGACCCAGGTATCTTGGATTTGGTTTTGATGGAATCGTCTAAGCAAGCGAGGTGCATGGATGTACTCACAAGGCTAGTAGAAAAAAAAGCAATTAGAGCTGGGGGGTCCTCTTTTTTAGGGGGCTGTGTGGCTAAGGACCAGGTATAAACATGTATATAGAAAAATGCCACTGAGAACAGCTACCCGCCTACACACGTACTAGGTGTGTCTAGTTGCAACAAGTGCTATCAATCATGTAAGTCAATAGATCAAAACATGAAAAATAGAGATAAACATATTTTAATTTATAAGTATAAAAACACTCAAAATATTTCTAAAAAAGAAACAAAAATGTATTTTGTTAACACGGAACATCACATAAAATGACAAATTTTGAATGTCAATATCTTCAACAAGCTAAACCAGACAAAATCACTGGATTAGAACAGTGTTGTGAGGTTAGTAAAAAAGTGAGGTAGACATGTTGCTATTACATAAGACGGGTCCAGCGCACATCCCATAGCAGTCTAAATCAGCTATAGAGTGTTTTTCAAAAACTGTTGCTAGAACCCAGAATCACATTTCTCTGTGTCGACAGAGTCAAGGACAAATGAATGATTAATTGAGGACATATGTAATAGCAACATGTGTACCTCACTTTTTTACTAACCTCACAACACTGTTCTAATCCAGTGATTTTGTTTGGTTTAGCTTGTTGAAGATACTGACTTTCACAATTTGTCATTTTATGTGATGTTCCGTGTTAACAAAATGCATTTTTGTCTCTTTTTTAGAAATATTTTGAGTGTTTTTATACTTATAAATTAAAATATGTTTATCTCTGTTTTTCATGTTTTGATCTATTGACTTACATGATTGATAGCACTTGTTGCAAGTAGACACACCTAGTACGTGTCTAGGCGGATAGCTGTTCTCAGTGGCATTTCTCTATATATATGTACTCACAAGGCTCCCATGTCCTGTCTTGTGGACCATACCCCTTCCAGTCTACTAAGTAGTATAATTTGGATCTGACGTACTTTGAATCCAGGATGTCCTTGACTTCGAATTCTGGCTCCCCGGCGACTACTACTGGCTGCGGTGGCGTTGCTACCCGGGTCCCAGGTTGAACAGGTTTAAGGAGAGACACGTGGAACACAGGATGAATCTGCATGTTTGACGGCAAAGCTAGTCTGACCACCACAGGATTTATCACAGAGGCGATGGTGAATGGACCCAGGTATCTTGGACGGAAAGTTCGGGTTCCTTTAATGGACTTTGTCTCCCACTTGGTAGTTGGGGGCCTTTGCTCGGTGTTGATCAGCAAACTTCTTTTGGTGATTCTTAGCTTGAAGTAGGTGTTCAGCTGCCCTTTTAAAGGTTTGAGAAATGGTCGTGTGCAAGGATTTGACTGCTGGCATTTCCTGGGTTGTAGGAACGTCCAACTCAGAAGTACGTGGGTGCCTGCCATACATGGTATAAAAGGGTGTCTGCCCAGTGCTGATGTGTAGGGAATTATTATAAGCATATTCAGCTATCCATAATACGTCGAACCAGCTTCCTTCAGCTTGGTGTAACATGCAACGCAGATACTGCTCTAGCATCTGATTTGTCCTCTCAGTTTGACCATCCATTTGGGGATGGTGACTGGTGGATAGCCGGATGTCGATCTGGGCCATAGAGCAGCATTTTCTCCAGAAGTTAGATACGAATTGAGTACCTCAGTCTGAGACTAAAACTGAAGGAAACCCATGGAGCCATACAATGCCTTCAAGAAATACCTTTGCCAGTGTGGAAGCATTTGGGAGCCCATTAAGAGGAATGAAATGTGCCATTTTTCAAAATAGGTCCACGTCCACAAGAATAGTGTTAAACCCTTGACTGGGTGGTAAGTCAGTAATAAAATCGAGGGACAACATGTGCCAGGGTGCTGGTGGGATTTCCAATGGTTGTAATAGCCCAGCCAGTTTCTGCTTGGATGACCTGTTTTGAGCACACACTCCACAAGATAGGATGAATTGGATAATGTCTTTACTCCACGTGGGCCACCAATAATTTCTTTTTACCTTGGCTAGGGTTTTAGTGATTCCGGGGTGGCCCTCGATCAAGGAATCATGATAACCTGACATGACTTGTTCTCGTAGTTCTTGATTTGGTAAGAATAAACAATTCCTGAAGTAGGGCAACTGATCTTTTATCATGTAATGTTCTCCTTGTGCACTCCACGCTTGTAATTGCTCCGGACTCATCAGGTTTTGGATTTCTTTATGTAATTCTTTCTGAGTTATGGTTGCTGTGATTCCTAGGAGCTTGTCACTCGGGATGATTGCTATTGGGTCAGGGGTCTGATACCCTTGCTCTTCCACCCCCATAGGGGAAAGGGCATCGGCCTTCCCGTTTTTCACCCCTTGTCGAAATGTAATCACGTAGTCATATTCAGCAAAAAAAAGAGCCCAATGTAGTTGTCGTGAGGATTGGGCCTTTGCCGTTTTTAGGTACTGGAAGTTCCGGTGGTCAGTTATTACGGTGATTGTGTGTCAGGCGCCCAAGAGGTAGTGCCGCCATGCCTTAAAGGCTGACTTAATAGCCAGGAGTTCTTTGTCTGTGATAGCGTAATTCGGTTCAGGGGGTGTGAATTTACGCGACCAGAAGGCAACAGGGTGTAACTGGCCCGTTTCGGGGTCCTTTTGTGAGGGGACGGCTCCCATAGCCATGCTTGAGGTGTCCGTTTCCACCAGGTATGGGAGATCACGGCGAGGGTGGCGTAAGATTGGGGTAGATGTGAATCTTGCTTTGAGTTCCTGGAAAGCTTCCTCGGCTTCTGTTGTCCACTGGAACATTTTGTTGCTTTTCCTTAGCAATGACGTGATGGGATGCACGATTTGCGAAAATCCTGGGATGAACGGGTGGTAGAAGTTTGCAAAACCCAGCATACTTTGAAACCCCTTGAATGAATTTGGTGATGGCGAGTTCAGGGTAGCATCTACCTTGCGTACATCCATTTGGGCTGAGAATAAAGCCCAGGAATTCCACCTCAGAGATGTGGAATGAGCACTTTTCGAGCTTGGCGTAGAGCTGGTGTTGACAGAGTTTCTCCAATGAGGATCGGACGTGTTCAACGTGGTCCTGCTTTGATGCGGAATATACTAGAATATCGTTGATGAACACTGGAGCACAGGCATCAATCAATTCCCGTAGGACATCGTTCATGAAGTATTGAAATGCTGCAAGCGCGTTGCAAAGGCCAAAGGGCATTACTTGATATTCGTACAAGCCGTATTTGGTGCGAAAAGCGGTTTTCCATTCGTCCCCCTGTTTTACGCGAACAAGGTGATATGCCCCCCTCAGGTCTAGTTTTGTGTAGATTGGGCATCTTTGACTTGATCAAGCAATTCAGGGATCAGTGGCAGGGGGTAGCGGTTTGTTACGGTAATCTGGTTCGGTGCGTGATAGTCGATGCACGTTCTCAAGTCCCCCTCCTTTTTCGGTACGAAGAATAGAGGACTGGCTGCTGGAGACTTCGAGGGACGGATGAACCCGTTGGCCAGGTGTTGGTCAAGATAGGCCTTCAGGTGCTGGTTTTCTGGTTCCATGAGTGTGTAAATTCGCCCGCAAGGGATTTTTGCACCGGTTATCAGGTCGATTTGGCACTCGTATAGTCTATGCGGTGGCAGGGTATTAGCCTGTTCTTTCTGAAAGACATCTTGAAAGTCCTGGTATTCACTTGGTAGGGTGCCGATTGCCACAGTCGCAAGCGTGGAGGTTCTGGTGTCTATTGGTTGTTTTTCTTGGCGATAACATGTGTGGGCGCAAGTCTCGGGAAAGGCCAATTCTTTTGCTCGCCAATCGATTCGAGGATTGTGAGCTACCAACCATGGCATTCCCAAAATCAACCGGAACTGTGGTGCCTTAATGAGGTCGAAAACTATAGATTCTTGGTGTCCATCCTGGCACAGAAGGATTAAAGCTGCAGTGCATTGGGATATTGGACCAGAAGCTATTTCTGTGCCGTTGACAGTGGTAACAGTGTCGGTGGTTGATCTAGGGCGTAACGGAAGCCCCAGCTTTGCGCAAAATCCTGGTCGATGTAATTCCCAACGGCTCCACTGTCAATGTACGCTCTTACTGCATGCATCCGAGATGGTTGTTGGTGATTGATCAAGACCACAGATAGTGCAAAATGGAAGGTCTGTAGTTCACTTTCTTCGCTCGACAAGTGGACCCCTACACTTGCCGGGCTGGGGAGTTTTCTGATTCCTTGATGGTATCTTCCTTGTCCGTGTCCCCTACCGTCCTCCCCTGTGGCTTCACAGGGCACTCTTTAAGGAAATTACCTGACCTTCCACAGTACAGACATAACTGCTCCTGTCTCCTTTTATCCCTTTCTGCTTTAGTCAAGGGTGATCTGACCCCCCCCCCCGATTTGCATTGGTTCTCCTGAACCTTCCGTTGTGCCGGCAATATTGTCCTTTGAACGCACATACATAGGGCGAGGTTCCGGTCTGGTTCGATCTGCTCTTCGGTCCTGCAACCTATGATCCAGTTGAACAACAACGTCAATGAATTCTGAGCAGTCTTTCGGGGGGTTCACTACTTGTGCGAGAACATCCTTGAGCTCCCCCCGCAACCCCGATGAAATAACGTGGTTCTCTTCTCCACTGGCCATTCTGCTTCAACTACGAGTCTATTGAACGTGTCTATGTATGTTAATAGGTCTTGATTCCCTTGGCGTAGGGACAGAAGTTCGTTGTCTAATGCCTGCCCATGAGTACGACGGGCGAACAGCTTTTCCATCTCCTGCTGAAAGCCCCTGAAGTCATGCAGCAAAGGATCGTCTTGGGCCACAAAGGGTACAGACCAATCCGCGGCGCTACCACTCAGGTAGGATAGCACAAAAGCGACCCGTGATTGGTCATTTGGAAAGGCCCCTGGTCTACAAAGGAAGTGCAGGCGGCACCGGTTCATGAACGTTGCAAACCTCTTGGGATCCCCTGTAAATCGTTCGGGCGGGGCCAAGGGAACTGCCCCAGGAAGGGTTATCTGAACGGGATTGGCTGATGGTGCTGGCATCGAGGGCACGCTTCCCGGCAATGGTGCATGCCCTGCTTGTGACTGGAGAAGTTGCCGGCTTAAATCACCAGTGCGTTCTTTGGCTACTATCAGCTCTCTCCTCAGGGTGGTGGTCTCCTGCCTGGCTGTATGTACTTCAGAACGTAGCTGCCCCAACATGTGGGCTAACTGGTCGGTTTCTGACGTTTCCATGACGCCCAGGTGGATTTTGATGTGAGGCTTTGTGTTCTGCAACGCTCACCTGGTATCCACGGGGATGTCACTCAGCCTGTTCTGACCTCTTACAACCTCAAACTCTTCCCTGGAGTCTACTCGACTGGAGACTAAGCCTGAAACACAGGATTGGTAGAGTTTAACTCCCTATTGTCTGTGTGCTTGAACCCCTTCTTCCCCGGGGTCCAACCCTTCCCTTTGATCCACAGCTCACCTTGTTTTCTTGGAAATTGTGCTCTCCGTCCTGCTTTCAGCACAGGGGCGCGTTGATTGATGCAGGCTCGTTGCTGCCTCGTTATTCCCTGGCAAGAGTCCGACAGGTAAGTATGAGTCTTTTGAACAGTTCTCTAACTTCATTCCTTTCCTTCCTTAGATGATGGCCGGCGTCCGGGGATGGCGTTGTGCTGCTGAGATGAGTAGTGCTGAAGGTGTGCGGCGCCTCTAGATGTTTCCACACTAACCTGGAGTGTCTTTTCCCTCTTGCAGATAGATGAGAAGTTCCGGAGACAGAGTTCCCCCAGAGCGGCTGGGATTCAGGTAAGCGTTTGAAGCTCGTACAGTCTTTAAAAATAAGCAAAGATTTTGCTGAATGCTTACTAATGCCTTTTTTCTGTTCTTTTCCCTTTTCCTTAGGAAGCAGCGTGCCGGGATGGGAATGACTCCGCCGAAGATGCCTGCAGAACAGAAGAACTGATGAATGATGGGCTGAAGCGCCGCAAGGTAAGGCTGTTCCTAACGGTGTTCTTGTTCTTGCAGAAGCTGAGCGCAGAAGAAAGATGCAGGCCTACTGGAGTCCGATCCGAACACGGTGAGTGTCACGCTGCAGGTGCAGAAAACACAAAGCATGTTTCTCAGCCTGGGCGTGGCTTAAATAGCCTCTGGGTATCCCAGGTGTCTCTGGGCTGAACCACACCCAAAAGACTAGACTGCACATGCAGTTCGGGGAACCGAAATATGTGGAGTCATCCCTCTTGTCCCCATCAATGCACTACAAGTCCAATCCCCAATGTTATCCTATGGGAGTGAGTGAGTCTGGTGCCACAAGCGCCAATTCTGACTCCAAGTGGGTCTTTGGAGGGATGGAGAGGCCCTTGAGGGCCATGTAGGTGATCGTGGCCTGGCTCCAGCCTGACATCTTGGAGGGCTGGGGACATGAGGGGCAGGAATCATGACAGTCAGTAACCAATCAATTCCAAAAACAGAAACCAAATTTTAAAACCAGAAATAGTCAAGAGAAACACAAGAAAGTATTATTTATTTGTATACATCTTGTGAGTAGTAGCTTGGTCACACTACTCAAACCTCTTTGTACCAGCTTCCCCTCTTGGGAAGATGAAGACCTACAAACTAACAGTTTCAGGTCTGCACTCCAAGCAGTCTTCCTCTTCCACCTCAACAGTGGCCTGGCTCCAGCCTGACATATTGGAGGGCTGGGGACAAGAGGGGCAGGAATCATGACAGATTCCAACTTGCCACTCCTCCAGGAAACACAGATAAAACTAGCACATCGGGACCCTTGCGGCGTGAAGCCCGCTGGAGTAAAGGGCGTGGCTGTTTTCTGCTGTGCGGCTGGTCTACTGTTTGTGAGTGCCTCCCCTGGACTTGCTGTGAACCTGCTCCAACTCACATCAGACTGACGGCTGGAGCCGTCAGCAGTTGAAGCGAGGGGGGCGTAGCTCACTGTTTCCTGCCTTGTCATGTGACAAGAGTCACGTGAATCCAACGTGCCACTCCTCCAGGAAGCACAGATAAAACTAGCACAGCGCGACCCTTGTGGGGTGAAGCCCGCTGGAGTAAAGGGCGTGGCTGTTTTCTATGGTTTCCGGCTGGACCCGGCAAGATCTGCGGTAAGTTCTCGCTACCTCTACACACTTGCATTGTGACAAATCAGTCTTCTGTGATTGCACACCTCATTGTTCGTACAAACCAATAATGGAATTCACAAAGCCGTGAACATGCTTACAAGGGTGAATGCACTTACAAAGTAAATTAGAAGAATCAGTAGCAATAGCAAATAAAAGCACCATTACACCAGAGCTACATAGAAAGCAAACAAATAATTCCAATACCAATGCAGCTAAAATGGTTGAATTTACAGGTGTCCAACGCACAATAATGGTACTAAAAAAAGATGATAAGCACTCTTCGTCACCCTATGCGGCAACAACAGGACCAACATGTCAACCGGATGATCAAGCACCTCCCCCAGTGAAAACCCTATTGAAATCCGCAAACATGAAATCACCAGGGAAAATATCTCAGCCTCTTGTTCCAGAGGCTCCTCTCCTTCCAGTTCAACAGAAGATCATCTATACTTCCCAAGAGTTGCCTTCTTTCCCTATTCAGCTGCCCAATTATCCAATTCCTACAGATTCAGCTGCCTCAGAGAAGCGACGGTTCGTGCCACTCAGATGCCTAACCCAACCTCTGATTCCCTTCCCGAGACAATAGTACCTGATTGCTCCAAACATCCTTGTCCTCTATCAATGCAGTCTCGACCACCGAATGAAATAATTCCTAAATTTGCGCTTGAGGATTCCTGCTTCACACCATCCCTCCAGGAAAGAGCAAGAGCAGCCAAACAACAATGGCAATCAATTTATTACCCCACAGATTCTTTCAACTGTGAAAATATCAAGCCATTGTCAGTTCTTATTGCACATCTCTCCCTCGACATAACAGAGATAGATGCAATTATGGACTCTCAAGAGAAAAGAGCCGAAGTGTTTGGGGAGGTTCTTGATCGTATCCCAATACAAAAGATTAATACATCCACACCCATTGCACCTAAAGGGGCCCAGGTGTCCATTAAAATGTCTCCAAAATCTCCTCATGATGCTCTGGCTAACCCACATAACAATGAACTCTCAGAAGTTGATTCCTTCTCTCCGCCTAAGTAATTTGAATCTTTGAATAACACCCCTGAAATCCCGGAAAGACTACCAACTACGATGCTTGACCTCCAGAACACGCTAGGAGCAGTATTATCAATAGCGATGATACCGTTTCTTAAAATCCAAGAAGCTATGGTGGACACAACAAAAGATCAAGCGACTTTGCTAGCCATGATTATGACTAAACAAAACCCATTCGGAAGGATTTATTGGTACCATACAAGAGCGTCTAAAGTACGAAGCGGAAACCTCTAGGACATGGCAAAGTAGCCTTGCGGAAATTGCAAGAGTTGATCGGGCAGATAAAATCTGATGGAGACAGTATCGATAATCACTAAGAAAATGATAGGTGAAAAAGTAAAAAAACATCCACATGTACCGTCATATCCATTCCAGCCAACAAAACAAACCCAAACCATGAGTACAACGCAAGTAGTTGTCACCACCACAGACCAGATGACACAATATGAAATCCAAACGTATCCTATTGGAGGACTGAACCCATCTCTACTACCGATCCAGGTTAATGCTGAACCGGCATCATGCACTCCCTTCGACATCTTTGATCTGACAAAACAAGGTCATGTGGGAAAAGAACCACTGAGTAAAACGAATAAAACAGAACACTTAAAAAAAACTCAAACAGGCTCACATGCATTCCTAAGAAAATTGCAATCGGTCCAAAAATCGATTTCAGAAAACATACCTAAAATACCTAAAAAAAACAATTCTGAATTTACCAATTGCGGGGGCCGGTGTTCCTACCACAACATCTACGAAAGCTCCAACCACCACAACCAAACAGGACGATCATTCACTGTCAGAACCACTGGATGCTTTATTAGCTGTGATTAATCAAGACAGCCCCAGCAAAATGATACATTTCTTGTCAGTCACGGACCTTAGCACTTCTGACAACTCTATTGCTCAGAATTCTACTTTGGTGAACTCGCAGGACGCCGTATTGATTGTCCTTGACGAATGCCACGAAACATCGGCTGAATCCGCCCGGATGAGTACATTCAATCAGCAGCCATCAAACAACTCCTCCTTGGTATATTCAGCGGTGTCAATCGATGAATCTTGGTCTTCATCAGAAATACAAAACAGACCTAACAACAAGGCCATTCCATCTGACCAAACGGATCCATCACTTATCAGACCAAACTTTCTTAATCCAATGAAATCATCGTTTGCATTCAGAGTATCAGTATTTCCATCAGTGACAAACTCTGATGAGACGGTAACCATGAATAGAGCCAATGTTTTGCATTTATTTAATGCAATTCCACATCTGGCTCAGATTAGTTCCTGTGATATCGAGGTGATCCATTTTCCCAATAAAGGGCGGGTGGATATAGCCCACATTGATTTTTACACCAAAGATATAGTGCACCGTGTGCTTTCCACCAAGTCTCAACTAACAACGTTAGGTTTCAAAACGGAAGAGATCATTGTATCCAGACTAATGGCGGAATAAAAATTGAGTAACAAACTAGCAAAGTTCGACCGATCCACTTGGAATAAACCGATCAAACAACAATCGGTTCATGATACTCAGAAGAACACCAACGATACTGTTCCAAAGTCTCTTGATACCAACAGGGAAAATGATCAAACAAACACATATGACGCTGAGAAAAGACAAGGTATATGGCGCAACTTACAATAGACTCCCCAATGCAAAACAACATCTAGCATTTCAGGAGAAAACCGGAGTCCGTCCAGGAAACCTTATCTATAACAATCAAAATCCAAAACTGCCCAAGCAAGTGAAATATCTTTATGCTCTTGGAACACTAGAGGTCATAAGCACCTGTTTGATGAAGGATCAGCCTCTCTTGCAGAACCAGATATTATATGCTTACAGGAAACCTGGCTGAAAGAAGAGGTAATATGTGATGGATTTATAACTCTGACAAATCCTGCGATTAACTCCCCGCAAGACAGGCCAGCGTCAGGAATGATGATCCTAATGAAAATTAGCCCCTCGTGGTTTATAACAACAAGGAAGAATATCCATTCCTGGGCTCAATACATCACTATACAAATACCAACCTTCAATAACGACCTCGAGCAATGCGCGGAACCACTTATCATACCATTTTTAACATATACTGGAACCCGACAGCAATGAATGACAATAAATTCATAGGCTCAATATGCGATGAAATGGATAATGTTGCCCATTCCAACAACCAAGTATAATTTATAATTGTGGGAGACTTTAACATGCACTTATTCAGCAGAGAAGGTCAAAAATCTGATGCTCAGTCTTTGTCATCCAGAGCTAGAAAATGGACAAAATAACTAATCATTTGTAATATGTCTTTGATTGATCCACCAAAAAACTGTAAAGGGTTACCCCTCCCAACCTGGTCACGAGAGAAATCCACATCAATCATCGACTATATTTTCTTTTCAGAAGGCATACGAAAATTAATCATCTCTACTGATAATTCTCCGCAGTTCACTAGTGACCATCATCAAATATCAATTTCATGGGACACACTAAGACCACAGAATCCTCGAATAACTTTACCAGCTCTTGAAATCAACAATGGTTTGAATAAACTCTGAATAAAGAGTCATTAGATATCTGGATAATATCAACTTTTGAACGGTCGCTACTTTAAGATCAATCAAAATTGAACTATGGCTGGATCCTGGAGAAATTCTATCAACCACGGGCAAGGATTAACAATTTACCAAAACACAATCATACGCACCATTTCAACATCAAAATCAGGCTGAAAAAAAACTTCTTCATAAACGAATAGGACAATTAAAAAAAAAGGAAGAACCTGATTACGAAATCGAAATAAAAAAGAAAAACAAAAATACTCGAATTTAATCAAAGCAATGAAAGCAATAATGCAACAAAATGATGCAGAAGCGATTCTAGATGCGCTCAAACAAAAAAACACGCGACAACTTTGCTCATTGATGAATGATTCACCGAAAACCTCTCATATGATCCAAGAAGTCGAAGCACAGACATGGATCAAACAATTTACGACTCTCTACAAATCAAATACCAACATCCTGAGAGCCGAATTGGAGAAAGAAGAGAGCCCTTGGGACCTCGTTTGGGATATTGAAGAGCTTAGAAATACCATCATGGCCCTCAATCCTTCTCAAGCCCCTGTTCCTGATGGATTATCGAACGCCGATCTCAAAGCAGCTCCAGAAGATTGGGCAACCTTTTTCATTCAACTTCTTCAACTCATTGGAAAGACAAAGGAAATCCCTCGTACCTGGACATTGGCTATTCTTACCCCAATTTTCAAAGCTGGAGACCGAAAAGATCCGGCAAACTACAGACCTATAGCTCTCCTAGATGCCCTAGGGAAAATATTTGCGGGCTATCTTGCAAAAAAACGTAACATCTGGGCAGCGGAGAATGGTAAGCAGGACAAAAGACGAACTGGTTTTGTCAATAAAATAGGAACCAATGTGAACTTACTACTGTTGAACATGATAAAATATGAAGCATTAACTAAGACCCCACAGGTATATGCCATCTTTATAGATCTAAAGATGGCGTTCGACTCTGTCAACAGACAAAAACTATGGTCCAAATTAACATCATGGGGCTGTCCACCCTCCATCCAGCACACGATAAAACAACTATACTCTAACACCTCGGTCCAAGTCCGGTTAACTAACGATGGTATGGTGACAAAACCAATCTCCACCTGGAACGGTTTGAAGCAAGGGTGCCCCTTGGCAGCCTGCCTATACAATTTGTACCCCTGTGACTTCGGAGAAAAGATCCAAAATATAGCGGCGAATCCTCCGAAGATCAACAACGAGCCAATACAAGCCCTAATTTACACCGATGATATCATTATTCTAGATAAATCCGTATCAGGTCTACAAAAAACCTTAGACAAAGCACAACATTTCATGATGGAAAATGAGCTGCAGTAAATATCAATAAAACTAAGGTAATGAAACTAGCCTCTCAAAAAAACAAAAAACAACATAACCTAAAGATACATCTGGAAAGAAAACAGATCGTGAGAACCAAGGCTATCACATATCTGGGCTTAATGATTCATTCCTCCTGGAACGAACAAGAATGGAAAGACCACATAGAGGAAAAAGCCAGATCCCTTGCGAGGCAAGGTCGATTTTTTCATCTAAAATTCGGAACATACTCGATAAAAGCCACAATTGCTCTGTACAAGCAAAAATTAATTCTGATCCTGACCTATGCCAGTGAATCACTGATCAACCAGCAAAGAATAAAATGGCCCCGCTATGAGGCTTTATTGTGGAGGAAAACACTAGCTCTTCCGAGATCTTTCCCGAAGCCAAGAATCCACTATGAATTAGCCCTTCAATCCATTCAATCTATAGTTCTCTGGAAAAAAATAGACCTATATAGAAAAATAATCTCTCAAGACAAAATACCATCGCTAGAAATCCTCAAAGAGAAGAAACGAGCCTTTCAAATCACAGTCCTTTCCAAGTGGACTTCTGAGATTAAACAGAAAATGCATACAGAAGAAATTACTGAAGAAATGCTGTTAAATAGACCACAGCATGCGAAACGCAAATTATGGAATAATGACTGGATCAAAACTGTAGCCGAAAAAAGTAAATATAAACGTCATCTCCAATGTGAATCTGAAACAAGGGCTCCCCACGAACTGCCAGGCTACTTGAACCACTTTCCGGACCGTACCATCCAAGACCTATTTTTGCGTTTTCGCTTTAATATACTACCGACCAGTGATTACTTAACCATGACAGACAAATCAGCTAATGAAACTTCTGATTGCCGTTTCTGTAAATCAGTAAATATCCCGGAAACACTTTTTCATCTGATCATGATCTGTCCAGCTCTGATGGAAAAAAGAAATCTACATAGAGATTTCTTTGAGATATCCCACAAACAAATGACAACCCAAGAAAAATGGGACTCTTTACTAAGAGGACTGCGATCAATGAAGACAGCAACTTGAAAGACTGAAACGTAGTCATATAATGTCACTTTTTAGACATTTAAAATAACAGTAAATGAAAAGTTTGAAAAATCAAACAAAACATTTAAATAAAAAATAAAAAGAGTCATAGGTGTTGTTGCATAGAGGAGCAGCACATAGACGCCTTAACAAACAGGGTGGTGACTTGGGCAGCGCACAAATCGTTGCTGCACACATATCACTGCCATGCTTTGCCACGGACTTCTGTCTGCACAGTGACACAATGGACCCTGCTTTCCTAATCAGGGTGCCAAGTCACATTGCGCAGCCATCTAGCAATGGTTGGCATGTAAGAAAATTAAACGTTCTTTGATGCTGAGTGAATGCATTTAGTCCATGTCCCAAAGCAGCGAGTAAACAACTTATGCAAGGAAATGACAGTTAACCTTCTCAGGCACACGCTATATGTAACTAAACAGTACCATACAAAAACAAGTGTTTGTGTGTAAAATAAAAAGACATGAAAATAAAGAACATATTTTAAAACTTTTTCTGTGTGGCATGTTAATTCTCTTGAAAGAATGCATAGATTTGGTAAACTAACTGATGCTTTGTGCTAGCCTTCAGAATATAAATGCCCTATGTTCAATTTTCATCCCTGTGGTGTAAAAGCGTTGGCTTTTTAAATGAACTGTCACTTATAAATTGCGCCCACTTTAAAGGCTTTATCAACACAAAGAGCATACTGGTCCAGACAAAAGCTCTCTTCATTTTAGCCAGAGAGACTATAGTAGTACCTTTGCCCCAGTAAATTGTCAAAGTGTTTTAGGGTAGATCAGTCTCCAGTGTGCTTGGACTGAAAATGAATACTAATACGATGGTTAAGAAAGCTGCTGTAGTTATAAAGGCCAGTACCTAAACCCTTGAGTTGAAACTAGTGTGAGAATCCAAAGGGTGCCTCACCTGCTAGTCCCCTGGGGTCACTCTCTCAGGTAGCCAGGGCACGACCGCCGCCTTTGGATCCAAACCCTGGTGGTGGATAGTGTGGGAGGATCACCTGGGTGAGCGCGGTCTTCGGGAGTGGGGATGAGGCAGCCGATGGCGAGACGCGGAATTCCTCCCTTTCCCATACATATGATCCCTATGATTTCATAGGATTCTCTGATGTCCCAACTTTTCCCCCTTTTCACACAAACACTGGGCTGAGGAAGAGGGCGACTCAGAGTAACAATGCTAACTCTTACATATCACATTGGACATGTCCCGCTAATTGGGTCAGGCAAAGTCAGGCACTTGACTCTAAGTGCACAAATCTGATTCCAATTAGCTCTCCTCACACGGATAAAAGGCGTAACATAGAGACACACTCTGAGCAAGGTGGAGCACGAGTAAGAGCAAACCTTCTGGGGCAAAGGCGAACCTACTGGAGCAGAGAAACAGACCGAGAGATGAGAGCCACAGGTGGAGGACCCCAGGTGTTCCCTTCAGGTGGTTGTTGCCTCCAAAAGGCCACGAAAGACATGTGGAGAAGGCCAAATCCCAAACAAGAAGGCTGCACTGTGTTGGAAGTATGCCAGCAACCCTCCCAGGTGAACGTCAGAGTTGGGGAGGCAGGCCAAGCCTGTGGTGCCGCCCTTGACTCGTAAACTGGAAGGCAGTAAAGAAAAGAAAGTAACGTACATAGCCGATGAATTGGCAAGTGACATGAGAGACCGTTCTTGGTAAAGAAAGATGGAAGTGAAGGCTGCATGCGTGTGGATGAGACGCGAAGTAAGGCAGACCTGTGAATGAACCTTGAAGTAACGATAGCTGTAACGATAGCTGTAAAGTCTGCGATACTGAGTAACAAAGTGGTCTGGTGAAAGGAAGTAGCCTACTCGAAAGTCTCTGTGAAAGGTGAAAAGTTTGTAGCGATAAAGTGGATGAACTGTAAAAGTGAGGTGATCAAAATTAACCCAGAGAAAAGAGGAGAGTAAAAAGTTGAACGTTGAACTTTGGTGCATAATACAGTGAACAACCCAACCCATAAAGCACTGGGGCAAACATAGATGTGTGAGTTAAAAGCTGGAAAGTCGAAGTGGTCCTATGGAGGTCCGTAGAAAAAAACAGGCACATTCAAAAGTCTTTGACATCAGGAAACAGTCCGAGCCCGACTGAGGGAGACCAGTAGTGTAATAATAATAATAATTTTGCATTTATATAGCGCTACGAACCCTCAGGTATCTGAGCACTGCTTATTATTACCCACGGTGTGTGGTGCTCATTTATTGACCTCAGAAGGATGAAAGGCTGAGTTTGGTCCTGCCGGGATTCGAACCTGCATCAGCAGGCTCTGCACGCATGTCAAAGCAAGCGCTCTACTCGCTGTGCCACTTTACCGGCTAAGACTTGACCGGAATAAGTTAAGGGAAGGGAACCCCTGCAAGTGTTTTGTTTTGCTGTGAAAGGTCTGAGCCCGACTGAGGGAGACCAATGTGAACATTTTGGTGAACTGTGTTTTGGAAACTGGAAAGAAAGACTTTAATGTGGAAGGCCAGACGGGCCTCGATCCACGTTTTGAACCTCCTTTATGTTAAGAACCTGAGCCAGAGTGTGTCATCTTGCCTACAGGGAACCCCTTACTCCGTGCTATCTAACGTGGGGAGTAGAGCTGACTCAGCCATATTTGTTCTTTATATTTGAACACTAACTTTCCTTTGCATACATATACTCCTTTTCACACTTTTTGGACAAGATATAGGGCAGGCATTATGTTTTGTTAGTATAGGCCATCTTTGATTTGACAGACTCAACTAGGACTGTTTTATTTATTATTTGACGCCCATCCTAGCAATAGGGCAAAGTAGGAGTTTCTCCAACCCCATTGAAACTTCAATAAAGGTGTTCAAATATTACCTTTTGTGTCTGTGTCAAACTTGTGATACCATGCTTCTCTTAGAATAGTCTCCTGAAAACAACTAAACTTCTGTGATAACCAGTATTTATTGCAAGAAAATGAATTCAATAACTCTGAATGGTTTGAAACTCTTACATTATCAATTAGTTTGTTAAGACATCAATAATTAAATCAGCCCTATTACAATGATCAATTGCATCTTTACATTATCAGAACACAATTACCAATCAACGATTCAATCAACCAAATTACAGACATTGAAAGTAACTTTACATTGTCTGGTTCCAAAATACAGTGGAATTCAAATAGATATATCCGGTATCAGCCGACATGTGTTTCGACCGGTGGTCTTTATCAAGGCTGAGATATATCATTAATCATTCCAAATCCCTATTGTCAAATAAGTAATTACTCAATCCATTCAGAGTTATTGAATTCATTTTCTTTCAATAAATACCGGTTAGCGCAGATGTTTAGTTATTTTCAGGAGTCTAGATTGCCCCAGTAAAGTTTCACTAAAATGTTGTCAAGTTCCTGAGAATCCCTAGGAAAGATATGCTCAGAAGCACGTGAGAATATGTGTAATAATTGTGGAAGAATCACCCTCTTAATGTTATTGATAACAGCAACAGTTTCCAGAATTTGAGTAGCAATCAAAGTTCATTAATAGGGTTGGTTACATTGCCATCAAATAGCTCATTTGATCATGATTTGATCATGATATATATTTATCTCGGTGATTACCGACCAGCGAGGAGATGATAGACTGAGGCAACTCGCCTTCATAGAAGCACTATCCAGTGCACAGTACTGGGCTAGGCAACACACCCCTATTTGACTTCATGTCCACAATATATGCAACTAGCCTTGATAAAGACCATTAAGTAGTCAAAACACATGTCAGCACGTCTTGTAACAATAAAGACCTAATGGCACCAAATGGAGCTACCAGGCTCTCTTTTCATTGAACCATGATCTAATAAATCAAACAAAACGTTCAATTCAGAGTACCCACAAATTGAGAATATAGGAATCCTACAATCGTTGTGTATATATTTATCCCCTATTAACGTTAGGAACCAGAAGACAGAGGCAGGGGTAAACAGATTGCATACACCCGCATGAGCCATAGCATCCAAAGTAAACAAGCATGATTTGCTAGAATTGGTTCTAGGGTCGCAGCTCATTCCATAACTTTCTATTACTTCCACAATATCCAATGCCATGTTCATAGGCACTCTCGTGAACAACAGAATGTCGCGAGCATACATCGCAATTATATGCACCACTCGAGAAACCATAACCACCTTTGCTGGGTCACACAAAGGGGGCAGACTATGATAAGCCATTTCAATTTTCTCTTTAATAAAGACAACAATAATAACTATCTTTCCTTATGCTATGTGGCATACCTACCTAACAAAACTGGCTACGGTTCTCGACAGCCATCAGTGAATTTGTTAACAGAATCTGTCCACCTGTTACTCACCACACCTGAACCGCTTGGTTTTGGTTAGAAGTCCTCGAATGAAGGGAGTGGTATCTTGAGTAGAAGAGCCAATGAGTCACCCATACTCCAGCTTCCCTGAATTCAAAGAATTCAGGCTTCCTCAAGAAGAGGGAATCTTCTTTACGATATACCTCTCTGCTGTTCAGGTGAAGACAGACAGAGATGTTGATCGCACAAAAGAGCAGGGAACACATGCACCACCAAACCAATGCTGCAAGAAACCACAGAAATGATTAGTGACAGTACAATTAGTGTTTTAATCAGAAGACAAGAACCCACAACGGGAATACCTGAAAGTAGTGTTTGCTATGATGTTGGAATGTGTGTGTGGATCCTGAACCTATAAAAGAAAATTCATACCATAAGCTTGGAGCAAAGGGCAGTATGGTACCCCAAATGTAGAGATGAGTTGCAACAACTGACCTGAAATAAGGATAAGTCCTGAGGAGAGTATTGGTTCTGAACAGAAAACAACGAAAGGAAAAAATAACAAACAGGGAAATTAGTGTAGGGAGAGTAACCCAGGTGGCACGAGGGACGCGCTAGTTACGGGTTGGTGCATAACAAATCAGACCATTCGTAATGCACTGGTTGCTGCTCAGAAGAAGAACAATCTGGTCCCAGGAGATGTACATAAGGTTCAGGACAATAGTTAGATGTTTCAGTTCCCAATAGCTCTTTCTGATGAGTTGATATGAGGAGGTGTGGCTCTATGAAACGAGGTAGGGAGGAAACCCACTTTATGTCTCGTATGCGCGTAGCGGAATACATCACATACATACAACAATGAACAGAAACACCCACGCTTGTGGGAAAACAATCCAGGAGTGTCAGACAGCTCACGGTGGATTAACGTGGCGTACAACAAATGGAGAGCAGCCCTGGACAAGTAGCGGAAGACAAAGAAATCCGAAAACATTTTGTGTTAGGCAATAGGAGATCAAGTGATGATTGTGGGAGGCAAAGGCAGTCCAGAAATGTTCCGTGTTGGGCAACAGGCAGTTGATCGATACAAGCATGAGATAAAGGCAGTCCGGAAACATTCTGCGTTCTGCAACAGAAGATTAAACGATGCAAGCAGAAGGCAAAGGCAGTCCAGTAGACGTAAGCAGGGTCGGTTAACAAGTGTAGACAAGGAATCCTTTGGAGAGTCATCCAAGGAAAGCTATAACAGGAAGAACACAAGGTTGGTGCGAAGGAATAACTCCACAATTAGCAGCAAAAGCCAAAACCCAAATGCTGGATTTAAACCGCAGGAGGAGGGGCTTTCGCATACGTGTGTTAGCCATATGCACGTGATGCGCCACCTCACATAGACGTCTCTCTTGTTTAAACAACCTCCATTGCAACCTGTACCTTTGCCATAAAGATGCCCTGGCACATCGATTCCAAAGAAAAGACGATGCATGCGGCGGAGTAAAGGAAGAGCACCGCTGCCCATGTGTAATAGCATCCGCCCCCAAAGACACTGGCAACCCCCAGGCAGTATGGAATTCCCGTAAATGATAAGGGCAATGTAGGTTAGCCAAGGGTTCCCAAGCCCGGTCCTCAGGGCCTAAGCCCTTCCAGTCAACCAAATAAAGAACAGTACCCAAAATATCCTGCAATCCAGTATGCGAGATACCTCATACTCTTCCTCGCCATCCACCATGATAGGTGGTGGACGGGACGGCAGACAGGTAGAAGGAACAAAAGGCTTAACAAGTGACACATGGAACACAGAGTGAACCCGCCAAGACTTCAGGAGAACCAATCTGACAGCAACAGGGTTCATAACAGAAGAGATGACGTAAGGACCCACGAAACGCGGCAGCATAGACTTCTTACCAGCAATCTGTAGATTGCACAAGGACAACCATACTTTCATGCCGACTCGATAATTCGGTGCTGGCTCTCGGTGTGCATCAGCATACTTCTTAGCATGCTCCTGCGCCCGAAGTAGATGACACCGCACATCATAATGTACCTGGTCTAAGTCGCGCACGCAGGCCAGAGCAGCCGGATTGGTCTCAGCTAAGGTAGAATCAAGCGGCAATAACCGTGGATGATACCCACACAATGCAAAAAACGGTGAGACCCCTGTGGAAGAATGCAGTGAATTGTTGTATGCAAATTTGGCTTGTGATAATGCTGTGAACCAGGATTGTTGAAATTGGAGACACAGGCATCATAGGTACTGTTCAAGAGTAGCCTTGGCCCTTTCCGTTTGGCCATAAGTCTGAGGATGGTAAAATGATGAATATCTGTCATCGATGTGAAGAGACACCGCAAGCGCCTTCTAGAATCGCCTTCTAGAATCGTGAGGTGACTTGTGATCCACGATCAGACACAATGATGGACGGCAACCCAAAATACTTGAAGACTTCGCCAGAAAGAGTTTGGCCAGTTTGGGTGCAGAAGGCAAACCTAAAGTTGACACAAAAATGGCATACTTAGTAAGGTAGTCAATGATTACCCAGATGGTATTGGATCCCTGGATCTCTGGCAACTCCACAATAGAGTCCATTGACACCATCTGCCATGGTTTGTAGGGAATTGGTAATGGCTGCAACATACCCACCGGCTTGGATCTGGATGTTTTACAATGAGCACATATTGCACAGGAAGCAATGTAATCCTTCACGTCTCATGACATGGTAGAGCACCAAGTCCAATGCCGCAAGGCCTCCAGTGTCTTTTGATGACCAGGATGTGCTGCAATAACTAAGTCATGAACCCATTAGAGAGCTAAAGTACGTGCATGACCAGGCGGTATAAACCCTTGGATAAACGGCAAACCCTGAACAAGGTCCAAATTGAGTTCTGTTACATCTGTCGGATGTGTAGACACCCACTCCTCAATAACCAAATGCAAGGTTGTGCTGCACAACCACAGATTACTCAGTTCAGAAGAAGTGAGGGTGGTTCCTTCCGTAGGGGACACTCCTCTGCATGAAGGCGTGAGAGAGGATTAGCAGATACTTGAGCCCTGGCCGGTCGATACATGATGGTAAAGTGGTATTGTGAGAAAAACAAGTGCCAGCGTGCCTGTCTGGCCGTGAGACATTTCATAGATTTAAAGGCTAGTGAACTCCTATGGTCTGAGTAGACTGTAACTGCATGCCGGGCACCCAGTAAATGATGCCTCCATTCAGAAAAAGCATCTCTATTGGCTAGTAATTCCTGTTCAGTAATAGTGTAGTTCCTTTCATAAACCATTAGTTTCCGGGAAAAGAAGGTTATAGGATGTATATCACCAAAGTGGGAACATTCCTGTGATAAAACAGCTCCTATAGCAAACCCAGAAGCATTGTCTTCCACAAAAATGGGAAGATCGGGATCTGGATGCTTAAGAACAGGTGTAGAAGGGAATGCTGATTTCAACAGGTCGAAAGCGGTTTGTGCTTCCGGGGTCCATACATACAGAACTTTAGAACTGGTCAGTGTAGTGACCGGTGCAGAAATTGCTGAGAAACCATGAATGAAACGTCTATAGAAATTGGCGAATCCTAAGAACGATTAGAGTGCTTTAACCGTTTTAGGTATCGGCCAGTCCATGACTGCTTTTACTTTAGCAGTGCTCATACGAACACCACGGTTCGTAAGGTCGTAACCCAAAACCGCCACCTCAGAAGCGTGAAACACACATCTTTCGGCCTTTACAAACAGTTTGTATTCACGCAACTGCTGGACTACCGTTCTGACGTGCTGAATATGATCCGATAGTGTACTTGAATAGATCAGAATGTCATCTAAGTATTGATCTAATATGTCATGGAACCGGTCATTCATAAAGGGCTGGAAGGTGGCCGGGGCGTTACAGAGCCCGAAGGGCATGACCAGATATTCATACAGACCATAACGTGTCTTGAACACAGTCTTCCACTCATCCCCTTCTCTTATGCATACCAAATTGTAAGTACCCCTTAGATCCAACTTCGTGAATACTTGCGATGATCCCAATTGATAGAGAAGGACTGATATCAAGGGAGGAGGGTACTGGTTCTTTATAGTCACTGCGTTTAAGGGCCGATAATCAATACAGGGGCAGAGATCACCCCCTTTCTTAGGGACAAAAAAGAGAGGAGATGGCGCGGGGGACTTCGAGGAGCGGATAAACCACATAACTAGTGCCTTGTCAATGCACTCTTTTAGTACTGTGACCTCTTTCTGGGTTAAGGAATAAATTCTTCCCGCAGGGATCTTTGCCCCTAGTCCCAGATCTATTGGGCAATTGTAGATCCGATGAGGAGGTAAAGTCTCTGCCATACCCTTATCGAATACATCAGAATAATCGTCGTACTCGGAGGGGACAGCTAGCGTAGGAACCCTTGACACGGCCCCGATATGAGAGGATGTAGCCACAAAATCTTTGGAGGGTCTACCCTGGGTAATGCCATGCAGTGACATAAACTCTGTGTTGCACATTGCGAAAGGGAATTGAATCAATTGCGATGACCAATCAATGGCGGGATTGTGGTATCGAAGCCAAGGAATACCCAAGATGACCTTGTATGCAGGGACTTTGATGATGTCGAATGAGATCACCTCGGAATGTCCGTCATCCGTGAACATGACTAAAGGCATGGTTTGATGAGTCACCATACTGGAGACAAGGACCAAGCCATCCACTGCATTACCGGTCTCTGGTTGTTTCTTACGTGTCAACAGTATCTCTGACAAGGAGGCAAAACAACCGTTAATTTAGTTGCATGTGGCTCCCGCCTTTCTTTTGGATTTTTTGGGGCAGTCGGGTAATAAATGGTCTGATGCGCCACAATACATGCACACATTGTGAGACCTACGGTACTCTCGCTGGGCTGGTGTTAATGGTCCCCTAACTGCTCCGATCTGCATAGGTTCAGGGGCTGGTAGCTGCGATGCAGTAGACTCTGAAGTTGAAGGGGACAGAAGAGCCTGGCCTCTTCTCTCCGCGGCTTTCAGCCCTGCGAGCATCAAGTTGCATTACCAGGTCAAGGAACTCCCCGAATGCCATTGGAACCATGGTTACGGTGGACACAAAGTGTCCTTTAACTCTTCGGAAAGACCCTGATATAAAACAGCGGCCTTCTTTTCGTTGGGCCAATCTGTTTCCACAGCCAGCTGGTTGAAACGAGCCAGATAAACAAGTAGTGAAGAGTTCCCTTGTCTATGCTTCAGAAGGTCCAGTCAGTGGCATGAGTAGTGTACCGAGTGTCATAGTAAAAGGAGCATCACAATTGTAGAGTACCAGGCTGTTAGATTCCAGCAATGGGTTTGCCCATGCTGCTGCGGTACCACCCAAATGGGATAAGCAAAAGCCACCTTAGTGGTGGATCTTGGAAAAGAGGCAGGATGACACAAAAAATGCAATTTGCATTGATTGACGAATGTTCTGTATTGTTTGGGGTCCCCGAGAAAGCGTTCCAGGGGAGCCAATGGGAACTGAGTGGTGAGCATTACAGGGGCGGGTTCCTGGCGAGTTGCAGGAAAGCCAGAACCCGAAGCCATAGCTCCTGCGTCTGCTACCTGCGGTACTGGTATTTACCAGTGACTGAATAGCATCGATGTGTTGACGTAAGGTTTCTTGAGCATTGGTCAGTTCCGTCCATAGATAAGTGACCATCTCACTATTTGCACCAATGCATCTGTTGTCTCAGTCAACATTCTAGGCTGCTAATTCTGTTACTCACCACACCTGAACCACTCAGGGCGTTGGTTAGACGTCCTCGAGTGAAGGGTGTGGTATCACGAGTAGAAGAGCCAATGAGTCACCAGTACTCCAGCTCCCCTGAATTCAAATAATTCAGGCATCCTCAAGAAGAGGGACTCTTCTTTACGATATACCTCTCTGCTGTTCAGTTAAAGACAGACAGAGATGTTGATTGCACAAAAGAGCGGGGAACCCAGCACTGCCAAACCAATGCCGCAAGAAACCACAGAAAGCATTAGTGGTGGTACAATTAGTGTTTTAATCAGAAGACAAGAACTCACAACTGGAATACCTGAAGTAATGTTGGCTATGATGTTGGAAGGTATGTGTGGATCCTGAACCTACAAAAGAAAATCCATACCATAAGCTTGGAGCAAAGAACAGTATGGTACCCCAAATGTAGAGATGAGTTGTAACAACTGACCTGAAGTAAGGATACATCCTGGCAGCTATACTTGAATAATTTGCTATTGTGGTAGGTCAGAAGGAGGCGACAGACAAATGGGTGCCATGTTTAACAAGATTTATTATAAAATAATAAGGAAATGCCAAACTGCCCCTATCCTAAGGGTTTCCTTACCTAACTCAACCAAACTAGGGTGCTCGTCGTCAATAGTGAAGTCTGTAATCAAAAGTCTGTCCTCCGTCACAAAACTAACCTAGGATGACCCTCCCACTATTACTAAACAACAGAAAAGCCAGGAGAATGACTCCTGTAAGGGTGCAGAAGGGGGTGACTGACACAAAGGTGGAAGGGTGATTGCTATAGACTTTTATTAGTCAAGAAAATAAAGAAAAACCTAACTTGCCTTACTTCTATGAGGGATTTGCCTGCTTCGACTAAAATAATAAAGTTGTCTGTCAGAATGTCCTTGTAAACCAAAAAGTCGACTGTCCTGTGTCAAAAAATCTCGAATTCTGTCCATTACACTTATAACTAAACTAGAAGGTTGCGTCAATGGTCTTGGTCCAGGAGAATGACTCACTTCTACTGAACTGGGTGGCACGGTTGCGGTTAAAAATTTGTAACCGGAGGAATGTTATCCCAATACTTCCCAGACAAAGGACCTGCAATTCTATAACACTCTGTATCAGAGTGTTCACTGTTTCTTCACTTTATGGGGATTGACTCCCTTCCTCTGGATCATTTGTTCTCAACACAGTACTCGTGTTGCCATGGGGAATGACTTCCCCTGGTCTCTTGGTTTTGATCCTTCTGGCTTCACTGTTTCACATACAAAACTAGGGGGAATGACTTACTTCCCCGGGTCTAAGGTTTCTGTGTTCAACATTCTTACTGGTGAAGATAATGACTCCAACTGTCATCTTTTATCCTTATCCTGGGGGAATTACTCTCTTACCCTGGCTTCTCAGCCCTTCTCAACAGATTTAGCACTATCAAGAGAATGACCCCCTTCTCCTGGTATCTTGGTTTCACAGTCAATTCACACTCAGCAGTACCCAGGGGAAATGGCCTCCTGCCCCTGATGATCTTCATTTTTCACTTTCTTGCTTATCAACAGTTTATACACCAGTATGGTTCTTGACCCAGGTTTCACCCAGTATGGGCCATTTTACTTTCTGGCTTTCCAAATATCGCGACAAGGAAGAGAGTCACTCTCTCTTGACTCCTTTTGTTTTGGATCCCAGACCTGTATCTCTCTCTGAAATGCGTTGGACAGACCTGGTTCACTATCCTGCCAGGTACTGTCACGAAGAATATGAGTTACCAAATTCTTCGGGCTCTTTCCCTCCATTGGAAAAACTTGGTTTACTACCCTGCCAAGTATTGTCATGGAGAAGATGAATTGTAAAGCTTTGTGGGTCCCAGGCCCTTCTTGGATAGCTAATGGTCTCTTCTTGACCACTAGGACGAAGACAATGGCCCTCATTACGACCCTGGCGGAAAGGGAAAAACGATGGCGGAAATGCAATACCGCCATCGAATAGCGCTCGGTGCGACTATGACCCGTCACTGCAAAGTACGAAGCCATTAGCGACACCGTAGTGAACGCCAACGCTAACTGCACTAAGCACGCGCGCGCGCGCCATGCCAAACCGCAAACACCACCATGGTGCAACGGTACGCCAATTCCGACCCTAGCGGACATGTACCTAACGCCATCAGGCATGGCGGAATGGACCATTCCGCCATGGCGAGAAGTACGGCATCGCGAATCAACCGTAAACGGCCCCACTGAGTGCCTGTACACCGCTCCCTGCCCACAAAGTACAACTCCCTGTAGGTGCAATGAAGTCACAATGCAACCATTGAAATGTACAAAGCACCCATGCATGCCAACGAAAAAAAGCAACACAAGAGGGGCCAATGTGAGCTGCAGGGCACAGATGGCACGAATACAGAAGCCATCCCAGTGGACATGACCACAGTCCCCCACCAAGAAACGCACGCAAACACAGGCACCTGTGACCAGCAACATTCCGAAAATCACATCATTCCACCAGTCCACCTGGCTGACCGCCATCTGTCCCACAAAACCCAATCCCCCGCCCCTGGGCATGACAACATCCAAACTGTCATATAGGCAGCCCCCATCCCTGACCTCACGGGCTCAGTAGGCAAACGCGCCCAGCACAGTACCACGCAACTAAACCCCGAAGCAGGAACCCAATGCAGATCTCCTCACAATACATCGCCCCACAAATAGGCACATGCCACATCACTTGCAAAGAAAAACGCTACACGGGCCAAATCAGAATAGAAATTTAATGCACAACAAAATCACCAAGCCCATACAGCCATCAGGCCATGAACTCCAAAACACATTTCACCATTGTGGGCTGCATCCGCAAGAAATGACCAGCCACTACTTGTGTGACGCCCTGTCCCATCATGGTACACAGAGCCACAATCACGTACGAAAAGGCAAAAAGGAAGCGCACACAACCGCAGGGCCGTCCCAATGGGGAGGCACTAGTCCAGCTGGAAGGCCGAAATGTTGCTCCGAGCCACCAGTACTGCGTAAGGGCATGTGGGCCACTGGCGATCGTCCCATAAGATCGTAATGCTGCTCCACCGATTAACACGAAGCAGCAGGTGTCGGGAGTAAAATCCATCTGCAGGAGTGGCATACAGATGGCAGTGGCAAAAGGGGAGGAGATACCTGTCAACCAAAAGAAAAGAACAAGAACAGAATGGCCATCAGAACTACATTCGAACAACTCACTTCAATGAGCACACGAAATCCACAGCCATATGCATGCTAGCCCACTCCAAAGGATCATCACCACCCCAAAGCCACTTGCGACTCATAACCATCTATACCTAGGTGTAAACACCATCACGTACGAGTGTACCTGTGCATGCGTCTGCCAAAACAGAATCCATCAGATGGGAATGTTAACGTGCATGGACACAAGTGTCTGAGGGCGCGTCGAGACAGGGAGGGCTCAACAAGGCCAGATAGACGATGGTCCCACTATGGCAGCCCTGCATCACATAGCGTAGGGGAGGCGGATAGATCCCAAGAAGCCCTGTACATGCCAAACTCTGCATCAAATCACCTGCCCATGCATCCATTCATCCTTCCCTCATCCCGGGATCAAAACGCCTGAATAATTACTCACATGACATTAGAAACGTCCATTGAGTCTGTGCGTAATGCAGCCTGCTAAATCCACAGTGCCCCAGCCCGTAAATCCAGTGTTGTGAAGTAACATGTATTTGGGAATGGCCGGCCTCATCGCCCACGTAGCTATTGCGCATCCCAAACTATTCATATCAATCATTGCTCCCTCGCCATGGGCCCTGTCTCAAGGACATAGAACAATAGAACGTTATATTTGCAGTCAGACCTGTGGGCATCTCCTCGCCGCTAGCTGGAAACCGAAAGCGCCGCCCTTCGAATTCCTCATTTGCAACATCACGTCGAAAAGGCATCTGTGGCCGTTTGAAATCACTAATTATTCCATCGAGTGCGGCTGTGTGTGAAAATGGCAACTGCCTTCACCCACAAATGGGACGCCCCGCCCGTCGTTGCAACTCGGTACAGTGATGCATGAGGGCCCACCGTTACTCGAGTACTACGTTCCACTGACCCTTCACAAGTCCGTTCGCGACTGCACAGATAGTATGGGAAACAATGGGACCACAGCAGAATGAACATATCAACCAATCTTACACGCCCATCGGGTACAAATACATGATTGCAATAGCAAGATACCATTACCCGATTTGCAGCGTTGTGCGCGGGACGTGCTCGGCCAAAGGGGAGAGCAGTTTGCACAGGTGGAATCAATCACCACAGGTGGAGGCCATACAGCCTGGAAACACATAAATTGCACAGCCAGTCTCCTCCCACAACCACAGCGAAATGCTACCGGCAGGACTCGCGATGTTGGCCCTGGGGGACCTGATAGCACTGCAAGTGCTCCGACTCCAAGAAGAAGACGAACAACAACTACAACCAGCCGCACGGAGGAGACGCAGGAGGAGGAGGAGGCCAAGGCAGGGCCAGCAAGGCCCAGCAGCACAGCCACTACCACCACGCAGGCAGCCCGCAATCCCACGCCTCCGAGCACATCCGTTCAACCTCACTGATGAGCAGATCCACACCCTCTACCGTCTGGACCGGGACACCATAGCCGCCATTGTGGACATGACACAGGCTGACCTAGTCAGCATGATAGATAGCCCAACCGCCATCCCACCCCTACTGAAGGTGGTGTCTGTACTCCACTTCCTGGCCACAGGCACCTACCAGCACACAGTCGGACAGTTGCATGGCATTTCTCAGCCACTGTTCTCACGGACACTATTCCAAGTGCTCGATGCCCTCCTGCAGCACGCAGACGACTACATCTCCCTACCACGCTCGGAGCAGGAAATAACCAACACAAAAGTGGGATTCCATGCACTTGCCGGCATACCGGGTTGCATTGGTGCCATCGACTGCACCCATGTTGAATTGGTCGTGCCACATGCCATGGAGGCCCAGTATCGCAACCGAAAACAATTTCATTCCCTGAATGTACAAATGGTGTGTGACTCCAACAGGATATTTACGCATTGTTGTGCCCGATTCCCTGGATCAACCCATGATTCCATGGTCTTGAGGAACTCTACCATACCACGCTACATGGAGCGACACGCAGGGAACAGATCCTGGCTACTCGGTGAGTCTCATTGCATGCATGATGATGTGGGGTATGTGATTTGGCAATGTACTGGCAGGAAGGGGGGGGGTGTGCGTACGTATCAATGGCATCCCACATCCTATGTTTCTCGTCCACATACAGGTGATGCTGGATATCCACTGAAGAGATGGCTCCTCACACCAGTCCGGAACCCACGGGACCAGCATGAGGAGGACTACAACCATGCCCACTCACGTACCCGTGTAGTCATTGAGCAGGCATTCGGCCTACTGAAGGGCCGTTTCCGCTGCCTCAGCAGGTCTGGCGGGGCACTCCTGTACCGCCATGAGAAGGTTGCAAAGATGGTGATGGCATGTGTCATGCTCCACAACATGTGCGTACGTAGAAATGTGCCCATGCCCCCTGACGCAGAACTGCAAGCACCGGATGATGGTCATGATGAGGGTGGGGATGTGGCAGCACCTCAAGGAGTCTGCGAGGCACCGGAGGCCCGTGACATTCGTCAGCATCTCATTGATGTATGCTTCTAGCACTCATGCCTGGTGGCTGATACATGGACACGGGACACGTGGCACTGTGTGTGTCTGGAACATGCACAAAATGGACTGTACGCCTATGATGGCCTAGTACACAAAGATCAATGTCCACACATCTCATTGGTTGATCGTGCACTGTTTATGGCATATGTGATATCATGTTGTACACCCTATCGACCCGCCACCCAAGTGAGCCCAACACACCCCCTCCACCCTCCTACCTCCCCCCCGAACACCAGTGTTCAGAGATGCTCATTGTCAGTGGGCTGTCGCTATTGCATGCCCCCTCTGCGGGTATCAGGGGCACCCCTGCCCGTGGAGCGCCGGGTCCTCCCAGATCTACGTTGGGGGCTGCCCTGGACGGAACTTGCAACGGATGATGTGTCTGCCTGCTCACGTCCATGCATGTCCCTAAGGGTTTGCGAGAGCTCAGTGAGCACACGGCGCACTGCGGCAAGTTCGGCACATACGTCTTTGGACGTCGCATGCAGTTCCCCCCTCAGGCTCTCGGTGCTTCTCTCAATTTGTGACCTTAGCGTCTCTGTGCCTCTCTCCATTTCTGCCCTAAGTGTCTCAGTTGATGTTTCTATGTCTGCCTTGGTGCCCCCACATTCATCGGCATGGTCCTTGAGGAGTGTGGCCAGTTGCTGCTGTTGTTCGATCAACTGGTCGAGGGACTGTTGCCTCTGCTGGGCCATGGCCATTTGCGGGGGTGTCGCAGAGGGGCTGTTGACCTCATGTTGCCTTGCCACAGGGCTTGGGGGGGATGGCCAGTCGTCGTCTTGTGGGTGCCCCTGCGTGGTATCCTCATGTTGTACGGGATGGGACAGACAGGGGGATTGGGACAGGTCATGGATGGATCTGACTTCGGCATCCCCGTTTTCTGTGTCGGAGCATGCTGCCATCAATGGGGTGTCGCCTATGGTGCTGCTGCCACCAGAGGCAGTGCCTTCTGTGGCATCCATTGGGGGGACCTGTGGTGGTGGTGTTGTGGGCATGCTGGCTGCTGGGGTGCCTGTTGATGTTCCCTCCTGTGTGCTGCCACCTGATTTGTGCTGCTGCCATGTCTTGATGCGTGCAGCTGAGGTGGAGGGTCTCTGGCCGTTGGTCTTGGCCCTCTTTGCAGGTGTGCTGGTAGGGGTGTCCTGTTGCTCGTCGTTTGGATCGGACCCTGTGGTGGAGTAAAGGAGAGCGAGGGTTATTGATGGGTCTGTGGGAATTGGAATGGCATTGTATCACATGCTTTGGGGTGGTACCTGAGGGTGTTTTGGGTCGGGGCCTTGGAGGTGCATTGATTTGTGTGTGGAGTGAGGGTGCAGTTGTTTGGCAGCCTGCAGTTAGGGTGTGCCTGCTGCACGTGTAGTGCGTGTTTTAGGGGTTTTTAATTATTTATGTATTTATTGTGGTTTTTAACGTGCGCTATCAGGCCGATGTGTGTGGACGTTCTCCTGGACATGTGTTTCTGTTGCACTATGTGGACGCATGGTACTTCACATGGATGGACTGTGTGGATTGTTTTATCTGGCCCCCCTACCTGAATCTTCGGATGTCTGCACTCCTTTCTCCATCCCTCCGACTCCCTCGATGCTCTCCATTCCGATGGTGGAGGCACAGATTTCTTCCCAGGGGGTCAACTTGATGGGTGATTCAGGACCTCCCCCGGTGGCTGTGGCAATGTTGCGGTTGGCAGAGAGTATGCTGCGGACGCGTATCCGCAGGTCGTCCCATCGCTTGCGGCATTGCTGTGGGGTGCGGGGTGCGGTCCCCACCGCACTTACCCGCTGTGCCACCAGAGCCCATATGGCCTTCTTGTTTGCAAGTGCCGTCCTGGTCATTTGCGTGGAGAAGACCACGGCAGCATTCTCCTGGAGGGTCTCTGTTAGCACGGTGAGTTCCTCACGGGAGAAGTGGACCTGCCGCTTGCGGTCGCACGCTTTCTTCGCTGCTTTTCCCATTTTTCTTGGTTTCGCTAGGGTGGTTGACGGGGTGGGGTGTGTCTCTGGGTAGTGTTTTTAGTGGTTGTGTGGTTTTAGTGTATTTATAGGTGTACGCCGGGATGTTTCCCGTTCCGGGCCCGTGTTTTAACTTCCGTTTCCGTATATTTCCGGCCACCGTACTTTACGGTAGGCGCACACTGCGGTGACCGCTAAGAGGGGTGGCGGTATTGCACCTGGGGCGCCGTACGGCGGCGGTGTGGGCCGTTTTGGGGTCATTTCCGCCATCGCGGACTTTGCACTTCCGCCATGCCGTGGTGCTCGTGCCCGATGGGTCGGAATGGGCCGCACTTTGCTCCTTCGTGCAATGGCGGAAACGCTATTTACGCTGTGGAGCTCCGGTCAGTCGATTTCCGCAAGGGTCGTAATGAGGGCCAATGACTTTGATCTTTCTCTTGGGTTTCCCCTTTTGTGTTGGTGGTCACAGTATTAACCCTCATATCTCTTGTTATGTGTGGGTTTCTCTTCTTGCCCCTGTACTGAGGATTCCTGCCTCTGATATCCTCTCTGGGTTGACTTGACCTGGTAGGGATCACAACAACCTGCCCAGTAACACTTGTACCTTCAGTACTTGTTCTGGTGGTCTACAGCCTGTCGCAGGTCCCGCTTTTCTCTTTGGGCTTGCCACAGCTTCTGTAGTCTCCTCTGCTTTTCAGTGGCTCTGCAGTCTCTGGTCCCACACAGTACTCATGTCTTAACCTTTCTGCACAGTCCTCCTCTTTCGCAGTACCGGACTACTGCTTCGCCAGCTCTCAGGTAAGTCCTTCAGCTTCGGACCGTTCAGGAACATCTCTGTCCTCCTGCAGGTGTACCGGTGTGCAGCCTCTTTTTGTGTGGCACTTCTTCCCTGCTCGATGCTTCTCGAGGATGGCTTGACTGAGTCATGTATCTCTTGTTATGTAGGTTTTTGCAATACTTTTCCATGGATGACTAGACTGCTTCCTCGTGTTACACAGGACATTCTTCATGGTTCTGCATCTTCTCTTTTTCTTAGTACTGTGAAGAATCCTATGGATCTCTCAATGAAACCCTACCTAAAGTCTCCTCCCAGGTGGCCAGGGGAAGGTAGACGCTTCCTGATCTCAACCCTAGGAATGATATACTGTGGGAGGATCACCTGAGAGGAGACAAGGGCCAGGGTGGTAAGGAGATTTGGTGGGATAAGGCACAGTATTTGTCCTATGCCGGGAAGACTCTTCCCAAAGTACCTAAAAAGATAATTGCTTATTGTCATTGTAATGCCCCAGACTCTCATTTTAAAACTGGAAATGTGGACTCAAGTCTTATAAAAACTGAACAAGCCTTACCAAAGGAAATATCTTTTTGGTTATTGTGAGGAATCTGAGGTCGTCCTCACTTGTTTCCCCAATATACCCTCCTCCGACAGGGCCATGGAAAGGCAGTCGCTATCAAATCCTGACCCTGGGAGTGGATGTGTGAGGGAGGATCACCTGGGGGAGGGGACTTGGGGAGTGGGGATGAGGCACCCCTGGGTGAGACACGGGATTCACATTTCCCTTTTCTGATAACCCAATATCCCCAGGCCTTTATGGGTTATTACCAGTCCCTCTTCTATATTTTCCATAGATCATCTCCTTGTGAACATCAATCAGGTACTACAATGAGGAAGAGGCACACCAGACTCAAACAACCTCTCTTTAGTGATTCCTACACACACAAACACCACTTAGGTGCTGAGATGAGGAGGCCACCATTAACACAGAAGACAGACTGGAAGAAGAGGTGATATGAATTACAGAAGGGGTGAAAAGACTGACAAGGTAGCTACCGAATTTGAGAGAATCTTAAGCAACCTAAGCTTTCAAGTTGTAAACTTGGGTCCCACCACTGAAAAAAAACTTATGTTAGATTGGGTGGTTTCCAAAGACATTCCAACCAATATCGATCAAACTCGTCCTTGTATTTGGTCGGATCATTATATTGTTGACTTTCACTTCCAACTCCCAGAGGTTGTTTTTAAACCATACAATCCCTCAAAAGTAATCACCAACCGCAACTTTAATAGGATAAAGGTCCAGGACTCATGTCTTACAACGGTCATGACTGAGACCTTGAGTAGGGATTCTATTGAGCACCTGGCCTCGTCCTCCTCAAATACCTTTTTGAAGATGCTTGACGCAAAGGCTCCTCTTCGTTTAAGAACTGTAAGAGATAATCACGGCCACCAAAAATGGTCCACTGCTCGCCTCACAACGTTAAAAAAGGAAAAAACATAAACTGGAACTACAGTGTTTAAAACAGCAAACTGAAGAAAATAAAAAGGCCTGGAAGGAAGTAGATAAAACATATCAAAACAAAATCATTGAAAATCGAAAAGCATTACTACAACCTTGAGATAAACCAAGCTTCCCATTGCCCTAAAAAACTCTTTACGATCCTTATATTTATTGAAAAGCCTAACGCACTCCAAACCATATTTGTTCTTTCCACACAGGACTCTATAGCAGTACAAAAGCCTCTGAAGCTAAAACAGTAAATGCTATAGAAAAAATCAAAGATGAACTGCCTAATGCTGCCAACTCTAATGAGCTACAGTTCCATGAACTTAAAAATGAAAGTCCTATTGAAGGAGGGAGACGATTATAGATGGCTCATTACATGGCCTTCACCTTTGAGCTGCATTTGGGCTTCCCACAATCAGGGATGGGATTGGAGAACCACTGATGTTCCAAAAGTGCTACGAAGCTGGTGTCGGCAGGGCGGAACAGCTGTGGGTGGGAGGGAATTTCATGTCACTGAGGGAACTGGAGGAGACCTTGAGCTTGAATAATTTGTCATCCTTCTGCTACTTACAATTGAAGGAGATTATGACAGAGGACAGATAGGGGGAGAACATTAGGAATGAGCTAACAGATTTTGAAAAGTTCTTGATTTCGCAGAAGGGATCTAAGGGAGCGATATCTAGACTTCATAGACTGCTACTCCTGACGGCTCTGAGGGAACCTCCCCCTGCACGTGTGAAGTGGGGACAGGATGTAGGTGAGGAAATTGATGATGGAAGGTGGGCCAACATGTGCAGACAGGCCAATCGCTCAACTACTTCACTGCAGTATCAACATCAGACCCTGAAAATGCTACACACGTGGCGCTACCCCCGCAGAGGATATCCCACATGAGGGAGGGATATGTCCCACACTGTTGGAAATGTCATATTGAGAAGAGGGATCATGCACATATGTGGTGGAAATGTCCAAAGGTACAAATATACTGGGGAGTATATTTATTATCCTCTCGTGGATAAAAGGGGTGGATGGGATTGGGAGTACCCTCTCCCCTTGGCTCATTCTCTTTGGGGTTAATGTGGAGGAGGACCTGTCACGACTTGCTGGCACCGGCGTTCCCTGTGGCAACGCTGGAGATTGCAAGCACTCTCCGTTTCCCCCTCTTCCAAGATGGCTCCTCATCCTTTGGGTTACGGTGCAGTGTTTTCACGTTCGCATGGCAGACGTCCTCTGACGTCATCTCGTTCTCTCATGGATTCCGGATATTGCCCAGCAGAGCCGAAGCTCAGTGCGTCGCTACTCTCTACAGAGGCTACGTGAGTTCACAACTAGGGAATTTATTATTCTATACCTTATTCCTATGCTTATCCTTCCTTCCTGCTCTTTCCTACAGCCTTGCCTTTCTGCCCAGCCTTCCCGTTCCGCTGCTCACGAGTCTACAGGAAACTCCGGTAGCCTCCCCTTCCAGACACGTTAGGTACATCACCAACCATTACATTGATTCCTCTCGTACCTAGTTCCTTCACTCATCTCTTGTTTACTTATCTAGAATCAGGACTTTGCCGTGATTCTGTGACCAGATCCAGTGAATCCTGTAAACTGTCAGCGGATAAAGCAACCGATTCACCTCCACATCCGTTCCAGCAGGGTTTTTTCCCCCAGGAGGGTTTCCCTGGGATCCCTCGCACAACCCTTCATTTCCCTCTTAGGGAGGAGGGAGGTGTTAGGGGCCTCAGGGGACTCTCCATTTGCCTCGTTGATTGCTACACGAGTCAGGTTAGTGTTGAATCATTACAGCTAGCGACGCCTTAAAAGAAAAAGGCTTAGATACACATCATGGCTACTTTACAGGCAGCCTTAGACCAAGTGCAGCAATTAACAACCGCAGTACAAGGATTGTCCCATGAGGTACAAGCCTTAAAGCATGAAAATGCAATCCTTAAACAGCAAATGTTAATTAAGGCCCCTACTAGTTCAGAGATTCCTCCTGGCCCTCTACCAGGCGGGAAATACGACGGAAACCCGCATTCTTTAAGGGAATTTTTGGATGCATGTACGGTGCAATTTGATTTTAAGACATCCTTTTTTCCCTTGGACAGAGATAGAGTGGGATATATGATTACTCATCTCACAGGTCCCGCGCTAGCTTGGGCCATGCCTATTGTCACTTCCAACAATGCCATATTGGATTCTGTGCCCGCTTTTACGGCGAGCCTAAAAGCTATGTTTTCTCGGAGGGAATACAATGTCTCCTCTCAAGAGAAACTTCTAGATTTCAAGCAAGGGTCTTTAGGAATCTTAGAATTCATTACCCGTTTTAAACAAATGGCCCTAGGCACATCATGGGCCGATGATGCGCTTATTACGTTGTTTAGGAGAGGGGTTAATGAGGAGTTGAAGGATGAACTAGCTCGAGTTCCGAGACCAAACACATTAGCTGAACTAATTTCGTTAACCATGCAGCTGGACTATCGGCTGCAAGAAAGGCACAGAGAGAGGAGAAAAGGGAGAAGTCATCGCTCTGCGCAAGAATTAGCATCCTTCCCTAAAACAGCTGCTCCGGAAGAACCCATGCAGTTGGGCACTACACGGGGTCCTCTGACTCAAGAGGAACGCGCCCGCAGAAGAAACCAGGGACTATGCATGTATTGCGGCTCTTCTGACCATGCCGTGCACGAGTGCCCAGTCGCTCCTCTCAGAAAACCATTTCGTTCGGGAAACGCCAGACCTCAACCGTAAGGGGACATACGGTCGGGGTTACAGATACAGGTTCCCAATCTCCTACAAGGTTGTCTCCCTCGCTGGACATGGTAGTCCTGCGTGTCACTTTTTCTCTGCCAGATGAAAACATTGTTACTGTCCCAGCCTTGGTTGACTGTGGTGCAGCTGGTTTGTTCATGGATGATTTTTGGGCGAGAAAACTGAATATTCCCCGATCTCCTAAAGCAATCGTTATACCTGTAGAAGGCGTAGACGGAACCCCACTAATATCGGGACCCATACGAGAACAGACTCACACTTTGAAGATGTTCATTGGATCACACAGGGAGGACGCCGTATTTGATATTATAAAAGCAGCTCACTACCCTGTCATTTTGGGCTTGCCATGGTTAAGACTACATAACCCTTACATAAATTGGACAGCCGGTTCCATTTTTTTAGGATCAGAATACTGTACCCAACACTGTCTTGCTGAAGAATCGGTTGGATTTTGTCCTCCTTCTTCGAATCCTGTTGCCCCTCAAAGGATAGTAGACTTGATTAGTCTTGTTCCTCCTGAGTACGAAGAGTTTCAGGACATTTTCTTCTCTTCCAAATTTTCTGAACTTCTGCCTCATCGTAGAGACGATTGTTGCATTCGTCTAGACTCCTCTCAGCCACTCCCTTTTGGAAAGATGTACATCCTTTCCGAGAAGGAAAAATCAGTCCTACGACAGTATTTGGATACCCACCTTAGAAATGGTTTGATTGCGGAATCGACTTCCCCTGCAGGCGCATCGTTATTCTTCATAGCAAAGAAGGACACGGACGAGTTACATCCCTGCATTGATTATAGGGGCCTTAACAAGATCACAATTCCCGATCGATACCCAATGCCCTTAATACCAGACATCCTAGAAGCAGTAAAAGGGGCAACGATTTACACAAAGTTGGACCTCAGAGGGGCTTATCACCTTATCAGAATTAAAGAAGGGGATGAGTGGAAGACCGCGTTTCGTACCCCCTTTGGTCATTTCGAATACTGGGTGATGCCCTTCGGACTCGCAAATGCACCTGCAGTTTTTCAAAGATTCATTGACCATATATTCTCAGACCTCCTTCTTCATACGGTAGTGGTGTATCTTGACGACATATTGGTGTTTTCCAGGAATCCTACAGAACATCACCAACACGTGTGTCAGGTATTACACCGATTACGAAGTAACCACCTCTATTGCAAGCCAGAAAAGTGCAGATTCCATCAGACTACGGTCACGTACCTGGGGTTCGTTCTGTCCCCTACTGGAATTTGCATGGATCCCCGCAAGGTGACCGCTATTCTGGAATGGTCCTCTCCTAGTTCTATCAAGGAACTACAGAGATTTCTGAGGTTTTCGAATTTCTATAGGAAATTTATAGCTGGATTTTCCTCAATCGTTCTGCCCCTTACAAGTTTGCTCAAGAAGGGAAAGCCTTATAACTGGACAGAAGACGCCCAGTCAGCCTTTGATACTTTGAAGACTCTTTTTACTTCCACTCCACTCTTGCGAACCCCAGATCAGAGCTTACCGTTTATAGTTGAAACTGATGCCTCCCATTTTGCTTTGGGTGCGGTACTTAAACAAGCTTTTGCCCAAGGAACAGAATACCCTGTGGCTTTTCTGTCCAAGACTTTTTCTCCCTCTGAGATCAATTACACGGTGTTAGAGAAAGAGTTGCTGGCTATAAAACGGGCCTTTCAAGAATGGAGACATCTCCTTTTGGGCTCCCAACATCCCATTGAGGTCCGCACCGACCATCAGAATCTCAAGAGTTTACAATACGCTGAGACTCGCAACAGCCAGCAAGCAAGATGGGCCCATTTTTTCTCTCCCTACAATATCACTTTCACTATCATTCCAGGTAAAATCAATCTTCAAGCAGACGCTCTATCTCGAAGAGATCCCGATTGCAAATCTGGTTTTCAGACCGAAAGACTGTTTCCTCATGCTACATTTATATCTACAGTTCAGGACTTCCTTCACTCTGTAGCAGCCCAAACTCATGTCTTAATGGACTCCATTAGATTTCAGGCGGATAAATGGGGACTAAGTCTCGAAGACGGATGTTTCTACCGGGGTCATCAGGTGTACATTCCCTCGCTCCAGCTCCGAACTGAAGTAATGCACATGTGTCACAATTCTAGTGTAGCTGGACATCGTGAAATAGCCAGCACCCAGGAGCTCATACTGAGACATTTCTGGTGGGAAACCTTAAGAAGGGACGTGACTGATTACGTCTCTTCCTGTGTGATCTGTCTGCAAGTCAAGGTACCTCGCAGTAAACCATTGGGAAAGCTGGCTCTAGTCCAAATACCTACTCGTCCTTTGCAATTGATTTCTACAGATTGTATTGTTGACTTACCTGAGTCTAAAGATCATACCACCATTATGGTAACAGTGGATTATTTCACCAAATTGGCTCATTTCCAGGCTCTGCCCTCAGTACCGACAGCTCCACAGATGGCCAGATATTTCATAGACTCCATCTTTTCCCGGCATGGTCTCCCTGACAGCATAGTGTCGGATCGGGGTTCCCAATATATTTCCCGATATTGGCAACAAGTGTGCTCTGCCTTAGGCATAAGGAGAGCCTTGAGTTCGGGTTACTATCCTCAAACTAATGGGCAGACTGAACGTTTAAATCAAACTCTGGAAACGTATTTGCGCTGTTTTGTATCAGCGGCACAGGACAACTGGAAGGATTTGTTACCTTTGGCAGAGTTTGCCTACAATAACGCTCCTCATGCTTCTATCAAAACTAGTCCCTTTCATTGTACCTATGGGTACGATCCTTCCTGCTATTCATCCTCTCTTCTCAGATCTTCGGCCTTTCCAGATGTGGACGCCCTAATGGGCGACATTCAACAGGGACATCTTTTGGCCAGAACCGCATTACTGGAAGCTCAAGAGCATTCTAAACGTTATGCTGACTTGCATCGTTCACCATCTCCAGTGATTGTTCCGGGGGATTTGGTCTGGCTCTCAGCAAAGTTTCTGCCCAGACATCTGGTTCCTTCTAAATTGTCTCCGAAATATTTTGGACCTTTCACGGTATTGAGAGCAAAAGGTTCCTTGGCTTTTGAGTTACGGCTTCCACCTTCTTGGTCCAGGATCTACCCAGTTTTTCACGTTTCACAACTCAAGCTTCACGTATCGGATCGTTTTGGTCGATCTACAAAGGCCTACCCGCCTCCAGTAGCTACTACGGAGGGTCCGGAGTTCGTAGTCTCGGGCATTTGTGATTCCCGTTATCATCGCAGTCGACTGCAGTATTTGATCCATTGGAAGGGTTACTCTGTGGCCGACCGTACATGGGAACCAACTTCAGCAGTCCACGCCCCCTTACTTGTTCGCCGTTTTCACAGGTGTCATCCGGGCAAGCCAGGGGGTGTTACCCTTGGAAGGAGGCATACTGTCACGACTTGCTGGCACCGGCGTTCCCTATGGCAACGCTGGAGATTGCGAGCACTCTCCGTTTCCCCCTCTTCCAAGATGGCTCCTCATCCTTTGGGTTACGGTGCAGTGTTTTCACGTTCGCATGGCAGACGTCCTCTGACGTCATCTCGTTCTCTCATGGATTCCGGATATGGCCCAGCAGAGCCGAAGCTCAGTGCGTCGCTACTCTTTACAGACGCTACGTGAGTTCGCAACTAGGGAATTTATTATTCTATACCTTATTCCTATGCTTATCTTTCCTACAGCCTTGCCTTTCTGCCCATCCTTCCCGTTCCGCTGCTCCCGAGTCTACAGGAAACTCCGGTAGCCTCCCCTTCCAGACACGTTAGGTACATCACCAACCATTACATTGATTCCTCTCGTACCTAGTTCCTTCACTCATCTCTTGTTTACTTATCTAGAATCCGGACTTCGCCGTGATTCTGTGACCAGATCCAGTGAATCCTGTAAACTGTCAGCGGATAAAGTAACCGATTCACCTCCACATCCGTTCCAGCAGGGTTTTTTCCCCCAGGATGGTTTCCCTGGGATCCCTCGCACAACCCTTTGTTTCCCTCTTAGGGAGGAGTGAGGTGTTAGGGGCCTCAGGGGACTCTCCATTTGCCTCGTTGATTGCTACACGAGTCAGGTTAGTGTTGAATCATTACAGGACCACAGTGAGGCACAAGGCCACATGTTTCGGATTATGTTGGTAGCGGCAAAGTGTTAGTTGGCTCAGAGGTGGAAAAATCTGCGAATGCCAGGGGAGAAAGATTGGATCACCAAGGTCTGTACAATATATGACATGGAGTATCTAACGCACCTCATAGATGAACATAGGTCTAACATTGAGGGACTGTGGCTTCCGTTTTTTGAAAAATATGGACGATTTGCTTGATAAGATTGGGGGAAGATTACGGAAGAGATCTTGTAGTGGGATTCCCTGGAGGGGACATTTTGCCCAGAGGATATGCTGACAGTGGTGGGGGACTGGGCAGGGGACCATGCACGCCCAGTGTTCTAGCGTACATGGCGGAGATACCCTGAACTTGGAGAAGAAAGAATATAATTGAGTCTGGTTCCTTGTGCAGTTAAAAGATGTAAGACCCATGGCCAGGAGTGGCTATGGGGGAGGGAGAAAATGTATTTTAGGGATTGGGTGTTATTGTATGACTGTTATTAAATGCTGTTATAACCTAAACGCCAAGAAAGTCTTATTTTAAAAAAAACGAAAGTCCTGCACTTTTCGCATTCTCACCAATAACTGTTCCCGATATGCAGAAACTCTTATCTTCCATGCATCCAACTTCCTACTCAGAAAATATTCTAAATTAATCTTAGACTTAGAACATAAAGATCTACATTTCATCCTTGACCAGATTTGTTAATGCATCTTTTAGAGACGTCAGAATTCCCAGGTCAAGTAAAAGCGTTTTGGTTACCCCGTTGCTAAAAAAGCCCAATTTAAACCCAAAGGACCCCAGCAACCTCAGGCCTATAACAAATTGCCACTTCCTCCTTAAGATCCTCATTGATCAAGCCTTCGAGGAAACCCACAACATACTCCACGATAGACAATCCGGCTTTCAATCCTGTTACAGCACTTGCTAGGCCGTAAAGACCCCTCATTTGGAAACTAAGGCACAATCACCATATGCTAGTGACATGACAGACACGAGGTTCGATTTCCAAACAAGTCTGGTTTATTTCAAGCAAACCATATACATGACATACAATCGTCACATGTTACTTTTTAATGTGCTTCACATTTCATTATTGCTAATTGTTTAGGAAGCGCAAGTGCAGACAGCAGTCTCACTATCAAAGTGCCATGCTGGATTTTTGTTCCATGTGATGTCAGGAAACCCCTTTCAGCCCATAATCGACCAAAATTGTGTACCACCCCAAATACATACTGACTGTCCGTATATATGTTTACCTTACGCGGTTTGCAGAAAATTTGCATGCTCTGGTTAACACTATTAGCTCTGCAGCTTGTGCTGAATTGTATGGGATTCTTTTGCTTTGTATAATACTTTTCAGTGTAGTGATGGCATATGCCACAGTTGATGTACCATCAGGTAATTTAAAACAAGAACCATCACAGAACAGTTCTCCATCTGGCTCTGTCAGTGGGGTATCAGTTAGATCAACTCTTTCTTTTGTCTCTTTTTCCCCCCCCTTTCTCATTGGGAGGGGGCAATAATTCAGCCGGATTTAAAGAGCAACACCTTGAAATTTGAATGTGAGGAGCAAAGAGGACAATTTCGTACCTTGTTAATCTGGCTGATGTAAGGTGTTGTGTCTGATTTCTGTATAAAAGAACGTACACTGCGTGGGGCACCATGACGGTTAAAGTGTGACCTAAAACTATACCCTCGGTTTGTTTTTACTGATGCGGCAGCTGCAGCAACAGCTCACAAGCAGCACAGCAAAGTGCATGCAACAGGATCCAGAGTGGACGAGAAGTAGCCGCATGGTCTATTGCTCCTGAGTCAAAACAGCCAAAGCACATCCATCATTCTCATGCACAAATAGCTTAAAACTCTTGTCATAATTTGGTGTGCCTAAAACTGGAGCTGAACATAGCACATCTTTGAACAGGTCAAATGCTTCTTGACATTCCATATTCCATGGCAAAGGTAAGGTAATATCTTTCTTTGTCAATGCCACTAATGGTTTTACAATCAACGAAAAGTTGGCGATCCACTCCCTACAATACAAAGCCATGGCAATTAAAGCCCTGATTTCTTTCTGCGTATTTGGAATAGGCACACCAGAGATGCTCTCAATTCTTTCTGGTGTCAATCTTCTTCCCTCCTTCGAAAGGAGGTAACCTAAATAGGATACTTCCTTTCGACAATACTGGAATTTCTTTAATGAAGCCTTGTGTCCATGTATCACCAAATGTGTCAAGAGTGCAACTGTACTTTTTTTTACCATATTTCTTCTGTGTCTGCAGCTATTAGCAACTCATCTAAGTAATGTAGCAGCACACTACCTGCTGGTTGTTCTAGCATGTCTAGTTGTTCTTTTAAAGCTCTTCTGTAAATGCTTGGGCTTTCTGTGCAACCCTGCAGAATTTGTGTAATGTGAATGAATGACCTCCTGGGGTAAAAGCAAATAAATATCTGCTATCTGCGTGTACGCGAATGCTAAAAAAAATGTTTTTTTAAGTCCACAACACTAAAATATGATGCAGATGCTGGGATCATAGTCAAAATTGTAGTCACATCCGATACCAATGGGAATTGCAGATCAACAACCTTATTCACTCCGCGCAAATCAATTATGAAACAATACGGTATATCATTACCTCCTTTCTTTTACACTGGAAGAATCGGACTATTGCAAATGCTACCAGAAATTTCTTCAATTCTGTTTCTTTTAATCAAATCCGACACTATGCATTTCAATGCTTGCTCCCCTTCAGCCGAAATCTTATATTGTGGTATACGCGGCAAAGTAATTCCTTCTTTAAAACAATTTTCACTGGTTCCACTTTTAAACAACCAACATCGTTATCATTAACCACCCATATACAAGCCGCTACTTTACTCAATTCAGTCGGTAATGGTTTGTGTAAAAATTGTGACACAGGAGTCTTTTGTGGCGATATTGTTAAATACACTCCATCAGGAGAACAATAAATAACTGCATTCAATTTTTTCCACAAATTTAATCCCAACAAATTGTTGTCGCATTTTTTCGTCAAAAGAAATGGACAAGACTCGGTAAATGAACCTAGTGTTATAGGAACTGATTGTGATACTGGACTAATTACTGGTGTACCTGAGAACTCTAATGAGACATTGTCATGCCCTGACAGTGGTATATCTGGAACCTGTGTCCACTAGAAAAATGTGCTCCCTATTTCCAACCTTCATTTCTACGTAAGGCCCTTTTTGGTCTACGGGAATAGCTACAGGGTTCCATCCCAAGGGCTGTCCTAGTAAAACAACACATCATTAGATGTGTAGTTGCCAGTGTAGTATGCATTGGTCTGGTTGTCAAAAATGTTCCCATCATTCGTGCTTGTTCTCTGCTGTTGATTCTGATTCTGATTCTTCTGAAATTGGTGGTGCTCTTTGATTCCTATTCTGACCTTGTGTTCCCGGACGGACTCTATTCTGTCTTCTTGGAAAATGTCCATTTCTATTCTGTATCTGTGGGCACTGTACTTGCCAATGGCCTTCTTGTCTGCAATAGGCACATTGATTAATTCCTATTGGTCCACCTTGCATGTTGGAAAATTGGGCTCTGGATTGCGCATTCCCGCCACCTCTATTATTGTTTGCAACTTGTTGCATCAATACTCTTGTTTTCCAATTCCCTTTGTCCTTTAACTCTTTGTCCGTCTCTGTGTTAACTCTATTCTCATAATACTGTGCTATGTGTAATACTTCACTTTGCGTTTTTGCTTGACATGCGCTTTCAGATGTCATTATAACATTTTGGATTCTTGGTAATAACCCTGGCACAAACCTATCAACAAACAATCTTTTCCCGGGTTCAGTACTCAAGTCCTGACCACTAAAGTCTGCAAAAACTTCTTCAAATCGGTTAAAATAATCAGTCGCTCCTTCATCTTTGCCCTATAAACAAGCAGTTAAATTATCCAAGACTATTCTCTTTTCGGCAACCAACGTTTTCAATTTCTGTACTATTCGTGCAGGTAAAGCCAACATGACCGGAGGCGGTTTTTCTCCAGCCTTTCTCTCGCCATCAATTCTAATTAAATTCTCCCATGTGTCACTGTTCTGACTTGAGTGTCGTGTAGACAGATGAGACCTCCGTCCTCAAGTGACGCACAGGGGAACTAAAAGAAACCCGCTGTGCGACCTTTGAGGCCACAGGTGGGAGATGTTACTTCCCGGATCCACGGAACCTCTGGAACACCGATGCTGCTGTCAAAAAGAACGAGGTTAAGTACCAGGCAATTACAATAAATATCACATTAACCAAAGGATCTGAATAGTCTTACCTATCTGGTGTTAGGAAAACCCAGGAAGCCTAGGAGGGAGGTTCGAGACTCAGATGAGGCGGTCCCTAGAACAATAGGACCGCAGAAAAGCGTGGATGCAGGATAAGCCACCTGTAGGACTGAAGGCGTGACTTGAATCCAAAAAGGGAAATGGCGTGGGAGCACAGCAAGGTACCAAGGGATGATCCAAAGGCAAGTCAGGGTCGTGTCCAAAATCCAGCAATAGGTAAACAGTTCCAAGCAAAGGTACAAAGGGGTAATCCGAAGGAGTCCAAGATAGAGTTCCGAGATCAAGGTAAACAGTAAAGCAAAACGTAACGCCAAACAGGGTCTGAAGACAGCTAAGAAGCAATGAGTGTTCCGTGTCTCAAGCCTTATATACTGTGCGTTTCTGGGTCATGTGACGTCCACCAAGGTCACGTGAGGAACGCCACTCTGGATCACGTGATCGGCGTGGAGATGTAACGCTGCCCCTTCTGCTGTATGTTCTCCATGGCAACTGCCAGTGCAGGAAGGGTTGCAATCGAGCCCGTACACCATACCTGGTGCGGAGCTTTCGGTCCTTTGGGTAAACCGGATCACATGAGCCTCGAACCCTGGAGGGAGGTGTTGGGGAAATATGAGCAGTGTTCTGGTGTGCAGTGGATCGGTGTGCAGAGGATCGCCTAACAGTCACCTAATATATTCGCCTCATTTATATTTCTAACCTGTTTCCATATATCTAGAGGAAGAGTTACGGGAAACAATAAATCAATATCGCTTAATGTAAAAACAGAGGAATTCAAAACAGATTCAATTTCTTTATAGAATCTGACTGATTTTTCCTAATATTAGGGATTGTCTGCCTGATGTTATTTACCTCTTGTCTAGAAAAGGGGACATGCACAATCCGTGCGATATACTGGGCTTCTACCATGCACGCTGCAGCCGCTCCAGAGGCAGCAATTTCTACTTTTGGGACAAACGTGGGAGGCACTTCTCTCATAGGTAGTTGTAAACTTGGCATTTCCACATTTGCTCGTTTACTAAGCAACAAAGCTAAATCAAGAGAAAAAGCTGTCACCCCAGTTTCAGGTGAAAATGCTCTTTTATAAATTGTCAGTAAATTAGCGGGACAACATGTCATTTTCTTCATACATTCATCTTGCTAATATTCAACCATCACTTGTAATACCTTTCTCTCCATTTCTGGTGTATACTGACTAAACTTATCATGCACCTCGATTGGGGAGATGGCAGCATCTGAAATACATCTAAGCGCATCTCGCGTACAAATCCTCATCTCTTCACTAGCAGGTTTCAACGGTGGACAAAATCACTGGACATATGATATGTTCTGTTTATCTTTCTTCCTTATTTCTCTAAGCAATTGATCAAGCTCATACTTAAATTCAAACATTCGCCCTAGATGTTCTCGTACTTTTGACGCATTATCGCGTAACCGAGAAAGAAAAACCAAATCCTGCAACCCTTGCAGTGCCACTGTATCCGTCGAATCACTCTTTTCTTTCACAAGATAATCCCCCATGCATTCTAAAAATACCCGCTGTTCACCATGGCCTCTACAATCAGATATGGAACTTTGCACGGCTACTTCATCGCCACCTTCAATATACATCTCTGCCCAATTCCTCAGCTCCTCTTTCCTATCATTACTAACTGTGCTACGAGTCACTCTACCGCTTCCTTGCGCAGGCCCCATTTCTGTACCACTGTGTATCATAGCAGCTAACTCATGCTCCGACGGTGGTGGAGGAAAAGGTGTCACAGGGGGAGGAGATGGGGCCGATGGAATTATGGGAATGGGAGGTACATATGGAGGAGGTGCAGCTGGGCCAGTACTACTTTGGGATTCATTTCTTCGCTCATTCAAGATTTTGTCTATTAGCTCATCTGATGTATGCAAATCTGATTGCAGGGATGTCTTGTTGGACAATCCTGTTGTGGATATATTTTTTGTACACCTAATTGGAAAGCTCTATCCATTCTCCTAAGGTCCTCTGTCTGTTGATGCTGATCAAGCTCTAATGCTTTTTCTGTATTTGTTTTATGTCTGCGCGCATGTTTCTCTCTACTTCTCAGACGGAGATTAGCTTCCTTCCTCCAGTCTCTTATAATGTCAAACGCCGCTGGTCGGCCCTTTTTGTGTAATAATACTGATTCTAGGTGTTCTATCCATTCTAATTCAAAGTTCCCATTTTTAGGCCACTGCAAATATTCTACATGTCTGGTTTGCCTATGCCAAATCGCATTGAACATTATTGCCCCTATACTATACATCACATACATTTCAAATGCCGGCGACACCGTGGGTGGCGTGACCTGGCCAGTTTCCAAAGATTGTCTACCGCAGCGGAAAAACCCTGCTACACAGGAAGACAATTTCCCAGGCATAGTTAAACCTTATTCTTCTCTTACCCTGGGTGTTTAATCTTGCAAGAGCAACACTCTATCAATATCAGAATGTTTTAGAATCGGGGCAATACTCACCTGATCAATCAATTCGTCACTCAGGGCGCAATTCGTCTGTATACAGATGCAACCAAGAATCGTCATGACTGCGTGTCTGGCTCAATCTGTCTCATTTCAGGACCCTCGCCTCAATGCTCTCTGGGCGCTGCTCGTCGATCAGGGATCGGCTGTGTACAGATCCGCAAAGGAGTCTCTCATCACTTCTACAGGGGTGCCCCGACCACCTTTCGATCCTGGCTCGACGGCCTCGTCCTCGTCTCGTTTGTATCTTCTTTGAACTGAACGTATACGATGGAGCAAAAGGGAGAGGGTCCCTATTCGGGTGCCATATTTGCTAGGCCGTAAAGACCCCTCATATGGAAACTAAGGCACAATCACCATATGCTAGTGACACGATAGACACAAGGTTCGATTTCCAAACAAGTCTGGTTCATTTCAAAGTATTCTAGTTGGCCGACTTGGGTCTAACGTCTCGCAACATGTGAACCCAGACCTCGTGGGACGCAAGAGAGCGAGCAACGCTCAAGCAACCATATTTATACATGACATACAATCTTTTTTAGGCAATTCAAACCGCCTTTAATGTATCTTTCAAGCTAGGGTTCGATGATTGACAATCATGACAATTATGACACATTATGACAAGTCCTTATTCAGTCTAAATATACTTATTCTAGCAACAGTAGAAGAGACAGTTCTTTGTTATGGAGAACATAGAGCCCTTAGTGCAGAAAGGATATCATGTTCGTAGGAGAGAGACATTCTTTAGCACTTTATCTGGGCATTTCTATTCATGTACCAAAGGTCAGACAGTTCTGGGGGAGAAAATACCAGGCTCCGTGAAGGAGTACCGCTAGAAGAAGTATAATTCATGCTTTAACTGTTATTGCTACAGAGCTTGCAAGACAGGGCGGCACCTGGGCCGCTGATTAGATGCAGTTTTAGATCGCCCTCAAGGACAGTGTGAAGGAGGAAAACAATGTATTTCTGTATCGTCTGACATTCCTGTCTGTGTTGGCCTTTCAGCATTCAGGCTGTGGCCTCGCACCGTGCATAAGTTTGTAGTTCAGAATACATTTTGCAAAGCGGTTGTACAGAAAAAAAAAGCAAATGGCGGTTATTCACACAAAATGGATGCCCTCTGGTTACTCGTAATACATTGAGGATTACGTGTGGATGATGTATCACGCATGATACAATTGGTTTCAGCCCAACATAATACACGTACCATCCATACTGTAGGGTCGTTTCTAAACTAACCTTCAGTCACACATGCTGGGAATCATCGAAAAGGGCAAACAGGACTGTTGTTTCTCTTGGATTTGTCAGCAGCATTAGATTTGGTGGATCACGAACGCCTCTTACATTCCCTACGTCACCTAGATCTGAACGTGAATCTAAAATTCAGTGGGGATAAGCTTGCTCTCCAATGGCTCCTATTTGGTGTGGAGTCTCTCAGGGGCTAGCCTGTCTTCTATTTTGTTTAACCTATACACTAGGTCACTCTGCTCCCAACTAGACGACTTGGGTGTATTTTTTACCAACTACGCAGATGACATCAGTTAGTCATCAAATCCACCAAGGATCACTTAACTGACAATAGGACTCTTACTAACATCTATGATCAGATAGAACTTTGCATGTCCTCCAATTGGCTCTGTTTGAACGGCAACAAAACAGTGATCCTTATCTTTGGCTCAAGACAGGCCCAGGCGAAACTGAGCCATGCCTTTACAAGCTTTAGAATCAGAGATAACATCATCCATGTCCAAACTAAGGTGAAAAAACTGGGTGTCCAGTTGGAGGCCTCTCTGAACTTCGTGGCACGTGTCAACCAGCTTAGCCAATATTGTAATTACTGCCTTCATCTCCTTAGAAACATTTACCCTTATATCTCTGAAGTAAATAGTGCCAATATTGCTCGAGCTACCATTATCTCAATGCTCGACTATTGCAATTCCCTACTGCTTGGAGCTTCAAGTTCCAGCCTAAGAAAATGCCAACTATTAAAAAATGATGCAGTACGCATCATTAAAAATGTCCCAAGATGTGTAAACATCTCAAAGCACAGACAAAACCTTCACTGGCTCCCCATTAAGCAACAAATCAATTTCAAAGCAGGAACTATGGTTCATAAATGTATTTTTGGACAAGCCACAGCTTCTTTAAAAACATCAGTTCCACAATATCATCCACCCATAGTTCTGCGCTCAACAAACAAAATGCAGATTACCTGCCCAGATCACAGGGACGCAAATGGACTTGGAAGATCTTTTCCAGTGAAAGCAGCCACTTTGTGGACTTCACTCCTGAATACTCGGAGAATAGAACCTGACCTAGGAACTTTCAGAAAATCCCTAAATAACTTCCTCTTTGAGTAATTCATCCTCCTCTACATTGGCCCCCCTTTATCTGTCCTGTCACTTGATGGTCATTCCAATCATGTAAATGGTTTGGTGCTCTGATGCCTGCAGGCTTTCGGTGCCTTACAAACAAACAAATAAATAAATAAATAAGAGACATGAGCAGTCTAGTTGTTAGACTCATTATCGTGGGGCCGGGACCTTTGAAAATGGCTCAGCTGACAGACATTGGAGTTAGGAGAAGCACGGACAAGAGCGCGTAGGAGAGTTTCAGGGCAGAAGTTGTGGCATCGAGAAGGTACCTTCGCAAGACGCTGGGGGGTATAGGGAGCATGATCCGGTGCAACGAGCGAGAGGGGCTCCTTGACAGCCTGAGGCGGAGCTTAAGGCAACAGACATTTCATTTTAAATATCTGAATTGAAGATAAGGAAACCAATGTGAAAAACCAATATGAAAGTGTAATGAATGTGATGAAAAGCCACAATAGCAAGCATTGCCAAGAGTCAAGAATAAATGTGTTAAATAAGCAAGTATTGCCGAGAGCAAAGAATAATTGTGAAAAAGAACCTTAATACTAATCAATCCTGTATGCAAGAGGAACCTGGGAAAAGGGCGCCAGGTGATATAATCAAGAGACCTGAAATAGAGAATAGGTTTCCTAGCAGTAGAGTGTATTGGGAATCTTATGATGAATGGTGTAAAAGAATTATAACAGTAACAGAGCTTCCTAGCAGGAAAGTGTGCTGGGAAGCCTATGTTGGTTTGGCAAGAGAAAGCTACTACATACATTAATTGTGACAAAGCCAGTGACAGTAAAGCTTCAAGGGCACTTGAAAGGATATTAAGCCTCACTGTGAAGCTGAAACTGCGGCAAGATATAAATGATACAGAGCCAAGCAAGAAGTGACGGTTGCGTGACCTGTAGTGGGTGGACCGTGTGGTCTGACAACTGAGCCTAGACGGAATACACTCACCTAAGGAAAAGCCACTTTGTGACTGTTGTGATTAAGTAAGTGAACTGAAATGGAGAAACTGAACTTTCTAAATTGGAACATTGAATATCTCAAGGATTTTGTGTTATTTTTAGAACATTGAATATCCCAAGTAATTGTGCTATTTTGAAACATTGAAAGACTTGAAAGCTTGGGTAAAGGAACCCCTCATTTGATAACGTGATCCTTGGGGACGGGAAAACCCCTTTTCCACCTAACAGCTGGCAGAATCTCTGAACCTTTATTTTGAACACTTCTCATTTGATATCTCTACACATTGTATACATTCAGATGTGAGGCCAAGCATAGGTTTTGTACACAGACAGACATTTGCTTTGAACTTCCTGACACAGACTTAGCTTCAGTTAAGTAGTGAAATCACACCTTTGCATAGGGCCAGTTAATCCTTCTTACAACCTCATTTTATTTATATTAAAAGTTTGTAGCCCAAACCTTACTCAGTTGTCTGTGTCTACTTCCTGATGCCCTCACAGTATCACAAATCAAACACCCTCCTTACTCGTCAGGGTATAGTGTAAAGGAATCCGGAAATGTTGTCTTTAATAAATTACCTTCCTCTATAACAACTAATTCTAACAATCCATCTCTCAATGAGTTCAGGTAAATTAAATCTACCCTTAAAAATAACTCAAATGTTAGAAGAACAATTGTTACTGAACGGGACTACAAGTCCCATAATCCCAGAAGTACTGGGATGCGAAAGAGGCCCGAAGAGTCATGCAGATGTAGCAGTCATGCAATTAAGCCTAACAGCCATTGTAGTAGTCAGGCAATTGGGCTTAACAGCCCACACCTGAAGGAACCTGGATGGCACAAAAGGGCCCCTCATGTGCAGTCAGAATGAAGAAGTGGAAGGAGCTGGAACATTGGCTGTAGCAGTAGAAGTAGAAAGACGTCACAAGACTGGCAAACCATGCAGAAGTGGGAGAACAAGAGGGACGCCAGAACGTAGAAACATCAGACTTCGCCTGCAAGTTTTGAGAGAGTCCTGTTCCCCAAAAGTCTGAAGTTCAGAGGTTGCGCAGCAGAAGACGTGCAGAGAAACGGTTTCCCCATGTGAGCCTGGTTGCCGTGTTGCAGAGATGCAGGAGACTGAGGCAAGAAGTAGTTGTCAAGCAGAGGGTCTCGAGAGGAATATGAACTCCCAAAGCGGACCGGAGACACCTGTACAGGGGAAGGGGGTCCTCAGTGAGCCAGAAGCAGTAGAATGTGTAGTGTGTAGTGGAAGTCGGGAAAGTAGTGCAACCCGCAAAGGAAGTGTCTAAGAAACTGGTGAGCGAGCTCAGCATTCTAACACATTGCGCAAGCCTTGCTGGTCACAGTATCCAGATCCTTATGGACTCACATTTGGCATTTTGTGAGTAAAAGTTGTTTGCTGCATCCAAAGTTTTGTTAACAATGGAAATGTAGAACTCGCAAATACTGTGAAAGACCTATCACTCGCGTAAGGAGCTAATGTTACTGAAATCCATTGTTCCGTTATTAAAAGACTGCTGCTGCCTAGAGGAATGGAAACTGCTCTCCTGAACACCTGTGAAACCATGCTCGCAAATCTCGACTCCAACTCTCCTGCTGTTCTCATTCTCCTTGATCTTTCCTCTGCCTTTGATATGGTCAACCATTCCATCCTCATAAAACGACTCTGTGACACGCTCTGCATCACTGACTGGGCACTGGATTGGCTGACCTGTTTTCTCACTAACCGCCCTTCCCAGCTGCAACTCGGCCATTTCTCCTCCACCACCACTCTCTCTACCTGTGGCATCCCGCAGGCTCTATCCTGTCGCCATGGCTCTTCAATATCTATCTCACCCCTCTTGCTCACCTGATCTCTTCCTTCTCTCCTCATTTCCAGAGTTATGCCGATGACACACAGCTTTCCTTTAAACTTCCCTCTACTTCCCCCCTCTTCCTCCTCTCTCACACCCAACTGTCTGTCTGCCATTCAGGAATGGTGTGCAGCTAATGATCTCTGTCTCAATGCCAGTAAGACAGAGATCCTCCGCATCGGGACATCTATGCTTTGAAACCCAATTATGTTGTATAAAGCACCTTACAAATGCTCAATTAAAATAAAAAAATATCGAAGTGATCGCCTGTCCCTAATTAAGCCGAGTGAACGATGTTAAAACCATTACCGAAAACCTAACAGTGACAATGCACAAGTTAAAGCTATAAAATGTGAAAACTACCTAAAAGAGAGATTGTTTTTGGCTAATTGTGATTCCCAAAGGATGTCAGAATTGTAGTCTTTGTATTTTTACGGGAATACAATTTTATATCCATCTTTAAACCTTGAAACATACTTTTTAAGAGAGGTTGTGCTTGCCTAATTGTGTTTACAACTGAAAAACTGAATCTTATAAAGTATCTAGAGGTGACATACCTTTCATTTCTACGAAGTAAAATGTATACACTGCTGAAGAGAAGAACACACATTACCCAAGCCAAGAAAGACCCCATAGTAATAGTGAAACCAGCCTTTCTAAGAGTTAAAGAGCCATCCAGCTTCACTGTGAAGTTATTAACGACCAAATGGACTAAGACACAAGTCTGCAAGTATTACCTGAAGGTAGGAGAGTGGCACCAAGGATTCTGTGAGAAGGGGATCTGTCTGGTCATAAAGAACACTTTGAAGTCGACACATCCTGGAGTGCCCAAGACTGTGGAAGCCAGAGTGAAGGGAGTCTTAGTGGCAAACCCAGGTTGTTATTGTGACCGACAGACAAGAGAGGCAAATATACAGACCCTTTTGAAGAAAGCTATTCAAAGGAAGAGTGCCATACCTACCTGCAGAGAGAGGATGAAGTGTATCTTGTTGAAGCCTGGCTAACATTTCAAAGTACTGAAGATGTGGTAGTAGTTTGTAGTACTGAAACTGTGGTGGAATATCTAGTGTCAGTGGATGCAACATTGCAGTAGTCAGAACCAAGTACAATACTGTGGGACAGAGGTGACAGGTCTCAAAGTAACACCAGTAAAAGTGTGGCTGTTGAAGTGGAAGCAGCAGCACTAAGAAATCATCCTGACGAATATATCAGTGTAAATGCAAAGACTGTAGCTAACAAAGTCCTAACTGTTGATCAGGAACTGTGTATTATTCACAGTGTGGATATTATATTTATTTTCTTTTAAACTGTGGCAAACATTCTGGAAGAAGAGAGAAAACATTGTGAACAGGATTACCATTGGTGCTATTTTTCCCTAAAAGTCAAAAGTGGATCTTTCATCCAGGAACAAAGATATGTTACCAGTGAAACTTTAGTTGATTAACTTTTACTTCGACATTAAGAGCTGGTTCAAAACCTTTATTTTCTTTGCTGAACATTCTAAAGTTGATTTTGAATCCTAGGGAAGGGACACTTCCCAGGACAAGAGAAGGTAATTCAGACATTGTGTGTCACATCCCGGATTCGGCAGCATTCCCTCTGGAACAGCCTGATCCTCTAGTCTCCTCCCAAGATGGCGCCCGGTGTTCCATGTAGCAGTCTGGTCCTCAGACACCCTCCGGTCTCCTTCCTGTTCCCTCCCACGTCTGATTCCAGCAGAGGATATATGAGGCTGCAGTCAGGACACCATTGTGTCGCTACTCTCCTTTTCAGATGCCCTGTGAGTACATATGCTGTGTCTTTTAGTTTTCCACTTGAAGACTTTCTTCCGATCTGACTTTCTCTATCTCTTCTCTTTCTATCTGGTTTCAGCGAGAAGACGCTATACTGAGCTTTCACTCGCCCGATCTGCCTGTGCCTTTTGCAATAACAAATCCTTCCTGGTATTTAGTGTTTCCCCGTCCTTACCAATCTCAATAGTCACACGCATAGCAGTCACTTCACCCATTCCTCTGAGCTTCCTCCAGAACGGTAACTCCGACTTCTGCTCTTCCCTGCTGTTCCGGATATCTGCCCGTGCCTTTCTGTAATGAAAATTCATTCCCGGTAGGTAGTGCTCCTTCGCCTTTACAAATTTCGATAGCCACAGGCATAACACTTTCTCACCAGTCCATTTTACCTTCCTCCAGTATGGCAACTCCAACTCCTGTTCTTCCCGGCAGTTCCGGATTTCCAGAGCTTCCAAACGGCAAGACAATCCTGAATAGGACAACGTAGCTGATACGGCTACCCTGTGATTCTCGAGCATCAGAACCGCCACAGACAAGCTCAGTGATATTAAGCCTCACCCTGTTGCATCAGATAAGGTTGGTGTAAACTCTGCAGGGTTTGGATAGCCATTGGCCTTTCATTACTGAGATTGCCAACCTAAATCTATATATTGATGTTAGATAGCTACGCTTTTACTTTAGTTTACTTTATATTATTTGTTAGGTGCTACCAACGTGGGCCAGAGGCATACGGGTGGCGAAGATAAAAAGCAGGGGGCAGAATCTGAGTGAGAAGAGGCAGACAAACCCAAACCAGGGGAATTTTCAAACAGGTGAGTTTTAAGCAATTTCTTAATACTCTCAAGGGGCGCACACTTTCTTAATTCAACCGGCAGAACGTTCCACTTGTGGGAGCCCTCCACCCAGAAAGCACCTTTTTTTACAAGCTCCAGGGACACTTTTGGTATATGCAACAATTTAAGACTATTTGAACGTAAGTTGCGAGATTCAATTTATTTTTAAGTAAACTAGCCTGCTATGCCAAACTGTATTTCTGCACCCTGTTGGTAGCAACTTGAACTTGCCTGCTATGCCAAACTCTGCCTCTCTATCCACTGGTAGCAATGTGTACTAGCCCTACATGACAAACTGTGTTTCTCTATCCTATTGGTAACTTGTTGAACTAGCCCACTATGCCAATTTGTGTCATTCTACCCTATTGATAGAATTTGATCTACTCTACTGATTGTACACTGTCATCAGATCCCATTGGTAGCAACATGAAACAGCCGACCACCCCAGACCGTGCTGCATCACTATGTACGTGACGGGCATATATACAGCCCTTCTATGGGCCATTTTAGACCTGTTTACTATGACTAGCACTACAAGCCTACACCCCCCACCTGTACCTTACGCAGCTTTGATAGGCTATCTACCAGCATTCATGGATATCCCATCAACACCGTTTTTACCTAATAACGTAAGTCCTGCATGACCACTAGCTCCTAACGTTCACATCTAGGACCCACCCAAAATGTATAGACCATGTAGCTCCTCTACCAGAAACCACAGACTCCACTCCAGGTTACTGAAATTATTCGAACCTCTTGCCAGGTCAACAATCATTACAAATATCAAGAAACTATGCCCACAATCTAAACCTACCAACTCTATCTTAAACACTACCCATTCTATTCATCCTCTACCTAAGAATTGCCAGCGGAACAAACAACTTATTGCATCCCTCGAGAATATAACAATTAACCAGAGGCCCCCAAAACCTCTATCAGGGAATAATGCCCCACACCTCCAAGGTGCCCTAATAAACGCCTGTTCCGTAGTGGCACACGCCCCAGAGATACCCGACCTCTTACAGGTAGAAAAATTCAAATTCCTTGTCATCATCAAGTCTTGGCTTCATGATGCGGTCAGTCCCGCCCTCATGCTAGCACTCCCTGAGGATTACTCTATGCTCAAAGCAGACAGAGGTGGAGGCATAGCTAAAATAGCCAAAACCAACCTAACCATGAGACTAGCCCCATCACCAGATGTCAAATCTTGTGAATCCCTGGTCACTAAACTACCGATCTCCGGCTCCCAATCTCTTACTATTAACTTACTATGCAGACCCCCTGGCCCCATCGAGTCGTCTGAAGAGGACCTAACTACCATCCTTTCCAACAACCTACAGAATACCTCACAAATCCTTCTACTAGGTGACCTCAACCTAGGCTTTAAAGACCCTAAAGATCTGTAAGCAACACTAATCGCCGGCACTCTTGATGAACTAGGCTTCAGTCAAAGAGTGACTCTTCCCACCCACAACAAAGGAAGAACTCTTGATTGGGTGGCAGACTACAACTGAAATGCCTCCATCACGTCCATCACCCACTGTCATGGACAGACCACCACCTGTTAATTTTCTCTCTAGAAGACATTACACTGACCACTAAAAAAACCTAATGGTCCACTGCATTCCCACTAAGATTTAAAAAAGCATTACCACTGATAAACTTGTACCTCTAATGCTACCAACTCTGAATTCCCTACCAGAATCCACCGATCCTTCCATTTTAGTCGACAAATACATCAAAATAATGTCCAAAGCCCTAGACTCCAGTGCCCTGCTAAAACTAAGAAAGAGCAAACCCAAAATGCACCTGAATACATGGTTCTCTCCATACCTCAAATTATTGAGACTAGAAAAAAGAAAAAGCGAAGCTATATGGAGACAGCAACCATCGGACTATAACCGGTCCAACTTTAGCAACATATCTTCCCACTATAAGAAAGAAATAATCCTAGCCAAACAAGACTCTTACAACAAAAGAATCTTGCAAGCCAACTCAAGCATAAAATAACTTTTCTTAATACTCAAAGAACTCGAAACTCCTATCCCTGTGGCAGGCAACTGCGTGAAGGACAAAAACTGGTGCACTAGCATTCAGAAAGCCCTTTCTAACACAATAGCATCCCTCCAGGACAAGATCCCCAATAAAAAAGAAAACCTTCACAACTCAACCCTACAACCCTGCACGCCCACGCCCTCACACAAACCCATACATCACTTCAGCTTCCCCAATGTATCTATCCTAGAGGTTGAAAAAGTCATCCTCACCCTTAAACCATCTAACTGCCAAGGAGATCCATGCCCAACCCAAATGATTACAGACGCTGCTAGAGATCTATCACCCTTCATCTCGAAGCTAATTAACGCCTCCTTTTCCACCGGTACCATCCCCAGCAACCTCAAGGAGTCCTGGGTACGCCCACTCCTCAAAAGAAAATCCCTAGACCCCTCAATACCCACTAATTACAGACCCATCACCACAGTTCCCACCCTGCTCAAAATCTTAGACAGGATAGCATACCTCCAAATACAACAGTATCTGGAACAAAACCCATCTCTTAGGAGTCCGCCAGTCTGGCTTCGGGCCCCAACACGGGACCGAAACAGCGCTGATAGACCTTAATGCCCAAATCGACACACTCATGGACAATGGAAAAACCGCCCTGTTACTACTACTTGACCTTTCAGTGGCGTTCGAATTGGTAGACTATAAAGTCCTCTGTAATCACCTGGATTCGGCTACACACTTCTCACAAGAAGCAATAAGCTGGATACAATCCTTCCTAAATAATAGGACCATGCGTGTCTTTTCACCTTCAGCATCTGCCAACCCCATCCCCATTACCTGCGGGGTGCCACAGGGCTCATGTGTCTCCCCTACCATATACAATATATTCACTAAGCCCCTTTTTGATGATCTCGATGGTCTTGGTATCACCTACACTAACTATGCAGATGATACCCAGATCCTCATACCGTTGACAGGAGATTATGGTAAGGATTTGGCCCTGGTGAACAGAGTGTACCTCATCATCTAGGCATGGATGGCCAACCATGGTCTATGCCTGAATGATGACAAAACTGAGCTCATAATCCTCGGCACCACCTTCACCTTGGCCAGAGCCCTAATTCTAATGAAACTGGACTATTGCAATGCCCTATACCTGGGATCCAACAAGTATACACCAATAAAATCCAGATTCTCTAAAACAATGCTCTTAGAGCAGCATTGGGCATTGCAAAAAAAGAGCATATTTCAGAGACAAGGAGAATCAATAACTGACTCACCACCAAGGACAAATCCTACTAAAAATGGCCTCACCTACGCACAAGTGTCTAAACAATGTCGCCCCACTCTATCTGATAGAAAGATTTAAGAGACAATCATCCAACTGTCCAACAAGAATGGCCAACTCTAATACCCTGACGGTACCTAGGTTTAAACTTTCCAAAACTGGAGGATGCAGTTTCCCAGTTAAAGCTGCACAACTGTGGAACTCCCTACCCCCTGCCATAAGGGCAGACCAAACATACCCAAACTTCAGACACAACATCATTAACTGGAGCAAAGAAAATGATCGCTAAAACATGGAGTGGTCCGTCAGCTCCATTTTACTCTCCCTCACTGTATATAATGTTGCTTCCTCACAATTTACTGCCTGATACCTCATCCCTACCTCCCTTGTACATTTCGCCTAAGGTCTGCCACCATATTCTGCTACTTGTGCCGGCCTCTGTCTGTATATAATAGCTAATGTTCTCTTTCCTTTGACCTCCTGTCTTTTTCTGGAATTGTTGACTCTATACCTATTGTATATACTTGTACAGCATTGTAACCTAAGCTGAAAATATTCTTGTTTCTTTCTGCGCCCTGATACCCTCGGGTCTCGTGCGCATTATAAATAATAAAACAAACAAACAAACAAACAAGTCTACGGGCTATATACTAACAATAGGCAGCCAGTGCAGACTTCTCTGCATCTCCAACACATGCTCACCTTTACGCATCCCCATGATCGCTCTGATGTTGTTGTTTTGCACCACTTGAAGTTCGGCCAATTCCCCTTTGCCAATCCCTACTAATAGATAACTGCAGTAGTCAATTTCTGAGGCGATGATGGCCCGTGCCACAGTATCACACCCCTTTTGGGAAGGAAAAGGGGGAATGTGGGACAGAAGCCGTATATAATAGGCAGATGCTGATACCAGGCTATCAACTTGTGCTGTCATATTGAGTGTCTGGTCAATTACCACCCCAATATGTTGTTTTTTTCTCTCGTGGCAATGTCAACATTCGCAATGCGGAATAAATCATATTCCGCATTGAGTTTGAGAAGTCTGGCCCTTGAACCTATGATCATAAGTTCAGTGTTTTTGTGGTTCAAGGCCAGACCACTTAAATCCATCCACTCTTGTATCAATGTATAGGTTTCTGAAACCAGTATGGAATCTTTCTCGTATTCACCTGTCAGCGGGATGAGATATTGAGAATCATCTGCATAATTAGAGAAGCATATCCTTTTTTGCTCCAGTAATTGAAAGAGAGGCGCAGTAAATTTTCTATAAAGAACGGGCGACAAGGAGGCTCTCTGTGGGACTCCATAGCACATTGGAGCCAGATCAGCTTCCGCTTGCTGGCTACACATCCGCATGGTCCTACTGCTTAAGAAAAATGCCCAAGACGAAGTAGCAGACGCAGCCATGGAGCAAATGCAACAGCTGATGGCGGCAGTGCAATCCCTGACCATGGAGGTGCAAAACATCAAACAAGAGAACATATTCTTAAGGCAACAAATGGTCCGCCCACGATCGAGCCCTATGTTGCCTCCGGGTCCCCTTCCAGGAGGCAAGTTCGATGCCAATCTACATAAATTGAAAGAACTCCTAGAGGCATGCACAGTGCAGTTTGCTTTTAAGGCTGCATTCTTTCCAGCAGATAGAGATAAGGTGGGGCATATGATATTGCAGTTGACAGGGGCTGCATTAACATGGGCTACCCCATCAGTTACCACCAACAACCCCATTCTAGATTCTCATCAGACTTTTGTTGACAGTCTCAAAGCGATGTTTGGTAGACAGGAGATAGCTGTCTTCTCTCAGGAACATCTACTGGACTTCAAACAAAGTTCTCAGGACCTTTCGACATACATCACTAGGTTCAAAAAGATGGCCGCTAACACGGCCTGGCCAGATGATGCTTTAATTATGCTTTTTCATAGAGGAGATGATCATGCTAGAAATGCAGTTAAATAATAGAATGCAGGAACTACATGTTGAAAGGAAAAAAGGTAAAACAGTGAGGACCTCCCTAGAACCGCCTCGTCTCCCCTCGCTAGCTGTAGCTCCAGAGGAACCCATGCAGCTGGGGGTTGGCCAAGGTCCCCTTGTCTCTGGAAGAATGTAATCGCTGGTGTACGATGTGTCTCTGTATGTATTGTGGATCGAGGGATAATTTGGTTCGAGATTGCCCAATCGCCCCACCTAGAAGACAGGGAAACAACTGAATCCTTGTAGGGGAAACCGTGATCCGGGAAGGTATATCGGGGTCCCCTTAACAGAGAACTGGCCCTCATTTCACAAACCCTGCAAGTGCTCACATGGTGGTCCTTAGAGTGGATTTCATATTTGCTGATGTGGAACTCCATAATGTACCGGCACTGGTGGATTGTGGGACAGCAGATATCTCCATAGATGAACAATGGGCAAACAGCAAGGGGTTACTGCGGACAACTAAAGATGTTTCCATTCCAGTGAAGAGTGTAGACGGTAGTCCGTTGATTTCTGGGCCCATTAGTGAACATTCACTCCCACTCCTGATGTATATTTCCTCCAACCATGAAGAGATGGTTCTCCACACTCTGGAGAAGCTGACGCGATATGACGGATTGAAGCCAAGACTGAAGCTCCTAAGGGAGCACCTTATTAATTTTTCACAATAAACAGCTTTGTAACTATACGTAACTATGGCACAATTTATTGATGAGGATCTAACTCTACTGCACTCTACTGCACTAATCGGAGGTGGGGTACATTGACCTTCGTTCTCCTCACAAATGCGACACTGTCCATCTGGACTTACATGGAAACTGGTCGCCGGGAATAACAAGTTGGCAGCTGCAGCCTCCACTTTAACAAATGAAGAGATTACGTTTGATATCGTTAAGGCAGCCCATTGTCCAGTAATGTTAGGACGACCCTGGCTACGTCAACAAAATCCTTATGTGAATTGGACGGCGGGTAAATTGTTCCTAGGGTCAGAACACTGTTTAGCACATTTTCTCACACAAGGTATAGTAGGGCTTTGCACTTCCTCACCCCTTCCCAGCATCCCGAAGAATACTACAATACTGGGTCACATATCAAAATCATATATCAAATACCAAGAAGTCTTTTCCTCGCCACAATATTCTGAATTGCGCCCACATTGCAGAGGTGAGGGTGTCATCAACTTGCTCCCTGACCATCCCATTCTGTTTGGAAGAAGGTACATCCTCTCTGAGAAAGAAAAGCAAGTTCTAAAGGAATACCTACAGTCCAATCTACAAAACAGGCTTATTACTGAGTCCACTTCCCCAGCTGGAGCTTTCTTTTTTTATTCCCAAGAAAAACACAGATGAACTCAGCCCTTGCATAGACTTTTGTGGATTAAATAAAATCACGATCCCGGACCAGAACGCCATGCCTTTAATTCTCAACATCTTGGAGGCGATTAAAGGTGCTTCCATAGACACAAAACTCAATCTCTGCAGAGCCTATAATCTGATCCGTGTCAAAGCCTGGGAAGAGTAGAAGATGATCTTTCATATGCCCTTTGGACATTACGAATATAGGGTGATGCCCTTTGGTTTGTCCAAAGCTCCTGCCATCTTTCAACGGTTTAAGGACGATGTATTCGCTGACTTCCTTTTGCACTCTGTCATTGTCTATCTGGGCTATATTCTTGTCTTTTCATGCACTTTAGTCAAACACATTCAGCATGTACAGATGGTCCTGGGTTGACAAAAAGAAAACCGCCTTTATTGCAAGGTGGAAAGGCACGAATTCAATCAAAGCCAAGTCACTTACTTTGGATATGTTCTGTCCGCTGAAGGCACTTCGATGTACCCAGCTAAAGTCTCAGCAGTCCTGGATTGGCCTTCCCCTTCAACGGTGAAGGGAATACAGCGGTTTTTGGGATTTGCACATTTTTATAGAAATTTCATCCCTCATTTTTCACTAATCATCCTTCCCTTAACTGCTTTATTGAAGAAGGGTGCTATCTTTAAGAGGACAGAAAAAGCACAGCAGCCCTTGGACAAACTTAAGAATTTATGTTCCTCTGCCCCTGTTCTACATATCCCAGATCAGAACAAGGGATTCATTGTGGAAACCGATGCTTCATACCATGCATTGGGAGCAGTACTTATGCAGTTATCAGACCAAGGGCAGGAAAGTCCAGTTGCATATCTGTCCAAGACGTTAAAACCTTCAGAGCTGAATGATTCCGTCCTGGAGAAGGAACTACTAGCAATCAAAAGGGCCTTTGGAGAGTGGAGGTATCTGCTATTGGGCACTAAATCTCCGGTGTAGATCAGAACAGACAATCAGAACTTGAAAAGCCTCCAGTATGTGGAAACCCTGAACAGTCGTCAAGCCAGATGGGCTCACATCTTTTCTCTATATAATATAACCTTCACCTTCATACCAGAAAGGATCAATCTAAAGGTGGATGCCTTGTCCAGGAAAGACACCCACGTATTCCCCTGTTTTTATTCCAAACACGTTTTTCCAAAGGCTATTTTCATTCATATGGTCTCTGACTTTCTTCAACACATCCTGGTGGAGACTCAGGACTAAGGGGACTTGTGTCGGCCTATCACAGTCAAATATGGTCTCAGACAGGAAAAGGGTTTCTTTTTCTATGATCAAAGAGTATATATGCATACAGCCTCACTCCAACGAGAAGTCCTAAGGACTTTTCATGATTCAAAGGCTGCCGTTCATTGTGGTGTTGCCAATACTGTAGCCTGACACAAAGACACTTTTGGTGGCCCACCTTGACCACCGATGTGCAGGAGTATGTCTCCTCCTGTATTACCTGTTTACAAACTAAGGTACCCAGGAAATTGGGACATTGGTTAAAGATGCCTATACCAGACAAGCCCTGGCAGATTATTTCAACCAATTTTATCATTGATTTGCCACCCTCTTAGGGACCCACAGCAGCTTTGGTCACAATTGACTTGTTTACGAAATTAGCTAATTTCATTCCCCTACCTGGAGTTCCTTCTGCTGCTCGTATGGCAAGACTGTTCATCGAGACCATCTTTTCTCATCATGGTTTACCCAACACTATTCTGTTGGATAGGGGTTCACAATATACATTTCATTATTGGCAACAGATTGGCTCCATCCTCAACATCAATCAGGCTTTAAGCTCAGGGTTTCACCCTCAAACCAATGGTCAGACGCAGAGGCTAAATCAGATGCTAGAGGGCTATCTATGATGTTTCATCTCAGCAGCTCAGGATAACTGGGTGGAACTGTTACCTTTGGCAGAATTAGCTTATAACAACGTAACTCATGCTTCCCTGAGATCCAGTCCCTTTCTGTGCACTTATGGATTTCACCCTTCTTGTTTTCCAACTATTTCTTCTACATCCACCCAGTTCCCGGATGATCCTCATTACAAGGTTGGAGGTAGCCTTCCCGCGAATGGGCAATTACCAGGGTATTCTGACCCGCCGGACCCGGTAATTGTACTTTCACGGTTGCCGGAATCAGTTGATCCCCATTCCCATTTGAGCCCAATAGGGATCAAAATGGGAATGGAGATGCCTGTAGCACCGGCACCCTTCATAACAGTGCCTGTGCTACAGGCATGCTGTGCTTCCGGGTGCCTTTCATTCCGCCAGGTCAGACCTGGTGGAATGAAAGGCACCCACAAGCACAATTCGGAGTTTGCCAGTCTGGATACAAAAGTACCAGTAAGCTTACCGGTAGCATTGTATCCGAACTGTCAAACTTGTAATGAGGCCCATAGATGCCTTGGTGACAGACATCCAGCAGGGTCACAGAATCGCCTGCACGGCTCTCCAGGAGGCACAAGACTGTGTCAAACTGTTTACTGATCGCCATCGCTCAACTGCGCCTGACATTTCTCCTGGTGACAAGGTGTGGATGGCCTCCTACTTTCTCCCACGCCATCTGGTGCTTTTGAAATTGTCTCCTAGATATTTTGGTCCTTTCGAAGTCCTGAAGATCACGGGGTCAGCAGCGTTTCAGCTCCAGCTTCCTCCTTCCTGTGCCAGGATCCACCCTGCTTTTTATGTGTCACAATTGAAACCTGATGTGCCCAACCGATTTCTTCATGACTCTGTTTCTTGCCCACCTCCGGTGTCCAGCGCAACAGGTCCAAAGTTTGAAGTGTCCGGGATATGTGACTCCTGTTATTTCCGTGGTTGCCTTCAATACCTGGTGGACTGGAAGAATTAATCTCCCGCTGATCATACCTGGGAAACGGCAGTCTCTGTTCATGCCCCCCAGCTGGTTCAGCATTTTCACAGGCTTCACCCCGGCAAACCGGGATTTTCTCCCCTTGTGAAGGGGGATTCTGTCACATCCTGAACTCGGCAGTATTCCATCTGGAACAGATGGAGAGGAAACAGTCCGATCCTCCAGTATTCTCCCAAGATGGTGCCGCTGTTCCATGTAGCGGTCTAGTCCTCAGATACCCTTCGGTCTCCTTCCTGTTTCCTCCCATGCCTGATTCCAGCAGAGGATATATGTGGCTGCAGTCAGGACGCTCTGTGAGTACATATGCTGTCTCTTTTAGTTTTCCACTCAAAGACTTTCTCACGATCTGACTTTCTCAATCCCTTCTCCTTCTATCTAGTTTCAGTGAGAAGACACTGTACTGAGCTTTCACTCACCCGATCTGCCTGTGCCTTTTGTAATAACAAATCCTTCCCGGTGCTTAGTGTTTCCCCGTCCTTAGCAATCTCAATAGTCACACGCATAGCAGTCACTTCACCCGTTCCCCTTACCTTCCTCCAGCACAGCAACTCCGACTCCTGCTCTTCCCACTGTTCCAGATATCTGCCTATGCCTTTCTGTAATGACAATTCCTTCCCGATATGTAGTGCTCCTTCGCCTTTACAAATGTCCATAGCCACACAAAAAAACACTTTCTCACCTGTCCATCTTACCTTCCTACAGCACAGCAACTCCAACTCCTGTTCTTCCAGGGAGTTCCGGATTTCCCGGGCTTCCAAACGGCAAGACATTCCTGAGTAGGACAGCACAGCTGATACAGTTATGCCATGATTCCCGAGCATCAGAACCACTGCAGACAAGCTCAGCGATCTGCACACTAGGATGTTTTCCCCCAGAGGGTTTCCCTGGAGTCTTTGTATACCCACGATCTTTACATTATTGGGAGAGCGGCGGACAAGGGTTCCTAGGGATCTTCTCTTAAGCCTCACACTGTTGAATCAGTTAAGGTTAGTCCAGATCTTGTGCGGTCTGGATAGCTATTGGCCTTTCACTACTGAGATTGTGAACCTAAATCTGGATATTAATAATATTGTGCCAAGGTGGAAAGGCACGAATTCAATCAAAGCCAAGTCACTTACTTTGGATATGTTCTGTCCGCTGAAGGCACTTCGATGTACCCAGCTAAAGTCTCAGCAGTCCTGGATTGGCCTTCCCCTTCAACGGTGAAGGGAATACAGCGGTTTTTGGGATTTGCACATTTTTATAGAAATTTCATCCCTCATTTTTCACTAATCATCCTTCCCTTAACTGCTTTATTGAAGAAGGGTGCTATCTTTAAGAGGACAGAAAAAGCACAGCAGCCCTTGGACAAACTTAAGAATTTATGTTCCTCTGCCCCTGTTCTACATATCCCAGATCAGAACAAGGGATTCATTGTGGAAACCGATGCTTCATACCATGCATTGGGAGCAGTACTTATGCAGTTATCAGACCAAGGGCAGGAAAGTCCAGTTGCATATCTGTCCAAGACGTTAAAACCTTCAGAGCTGAATGATTCCGTCCTGGAGAAGGAACTACTAGCAATCAAAAGGGCCTTTGGAGAGTGGAGGTATCTGCTATTGGGCACTAAATCTCCGGTGTAGATCAGAACAGACAATCAGAACTTGAAAAGCCTCCAGTATGTGGAAACCCTGAACAGTCGTCAAGCCAGATGGGCTCACATCTTTTCTCTATATAATATAACCTTCACCTTCATACCAGAAAGGATCAATCTAAAGGTGGATGCCTTGTCCAGGAAAGACACCCACGTATTCCCCTGTTTTTATTCCAAACACGTTTTTCCAAAGGCTATTTTCATTCATATGGTCTCTGACTTTCTTCAACACATCCTGGTGGAGACTCAGGACTAAGGGGACTTGTGTCGGCCTATCACAGTCAAATATGGTCTCAGACAGGAAAAGGGTTTCTTTTTCTATGATCAAAGAGTATATATGCATACAGCCTCACTCCAACGAGAAGTCCTAAGGACTTTTCATGATTCAAAGGCTGCCGTTCATTGTGGTGTTGCCAATACTGTAGCCTGACACAAAGACACTTTTGGTGGCCCACCTTGACCACCGATGTGCAGGAGTATGTCTCCTCCTGTATTACCTGTTTACAAACTAAGGTACCCAGGAAATTGGGACATTGGTTAAAGATGCCTATACCAGACAAGCCCTGGCAGATTATTTCAACCAATTTTATCATTGATTTGCCACCCTCTTAGGGACCCACAGCAGCTTTGGTCACAATTGACTTGTTTACGAAATTAGCTAATTTCATTCCCCTACCTGGAGTTCCTTCTGCTGCTCGTATGGCAAGACTGTTCATCGAGACCATCTTTTCTCATCATGGTTTACCCAACACTATTCTGTTGGATAGGGGTTCACAATATACATTTCATTATTGGCAACAGATTGGCTCCATCCTCAACATCAATCAGGCTTTAAGCTCAGGGTTTCACCCTCAAACCAATGGTCAGACGCAGAGGCTAAATCAGATGCTAGAGGGCTATCTATGATGTTTCATCTCAGCAGCTCAGGATAACTGGGTGGAACTGTTACCTTTGGCAGAATTAGCTTATAACAACGTAACTCATGCTTCCCTGAGATCCAGTCCCTTTCTGTGCACTTATGGATTTCACCCTTCTTGTTTTCCAACTATTTCTTCTACATCCACCCAGTTCCCGGATGATCCTCATTACAAGGTTGGAGGTAGCCTTCCCGCGAATGGGCAATTACCAGGGTATTCTGACCCGCCGGACCCGGTAATTGTACTTTCACGGTTGCCGGAATCAGTTGATCCCCATTCCCATTTGAGCCCAATAGGGATCAAAATGGGAATGGAGATGCCTGTAGCACCGGCACCCTTCATAACAGTGCCTGTGCTACAGGCATGCTGTGCTTCCGGGTGCCTTTCATTCCGCCAGGTCAGACCTGGTGGAATGAAAGGCACCCACAAGCACAATTCGGAGTTTGCCAGTCTGGATACAAAAGTACCAGTAAGCTTACCGGTAGCATTGTATCCGAACTGTCAAACTTGTAATGAGGCCCATAGATGCCTTGGTGACAGACATCCAGCAGGGTCACAGAATCGCCTGCACGGCTCTCCAGGAGGCACAAGACTGTGTCAAACTGTTTACTGATCGCCATCGCTCAACTGCGCCTGACATTTCTCCTGGTGACAAGGTGTGGATGGCCTCCTACTTTCTCCCACGCCATCTGGTGCTTTTGAAATTGTCTCCTAGATATTTTGGTCCTTTCGAAGTCCTGAAGATCACGGGGTCAGCAGCGTTTCAGCTCCAGCTTCCTCCTTCCTGTGCCAGGATCCACCCTGCTTTTTATGTGTCACAATTGAAACCTGATGTGCCCAACCGATTTCTTCATGACTCTGTTTCTTGCCCACCTCCGGTGTCCAGCGCAACAGGTCCAAAGTTTGAAGTGTCCGGGATATGTGACTCCTGTTATTTCCGTGGTTGCCTTCAATACCTGGTGGACTGGAAGAATTAATCTCCCGCTGATCATACCTGGGAAACGGCAGTCTCTGTTCATGCCCCCCAGCTGGTTCAGCATTTTCACAGGCTTCACCCCGGCAAACCGGGATTTTCTCCCCTTGTGAAGGGGGATTCTGTCACATCCTGAACTCGGCAGTATTCCATCTGGAACAGATGGAGAGGAAACAGTCCGATCCTCCAGTATTCTCCCAAGATGGTGCCGCTGTTCCATGTAGCGGTCTAGTCCTCAGATACCCTTCGGTCTCCTTCCTGTTTCCTCCCATGCCTGATTCCAGCAGAGGATATATGTGGCTGCAGTCAGGACGCTCTGTGAGTACATATGCTGTCTCTTTTAGTTTTCCACTCAAAGACTTTCTCACGATCTGACTTTCTCAATCCCTTCTCCTTCTATCTAGTTTCAGTGAGAAGACACTGTACTGAGCTTTCACTCACCCGATCTGCCTGTGCCTTTTGTAATAACAAATCCTTCCCGGTGCTTAGTGTTTCCCCGTCCTTAGCAATCTCAATAGTCACACGCATAGCAGTCACTTCACCCGTTCCCCTTACCTTCCTCCAGCACAGCAACTCCGACTCCTGCTCTTCCCACTGTTCCAGATATCTGCCTATGCCTTTCTGTAATGACAATTCCTTCCCGATATGTAGTGCTCCTTCGCCTTTACAAATGTCCATAGCCACACAAAAAAACACTTTCTCACCTGTCCATCTTACCTTCCTACAGCACAGCAACTCCAACTCCTGTTCTTCCAGGGAGTTCCGGATTTCCCGGGCTTCCAAACGGCAAGACATTCCTGAGTAGGACAGCACAGCTGATACAGTTATGCCATGATTCCCGAGCATCAGAACCACTGCAGACAAGCTCAGCGATCTGCACACTAGGATGTTTTCCCGCAGAGGGTTTCCCTGGAGTCTTTGTATACCCACGATCTTTACATTATTGGGAGAGCGGCGGACAAGGGTTCCTAGGGATCTTCTCTTAAGCCTCACACTGTTGAATCAGTTAAGGTTAGTCCAGATCTTGTGCGGTCTGGATAGCTATTGGCCTTTCACTACTGAGATTGTGAACCTAAATCTGGATATTAATAATATTGTGCCAATATTGTTTGTTATATTCTTTTGCCATATATTTTCTTTGTGTGTTTGTTGTTTAGTGTGAGGGTCAGTTATCTTATGTTAGAGAGTGTTCCCTTAGCTTTATTCAAGCAGGAAATTTCTCTGCAGGGTTGGGACAGAGAGGCATTTTTAAATATATTTTCTTTAATAAAATGGCATTTCTAATAAATCAACAAGCAGTTTGCCTCGCATTACTGACCCCTCCTATATGGTGTCAGGATTGGGATCGGAATCAGCTGATACAAACCGGGTACCCTCAATGTATCTGGCAGACTTTGATTAAACTGAGGCTGAGTCAGAAAAGGGATGGTCTGTGCCTATTCTTCCTACGCGTGCCACTTGTACTTTCTATTCAAATCCTGGTTCTAATACCTCTCTTGCTAGGGAGAAAAGAAACTTTGATTCCTTTTCCATCAGAGGAGCCAGGAAAATAAGAGAAGTTCCTTGTAATCAGTGGCCTCTTAAGATGAATGTAGGCATAACATTTTTCAAAGTCTCAGGCCAGGCTATCCTTCCTAAAAGACAATGGGCCGCATTCCGAGTCTGGCGGTAAAAATCTGCTGTTACCGTGATGACGGTCCCACTGGTTCTGCCACAGCGGGTTGCCGGAAACAAGGTAGTAGTACGCCTTGTCGGCGGCGCACATCCCATATATGCGGAACCGGTGGCATGGCCATCACAGTAACACCGTCGGAGATTGGGTTGGTGGTGCATCTGCCACATGCATAACAGACGTAGCGGCAATGCGAAACAGAGCCGGAAACACCGTAACCAGAAATAACGTGATCACCGGAACTGGAAAGAGGGCAGCATCCATTTAAAAAATCACAATCCAAAGCAATCTCCCTGTGCTGGAAGCCATCCACCCCTTCTGAGTGCCTGAGCTAATCAAGAGACATGACAGCCGGGATCCCGCAAACCTGCCAGCGCAAGCCACACCTTGGTGAGGCTGAGCTCAACATGCTTGTTGATATCATGGTGGAGCATACCGGGGTGCTACTTTCCGCCGACCAGCGCCGCAGCACGTAGCTCCGGAAGAAGGGAATCTGAGAGGAAGTTGCTCGGAAGGTGATGAAGTGTCTGTCAGGTTGCCCACATCGTTGTGCGGGCGGACCCCTGTTGGGTCCCCAGGACACGACGTCCCGGACGTGACGTCAGGGGAAGGGGGAGGGACGAGGGAGGTTTCGGCAGTTCCACCGATGCAGTTATTAAAGCAGGTTGAATACAGACACGGCTCCTGCGTGTTATTCCGGCGTGCGCCGGCACAGCTGCTTGGGCCCGCTTCAGAGAGCGAAGCGGGGACCCAACACTGGCGACGAGGGTGCGCGGACCCCGCAGGCGCCGTGCCGAGGTCTGCGGCCGAGCAGTTTAGCGCGTCGGCGCGCCTCGGGCACGGTTGCCAACCCCGCAAGGCCCCGCCTCCCGCGTGACAGAAGCCTCACATCCAGCCCGTTCACCCTCTGCAACAACGGGTGCGCCGTGTGAGCGCGGCCCCGGCTCCCGTGTGACATTACTCGCAAGCCGGAACTCAGGCGCTCCGGCACCGCCGGGCACTCGTCACGAGCGGCCCCGCCCCCGAGGTCGAGCGCGCCGTGTGAGCGCGGCCCCAGCCCCGCGTGACACAGCAGACACCCGCTCAGAGACGCCCACGGGACACGGGTGCTCCGGACCCGCGGAGGCACCCGCCACAAGCGGCCCCGCCCCTCCACACGCGGGTGTTCAAAAGAAGACGTGTTGGTGTATCCAGCACCCAGCAGGAGTACAGGCCAAAGGCCACACCACGAGGAAGCACCAACGTAGGTACACACAGTGCACCTCACATAGCACACAGGTCATTGCCACAACACCCTGACTGCGGCGCAGTCTTGTCGGACACCGCGACCACCCCGGCGTCCTCCTCAGGAGGAGCAGGACAGGCATCTGGAAGCGCCGACACAGCGCAGGACAACAACCTGCATGCACACCAGGAAGGAGCAGCCCAAGTCATGCATATGCCCAACCCATTTGAAATCAGAGACACCTCCAACCTGGGGCCCAGATGGAACATATGGTTACGAGACTTCAAGTTCTACACAGGGGCCATAGGATTGACGGACGACACGAGGCTGAAAAATACACTGTTCATGGCAGTGGGACCAGCGGTAAGAGACATTGCGGGGGAGTTGCTGGACGTAGACACCGTCACATATGGGGAACTACATGCCAAACTGTCCGAATACTTCGCACCGCATACAAACGTGGATTATGAGCGCCACATGTTCCACACAACAAGACAGGAAAAAGGGGAGTCCATAGACAGTTTTGTGATGCGATTACGCATCAAACTGAAACATTGTGAATTCCACAGGTACTCCAACGAAGAGGCGCTCAGGTCCCAAGTGATAGCTGGATGCCTCTCACAGCCTTTCCGCAAACAACTGTTACAGAAACAACGGTCACTAGAAGAAATCCTGGCGCTGGCCCGCATGGAAGCAGCGGTGGACTCGCAACTGGACAACCTCGGCAAGGTGTCCATTCACCAACCCAGTGACAACGCAGAAATAATCAACAAGTTATACACTCACCCAAGTCAGACCAACAAACACCCCGATGCCACGTGCTTCAAATGCGGCTACGAATATCCGCACACTGGTACATGCCCGGCCATAGGGCAGAAGTGCGCCGCGTGCGGCGGAATGGACCATTACAGGGCCATGTGCAAGAACGCCCCGACCCACTCAACGCCCAAACACCGATTCCAGGAAAGGCGCAGGCCCACACCACAGAGCCCGCCCAGGCCGCCAGCGGACAGCGAAAGGCGGCGTACCAGGAAAGAAGAAGGAGACCGCAGAAGTCGCTACACACGCGAAGACAAACGGTCATCTGAGGACACTAGAAGATCACACAGGCGGCGTTTCGTAAGGTATGTGGAGACCCGATCCCCCACCAGCACGGATACCCTCTCGTCAGAGGAGGATCAGAGAAGGAAAGGGTACGTGTGGGCCCTACAGGACAACACGACGGCCACCCAACACAGCCCCATTTTGACACTCCAAGTAAACGACACACCACTGAAGTTTCTCGTGGATACCGGAGCGACGGTCAATATCATCAGCGAAAGCGCATATCAGTCCTTGATCGCCCCACCAAAGATCCGAAAAGCCACAGTGGACATATACCCCTATGGATCCAGGACACCCCTGCCATGCAAAGGCATGATCACAGCCACATGCACACACAAAGGACACTCGGTGAAGATCCCACTGTACATTCTAGACACAGAAGCCAACAGCGGGTGCATACTGAGTTTCCGGACAGCAGTTGACATGGGACTGGTACACATCTTATACCAGTTGATGGCCCACAAGTACTTCGCCAAACCGGACTCAATTGAACAATCATTCCCCAGACTCTTCACAGGTCTAGGCAAACTACGCAACCGAAAAGTGCACCTCCACATCAACCCTCAGGTCAAACCAGTAGCCCAACACTACCGAGGCATCCCGTTCAACGTCCAGAGACAAGTAGAAGAGGAATTGGACAAGCTCATCAAAATGAATGTTATAGAACAAGTTTCAGGCCCGACACCATGGGTTTCACCCATCGTCCCTGTCCCGAAGAAGTCACCAGAAGGATCCATACGGCTATGCGTCGACATGCGCAGAGCCAACACAGCCATCGAAAGGGAGCGACATCAAGCGCCGAGAATCACGGACATAATTCACCTCCTCCACGGGGCAAGGATATGCTCCAAATTAGACCTCACAAAAGGCTACCACCCAATCGAAATAGCACCGGAATCCCGTTACATCACCACGTTTGTCACTCATCTCGGCCTGTTTCAATTCAAAAGGCTCAGTTTTGGCATATCCTCAGCCGCTGAGATCTTTCAGGAGGAGATCCACAAGGTGATCAGGCACGTTCCCAACTGTCTGAACTATTCGGACGACGTCCTGGTATACGGCAAATCACAGGAAGAACATGACCTGGCACTGCACAGAGTATGTCAGGCGCTAGACGACGCAGGGCTCACCCTAAACAAAGCTAAGTGCGAATTCTCCAAAGGATCGCTGAGGTTTTTCGGGCACATCTTCTCAGATAAAGGCATGAGGCCAGACCCAGAGAAAGTGGAAGCCCTCAACTCAGCCACGCCCCCCGTCAACACTACAGACCTCAGATCGTTTCTGGGACTGGCCAGCTACGGCTCCAGGTACCTAAAAGACTATGCCACCGTCAGCAATCCCCTACGACTCCTCACCAGGAAGGACACGCCGTTCACGTGGTCAAAGGAGTGCCAGGCAGCATTCGAAGAAATACGAAGGGCCATCACACAGGCAGAGGACATGGCATATTTTGACGCCAGCCGTGATACCGAGCTGATAGTGGACGCCAGCCCTGTGGGACTGGGCACCATATTGACACAAAAAGACCACAAGGAGCCACGGTCCACGCACGTGGTAGCATACGCCAGTAGGAGCCTGACGACCACAGAACAGGCATACTCTCAGGCGGAAAAAGAAAGCCTCGCGGTTGTCTGGGCCTGCGAATACTTTCATCTATTCCTTTTTGGCAAGGAGTTCACTATCATCACGGACCACCAGGCACTACTCACCATATACGGCAGCCCGAAGGCCAGGATGCCACCAAGAATTGCCAGGTGGGGGCTCCGCTTGCAGGACTACAGGTTTACCATACAACACCGGCCAGGAAAAGAGGAAAACCCAGCGGACTATCTCTCCCGACATCCCATGCCCACGACGGCGTCCCAACCGTCCATAGCGGACGCGTACATTAATTACATTATTCACCACCTACAACCACTTCCGGTAGGGTGGCTGGAGCTGTCCGTCCAATCAGAAGCAGACCCAGCACTGCGAATTGCCCGGCACTGCCTTCAGGTAGACAAGACGGCCCTCATGAAACAGCAGGCCAGAGGTGAAGCGGAAACCACGAAAGAAGACATCAAGTGGCTAGATCAAGTCCGCGACGAGTTGACCGTGGTAGAGGATAACGTCATACTAAAAGGCTGCAAGGTTGTCGTCCCGAGAACCCTCCGAGAAAGGATAATACACCTAGCCCATGAAGGACACAGGGGCGTAGTCACCACAAAGCGCCTCCTTCGCCAGAAAGTCTGGTTCCCCCAACTTGACCGCCTGGTGGAAAACATACTGGGCAACTGCCACGTCGGTGCACAAGTGGCACCCCGCCACACCCGAACCCCCTACAACCCTCACCGCTGCCCAACAAAGTGTGGGAAGAGTTGGCAATAGACTTATTCGGACCACTGAATAATGGGACACACGTGGTCGTACTCATGGACGAGCACTCAAGATACCCGGACGCCCAGATAGTAGAGAGCAGCGCCACGACGTGTGTCATCCCAGTTATCGACAGGATGCTCTCTGCCTATGGCATCCCCAAGATCATAAAGTCCGACAACGGTCCCACTTTCATCAGTCAAGACTTTCAACAATTCGCAAAATACATGGGGTTTCAACATCGACGCATAACCCCCAGGTGGCCACAGGCCAACGGCATGGTCGAGAGATTCATGGCCAACATAAAGAGGACCCTACAAATAGCCCATGTGCAAAACAAGCCATTCGAACAGGCCCTTAATCAACTTCTACGAGAATACAGGCACACCCCCCACAGCACAACGGGTGTATGCCCGGCAGACCTGATGTTCCGAAGACCGATCACCACGCGACTACCCGAGGACCCGAGACCACAAAATCCAACACCGCTGGAACAAGAAGCGCAAGCAAACGACACCGCGAACAAAGCAAAAACAAAGGAGATCACGGACAGGAAAAGGAGGGCTCGGGAGAACACAATGCAACCAGCAAACGAAGTATGGCTAAGACAACCCAAGAACAGGAAAGAGGAAGCCACCTTCGCACCCACACCGCTAGTCGTGACACATAAGAAGGGTTCTATGGTCACCGCACAAAGAGGTGACCACTCAACAATAACCCGGAACAGCTCGCACTTCAAACGAGTCAGACTGACTCCAGCAGGCCAATGGACCTGGGACCGAGACAGCGATGAGGACAGACCACGCGAAGAAGCTTATCAGGGAGACGGAGAAGAGTCAGAAGGCGAAGCGCCCCGCTCCCCACCCGCCAGGGAGGAACCGACCCCGAGCAGGACAACACGACCGCAGAGGAGTCGCATGAAACCGATGCGACTCATCGAGGAGATGGGGTAAGAAAGGAGCCCTTCAACTAACGCGTTAAAAAGGGGGGAGATGTCAGGTTGCCCACATCGTTGTGTGGGCGGACCCCTGTTGGGTCCCCAGGACACGACGTCCCGGACGTGACGTCAGGGGATTGGGGAGGGACAAGGGAGGTTTCGGCAGTTCCGCCGATGCAGTTATTAAAGCAGGTCGAATACAGACCCGGCTCCTGCGTGTTATTCCGGCGTGCGCCGGCTCAGCTGCTTGGGCCCGCTTCAGAGAGCGAAGCGGGGACCCAACAGTGTCAAGGACTTTCACAAGCGCTGGGACGACCTGAACCTGAGGGTGTACAACCTCCTTGCTGCACACCGCAGGCACTGCACGAGTACAGGTGGCAGACCATCCTCGCCCATCATGCTGCTACCCTGGGAGGAGAAGTGCAGCAGTGGGCTGCATATGGAGGGGATTGAGGGAGTCGGAGCAGCAGAGGTGGGACCCGGGACACCTGCTGAGGCTGGTGAGTACAGAAAGTGCCCAAATGTAAAGCGCACACCATGCCCACCTTGCCTAACCCCCCCTTTACCACCACTGCACTGAAATGGCCATAGCACTGCCCACATCCCCCAGACCCGACCCAGCACTAGCATGCTCCCCCACCTAGTCAATGTGGCGCAAAGGAAGTCACATGCCCTGTCTCCCATGCATGTGCCATACCCAACCACATGCCAAGGCACCACACAGTGGCCCACATCCTGAGTGTGGGGGTCCCGAAACAAGGGTGCCTGTCAGTTCACCAGCACACATGTCACTGGACCGTCACACACATGATGATGCCCCATTGCACTGGCTGCCAGGGCTGCAGCGCCCAAGAACGGTGCCGGTGAGTCTGTGTCCTCACTCCCATAGAGTCCTGTGGGACTCTATGGGAATGGGGATCAACAACATTTCCGGCGCCTGACTTCCTGGCCCCCGGACATGTAATAGGCCAGTGGCAGCGGGAAGTCAGGCACTGGTAATTATTTATGGGTTCGGTGGCAACCCGCTGGTAGCACCGGCAGGGTTTCTGACGGACCCGTAATGAGGCCCAGTGTCACCTGCACACTGCATCACACCGGCCCCCTGCAGGGACACCCATATACACCTGCATTGAAACCATGGGTACAACCTTGACCATGCACCCAAGCCCCCCCCAATAACCAGCACCTGAGAACACTGACAAACAACTCATAGGCAGCCTCTACTGCCAAGTGAAAAAACATAATCCACAACGCAGACACTGTGCATCCTGGCAGTCAGTACAGCATGTGTGCCTGCCGTGCGGCCACTGCCACCACAGCACAACACTGGTAGCCCTCACCTGCACGCACACATGGGCACCCACCCACCCGCACGCACACATGGGCACCCACCCACCCAATGGGGAGTGCATGTCCCTTACATGTCCCTGCCAGCCCTACCAGGAAAACCCCACACACAAACTGGGCATGCAATCAGGTTACACATCGACTCCAGGCATGCACCCCCCCGAACAACCCCCTCAGCACTCCCCTCACCACATTCCAACTACCTGCACACGGGCAGACCGGCATGCTACTACCCACAGCCAACTGCGGTGTACATGGCAGCAGTCCCAGAAGAGCTGTGTTGCATGTGCTGCCTGCACAGTGCTTGCATTCGTGGCCACACAACACATGCATTAGTATGCCATACCATGCAGCACTGCATGTCCCCACAATGTAATGCTGCACGATCACCATATTGTATGTAACTGTATGCCAGGCAGGTCACTGACATCATGCCTTTCATTGACACACAGGCATATCATCTGACAAGAATCGCAGCCAATCAGACACATCGAGGGGCAACGGACATGCAAGGCAGATGTCACAACACCCGTCAATGTCCCGTGGCAGTACATCCGGCAGTGTGCATGTCATAACTGCCAGGTGCACCAGGCAGCCCCTGTGGAGGATACCCCCGCTGCCCCTGTGCACCAGGCAACCCCTGTGGAGGATACGCCAGCCTGACTACCATGGCACTGACAACAGTGATGGGGATGCAGTTGGAGACGCTGGACTTGACACGGGGGACTACACCGATCACACCCCAGATGTGGGTGAGACATTTAGCCCCATGGGTCTATGAAGCCCACAGTGCTCACCCTACCCCTCTGTCAGGGAAATGAATGCGCATCTCGGGCACATGGAGGAGCGTCAGGACACCCTCACGTCCTTGGTGCAGCAGCACCTGGAGGAGTCCTGTCGCAAGAGGGAAAGCAACCAGGCCATTGGGTATCGATATGCCTGTGCACTTTGCTGGTGAACTGCGGCCACTGTACATTTGACCAGGAGGGTCTGTAACGGTAATAGCATCCAGTACACAATAGCTGAGACAATGCAATGGCACTGGCCCTCCAGGCATGCATGGGCCGAATCGCCAGTGTTCACACACCATTGGCCACCACCAGCTCCACGCCTGCAAGCTCCCAGCCAGGCAGCCCTAGGAGGCGATCCATGCACCTGTCTGGCATGGTAGATAAGTCCACACATGCCGCCAAGCTTGGGTGCAAGTAGGGCATAACCATGGACATGGCAAGGATCACACATGGGCATTGAACACTTGCACCACGTGTGACTAGTTAGGAAGGGGGAGGGGGGATTGATAGTTGGGATTGAGAAGTTGGGAGTGATAGTTACGATATGATATGATATGATAGGTTATTTATAACGCGCTTAATACCCAGAGGTTTCTAAGCGCGGACCCGGGGATTGAACCTGTGTTGCTCTGTGTCATCTTGCTTCAAAGCGAGCATGTTGCCCCTGAGCTTTCCTCCCGAGACAAGTTGGGAGTGATAGTTGAGGAGGGGGAGGAGAAGTTGTGGAGGGTATTCATGGTCCACCTGCTGTTACAATACTTCATGTAAAATACACTTGGTTCTGCATGTAAATGACGACTGGACATTCAGTTTTTGCGTGAGTATAAAGTGTTTAATTGAATGTGCTCAAAGATATGTGCCACCAATTGTGCACCATGTGGTTGTGATCAAAAGAAGTTGTGTATCAGTCCATCACAAGCATGTTGTCCATCCATGGCCTCCCAGTGGGGTCGCAATGGCATCCCGTCATCGGCGTCCTCCCCATCCTCCTCCTCAGCAGGGTCCATGTCCGGGGGTAGTGCAATGTTGCGTCTAATACACATATTGTGCAACATTGCACAGGCCAGGACGATCTTCCCCACCTTTATACGGCTATACATGA